>NW_024424897.1:15998070-16147764 GCF_017311325.1 Ursus maritimus | reverse complement strand
CGATCTTCCTAGTTCTTATGTTCCATAGATGAGAGAAATCATATGATAATTGTCTTTCTTTGCTTGACTTATTTCAATTTATATTTTTGAGACAATAAATATGGAAGAATGAATGGAGTAATGGAATAATCAGAGAGACTAAACAGAATAAATGAAAAACAGTGAAAAATACAAGTAATGAAAAGTGGCAGAAAATCTGTAAGAGGAGTCTCAAATATATGCTAGACCTCTAACATTTCAGTTGAGCAGTACATAACCAGAGGGCTCCAGATCATTAGTACAAATGGTATCAAAGCAGAAAGACTATTTCCTAGTCATCACTCATACAGTTTTCTGCTTCCCAAAGAAGTCTTGACAGAAAATATACTCATTTTGAAATGACGAGCAACATTCTGGCCAATTTCAATAGTTTACAAGAGGATACTTGTTCATACTTAACACACAGGTACGAACGTGGCCTTCTCTTAAAATTTCCCCTCAGAACCATCCTAATTCCAATTTATTCCCAAGAAGGCATAATATTATTTTCAGTTGATTGCCTTTTATGACTCATTACCTTTTTAAAATATAATTAATACTGCTACACAAAGACTTCATGAAGCCTTAGGACATAGGAAAATAAGTCTGTATATTTGACTCATCATATAGAATTTTTATTAACCCATTAGCTTTCAGTGAACTGCTGAGTCCCTTTTGTAACTAGTTATTATGTTACCACAAATCCTTTCAGTTTGGGGACTGTCTGAAGTATCTACTCTTCTTTTAGGGTAAAGAGGTATTTACATACCTATTTTTATAAACAAGTATGTATAGTGTTAATAGAAGAAACAGATCACTAATTTATGTGATGAGAAATCCCAAGATAGTTGTGATAGACAAAGAACTTAAGAAAGAAAAGTTAGAAAATGTAGGAAGATAAGAAAGGTGGTCCCCCCCCCCCAAACTTATCTGACAACTGTGGCTGAACCAAAGCTGAGAAGTTGCTACACAGCCAAATAAGTCATTGAGACCTTTCACCCTGCCAATAAGATAGAGAGCAGACTTCAAATTCAAGAGGTACATCCTAGAGTCCGTTTTGTCCAAGTGACAAAGACTCTCCCTTAACTAATATGGAGTTAATTCTTCATATCTAGGGTTTATATCCTTATAGTTGCATCAGATAAAGCAGTGGAGCTAATGAACTTTGATCTCTTATTTCCCAATTTACCATATTTTTTGTCTGTTTTGTATATGACTCTTTGGCATTATTACTTTATTTTGGCTTTCCTTATAGCTAATGGGAAGGTTGAGCTCAGCACATTGATGGATGCAGTGACCGATGTTACAGGTTAGTAAATAGTTACTGTGAATCTAAGATCCTAATTCTTACATTAAGTTCTATTTTTTTTTAAATATTTTATTTATTTATTTGACAGAGAAAGACAGCCAGCAAGAGAGGGAACACAAGCAGGGGGAGTGGGAGAGGAAGAAGCAGGCTCTTAGTGGAGGAGCCTGATGTGGGGCTCGAACCCAGAACACTGGGATCACGCCCTGAGCCGAAGGCAGATGCTTAACCACTGCACTACCCAGGCGCCCCACATTAAGTTCTATTTTGATGCTCTATTCCAACTGTCATGTCACTGCCTTTTTATTTTACTCTATCATTGTACCATTTTACTGGGGAAGTATTTCTATTGTTTAGAATATTGATTGGCAAACTTTGACCCTTGGGCCAAATCTGCTCTGGTCTTGTAAACAGTTTCAGTGGGACACATCCACCTCCATTAGTTTATGTATTATTTATGGCTGCTTTTACAGTACAGTGGTGGAGCTGAGTAGTTGTGACAGGGATCATATGTCCTACAGGACCTAAAACATTTTCCATTGTTTTACTAGCTTGTTTTACAGAAAAGTTTGCTGACTCATAGCCTAGAGTTTAATTTTAGAGTGATCTTACATTCTGGTTTTCTCTAGACAGTTATGGCTTACCACCAAGGTAGGATAATTTTAACTAATTACTTTTAACACCCTCTTTTACTCTGAGTAGTCCTTATTTACATGATAAATTATGTGCAATTTTAACCTTAGATTATTTACACTATATACTTCAGTGCAATGCCTTGATAGAAAATTCTTTATTCTCTGGGATTTATTCCAAACAATATGTCAATATGCATAATCTGAGTATCATGAAGAGACATTTGCTGCAATTATAGCCTCAAAGTATACTACCCGGCAAGCTAGCCCAAAGTTCACAGAACAGAAAGGCTCAAGGACCCAGTTAAAATGTTTGAATCACACAGTTTATTAAATCATTTTAAACACACAACAATTAGTAAGGGGGAATACAGAATAAATTAACAAATTTAGGGTATGGTGAATGGAAGGACCATACTACCTGAATCTAAGGTACACAGGTGCATAGTAAGTTTTGTGTCTCTCTCTGTTCAGTAGCATTAGTTTTCTCTGCCACTGATGTGGTGACGAGAACCAGGGTTGAGGTTCAAGCAGATGGGCCAACAGATGGAAAGTGCTTTAGCCGATGATACAGACTTGCTCGTTCAGAAAGACACAGGGACAAGTACCTCTAGCTAATAGTTGTAGCTTGCCATTAAGGCTGTTGAAAGAGCCATAGGTTTTGTGTTCCTCGAACAGAAGACACATAAGACCTAAATGGGTGTCACCAATGAGTTGCCAAATTAAAGTTATTTGAATAATGGGTTTCATGAATATTTACCATATCTTGAATATTTAGTGCTTCTTTTAGTGTCTTGAGCAATTTTAGAGTATCATAAATATTTAGAGCTTGTTATATATTTAGTCTAACGCATATATATATAGTGAACAGTTTCTTCATGTATATTTAAAGCCTCATGAACATTAGGACATCAGTCCTTCCATTCCTTTCTAACTTATATATCCTTTACTTAAAAACTACTCATCCATACTGCACACATCTTAAAAGATTTAGCCCCTGTTTTATACACTACAGACTTGAACTAATGTACTTACTTAACTTCTGTAATAGAATTAAATGTTCTCAAAAGCAAATGCACATTACACTGGATTAACATATTAAGTAGTGAAGTAAAATCAGATAGAACACTCATAATTCAGGGAATAACAGAGACACTGAATTTTAAATAAATATCGGTGATATTTTAAATAACTTGGAATCCCCCAAGCCACTTATATCTTGTTTAAATTACTTTACTCCATAATTATGGATACTGAATTTTTTGGGCTAAGGGAACAATTCTGTTTCCATGATCTCTTGCTACTTTGTTCATAGCTGTTGAATGATCTACCAAATAGATAAATGATTGCTTTTTTTCATAATTTGGATATTCATATTTCATATTTAGGTCATATTCAAACTTTCCATGTACTTTCATTTTTTCTTTGAAGGAGGAGAAGTTAATGTCAGCGATATTGAAAGTGTTTTGGAAAAAACTGGGATAGAGCTCACAGATAAGGAGGGCTTGGAACTAAAGAAGTATCTGCCAGTTGATGGTGAGCATTTAAAATAACAATGTAGCCTTTAAGGAACTTAGAGTTGTGTTTATTCTTTTGAGAACTTCCAGAATTATCTCCATTTGATAAAGAAAAAGGATTAGAAGGAATCATACAATTCTATCTTAAGTTATCCCTGCTGTGCCACTTTATTTATAGTAATTGGCCCCTTCAGTCACTAACCTGGTATTCGGTCAAGAAAGGGCCTATTCTAACTTCTGATTCCAGTCAGAAGGCATCCTCAAGAATGAACAGGGACATATGGGAAAGTAAAAAGAATGAGAAAATACTAGGAGGGGAAATGGAGAAATGAAAGGAAGACAGAGAATTAAGATGTGTGTATTTCAGCATAGTAGAACTCCAGCCAGGAGCCAGAATTTTCTCTACTTGTTACTGGTTTTTTGTTATTTAAAATTAAATTGGGCCTTTTCTGGGGTAAATTATGATGCCTGCCTTCTAAAATTAAGGCTTTGGTAATGCCTAATTTAACCTCTCATTGATGTGGTCTGGTTTGTGTCTTCTTTACAGCTGTTGGAAAGGTGTACCAAAATAGGTTGATGGATGGTGTGAAAACTCTTAAAGGTGAGTGACAAGTATAATGAAAAAGGAGATGAATCTGAAGCTGAAAAGGAGATGAAGAGACTTTTGCGCACTTAATTTAGAATCCTGCTACCGTGTATGCATGTATGTGTGTGAATGAAAATATTGATGTTTTTTTCCAAAGATCTTTTCTGTGTATATTTTACCAGATGGCCTCCTGTACCATTCTTTAACCTTAAGATGGAAGTGAAAACCCACATAAAAGTAGGACTTTGAATGACTTCACCCTTAATGAAATGGTAAACTAGAAAAATGCCTGATCAGTACAAGTAGATAAAAGGAAGTTTATCTGTGTAGTCATGGACTCTAAGATCATGAAGAAATATGTTCTTGGAAAATTCATGACAATGGGTCTATGCTCACATTGGTTCCTGTTCATATTTGCACTCCCTGCATGACCCAGAAACTCACAAAAAATTGACAAAAAGCACCAGCATTGTAGTAACTCTAGTGTTTAAGAAATATACCCTCATATCATGGTCAGTGAGATTTTCCCTATAAAACCTTTCTTAAAATGATCTTGAAACATAAAATTACAAAAGATATGAAAAAATCTATCCCCAATTAATACCAATATATACAATAAAAAGACTGAACCTGGAAGACTTCCCAAGATACAAATATTTTAGGTAGACTATAAAATAAGTATGCTTTAAATGATTAAATTCATAAAAGACAAATGGCAATAATTTTAGAAGAAATAGTAACTACCACAGGAAAAAGTGGAATTGAAAGGAGTCAAAATAAAATTTCAAAAAATGAAAAGTCTAGCCTGAAAAAATTGAAAAACATATGGTTTCATTAGCAGATTAGATGTAACCAAAGAATTAATTAGATAACTGGAATAGAACTCTGAAAAAATTGCCAAGATTCCAGCATAGAGACACAAAGATTACAAATAGGTAGGAGGAATAGGAGACATGAAGGTCAGAGTGAGCCATCTGCCAATTTATCCAGTAGTAGTACAAAGAGCTAACAGAGAGAAAGAAGGAAAATGCTAATTTGAAGACCTAATAGTTGGTAATTTTTGTGATTGTTGAAAGACATGGATCCTAAAATACAGGACACATAATGAATCCTAAGATGATAATTAAGGGGTCTCTGCTTAATCATATCATAAGGAAATCACAGAATTACAAAACAAAACAAAACAAAAAACCCTAAGAGCAACCAGGGTACATTCTGACTATCTACAAATGAGTAACAATTAGACTTATATTGGACTACAATGAGATGCCACCTCACACCCCATAAAATGGCTACTTTAAAAAAAAGAACAGAATATGACAAGTGTTGGTGAGAATGTAGAGAAATTGGAAGACTTGTGCACTGGTGGTAGGCATGTGAAATGGTGCAACCACTATGAAAACTAGTATGGTGGCTCCTCAAAAGCTTAAAAATAAAATTTCTATATGATTCAGCAGTTCCACTTCTAGATATATGTCTTAGTTCATTCAGGCTGCTTTAACAAACTGCCAGACTAGATGGCTTATAAACAACAGAAATTCATTTCTCACAGTTCTGGAGGCTGGAATCCAAGATCAAGGTGCCAGCATGGTCTGGTCAGGACCCCTTCCAAGTTGCAGACTTCTCATTGTATCCTCACAAGGGGAAGGGGCAAAGGGATCTCTCTGGGGCATCTTTTATAAAGACTAATTTCATTTATAAGGGCTCTGCCCTCATGACCTAATCACCTCCCAAAAGACCCACTTCTTAATACCATCACTTTAGGCAGTAGGTTTTCAACATATGAATTTTGGAAGGACACAAACATTCAGACTATTGTGTATATCCAGCACTATTCAAATAGCCAAGAGATGAAATCAATCCATGTGTTCACCAGCCTTAAAATGGATGGAGATTTTGCCACATTCTACAACATGGGTGGGCCTTGAAGACATTTTGCTAGTGAAACAAGCCAATCACAAAAAGACAAATATTGTCTGATTCCATTTATGTAAGATACCTAGAGTAGTTAAATTCATAGAGACAGAGGCTGGGTATAGGGGGGAATGGGGAGTATTGTTTAATGAGTAGGGACTTTTGATTTGGGAAGATAAAATTTCTGAGCATAGATAGTGGTGAAAGTTACAAACCAAGGTGAGTATACTTAGTTCCACTGAACTGTACACAGAAAAATGGTTAAAATGGTAAACATATGTTATTCATATTTTGCTATATGTATATAATAAAAGTAGCAGGAAAAGATACCTGGCTTTAACAGGGTAATAAGGGTATAGTATGAATAAGTACATGTCAGTAAGTTTGGTAACTTAGATGAGATGGTAAGCCACTCTGTCCTAATAGTAAGCAAAAAGCTGAACAAATTTAAAAATCAACAACTCTTCTTGGATCCACATGAGAAATGAGGTCACAGGGAAACTGTGGCACCCCGATTGGAGGGAAAGACATGCAAACCACAACTTCCTGAGCAGAAACCTCTCTGGGAACCAGCGGCAGGGCAGGAAAACCTAAACTGTAATTGATGAAATGCTAAAGGCTCAGTGCGGTCGAGTCTAAGAGTCAAAAACTCAAAGGATGGGTCATAGAGGAAGTGCCCACACCTTTTGTGGGTTTTACCACTAGGAGTTCAACCAGGTTCTCACAGTGAATATTGGAGAAGAATCTCCTCAAGAAGCTTCTGGCAGGGGGAGAGGAAAAGTAACCATTTTGAAATGTACCAGAGCATTCTGTTCTTCATAAAAAGGTTGCCCTAAGGAGAAACTATTTAACCATAGCCTAACCTGCTGAGGTTTTATCAGAGCCTAACTGACCTGGGGGAAGGGAAGCACCCAACTTCAGCACATTCTAGCCACAGCACATATGATGTTCACAGCCCAAGAGGCAAAGGCTCACGAAAAGATTGAGACTTAATCATAGGATTATAGTATGCTTCTCTTCCCCGTACACCTTACCACCAGATCACTAAAGGCCTGCTTATAGCAGTTATTTTTACCCAGTACGTTATGCCAAGCTATCAAGAAAAAATCACAAGCATTGTAAAAGGCAAAAAACACGATGGGAAGAGACAGCATGCATTAGAACCAGATTTAAATTTGGCAGGGATGTCGGCATTCGAAACAATTATGATTAATATGCTAAGGGCTCCCTAATGGATGAAGCAGATAGCAGGCAAGAACAGCAGGCACAATGTAAGTAGAGAGGTGAAAATCCTAACAAAGAAGCAAAAAGAAATGCTAGCGACAAAAACACTATGACAGAAATGAAGAATGCCTTTGATGGGCTTATTAGTAGATTGGACATAGATGAATACACTTGATTTAAGAAAAGGCCAAAGATTTTTTTCTGACTGACAGATTTCACATAGCATTATACTCTCTAACTCCATCCATGTCATTGCAAATGGCAAGATTTCATTCTTTTTTATGGCTGAATAACAACCTCCCCAAAGAAGATACACAGATGGCAATTAAACATATGAAAAGATACTCTACATCATATATCATTAGAGAAGTACAAATTAAACCTCAAAGAGATACCACTACACACTCATTAGAAAGGCCAAAATCTGTAAGAACAAGCCGAAGAACTAGTATTGAAGTGAACAAATATGGGATTTGACAAAAGAGATCTCTGTGGGGCCAATCACTTACAAAAAGTACTTCATTTCACACATAATCATGGAAGTCTAAGTTAAAACAACAGTAAAATACTAGTTCACAGATCTCAAGTTCACCAAAGTTGTAACAGTCAAGCCACACTAAGTTAATGGCAATGATATGGAGCAATGGAAATTCTTGTGCACTGCTAATATTAATAGTAGCACTTTCAAAAGCAACTGGATAAAATCTTAAGAAATTAAAAATGTATGTATTTCACTTCAGCTATTCCACTCCTGAATATATTACTCAGATTCTTACCCTTGTCAACAAAGAGACGTACACGAGAATGTATGTTGCAGTATATTTTGTAATGACAAAAAATTTGGATACAACCTAAATGTTATATATGGGAGAATAGATCAGTATATGATGATATAACATTGTAATTATGTTAATAGTATTTAGTATTTAAAATGTATGAAGTATTTAATGTGGAGAAAGGGGATCCCTCCGACATTGCTGGTGGGAATGCAAGTTGGTACAGCCACTTTGGAAAACAGTGTGGATGTCCCTTAAAAAGTTAAAAATTGAGCTACCCTATGATCCAGCCATTGCACTTCTGGGTATTTACCCCAAAGATACAGACGTAGTGAAGAGAAGGGCCATATGCACCCCAATGTTCATAGCAGCATTGTCCACAATAGCTAAATCGTGGAAGAAGCCGAGATGCCCTTCAACAGATGATTGGGTTGAGAAGATGTGGTCCATATATACAGTGGAATATTACTTAGCCATCAGAAAGAACGATTTCTCAACATTTGCTGCAACATGGGCGGGACTGGAGGAGATAATGCTAAGCGAAATAAGTCAACCAGAGAAAGACAATTATCATATGGTTTCACTCATTTATGGAACAAAAGAAGTAGGAAGATCAGTAGGAGAAGAAAGGGAAGAAGAAAAGGGGTAAACAGAAGGGGGAACAAACCATGAGAGACTGTGGACTCTGGGAAATAAACAGGGCTTCAGAGGGGAGGGGGGTGGGGGAATGGGATAGGCTGGTGATGGGTATTAAGGAGGGCACGTATTGCGTGGTGCACTGGGTGTTATATGCAAGTAATGAATTATGGAACTTTACATCAAAAACTAGGGATATACTGTATGGTGACTAACATAATAAAAAATATTATTAAAAAATAAAATGAAGTATTTAAATGTATTAAAAACGAATGTATTTAAAATGAATGTATTTAAAATGAATGACGGGCCGCCTGGGTGGCTCAGTTGGTTAAGCGTCCAACTCTTAGTTTCAGCTCAGGTCATGATCTCAGGGTCATGAGATCAAGCCCCACATCTGGCTCCATGCTGAGCATGGAACCTGCTTAAGATTCTCTCTCTCTCGGGGTGCCTGGGTGGCGCAGTCGTTGGGCACCTGCCTTCAGCTCAGGGCGTGATCTTGGCGTTATGGGATCGAGCCCCACATCAGGCTCCTCCGCTATGAGCCTGCTTCTTCCTCTCCCACTCCCTCTGCTTGTGTTCCCTCTTTCGCTGGCTGTCTCTGTCTCTGTTAAATAAATAAATAAAATCTTTAAAAAAAAAAAAAGATTCTCTCTCTCCTCTCCCTCTGCCCCTCCCCTACCCCTGCTCACATGCTCTCTTCAAAAATATAAATGAATGAATGAATGAATGAATGAATGAATAAAATGAATGAAAGCGTTCCATGTTTCAACACGAACAAATATAAAAAACAGGAATTCGATGAAAATGCATGTGGCAAAAGGAAACTCACATTGCGATATGATTTATATAAACTTTAAAGTTCTGCAAAACCATTTAATATATGCCGTTAAAACATGCATGAGAATTATAAACACTATAAGTCAGTAAGTCACCCTGGGAAAGGTGGGGAAAGAAGGGGGATGAGGAGGGACCTAGAAGACAGTTTTGTCGTATCTATTCTGTTTATTAATGAAGCTGGGTGAGATACATAGGTGTCAGTGATGTCATCATAAAAGTCTGTATCCCTGTAATATTTCATAATCTAACAAAAAATGAGAAGAATTATTAGACATTTTTTGGAAAATGTATTCAGAGGAAAGAACCATGTGAACTTTTTTAAGATTATATTTATTCATGAGAGACAGAGAGAGAATAGCAGAGTCAGAGGGAGAAGGAGGCTCCCTGTAGAGCAGGGAGCCCGATGCGGGTCTCCATCCTAGGACCCTGGGATCATGACCTGAGCCAAAGGCAGACGCTTAACCCACTGAGCCACCTAGGTGCCCCCCCGCCCCTGCAATGTGAACTTCTGTTTAGGAAACAAAAATAATACTTTCCTGCTGGCAGCATATGAATTTTATTTTCTCTATTTCTGTAAATAGTCTTGAAGTTACACCACAAGCTTTAAAAGCTAGTTATATAAATTGATTCCCAAAAAAAACCTCAGTGGAGGAAGTTCTAATTTCACCATTATTACTGACAGTTTTTATACAACTGAATAGACATTCAACCTTATTCTTTAAGGTGTAGCCAATATCTGTAACACAGAGCAATTCGTAGCTTCTGTCACATTCTAAGGTTATTCAATTTTGCTTCTATTTTTTTCTTTCTCCCAAGGAGGGGTTGTTGATGTCGCTAAACTAGACACTGCTTTGCAAAACATGGGAATGAAACTCACAGGAATGGAAAGTGTTGATTTGATAAAGAACCTACCTGTTGATGGTGAGTAAGCATATTAAATTTTCGCACTGCTAATTATAACTTGAGGTGTGAGCCCAGTAAGAAGATATTTATTAAAAACTTAGAAAGGAGCTGAGAAAGAAAATAAAGCAATATTCTTTCTTGTTGTTTTATTAACAAGTATCATCAACCTTTTAAATTTTGGATCCAAAGAAATACTGAAAACACAGATAAGTCCTATTATTAGGAATATAAAAAGCGATAGAAAAACAAGCAATTAGGGACAAAATAGCATGAAAAACAGTTGGGAAGGAGATTAATGCAGAAAAAATAGGAAAATAAAAGAGAAAATATGGGATATTATTAACTTGAGAAACACATTCCATAGCCATATGATAGCACTCGTCACATTCTCAGAGTTAGGGGTCGTCAGACATTCAGGCTTTAATATATAGAATTTTGCCTTTTTTTGGAGCCATATCATATTCCACTCCCTATTTCAAATTCCATGATCTAAAGGCCATAGATTCTCAGGCATCTTCCTTGATGAATTAGAAACAAACTCTGAAATATAATTAAAGCTGAATTAGGACTGAAGTGCAGTGGATCAATGAAAATATGAAGCTAGAAAAAAGCCAATCACAAAAGACGACGTATTGTGTGATTCCATTTATATGAAATGTCCAGAATAAGTAGATCTGTATTACTACATATTAAGGTTTCCGTTTGGATTTCAGAAATTATCTCCTCATGTAATGTATTGACACTTAGTAGTCATTCCTGACATTTTCCCTGACACAGATTTTAGTGATTGCCTAGTATTAAGGTTGGGGCAATGGGCAGGAACTGCAAACTAACGGTATGAGGTTTCCTTTTTTTCTAATGAAGTTTCTTTTTGTGATGATGACAATGTTCTAAAATTAGATGTGGTGATAGTTGCAGAATTCAGTGCATATCCTAAAAATGTTCATCTTTGTACTTTAAATGAGTGAATTGTTTGGTATGTAAATTGTATCTCAGTAAATTGTTTAAAAATGAAAAATGGCCTGCTCTATACTTTTAGAGCCAGAAGAAAATAAAGAACAACATGAATCTTCTATTTAAATATTTGTCATCTACAATTAGACAAAAAACAATATTTTATGCAAATGCAATATCTTAGTTGTTTTTTGTCTAATAAAGAAAAATCTGAGATCCTATAGTATTCCAAATTTCTGAGTTAATTCTATCTTTGTAATATGCTTTCATGTTAATGTCTTTAAATATTGATTTAAAAATACACAGAATCTCTACTTTTAAAATTATCTTAAGCTGATCACTGAAGTGATCTTTAATTTATTTTCACAGAATAAAGGAATAAGAAACTCTGTCAAAGGGGCGCCTGGGTGGCTCAGTCGTTAAGCGTTTGCCTTTGGCTCAGGGCGTGATCCCGGCCTTATGGGATCGAGCCCCACATCAGGCTCCTCCGCTATGAGCCTGCTTCTTCCTCTCCCACTCCCCCTGCTTGTGTTCCCTCTCTCACTGGCTGTCTCTATCTCTGTCAAATAAATAAATAAAATCTTAAAAAAAAAAAAAAAGAAAGAAACTCTGTCAAAGAAAAGTCAAGAACTACTAAGTATTAGCTTATTACATAAGGAGATCAATTATAACAGCCAAATACAAACATTAATATGTAGCACAAACAAATTGTAAATCCTATTCTTTGTGCTTGATATAAACAGTAGAGGGTTTTCAAATACATAGGAGCCATGAAGCGACTCTATGGAAAATGGTGATTTAATTTTGTATCTCATCCTTAACTGCCAGAGGTTTAATTTCCTACAGCTGAATGATTTTAGTAATATTTTAGAATTTCTGGCCCATGGTAGGAATGAATATATGATAAAATATTAGAATATACTTACATTGTTTTATTGTTAAAGTTTCATATTGCTAATGAGTGTCAGTGTTATATCTGTTTGATTTACATGTGTTTCCTAACAGATAATGGTAAGGTGAAAATGAAAAAGTTAATAGATGCATCGAAAGCTTTTTCTGGTGAGTGGCAAGTTACTGTAAAATTGTACTGTTTTATTAAGAGAATGGGAGAAAAAAAAAAGAAAAGAAACATAGAGGCAAACCAGAAACAGACTCTTAACTATAGAGAACATACTGATGGTTATCCGAAGGGAGGTGGGCAGGGGGATGGATGAAATAGGTGATGGGAACCTAAGGAGCTCACTATTGTGATGAGCACCAGGTGTTGTATGGAACTGTTGAATCACTATATTGTACATCAGAGTCTAATATTACACTAACTAACTGACCGGAACTAAAATAAAAACATAAAAAAAATATATCATCTTAAAAATATCTTTTCAGGGGCACCTGGGTGGCGCAGTCGTTAAGCATCTGCCTTCGGCTCAGGGCGTGATCCCGGCGTTCTGGGATCGAGCCCCACGTCAGGCTCCTCTGCTAGGAGCCTGCTTCTTCCTCTCCCACTCCCCCTGCTTGTGTTCCCTCTCTCGCTGGCTGTCTCTCTCTGTCAAATAAATAAATAAAATCTTTAAAAAAAAAATATCTTTTCAACTTACCCAAACTGTTATATTTTGTCTTTATATTATGTTTCATCAAATACTTACTTTCAGAGTCCTACACTGTACTTATTTGCACAACTTAAAATTTTGAAATACAATTAAAATTCTGTACTTTGTTAAGAAATTTGGCAGATGTTTTCCGTAAGGCAGTAATATCATTTACCTCACCAATATTCAAATAACCTCATACTTTGACAGACATATATAAAGAGAAAAATCACATAATTTACACTCTCCCCACAATTCTAAATTCCCCTGCTGGAATCACAAATTTACATTATTTCCATTATCCTAATTTGTAGGCCAAACTTACCCTCTGCTTCATTAGATGCACACAATCCATTGCTGAGAGTATTCCTTTTTTTTTTTTATTTTTAAGATTTTATTTATTTATTTGAGAAAGAGAGAAAGACAAACCATGAGTGGGGTGGCGGGGGCAGGGGGAAAGGGAGAAGCAGACTCCCCACTGAGCAGAGCTCAGATGAAGGGATTGATTCCAGATCCCTGGGATCATGACCTGAGCCAAAGGCAGATGCTTTACCAACTGAGCCACCCAGGCACCCAAGAAGTATTCCTTTGATGACTTTAAGGACCTGTGTTCTGTTTGTGGTTTCCCTGTAATTCTGAGTAGTTGGGTGTGTCTCATCTTACCCATTCACTACCGCCAAGATGAAGGTGGTCATTTCATCATTATTTGGAATCATTAGATTCCCAATCATCAAGCTCTGATGTTCCTGTCTTTTGAAAGGAAAAAAGATTGATGCCAACGATCTGCTAAAAGTTCTGGGAAGCATGGGGATCGAGCTCCCTGAGAAAGAATTTGTGAAGCTGAAACACACTGTGCCAATTGACGGTGAGCCATCTAAGTGCCAGGGTAGCCTTTCTGGGGTCATTGTAGACAGTTCTAGAATGTTGTCTCTTAAAAAGGATTTTTAAAAAAGGTGAGTTCACTGACATACAGATTCAATCTAGGAGTCACCAAACTCTTGCACTGAGAATTTTGCCATCAAAGCTGATGCAGATTGTTATAATGCTACCAGCTCCCACTCCTGAGAGGCCTAAAGGATGGGAAGGGAAAGGAAGGAAACTGAGGGGAGTGAGAGACTAGGGGGGAAAAAGGAACAGGGACACAGAGAAGTAGTGATGTTTTATTTCTACACAGTAGAGTTGCCATCATTCTTCTTGGTCGCTGAACACTATCTACATTTTTGTCACCAAGACCATGTTCTTTTTCCCAAAATAATTTTTATTTGATGGAAAGATGGAAGAGATTTCTCAGGGAAAAAACCTTTCCTACTGAAATTACCCAGTTGCCAATAACTCTGTGTCTGTCCATGTCCTTTTCCTTCAGATATAAACTGTGCTTTTTCTATTTTCTAATAGCTACTGGAAAGGTGTATCAGAACAGATTGTTGGATGGTGTGAAGTCTATAAAAGGTATTTAAGAACCATGATTAGCAGGAAGGTCTGCTAAATATCAACACAAATATCAACACAGACATCTTTACCAGCAGGTTTTGAAGCATGTCCACATTACTATGTTTAGATTTTGTATTTCATTACATTCACCACACAGTACTTTTATATAATCACCCATGTTATAGCATTGCAAGGAATCCATTCTCTCTTGAACGGATGTGAAATCTAATTTATACAACAAATAATATAGAGAGCATCATAGGCAGTTTTTCTGGGGATTTGCCCAACAACAACAACAGAAAGAATTTTGGAGTGCTCTTTAATATCATTTCATTGCACGAATCAAGTTATTTTCTATAAAACGTTCTTACCCAAAGAACAGTTAGCAACAACAGCAGTAACAACAAATGTGGAAAAGAAGTATGGTATTGTGGCCACGATACTTTTTTACTTCCTCTTCCTATCAGTCCTCAGAAAAAGATAGGAAGGGGAAGAAGGAAGGGAAAGAAGAAAGTTTACAGGTTTGTTGCTTCCTATTTGATGAGAAAACTCCTGCAGGTGGCTGGTCTGCCAGCCCAGATCCTTGGAATAATGACAGTCAGCAACATTCCTTGCAGAATTTTGTGGTGAATGTGTTGTTCGTGACACTCTTCCCTGTGAGAACAAATGAATCCACTTGTATAATCTTTTAATCTTTAATACACTTTCTGTGTATTGCAAGCACAGAACATTGATGATCTGAAACTTGAACTATCCCTCTCAGCTGATGCCTTGACTTTGTTTTGGGGACAGACATGCACAGTATTCTCTCTGTATTCCCCATGGGGATGATCTTACCATTGGTATTCTTTTGGTCCCTCTTTTAACAGGTGAGTATTACTTACTATTGCAAATAATACCTCTAAACACATAATACAACCCAACACCCAGTAATGCTTCAACCTCAAAATAATGTTTAACTAAGCTCAATACCCAGTGTGGGTCTCAAACTGATGACACTGAGATCAAGAGTCACGTAGTCTACTGACTGAGCCAGCCAAGCGCCCCCAGCATCAGAACATTTTTATCTAAGTTGTTCTTGATCTCATTATAGGTGATGTGCTGAGCTAACCTTATATGCATGTTCACTAATAGAAATAAGTTGTACATTTGTCTTTGTTTTCTATTAAACTAAATGCATGTGAGATAAAAAAAATTTACATATGTACCTTAATCTTTTGAAATCATGTACTAATTTTTCTTCATGATTCTTTCCTGTTTGTTTCTTAAGGAGGAATGTTTAAAGTCAATAACCTAGACAATGTTCTGGAAAACCTAGGAATCAAACTCACAGAAAAGGAACGTGAAGGTCTGACAGAATATTTAACACCTGATGGTGAGGACTGTAGATACTAATGACCCTTAGAGAGGAGTTTACATTTATGGGCTGGTGTCAGAAAATGCACGTGAATTAGTGATATTGGGTATACCAAAAGAACGTAGAAGCATTTTGCAAAGATAGGGATAAACCAGTCCTAATTTAAGAACAGAGCATGGGTTATTTAGGGTAAACTAAACTTTTATTTAAAAACAAACCTAAAACGTGTCATGGTTAAACACAATAGAAGTTTAGTTCTCTTCTCCATGAAAGTCCAAGGTGAGAGTGTTCTTGGTTGATGGAGAGTGGCTCTTCTCCATTCAGTGACACAGGTTGCTTGCCTCTTGGATTCCGTCTTAGGGCCTTTTCATTGTTTTTATCTAATTAATGGAATGGAAAAGAGAGCGCGAAGGAGAGAGCTGTGGCATGCATCATTTCCATAAGCATTCTTTTGTGGGGAACTAGTCACATGGTCCATCTAAATGCAAGGGGGAGGTGGGTTGGGCAGTGGTAGGAACATACTATCTGGCTGGGCATCTACTTCCCTCTATAATTCTATATTATGAGAGGAAATAAGAGTTTTGGTAGATAGCCGTTTCTCTGTTTTGTTTTCATTAACAATTGCCTAAAATATATATGCACCGTGTGATTTGAGGCCAAGTAGCACTTTCCTAAAAAGCCTCACGTGTCTACAACTAAAGAAGATAACGGCAAACGAAATCCAATCAAAATAAATCAATAAAGGAGGACTGTTTCCCAGTCATCTGCACTGAAGTAAGAATATATATTTCCAGGTTGACATCCAAAAACCAGATTGCAGCAGATAGGTTTGCTTTGTCCCCAGCTGAGACTTGTTCATTCTTAGAGGAGCCTGGCACCAGCCACAATTTAGACAAGCCTTAAATTTCACAGTAGGGAAACTGGCTCATATCCAGATTATTCTGGTGTAATCTTAGGCTTCTTTCCTCCTCTTGCACACACTCAGCTTCTCTGTCACCTCCCATCTCAACTTCATGCTCTTTGAGTCCTAATCACTATTTACTATATTGTGATGCATTATCTTCTCATTATATTTTAAAACATTATTCAGAAACTTTACGAAGACCTAAGGAATGGGGATTATGGATTATGCAGTTACCCCTCCTCTTGAGTCTTTTGCTTCATAAGTTTGAGGCACTACGGGCCTTCCTTTTATCTTGCTTTGGGTAATGACAGTGTGTGACCAGTGCAGTTAGCAGGACAGAGCCCTAAGCCAAAAAGAGTGCCATGCTTGGGGTTTAATGCTCTGTTTTGGCTATCATTGAGAGTATCTTCATGATTTTATCTTTGAATTTGTGTTTCCTAATTGATATCCGATGGCAAACTAGAGCATGGCTGGGGCTTGGCACCCTGGCTCAGGCATCTATTTCTTAATTTAGCTCCTTTATCTTTTTATAGCATTGCCACGTCCTAATTATATTTCTTACAGCTAATGGGAAGATTGGTCTCAAAAAATTGGTGGAAGCAGTGGAAACTATTACAGGTTAGTTAGAAGTTTCTATAAATCTAATGTCTTAATTCTTTACACTGATTTATATTTTTATGTAGACCCATCATTTCTCCATTTCCTTCTTTATTCTACCCATTTTCTTCTATATTGATGAATACCTGCATTCAGTTGCCCAGAATTACACTTTAGAATATCTACCCTTTAGCACTAATTTTTCAGTGCAAAATTCTAGTAGCAAATTTCTTTGTTCTGAAATATTTGCCAAGAGTAGTCACTATTCTTGATTTTGACTGCCAAATTTAAATTAGCACAGCAAATGATAGAGCAAATTTTCACAAAGATAAAGTTCTCTTATCATTAAGAAATTAGGGGAGAAATAATATCCTTACAAAATAAATGGATCTTATGCCTACAGTGTCCTAATTTGCATTATATAAACTGCACCAGTATGTCTATTACTTTAGTAAGAGTAAGGAAGAAATTCTGTTCCTACCCCAATTAAAGGCAGTGGTGAACAGTTAGCATATTCGTGTTTGTGTGTGTGTGTTGGTCATTCAGCTATGGTAGCTGAAGCTGAAAAGACATCAACATGTTTTTGGAGGTGTTAGACCCTTCTCTATACTAATCTGTGCCCATTTTGTTATGTTGAAGGAGGAGAGGTTGATGTCAGTGATGTGGGAAATGTCCTGGAAAACATAGGAGTGAGTGTCACAGATAAGGAATGTGGAGAGCTAGTAAAAAATCTGCCAGTTAATGGTAAGCATTTAAAATGTTACTGTGGTCTTGAAGGAAGCATACATTTCTTATTTTGTGAGAACATCTATAAACTTTCTAATATAGCATAGAAAAACTACTTTCAACAATTACTTAGAATAAATGATTTCACTAATGTAACTATGTATCTATACATATATTGATAGATAATGTAAAGATATATTCTAGATTCTAGATTGTTAATGTGAGCTATCTGGGGGCTTGTGGCTGGACCGTAAACTGAGAAGGGAGAAGTAGAGAGGCATTTATACAAAAACGAAACCAAAGACTAGACTGGAAAAGTATAGCCATTATATTATGGTTCAGTTTATACATTTAAGTAAAATTATGTCTATAGTCCAATTAATTTTTCAAGAAAATGATCCAGTTTCACCTTAAAAGGATTCTATCAAATGGTAGAACATCGGTAACTGAGCAGAGTACGTAGGGGGATTCATTGTTTCTATTCTGCTTTTGTATATGGTTAAAAGTTTTCATAATAAACACATTTTAAGAGAAGATTTTTAAGAAGGAATCCTATCCATTACAGAGTTTTAGTTGGAAATCAGCTGCTGCTTTATTCACAACCTGCCGTCAAGGTTAAGAAATATCTTTTGTAGCCGTGATTCCATAGACAGGGGATTCTAAAAGGTATACCAGATCCTAACTAGATGAAAGAGTGGCAAAGGAATTTTTTTTTCAAAAGCATGAAAGCATGGGACACCTGGGTAGCCCAGTCGTTAAGCGTCTGCCTTCAGCTCAGGGCGTGATCCCGGAGTCCTCCTCCACTGGGAGCCTGCTTCTTCCTCTCCCACTACCCCTGCTTGTGTTCCCTCTCTCACTGGCTGTCTCTCTCTCTCTCTCTCTGTCAAATAAATAAATAAATAAAATCTTTAAAAAAAAGCCATGAAAGCGTTGCAGATTGCCAGCATTAACATGCTTAGGTGCCAACAATTGAATAGAGTGGATACATTGGTGGCCATTTCACTTTTTTAAAATTTGAAAGTAATTTGGAAATTTTCTAGAGAAAAGTACAAATTCTCCTTACATTAACTTATGACTTGCTGCCTTGGCGAATCTCCACATCACTTACTTGTGTATGATTTGATTTATGTTTCCTGTAGCTAATGGGACAGTCTACAAGAATAGGTTGCTGGATGGTTTGAAGTCTCTTACTGGTAAGTGAGAAGTGTAGTCAAAAGCCAGATGAATCTAGGAGGCACATACATACTACTTCCTAGATACCCAGTTGTGAGTTTCACTAACCTGCTTAACTACTGATGTCATTCCTAGCTTCTGATATAGACCTGTGAGCAAATTATCTCCACTTTGGACTTTTAAATAATATTTTGCAGGAAAGGAACTAATATTTGTGTTAGAACAGTGAAATTAAAGGGAAAATATTTGGGGAATTTGGTGAGGAGTTGAGACAACTAATAAAGTAAACAAAAATGAGCCCACTTATGAGTGAGAAGATGAGACTGTTTTTTCCATTTCTTTCATTCAAGTCCATTTAAGTAATTTCAGTTCAAAAACTATATAGCATGCTAACTACTACAACAGAATTCATTCTGGACAATGAGTTTAAGATTTCAGATTTTCTTCCCACAGAGGGAGATTTCTAAGAAGTAAACTCCCCAAAACCAAAATTTTAGGAAAATATCCCTTGCCGGCAAAAGGAAAATATTTCTGACAGAAAACACTCTTTACATTTCCACCTATACTTCAGTCCTGTGGGGCCCTGAGTTGTTTAAATATATACACTATATTTTTCTTTCATTTTGTTCTTTTTTGATCATTTTTCATTTCCAAGGAGGGATTGTTAATGTCAATAAACTCGATTCGGTTTTGAAAACCATGGGATGGAAACTCACGGAAGACGAAATTAAGGATCTCAAATGCAACCTGCCCGCTGATGGTGAGCACGTAAAAAAAATATTTTTAAGTTCTTTGGGAAAATCCTCCCATGGTGATTACATTCCCAGCCCATTGTTCTTTATGGATCCTGGCTATGGCATTGAGGAAATCCTACTTTTTTCATTATTTGTCTTCCCACATCTGAAGAAGGCACTGAAGAATAGCCCCTTCTCGTGGGCTTAGGCAACTTTTTTAGTCTCCTTACTGTTTGTTGAGAGCAGGAGACAGATTTTAAGTCATGAGCAGAGTATGTTTTAGTTTAGGTTTTATACTAAAATAGAGTGGACTTTTTATTTGATTGACTATGACTAGCTTTTTGTGGCAGCAGTTACATCTACAATTCTTTTTGAGACTTGTTTCTCATTAGATTTAATTATAGATCCCTTGAGTTTTATTAGACTTCCTAGGAGAAAAGCACCTAAGTTGCTTATTCCTGAATTGTTTTTTCAAACTTAGAGGATTTACTAGCCACCGCATTAATCAAATCAGAGAGTCTAACAAAAGGAATGATGACCTCACTTTTCATTTTTTCTTTGCCAGAAGCCTTATTTTTAAATGCCCTTGGTCACTAAAAGAAATCCTCAGGGTTACCTCCTATTTGTCAAAGATGAGAAATAGTTCACTTTTGTTTACCATGCAGGACCCAGAATTTCTGGATTCTCTTTTCTTTCCAGCCAGTCAGTTGTTTCCTGAGCTCATTTCTTTTTTCTAGTAACTTCTCCATGGCAGCCAGTATCAACCAGATACTCCAGGAACACTGTATTTCCTCACCTTTTCTTTTAAAGCACAAGCATATTCAGTACATTATCTGCCCTCTCGGTGGTTGAAGTTGATAGACTCACCAACACCATTACAAGGCAGGAGTTCATTCCAGCCTCCAGGGACAATTTCCTCACCAACCACTCCCAGCTCAGAGCCAATGCCACATATTTTCAGTGTTCCTGCTATTGCTGCTGTTGTTGCTAAGATAGCACCACACTTGTGTTTCTAGTTTCTGTATCAGTTAGCTATGGTGGGTAGTAACAAACAACCCCCACATCTCTGTGGCTTATGGCAACAGGATTTTTTCATGTCACTCAAAATTGACATAGGTTGCTGCCCATAGGTTGGCTGTAACTCTGCTCTCCATTATGGGGCACAGGCTGAAGGAGCAGTCCAGTCTGGGTGATGTCACCTTTGTGACAAGGAAAAGAGAGATGATGGCACCATGTGGTAGCTCTGGAAGTTTCTGTTCAGAAGAGACACAAACATTCCATTAGGCAAAGCACCTTACGTGATATCATTAGGAACAGAAGTATGATCCTCCCACAAGGACAGCCTTGATAGAGAGGGGTAGAGAATATTTGAACAAACAATATACGTTCTCTTAAAACAAGATACCCTAAAATAAAGGGAAAAGCAATATATATCTTTTTAGCGCATTTTAAAATTGATTCCATAATTACAGAACATCTATTCAGTGAAATATATAGAGCCATCAAAGGAAGCAGCCAACTTTATATTTGTATACAAATATATGTATAGAATATCTCTAAAACAGATTAAAATGTCAGTGTTTGTTCCTTAGAGGGAAGAGAACTCTGATAGAAGATATGTTTATGAGGGAGATTTATTTTTCACTATATACCCATTGGTATATTTGAGCTATGTAATTTATGCTTATGTTACCTAGTAAAAGTAAATTAATTTAGAAACATATTACCTGAAAAGCATGAATCATAAGAGGAAAAATGGATAAGTTAAACCTCACCAAAATGAAAAGCTTCTGCTCTGTGAAAGCAGTGTGGAGATGGTGAAAGTCAACCCACAATGTGGGAGAAATATTTGCAAATACACATCTGACAAAGGAGTAGTAGCTCTGATATTCAAAGAACCCTCAGAACTCGGCAACGTAAAATACAACAGTCCAATTAGAAAATGTGGAAAATATGTGAAAATATATTTCCCTATACAGGATCTACCAGTTATGGAAAGATGTTTGACATCATTAGGCATCAAGAAAATGCAATTTAAAACTACAATGAGATATCACTGCATACCTATCCAAATAGCTAAAATTGAAAATGGTGATACCACCAAATGTTGATGAGGATGCTAGAGAATCTGGGTCGCTCACCCTTGCTGGTGGGAACATAAAGTGATATAATCACTAGAGAAAAAAGTTCCAGCTTTTTAAAAAACTGAGCATAAAACTACCATAGGACCAGCAGTTACACCTTTGGGCATTGATCCCAGAGAAATCAAAATTTATGTTTGCACAATAATCTGTACATGAACATAAGGGCAAAAAACTGGAATCAGCCAGGTATCCTTCAACAGGTAGATGGCTTAACAAACTGTGGTGCATATCATGGAATACTATTCATCAGTAAAAATAAAGTAACTATTTGATTCATGCAACAACTTGGACGAATTTCCAGATAATTATGCAGAGCCAAAAAAGCCAAGCTCAGAGGTTACACACTGTAAGATTCCATTTACATAAGATTTTGAAATAATAAAAATAATAAAATTTTAGAAATGGAGGGCAGATAAGTGCTTGCCAGGATTTTGGGAGAGGGGAGTGGTGGAGGCAGAGGGAGGTGGGCGTGGTTAGCAAAGGGTCCTTGTGGTGCAATCAGGATCTTGACTGTGGCAGTGCATACATGAACCTTCACAGGTAACAAAATGGTATAGAATTTAACGCAGACACACACACAAATGAGTACAAGGAAAACTAAGGAAATCTAAATAATGGTGGATTCTATCAATGCCAGCATCCTGTTTTTGATATTTTACTATGGTTTTGTATATCTTATCATTAGGGGAAGCTGGGGGAAAAATGCACAAGGCATCGCTCTCTATTTTTTCTAACAACTGCATGAATCTACAATAATCCAAATAAAAATTTCAAAAAAATATTAAATTGAAAATAAAAATCTATTAGTCTCTCAGTATGATAACCAGCCCCCCAACTGCTGATATAAAGGAATTATCTTCAAAGTGATTGATCCAAAAAGGAAGAACTAAGTCAGTCTGGGTTTATTAATCCCTCAGGGAATACTGAATGAGAACACTTAACCCGGGAAAATCATTGCTAAAACCTCAATGTCAACATTTTTGAATAGCATATACCAACTTGAAATCCTGTTGTAGGGGTCTGATATAAATAAGAAAGGTCTTCAAAGTCTTAAGTGTCTTTCAGATCTTATCCCTTGACTGTTGTAGGTTGATTTAAGAAGAATGAAATCACAGTTATAGTGTTGAAGTTGTTATATTTTTCATATTTCACTTCTTTGCACACATTCTCAGGAAGAGGGTATAAAAGTAGAGAACATTCTTAGTACATCAGTGTTGCTGGAATATTTTTGTCTCATATTATTTCTACGTCTCACAGTCTGTTTCTGTTTATTTTTTGCATTTCTTCTTACAGTGTATGGGAGAGTTGCAATGAAAAAGTTGTTTGATGGATTGAAAGCTTATACAGGTCAGTGGGAAGTTACATAAAACCAAGATCAGCAGGCTTTATGTTGTATTAAAGTTTTAAATAATATTTTCTACCATTCTAGTACTGACTTGTAAATTTTAGCTTTCAACCTTTTCTAATAAAACATTTGCTCCTAATGTAGTTTGCCCTTTTATATAGTAATTAAAAGTCTCTAACTTACTAGCAACTCCTGAACTTTCTGGAGATTTTACACTAACAATATTATTCACTTCAATGTTATTAATAGATTTCCAAGTTAAAATATATCAAGCAACAAGATAAAGCATTTTTATTGTCAGTATTGAAAACAAAAAACATTTCACAAAAAAAAATTTAAGTATATAATATTCTCCAGTAATATGTATAATTGAATTGATATTGATATCTTCATTAACCAGAAAGTTATTCAGATAAAATTTATTCTCTTCTACTTTGACTGCTTGTCGGATTAGGAAATCATTCTTTTCAGTATCTTTACGTAAACTTGATATTTGATCCTTCTTAATTCTGTATAGATGTCTATATTTTATTATATCTTTGAACTTCTTCCCCAAATTAGGAAGAAACATGTTTCACATTATTAAATTATTATTTGAAATAATTATTCTATAAAATTCTTGAATGGTCACATTTCATATTTTCAAAGGAAAAAAGATGAATGTGCAACATGTATCACATTCTGTGAGCAATTTGGGTGTTGAGCTAACAGATAAAGAACAAAAGAGGCTGCTGAAGAAGCTTCCAGTTGATGGTGAGCCGTAAAGATACCTTAGTTGCCTTCTGAAGTACTTGGCTTTAATAGTATGCTGGGAGAAGTTTTTAAAGGTTCTCTTTTAACCTTAAAAATATAGCATGGAGGACCACAGGGGAAGGGAGGGAAAACTGAATGGGAAGAAATCAGAGAAGGAAACAAACCATGAGAGACTTTGGAATCTGGGAACCAAACTGAGGGATACAGAAGTGAGAGGGTGGGGGGATGAGGTAACCGGGTGATGGGTATTAAGGAGGGCACGTGTGGTGATGAACACTGGTTGTTTTACGGACCTAATTAACTACATCAAAAACTAATGATATATGTTGGCCCTTTGAACATTAAAAAAAAAAAAAAATCTCCCCCAGAGCAATATGGCCAGTCCATGGCCTGTGCCCCTGGCTGGCCCTTTGGGGCTCCAAGTACAGCCCTTGAAGCAAACATGTAAGTAAGTAAATAAATAAACAAACAATAAATAAACAAAAATAATAATAAATATATATATTTAAAGTGATTAGAAAAATTAGGTCTTAAGTTATATGGATACCTTCTGTTCATTTTACCCAGTCCATCAGGGGCAAACCAAATGTTTTTATGTCATGACCTCTAGCCAATGACAAAACTACAAGAAAGAAAATGCAGGAATGTGATCTGGGGAGAGATTTTTAGAAGAATTGGACATGGGAGATGAAAGAAGAAAGAAATAGTGTAGAGTACCTTTGACCATTCTGTCAGGTGTTTAGAATTGCATAATTCCCACTGAAAGTTCTCACATAGTCTCCATTTTTTTTTAACTGGAGGATGAATTAAGAACATATTTATTCAGTAAATGAAAACTCTTCCTGAGATTATGGAATATATGTAGCATCTTTCTGACCACTGACACAGTATTTTATCTGACATAGAGTGTGCTTTGCATTGTAGCTTCTGGGAAGATCTATCAAAATAGATTGTTGAATAATCTGAAGTCTTTCAAAGGTGAGTTAATGAGCAGTTTGAGAGTTAACGGTTTAATTGATTTCATTAGAGTCTTAACCAAGCCACGCTACTAGGAACTGATTTTTAAATGTAGTTTCTTTATTTTAAATGTGATATTTTTATTTTAATATTTGTTTAATCTTTGTAGGTAAGTCCCACATTTTCTTATATTTTCCAAAACTTAATCTTGAAAATATAAGTTGAATTCTAGGTAGATACAACAAAACATAAAAAGAATGATAGGTAGCTAGTCTGGGGATTAGTTAAGCAAGCAAAGAAAACAAAAATAGTTTCTGTTGTCAAAAAGATTGGGCGTTGTTTCCTAATAGAATCAAAATCATAACTGTTCATTATAGTTCCTCTGAAAGGAATGTCTTTAGTGAGATTCAGTTAAAAAAAAAAAAGTAGGCAAGGGCTGTGCCTAGGATTTGTTTGCTTTTGTTTTTGTTTTTGTTTTGCTTTCCGCCTTCCCAGTGCTTAATCCAAAAGAAGAGAAGAGCATAAAGAGAATGAAGGAAAGATTTAGAAGCTCTGCCACTTGATACCTCTGCCACAAGGAGAACGGCCCTTTGGAAGAGCGGCAGCAGGATTATGTTTTCACTTAATGTGGATTTAACCATGCTGCCCACTTGATAACAGCTTGCCCGGTGTCTTTCTCAACTAAGTCAGTGTCACCTTAGAAATGGGACAATGATAGCCAGAAACTTGTATTGTCAGTCTCCTGTAGTTCTGTTCCCCCATCTAGCTACTTTTCTCCAGTCTCTAGGCCTCCTGTTTTACAATTTTAATGATACATTTTCCTTTCCATGCACTTCCGGCCTCAGCTCCTGCTTCAGGTTCAGAAAATTTTTAACTAAAGTCCTCTCTGATACCATGCCAGTTTCGAAGATAATTATATATTCTTTGACACTAATACAAATAGTTTTCTGTCTTAACATAGTCACCAAAATATCTGTGTTCATAAACTATGTTCACAGCATGGATTCACCAGGCTTAAGGGAATTGTCAAGTTCCAGTGGAAACCAGTACAAGTTTTCTGGCACCTGAGACCTTTTTCAAAATCCTTCTCTGCTATAAATTCAATGAGTTGTCTTTATCTTCATTTGCAAAACCCCTTCATAAATTATTTCATGCCTGTAGTTTCATCAAGGTAAAGCTTACGGTTCTTTAACACAACGTTAAAATTTGGTACTCATGTTTCAAAGCAATATTAATAGTATTACTGAAAACTGGATTCTACTTTTGCTCACTCCTACTTTTTTTCATTTTAACAGTAAAACATTTTTAATACAAAGTAACAGAGCACTGATACATTTCTAGCATTTTTTTTCTTTATTTTTCTTTATTTATTTTTAGAGTGAGAGGGCATGTGGGGGAGTGGGGCAGAGGGAGAATGAGAGACAGAATCTTAAGCAGGCTCCATGCCTATCTTGGAGCCCGACACAAGGCTTGATCTCAACCCTGAGAGCATGACCTGAGTCGAAATCAAGAGTCGGACATTTAACTGACGGAGCCTCCCATACACTGTAATATTTCTAGTATTTAATGTGCTTTCATATTTAATGGTTTTTCTCACTGTTTGTCTCCTTTAAGGAGGGAAGGTTGAAAGAAATAAAGTCAATACAGTTCTAGAAAACATGGGAATCGAGCTCACAGGAAAGGAGCTTCGAAGTCTAACAGATCACCTACCAGTTGATGGTGAGTGCTGTAGTCATTACTCTGCCTTTCTGCAGAGCTTTACCTGTGAACGTGTATATGCGAGTTTTGAAATAAGGATTATTTGATGCTAAAAGGAAATGTCAGTATCTTATAGTTGAACCCATTTCTAAAGTAAAAAAGAAATACTGCTTCATTTTTTAAAATTTAAAGTTAGCAACATGTTTTCTTGTAGATAACAGAGGAACCAGGATGTTTGAGCAATAGGTAGAATGTAGAATAAAAATTTTATGGATTAAGTTTGAAAGTGATCATATGCTTGCTAACCCATCATTTCTTAGCTCCTCCAATCCTGAAACATTTGCTTTTTTTATTTTACATGCTTTCCCTCAGTGATTTTATGAATTCCCACTTTTAACCATCTATTTGAACCATCAAATTTTTTAAAGATTTTATTTATTTATCTATTTGACAGAGAGAGCACAAATGGAGGGGAGGAGTAAAGGGAGAGCGAGAAGCAGACTCCCTGTTGAGCACGGAGCCCAATAAGGAGCTCTGTCCCGGGACCCTGGGATAATGAACTGAGCCGAAGGCAGACGCTTAGCCAACCGAGCCACCCAGCTGCCCCTGAACCATCAAATTTTGTATTCTTTCCAGTCTTTTCCCCAATCCTCAAACTATTTTATTCCAGATTTTGTAAGACATTTATATTTAGTCACCCCAAACAGCTGTTCAAACATAATTTTCTTACTTATATATTCCACATCTTCTTAAACTGATCCTTTTTTCTACCTCATTGACCCTGCCAGAAACATATATCCACTTAATTACTTTATGTTGCCTATTTAAACCACTAAATATTTCTTAAATCCATTCCTACTCCTTAGCTCTGTATCACTGCCCTTATTTCTATTTTATTTATTTATTTATTTATTTATTTATTTATTTGTTTGTTTATTTATTTATTTATTTGATAGAGAGACAGCCAGTGAGAGAGGGAACACAAGCAGGGGGAGTGGGAGAAGAAGAAGCAGGCTCCCAGCGGAGGAGCCTGACATGGGGCTCGATCCCAGAACGCCAGGATCGCGCCCTGAGCTGAAGGCAGACAGTTAACGACTCAGCCACCCAGGCGCCCCTCTATTTCTTTTTATCTCTGCTTAGACACTAGATAACTCTCTCTTTGCCTACAATTTTGTTACTTCATATCCGCTCTTCACATAATAGGCAGAATGATCCTTTCTACGTAAATCTGATCATTACTACTTGGGTTTTTTTCTCCCTGTCTAGTCTTCCCCTCTTCTACTTTTCTGTATCTTCTTTCAAAATGGTGAAATACCTCAAGGCTCAAATGGGTTCTCTAAGTGATCTTATCTGCTTTCTTAGCTCTTAATTCTATATGTATGATAATGAATCACTAATATATATTCCTAATTTAAAATTCTCCTTGGATCTCTCTTTGGTTTATCTGTTACCTGTTTGCAGTCTCCACTTGGATAGCTCAAATAATCTGTAACTTAACTTGTTTAAGTCTGAGCTCTTGATTTTCGTACTAAAATTCATTTCTTCCCATTGTCATTGTAAGGCATCACCTGGTAATTTATTTTTCTTGTGATGTGTTTGTCTAGCTTTGTATCAAAGTAGCACTGGCCTCATAGAATGAATTGGTGTTTTTCCTGCCTCTGTTTTCTAAAATTATTTGTGTAGGGTTGATATTTTTTCTTAAATATTTGAAATAATTTACCAAAGAAGCTATCAAGAGTCAGAGGCTTAACTCACTGAACCACCCAGGCACCCCTGGTTGTTCATTTCTAATTTAACTCTGTATGGTCAGAGAACATACTTGGCATATCAGTCCTTTAGATTGCTTTATGACTTAGCATACAAGATAATCAGATGCTCTTTGGAGTCTCCATAAGCTTTAATGAGCTTTTATGAGTAAAGGGATTCTATGACCAAAATGTTTGATTTAAACTTTTTTTTTCTATAATTCTAACATTTGAGCCATCTCAGGGTTGGCATGTGTTGATTACCATTTCACTTGGTAATTGATCTCATTTTCTTAGCTTTTTGTATGTTAAATAATTCTGAATTATATCCTTGACATTGTTAACTGTTATGTTGTGTAGACACTGAGTCCTGTTAAAATTCTTTGAAGAATGTTCACTGTTTTTGTTTTAGTAGATAAACAACTGACTGAGATTCAGAACACAAATTCCATCTCCCCTTCTCTGGATGATTCCAATCTCAGTTCACTCTTCAAACTTTGTTTTACTGCTTTGGGTCTATCTTGCATGTGCCACTTGGGTTAATGTGACACTTGGGCCCTGGTTTAATCTTTTTTTGGGGGTGTGTGTGGAATTTTAAGTCAATTTTATTATTTTTTTATTGTTTTTAATTTTTTTTCCTAATAATATTTTTATTATATTATGTTATTCACCATACAGTACATCCCTGGTTTTTTATGTAAAGTTTGATGATTCATTAGTTGCGTATAACACCCAGTGCACCATGCAATACGTGCCCTCCTTATTACCTATCACCAGCCTATCCCATTCCCCCACTCCCCTCCCCTCTGAAGTCCTCAGTTTAAAACAAACTGGTTTAATCTTAATTAAGTTCTCAAAGCTTTTGCTATGATACTTTGTATCTGTCCCATGCAGGCACAACTCAAAAGTGAGCCTAAGACTTTTGCAGATTCATATATAGAATTAGGGGGTCCCTTTCTCTATTGTTCTCTTCTCTCTGGAATTCCCCCATATTTTCCAACCTGAAGGGGGGCCCCTTTTCCAGGTTTCCCTGGTCAGAGAGATGGAGTTTTTATCAGCGTTTTAGCTTCCTGCTCTGCCATGTTGTTCTGTGACTGGGGCCCCACCCTCAGGACAAAGCCGTTAGGGAAAAGAGAAAGAAAACCAAAAACAGAAAGCTCACTTGTGCAAGTTTTTGTTCCCTTGTGTAGAGTAGTGTTGTTGCTTTCTGTGTTTTCTTTAGAGTTTTTATTCTAATCTTCAGGAAAAATAAGCTGTAGAGAGCAGATACTGTCATGGCAGAATCAGAACCGGCCTCCTATTTTGTCATTTAAAAAATACATATTCTTTGACATTTTGAGATGTGCATTAGGATACTTCTTATAATTGTTGTCGGTCACATAATAGAGTTATCACATACTTGTCATGGTGTCTGCATGTGTGAACTTGGTTTTAGCTCGTCATTGTGGTACATTACAACTTTAAGTTGTGTACTGTCGGTACACATATGTTGAGTTTAATTGCTGTTTAAAAACATCTCAAAAAAAAAAGTCTCCAAAATTTTGCACTGTGGTTAACAATTAAACAGAAAGTTGTATACACAGGGAAAGCATGGAAACAGTGGCAAGGTGTACATATGTTATTAGTTAGGAAAACAATTCATCATTGGAGGAATGATCATAATTCCATTTTTCCAAATTTTATTGTGAAGCTATAACAAAATACTTTTTGGACCTAAGAAAGGAAGTTACCCACAAAGAGAGAACCTCTGTTACCTGTTGTTACTGACACATATGTAAAAGAATTTCCTGTGATACACCATACACTGCAGTTGAAGGCAAAAGAAACTGCCAAATCCTTCACTATAAGTGAAACAAAATTCAAAGCAATGAAAGGATGGGCATCAAACATCAACTTGTCAAAATTTCTCATTAACTTTAATTGCACCAAAAAGAATGAAATACCTAGGAAAGAAAGTATTTTACTTCTTTTTACTTCAAGATGTATTTATGTGGCCTATGTGGAGATGTAAAAAACCTATGCTCTGAAAAACTATAAAGCATTGGTGAGAGAATTTGAAGATGATAAAAACAAATGGAAAGATATTCCATACTCAGGGATTGGAAGAACAAATATTGTTAAAATGTCCATATTACCCAAAGCAACCTACAAATTCAGTGCAATCCCTATCAAAATACCAGCAGCATGTTCTACAAAACTAGGAAAATAATCCTAAAATTTGTATGGAACCACAGAAGACTATGAATAACCAAAGCAATCTTGAGAAAGAAAAACAAAGCTGGAGATATCACAGTTCATTTTTCAAGATATATTATAAAGCTATAATAATGAAAACAGTATGGTACTGGCACAAAATAGACACACAGATCAATGGAAGAGAATAGGGAGCCCATAAATAAACCCATGATGATATGGTCAATTAAGCTATGATAAAGAAGGCAAGAATATACAATGCTCAATAGATAATATCTTCAACAAATGGTGTTGCGAAAACTGGAGAGATTGAAACTGGACCACTTTCTAATACCATACACAAAAATAAACTTAAAATGGATTAAAAACCAGATTAAGTGTCTGCCTTTGGCTCAGGTAATGATTCCAGGGTCCTGGGATTGAGCCTGGCATCAGGCTCCCTGCTCAGCAGGGAATCTGCTTGCCCCTCACTCTTTGCCCCTCCCGCCATTCATGCTATCTCTCTTGCTGCCTCTCTCAAATAAATAAAATCTTTTAAAAAATGGATTAAAAACCTACATGTGAAACCTAAAATGATAAAAATCCTAGAAGAGAGCACAGGCAGTAATCTCTTTGACATCAGCCATAGCAATATTTTTCTAGATACGTCTTCTAAAGCAAGGAAGACAAGCAAAAATAAAATATTGGAACTGCATCAAAATAAAAAGCTTTTGCACAGTGAAGGAAACCATCAATGAAACAAAAAGGCAGCATACCGAATGGGAGAAGATATTTGCAAATGATATATCCAATAAGGGGTTTGTATCCAAAGTATATAAAGAAGTTTTACAACTCAACACCAAAAAAAAACAACGTAATGCACAGGACCTGAATAGACACTTTTCCAAAGAAGACATACAGATGGCCAACAGACACATGGAAAGATGTTCAGTATCACTCATCATCAGGGAAGTGCAAATCAAAACCATGATGAAATATCATCTCACACTTGTCAGAATGGCTAAAATCTAAAACATAAGAAATAACAAGTGTTGGTGAGGATGTAGAGGAAAAGGAACTCTCACACACTATTGGTGGGAATGTACATTGATATGGCTACTGTGGAAAACAATATGGAGGTTCCTCAAGAAATTGGAAATAGAAATACCATATGATCCAGTAATTCTACTACTGAGTATTTACCCAAAGAAAATGAAAATGCTAATTCAGAAAGAAAAATGCATCAGTGATTCTGAGTTGAAGAGTTGAACAGCGATTCAAAAGAATTAGACTCTAAATATGAAGTTAAAGTAATTGCAAGTTCATTTCACATATTTTTATGTTTGCGTAAGAGTATTTTAAAAATCTATTTAAACATCATTCAATAAATATAAAATAAACATTCTAAGTAATAAGGAAAAAAGTAAATTTCCTGGCCTAGATGATTTTCATGTTCTTATTACAGTTTGTCATCTATCTTTTGAAGTAGGACACATATATATTTATAATACTTTGCTTAAGAATAATAGATAATAGGGGCGCCTGGGTGGCACAGCGGTTAAGCGTCTACCTTCGGCTCAGGGCGTGATCCCGGCCTTACGGGATCGAGCCCCACATCAGGCTCCTCCGCTATGAGCCTGCTTCTTCCTCTCCCACTCCCCCTGCTTGTGTTCCCTCTCTCGCTGGCTGTCTCTATCTCTGTCGAATAAATAAATAAAATCTTAAAAAAAAAAAAAAGAATAATAGATAATAATCCCCTAATTTAATTTGTTATATATGGAAAAGGAAAATTACTATGTGGTGTACATGGGAAAACTTGAGGCAGTTGCATCAAGAGCCTTCCGTAAGTGTACACTATCTCTGAATTTTATTTACTCAGCATACCAGTTTTTCTAAACTCTGAAGTAATGTTAGAAAGTACCCTTTAATTATCTTTGTACCCTTGTGACCTAGTATATTTCAAGTATTGGGTATGTAACTTGAAGGAAATGGCTCTCCTCTGACAACTTTGCACATCTCCACATAGGCCACATAAATACATCTTGACGCAAATCTAACCTAAGTCTTTGTTGAAAGCTTCATGATTCCTCCTGGAACAAAGGGAGGTAAGCAGCCTTGTGAGGAGCTCCCACCAAATGGTTTCTCTATCTGCTTCCCTATCTGCAGGAGACTGTTACAAGGTCATTGCTCATTTATCTCCCTAGTTTCTGTTGAACACAGACTTTCCACCTCTCTCCCTTAGGGTACAGCTGCAGGGTTCTGTGTAAGTCTGTAAAACTGGTTGGTTACAGTTTTGAGTGAGCTCCTCAGCGGTTGAACAACTCGTTGTATGTGCCACCAGTCATCTGGCCCAGGTGGTTCAGTGCTGTACTCTGGGACTAAAGAGTCAGGGATCGACATTGTGCTGATCTTGCTTCTAGTTTATAAGTAACTGTCTTAATCCATTTGAGCTTATTGTCTCATTACCATCAAAATCAGTGGAAATGTGGCAAGCCAAGCTAACAGCTTCAATGGTGACCTTCGTGACCCTGTTAAACACTACACCACTGCTTAGGGACTTCTTGGCCACTTGTCAGTAACTAACATATAATGACTAAATAAATAGGGAAGGAAGGGAAATTTACCTATGACGAGATGAATAAAGTCTTTAACAGTTGCTTCAAAGATGCACCAGTCATGTGTCACTAGCCATTCCATGATTATCGTAGTAATTGAACACTTGTTAAAAAAATTGTATTGGGAATATATGAAAGATTATAAGTTTTATCATTTTTCCATTTATTTTTTTTTTAAGATTTTATTTATGTATTCGACAGAGGTAGAGACAGCCAGCGAGAGAGGGAACACAGCAGGGGAGTGGGAGAGGAAGAAGCAGGCTCATAGCGGATGAGCCTGACGTGGGGCTCGATCCCATAACACCGGGATCATGCCCTGAGCCGAAGGCAGACGCTTAATCGCTGTCCCACCCAGGCGCCCCCATTTTTCCATTTATTATACAATGATAGATAGGCTTTATGGCTATACCATAATTGAGCAGGGTCATAGAATATGGCCAATATCAGTAATGCTTTCTCCCATGTTTATAAAGTAAGGTGAATCAAAACAACTCAGAAGTATATATTGTCACTTTGTAGACTCCATCACCTTGGGCAGAGTTGGCAATGTTTCTGTAAAGGCCAGATCATAAATATTTTAGGCTTTATGGACAATGTAATCTCTGTCATACTGCTCAATTCTGTTGTTGTAGTGCGAAAGCAGCCATAAACAGTGCATAAACAAATGAGCGTGTCTGTGTTCCCATAAAATTTTATTTGTGGACACGAAAATTGAAATTTATATAAATTTTATGTGCCACAAATAATATCCTTTTGGATTTTTCAACCATTTAAAAATGTAAAGATGATTCTTAGCTCATGGGCCATATAAAATTAGGTGGTGAAAAAATAAGAAGATGTATGCACCTTAAAAAAAAAGACGATGGGCTGGATTGGGCCAGGTTCCATAGTTTACTAATCTCTGATAGGGAACATGGCATGTGTTATATTACAGAATTTCTGAAAACCAGGATTTATAAGTTGAAGATTGACATAGGGCACAATATGAAAAAGTGGACTTTTACAATATAGGGGTTTCATACTTTGTTTCTCTGAGTCTGGGTCACTTTATTATTCTTATTTTTATCTTTACTTATAGGTAATGGGAAGGTTGATTTTGATAAGTTAATGGATGGAGTGAAAACTCTTACAGGTGAGAAGTTAATAGTAATCTAAGAGTATAAATTTTACTCAAAATTGTATTTCAGAGATTTTTTTTTACTTCCTTGTTTATTCTACCATTTTATAAAATCTTTCATTTGATAGAATTTTTTAAATCTAATTTCTTAGAGTTAGGCTTTTGATCGTCTACACTTTATTAATAAAATTTTCAGTTCTGTGCCTTGGTAGCAAAATCTTCGTTTTTTGAATTTGACATTATCACTTTTCCTATGTTGGAGAAAAAATACTCTAGATCAAATCAATGAATAGTAAAGTGAAGTTTTAATTATATTATTTAAAGATGATCAGAAACATTGTCTAATCTGATGACAGAATTATTTGGATCAATCCTAATAAAATCCTAATTCACTAGAAAAATATGTAACCCTTTTTTTCTTGTGTTGATAGTCCACACTTCTTGTAATTGTGTTATTTTATCTCCACTAATATGATATGGCTCATTTGAGTAGTGTTAAGGGAAGGGATTTATTTACATGAATGCTACTGGTTATATAGTTAGATACTGCCTTCAACAAGCAGTAAAGTTCACGTGGAACAGGCTCAGATGATTTTTTTTTTCACATTTTGACATTAGGTCATCCTTTAAGTTCTTATCTGATTCCATCTTGTGTTTTTGAAGGAGGGGAGATTGATGTCAGTGATGTGGGAAATAGTCTAGGAAACATGGGACTAGAGCTCACAAAAAAGGAATGGTTGACGCTGCTGAAAGATCTACCAATAAATGGTAAGAATTTCAAATACCAGTATAGAGTTTAAGGGGACTTATTGTTACATATTTGTGAAAAGTTTAAAAATTGTCTTTATTTGATCATGGAAGAAAGAATATGTATCTTGAAATATTCAGCATGACCTTGTTCTGCCTCAGAATGTGGAAGTTCCATCTCAGTTTAGGAATAACAAATATAACAGTCATGAACCCTGACATTAGGGGAAAAGTGTTCATATTGTCACTTTTGAGTCCACTGAGAGGCAAAGAAAATTAAACCGTGAATATGAGAAACAGAAAGTATGCACTAAAGATGAAGAAAGACAAGTCAAAGAGAGAAATGAAAAAGAATATGTTTCATTAGCCGAGAGTAGCTTCCTCTACTGCTCTTGAGTATGTGGAATGTCTGCATTGTGAATCTTCTTTATTTCTTGGTTTCATTGTTTTAGAGTAAATTGGATATTTCTAGGGTAAGTAATCAAATATATCTTTTTAAAATTCTAGCTCTAATATTTTATCTTAGTGAATTTCTATATAATTTGTGACCCTAATTGTGCAATTTCCTATAGCAGATGGAAAGATCTATCAAAATAGGCTAATGGATGCTGTTAAGTCTCTTCGAGGTGAGTAAGAATTGTTAGAAAATACAGATAGATCTGGAATCTCTCAGGTTTTTTATTTCCACTCTTCCCTGTCATTAAATTTTGAATATCACTGGGCATCTATATTGATCTTATACTCCTTCATAAGACTGTTTATAATTTGCTATTGTATTTTTACTTTTGTGTGCTGGGAAGAAGAATCATACTCTTAGGGAGTATTTTTTAACTTAAAGAAAAAAATGAATGAAGCCTGTCTGTAATTTTTTTTGAAAAATTAAGGAATGATTAATTTATGCACATAATTTGGTCATTAGTAGAAATAATCTGAAGTTTCATCTAATGAAAATAAACTTCACTTATTGGTCAAGAAAATAAAAAGTTGTCATCTTTATATATGTTTCTAATACTGAATTGACTATACAGTAGTCTCCCCTTATCCACAAGGGATGTGTTCGAAGACCTCCAGTGGATGCCTGAAACCATGGATAATTATGAACCCTATATATACTCTGTTTTTTTTCCTATACAAACATTCCTATGATAAAATTGTTTACAAATTAGGCACCACAGTAAGAGGTTAACAATACTAATAATAAAATAGAACAGTTATAACAATATAGTATAATAAAAGTTATATGAATGTGGTCTTTCTCTAAAAATATCTTGTACTATATCATATTTTTTGTGATGATGTGAGGTGGCACTACAATGATGAGATGAGGAGACGTGAATGACGTAGACATTGTGATGTAGCGTTAGACTACTATTGACCTTCTGATGATAGGTCAGGGAGATACCTGCTTCTGGACAGGTGGGTAACATAGTTGACAGTGGGTAACTGACACTGTGGAAAGCTAAACTGAAGATAAGGGGGGATTATTGTAACCTTCAAATTAATTAATTTCCCCCTTTAAAACTTTATGCCATATAGCTTAGTCCTTGAAACCAGATTTATTTAAAGAAGTTTCAATTATTATATCTGTCATTGATTTTTGTTATCATTTTTATCAGATTTACTGAGCTTTGGGTCTTACTCCCTTATGCTAAACAGTTAATCATAATACATAAGAATTCATGGTTTTGTCACTTTTTGGATTCCTTAAATTTTGTCTATACACATGTCTCTTTCCCAAGGAGGAATGGTTGATGTCAACAAGCTGGACACAGTTTTGGGAAATATGGGCATGAGCCTTACAGAAGAGGAACTTAGAGATCTGACACAGAATCTTCCAGAAAATGGTAAACATGTAAATCTTACTGTGCTCCAGAGGAGCACTGGAAAATGTGCATTTTTTTTTTTTTACAAAAACCTCTGAGTATGATTATTTGGAATCAAAAGCCCTTTAGAAAAACTTAGAGTGAAAAAATAGGCTTAAAGTAAGAATCCTTTCTCCCATCAGTCTCATCAACTTCATTAGAGCTTTTTGCACTGTGGAGCTAGGCTCAGGGAAATTCCCAGGACTAAGAGGAAAAAATAAAAGAAGTAAAGTAAGAGAGGGTGAGGAGGGATGGAAGTAGAATATAATGAGGAATGGAAGGAAGAAATTATAATAGTTGAAAATTATTAAAGTGCCACTGGGAATTTTCTTAAGTAAATAGTGATGGTCATATTTTCCATAGCTATTCGAAATAGAAAGTTAAAAGTAATAAGGAGTAATGAATATGACTGCCCCCCAACTATAGATGGCAGCTACCGCAGAGGAAGACCACTGTGGTGATTCTAGGAAGTATATCATGTTTCTGCCAGTCTTGATGCTATGGATTCCCACATCTCTGGGCAAGTGTCCATGAGTCCATGCTAATGTTCAGGAACTTGAAATCCCAGTTGAAAGAAGGAAACAGTGAGACTTTTCCTAACCTCCCTATTCATGTTTTGGAATTGACGAATGAGGTGTATGTAATTTTTGTTGGCATATTTTCTTTGTAACCTGCCAGGTTTGTTTGATCCCAAGAAACAGACCTGTAGCAGAGATTTATATGCAAGAGGTTTCTTGGGAAATACTCTCAGGGCAATACCTGTAAGGGAATGGAGGAAGGAGGATTGGGCAGAGGAAGTTCCACTGCAGTATAGTTGCTACAGAAGCCTCTGCTGCTCCCACAGGGGTTGGGCCTTTGTGCCCGCACCAGCCAGGCATTGGATTCAGGCTGTTCCCTGAGAGGGGACATAATCGTAGGTGAGGCAGCTCCTTTGATGCTGATGGTGAGCCTCAAATGGTGAATGTCATTCAGAGTCAGACCAGTGCAGTGGTTAAAGACACAGACGCTGGAGCCAGACTGACTAGGTTTGAATTCTGACCCTTCTGCTTAAAATTTGTGTCACCTTAATGTTTCTATGCCTTAGTTTCTTCATCTATGAAAGGGGTACATTAATAGCACCTACTTAATAAGAGTTTTTTATAAGGATTAAATGAGACCCATGCCTGGCACATAACAGCGTTCAATGAAGTTGTTTATTATTATCATCATTTTGTTATTATTATAATCATTACTATTATTATTAAGTCCTTCTAAAAGTTTACGGGATTATATTTGCAAACGTTTTCAAAATGTTTACTTGACATCAGTCATTTAGAAAAACTTTGAGAAGGACCGAATACTAGAGTAAAAACAAACCTTTTCTCTTGACATTTACATCAATCTATGTTAGTGGTTTCTTGTACTGTGAAGTCTGCACAAATTGAGGAGAATGTCACCAGAATCGGTGAAGGGCCAGGAGGGAGGCAAGGATAAAGAAAAAATGTGGAAAGAGGGTGCAGAGGGCAGGACCTGTGACTGTGGAATGTAGGAGAATTTAAAAGGGTCAAATAGAAATAAATAAGGGAGAAACACTAAAAACCCTAATGGGCGTAATAATGATTAAAAATTCACCCAAAATTGCTACAGATTTGGAGAGACCATGTTGCCTCAATTCACAATACAGAGAAAGAGATAGTGTGTCACCTTTTTTGTTCCCTCATAGACCCTTGTCACAGAGCAAAGTTATGTACAACTTGGGCCCGCATGTTTGACATGTTCTCCCTCCTTAGAAGGCTTTAAGGATTCCCATATGAGGTAGCCAGACTCCATCATCTGAGAGCTGATACTAGGCTTCACTCCCCTCTTCATTAGCCAGAAACAGCTCTGGTTTTTAAGAAATGTTAAATAAGGTTGAAGTGTGACTGTTCACAAAGCAGTTCGCTTCTGGAAGGACAAGGATTGGAATATGTTAACTTTAGAACATTCCAGGAAGGCCAAGAAATATCTCCCCTGGAACATTTCCTACCTAGCTACTCCCATTGGGCAAATCCATTTTTTCTCACCTTATTTTCTGTGCTGTTCAGTGACATCTTTTGCCATTTCTTACTTTCCATTTGTCAAAGATAAGCTCTTTATAGAAAACATTTTGTTAAATTACTTTTATTTTCCATTATTTTTGATCCACTAGTGCAGCATGTGTGTTTTGTTTATTTTGTTTGTTGCTTGAACTTACATGTACAGAGAAACATGATTCTAGATGTGAGCCACTCAACTTTTGCCTTGAAAACCTTCTTTTAGCTCAACATGCCTATCTGAGATCATAATGGATTTTTGTATTGCCCTTATTAGTTATAGTTTCTCTATAATGTAGTTTACATTTCAAATTTTGTCTTCTGTTAGTCAAACAACAGGTAAATATTCAGAAAATAAAAGTGCGAAAATGTTTTTGCTGCTTTTCTCTTTCTTTTTTTTTTTTTTAATAATATTTATTTTGTTATAATAGTCCGGGACTGGAGGAGATTATGCTTTTCTCTTTCTAGAAACACAATACAATTGAGATTCTGATTTAGTGAGCTAATTCTGTGTAATGTTTCCATTTTATTGTCCCTTTAAAAACTGATACAGCGGCATATGGGTAGCTCAGTTAAGCATCTGACTCTTAGTTTTGGCTCAGGTTATGATCTCAGGGTCATGAGATCGAGCCCCACATCAGGCTCTGTGCTCAGTGGGAAGTCTGCTTAAGATTTTCTCTCTCCCACCCCTTTGCCCCTCCCCACCCATGTGTTCACTTGCTCTCTCTCAAATAAATAAATAAATCTTTAAAAAAAATAAAAACTGATATAACAAACCATTGATTATCTCTTATATATCTGAAGGCTACCCTTAACATCTAGTATGTCTTAAATCATTTCTGACTTGCACATATAATTTAAAGGGTTGATGAAGTCTTTTCAGTTTAATTGTAATAATGAATAAGTAGTGTAATAATGAAAAATTCATGGTTTTACATGAATGGAAATTTTCCAAACTTAAAACATTGAAATATTGTAGATGTTAACTTTTTGATTTTTCCCCCAATAGCCTAGGTAAATAATAATTTTCTAAGATCTAAATGCTAAAAAGCAGCTAAGATCGAAGGGCTTTCCTATATATAGTATTCTTTTATGAATTAAAGCAAAAAAAGTTAACGTCACATTAACTGTGTTTGTGAAGTGTAAAATCTTTTTCTTCTTCACAGTAATGAAGGGGGGAAATAGAATAAGATTCTAGAGCAGGTGATAATTACTAAATTCCCCTTTTGGCTCATTTTCTCATCTCTGGTGTTACATATGAGTGTAATTTGTATGTTGTCTTTCAGTTGATGGGAAAGTTGATATGAAACAGGTAATGGATGCAGTGAAATCTTTCACAGGTTAGTGATACTTTAGTAGTAAACTGGGGGCCCCAAGGCTTTACATTAAATTCTGTTTTTCTGTGGTGTTTTCCCAATATCCTGCCACTAGAGCCAATAGAAAGTTTTGTCTTAGATTAATAAATTTAAGTTTGGCAAAAGGAAATAAAAATAAAGCAATAAAAAAATACCTATAGGACTAAATCTTAGTAAGATCCTGCATTCTGTAGAGCTTTACTTCCTAATAAAAGGTTTCCCTACATGAAACTCTAGGCAGGCACAGTAAATGGCACTGTGAATTTTTGAAGGATTGAGTTAACATTGTCAGTAATTACATTATTAATAAAATCACATAACACTTTCTTACATTAGCCACCTATGTGGATTTAATTTGAGCAGTAATAGAAATGAATTTATTTTTCCCAAAATTTAAAAATATCCCTTACCTATTAGTATTGAAAGATCAACTAAGGTTTCAAGACTATATAATGAATGAGGACTGCATTGTGCTTTTGCTATTCAACCTACAATTTGAAATCATCAATAATATGTACACCTATTTCTAACTTTTGAAGGTAAAAAGGTTGATATCGATAACTTGGAAAATGTACTGAGAAATATGGGGATTGAACTCGCTGATCCGGAATATACAAAGCTCGTGAAAGCACTGCCCATTAGTGGTAAGCCTAAAAAATGCAGCTGGAAGCTTTTTAATAACTAGACTTTGTATAAACCTGAGAGGGAAGTCCTAAAGCTTTAGAATGTAATGCCTAAAGACTATTGGAAAACAGAAACTTTGGGTCATTTTTAAAAGCCTGTCACCCAGATTGGAGGATGTTTTACAAAGTTAATGTTTTGTACTCTCCAAAAATGTGAAAATCATAAAATGCAAACACTGAAGAATTGTCCCACATTATAGAACAAAGAGGGGGCGCCCGGGTGGCTCAGTTGGTTAAGTGTCTGACTTCAGCCCAGGTTATGATCCTGGGGTCCTCAGATCAAGCCCCACATCGGGCTCCCTACTCAGTGGGGAGTCTGTTTCTCCCTCTCCCTCTGTCCCTCCCTCACCCCTGCTTGTGCTCTCTCTCAAATAAATAAATAAAGTCTTAAAAAAAAAAGAAGAAAGCCATGACAACTTAATGCTTGTTATAGAAGACATCAGTGGAGCAATTGGTGAAATTTGAGTAAATTCTGTACATTAGTTAGGTGTACTGCACCAATTATAATCTTTTAATTTGGGTAATTGTACTGTGGTTGTGTGAGAGAAGTCTTTGTGTGTGTGTATGTGTGTGTCTGTGTGTGTGTGTTTTTTGTTTTGTTTTGTTTTGTTTTATTCAACAGAGACAGAGACAGCCAGCGAGAGAGGGAACACAAGCAGGGGGAGTGGGAGAGGGAGAGAAGCAGGCTCATAGCGGAGGAGCCTGATGTGGGGCTCGATCCCATAACGCCGGGATCACGCCCTGAGCCGAAGGCAGACGCTTAACCGCTGTGCCACCCAGGCGCCCCTGTGTGTGTATTTTTAATTTAAATTCAATTTAATCAACACATACTGTATTATTTCAGAGGTAGAATTTAATGAGTCATCAGTTTCCTACTTTTTTTTAAAGAAAATACACACTAAAGTAGTCAGGGGTTAAGGGCATTGTGTCTGCAACTCACAAACATGCAGAAAAAAATTAACATTCACATACAGAAAGGATGACAAAACAAGTACAGTTAAATGTTAACATTTGAAAAATCTGGGTGAAGAGTATGAGAATTTTTTGTACTATTTTTGCCACTTTCTGTAAGTCTCAAACCATATTAAAATAAAAAACTAAAACTAAAAATTAATAAAGCTCTGTCAATATCATGTAGGTTTTGGTTTGAGACTCTGAACTCTCTAGTGAAAACCTGCCACGATAAGGTAAGCAATGACCCAAATGTTACTTAAAAAGAATTTTAATATTTTTTGATGGTTGGGTTTTTTGGTCCCTATTACTTTAACTTTTTATTTTTATTTTGACATAATTTCAAACTTACAGAAAAGTCTTAAGAATAGTACAAAGAACTCCCTTTACCCAGATTCACCAATTTGTTCAGTTTACACATTTGTTTTGTGATTTATTCACACCTTCTCTTTCTCTCTCCCCAACAGACACACACGTGCACACACACTTTTTTTTCTGAATCAATTGCAGAAATATGTACCATCAAACACCCAGAAATAATAAATTCACAGGATTTAAAACTTCTGCATGAGAAAAAAAGAGCAAATCACATTTTAGAAAAAGCATTTGCATCAGGTATGACAAAGACTTAAGGAGCTTCTTAAAGACCTTTTTGTTAAGTAAAAAGACAACCCAATGTAAGAATGGACACCGGACACAGGACATCAACATGTGTGTGTAAATGGAAGTGAAATACCTGAAACACTTTTTTTTTTTTTTACAACCTGATCATGTGTATTTCGGCACAATAGAATTCTGCTAAAAACAGCCTTGTGAGACAAAGTGTACATTTGTAAATGTAAAGATTTCAGCATTCCTTAACTTCAGTGCTACTTCAAGGTAAAACAGAACAAAATGTTCTAGGACAAATTATTATTCTTTTTTTAATCTAAGAAATAAATTCTATTCTTATGAATTCCGTTATGCATTTCCCTGTATCAGAAACCAAATCCCTTTTTTTTAAAACAGATGATGGAAAGGTGTATCAAAATAGGATATTAGAGTCTATGAAGTCTTTAAAAAGTGAGTAAGAATTCTAATATATTGTTCTTTTTGTCTGAAATCTTCAGGCTTTGCTTTAGAGTCCTGTCTCCCTCTTTGTATTTTTATTCCTTATTTTTGCTTCTTTCAGTATATTTTCACTTGACAGAGAAATGGTGTATGTACTTTTATCTTCATAGGAAATAACATACTTGGAATTTTCCTAATTTTGTTCCCAAATAAATAACTGGTGTCTGGACATGCTCAACAAAATTGAAGTAGAGGATTATGTTCACGTTACCACATTTAGGAAAGTTGTCCAGCCACAGACACAGCCAATCTTGGAGTCTGAGCAATGAAAGAAATACTTCTTACTGTGCGTTAGGACTATTAGAAGTAACCGTTGAGTAGGTGCCAGTTGCCATTAAGCCTGATAACCTTCTTAAGAACTCCTTTTCTATGTAGACTTGTCACCAATATAGGTTTTAAGGAAATGTATTCCATTTTCATTGTTCCTACTGACTTTCTCTGTCCTCTTGGAAAAGTCAAATGGAAGTTATAGTCTTATCAGGAATGGCAATAACAATACGAAGATGCAAATCATATTTTTTGATGCCTCTTTTACTATAAATAGCTATACATACTCATTAAAAACATTTAAAGGCATGAATGTATTTTTCACACTTTAGATCATTTAGTTACTCTCCTGTTCCTTTTCTGCCTTTCTTAAGGAGGAAAAGTTGATATCAACAGCCTGATACCTCTTCTGGAAAAAATGGGTGTCAAGCTCACTGAAAAAGAACTTGCACAGCTGAGAGAAAATCTACCTGTTGATGGTATGGATAACAGATACTATTGTCAGTCCCTAAAAGGAATTTTTTCTGTCCTGTAGATGAGAATTTCTAACACTAGATTTAGTTAGTGGTATAATAAATGTTCACAATCTTGGGGAACCCTAAAATGAGGAACAAGGTGCAAATGCTTACGGAGGTTACTGCCACACAACATTGTTTTAAAGGTTCTAGCTACTTCAGTGAGAAAGTAAGATTAAATAATATTGGGAAAGACACAATATTACCTTCAGTTTCAGATGATATGATTGTGTATCTAGGAAACCCAAGAAACACACAGCCTAAAGGAAATCTGTTAGAACGATTGAGTCTTCAATAAGCCGTTTTGGTTCAGGTGGCTCAGCATAAGATAAATGTGCAAAACTTAACTGCTCTCCCTAAGCTCGCAATAACCAGGTAGAAATAAAAATGGGAAGAATATCAAACCATGAAATATCTAGGAATGAATTTTGTAAGAAATAGGCTAACAACACTAAAAAAAAAAGGAAGTATTATTCATATGAAGAGAACTATAAAATCTTAAATGGAACATAAAAAATTAATGTTCTTGAAAATTAACATACAGGAGCAGTTAAATCAGATTTACATGAATCAGAGATTTTATTAAGTATCAAGCTTTACTAAGTCATGTCAGTGATAAAAGCAATCCAAAAAGCAAATACAGGTCTGAGTGTCAAGGGCAGCTCCACAGTTTTCTTTCTTCCCATGTTGGACATGCCATTCTGACCCAGAATAGATGAAGTCTCTGTGTGAAGACCACAGGGTCACCTTACACAACAGAAGCATCTAAATTATGAAACATCTCCAGAGAGTTGTATAGCCTGTGTTACATTTCCAGTGAGCCATGCCTCATGAGTCATGGGTTCTATTTACTGTAGGTAATTCTTAGCCAGAGACATACTGTTAAGGGCATTTCAAACATAAAGTCTCTTCCCATAGCAAATATCATTAGTCTGTTTATCTGGAGGACCATTTGACAAGGATATTAAACTGGGTTATTTGCCTTCTTTTCTTTCCTCCAAGAGCATCTCCTCAGTAAGGGAAGTTAATGAATTATAGACCATCTGCTTTAACACTTTCCTCTCAGAAATATTTAATATAAAATATTTAATTTAATATAAAATTTTCAGAATCCCAGTGGGGTGTTATTATAAGAGCTTATAAATGATATAAAAGAAAAAATGAAAGAAAAAATGCCCAACTATAGCCAAGAAAACTATGAAAAAAGAAAACTAGAATGGAGATTTGCCTTACCATGTATTAGCACTTACTATAAAACACCTTAATCAATATAAAATTTCATTGGCAAGTAATAAATAAGTAGACTCAACAAAATAGAGAGTTAAAAAATAGATCCCAGTATAATAGCTATCTTGATATATTTTAAAGAATGATTTTCAAATAGTATTGGCTATCTGTCTAAAAGAAAAAAATTAGAAATCACCTTACCTAACAATATAAACAAAAATACTTTCTATGTGAATCGAAGCTCTAAATATAAAACATAAATAAATAAAAATATTAGGAAAAATTGGGGGAATATTTTATAACATTAGGTTGAGGGAGACTCTCTAAAATAACACAGTTACCCAGAAGCAGGAAAAGAAAAAAAAAATCCCTGAATTTGTGTTGTTTTAGATTAAACATATAAAGGAGATCATACAGTATTTGCTTTTCTCTGTCTGATTTATTTCACTTAGCCCTCAAGGTCTATCCATATTATTGCAAACGGTAGATTTTCTTATTTATAACTGAATACTATTCCATTGTATATATACACAGCATTTTCTTTATCCATTCATCCATTGTTATATGCTTAGGTTGTTTCCATGTCTTTGCTATTATAAATTATGCTACAATGGATGTGGGGATGCAGCTGTCTCTTCAAGATAGTGATTTTGTTTACTTTGGTTTTATATACAGAACTATAATTGCCAGATCATATGGTAGTTCTATTTTAATTTTTTGAGGAACCTTCATACTCTTCACATTGGCTGCACCAATTTTCACTTTCACCAACAGCGTACAAGGATTCCCTTTTCCCCCACATCCTTGCCAGTACTTGTTATCTCTTGTCTTTTTGATACTAGCCATTCTAACAGGTGTGAGGTGATATCCCATTGTGGTTTTGATTCGCATCTCCCTGATGACTAGTGAGGATGAGCCACCCCCTCGTGGACTTGTTGGCTATTTGAATATCTTTTTTGGAAAAATGTCTTTTCAGGTGCTTCACCCATTTTTAAGTTGTATTATTTTATTTTTTTGCTATTGAGGTATATCAGTTCCCTATATAGTTTGTGTATTAACCTCTTACCAGATACATGGTTTGTAAATATTTTCTTCCATTCTATAGGTTGCCTTTTTGCTTTGTTGATTGTTTCTTTTGCTGTATGGAGAAGATTTTCAGTCTGATGTAGTCCCTCTTGTTTATTTTTTATGTTGTTGCTTGTGCTTTAGGCGTCACATCCAAAAAAATCATTGCCAAGACTAACATCAAAGAGCTTTTTCTCTGTTTCCCTTGGGAGTTTTATGGTTTCAGGTCTTACATTTAAGTCGTTGATTCATTTTGAGTTAATTTTTGTAAATGATCTAAGACAAAAGTCTAATCTCATTCTTTGGCACGTGAATATCCAGTTTTCCCAGATCCATTTAATGAAGACACTTTCTTTTCTCCATTGAGTATTCTTGGCTCCCTTGTCCAATATTAGTTGGCCATGTATGTATGAGTTTATATTTAGGCCCTTAATTTTCTTTCATTGGTCTAAGTGTGTGTTTTATGCCAATACCATACTGTTTTTATTACTATAGATTTGTAATATAGTTTGAAATAAAAAAGTGTGATCCTCCAGCTTTGTTCTTCTGAGGATTAGTTTGTCTTCTGTGGTTCCAAATGAATTTTAGGATTATGTTTTATGTATCTGCAAAAAAATGCCATTGTAATCCCAATGAGAATTGCATTGAATTTATAGGAGGTTTTGGCTTAGTATGGACATTTAAGCATTATTAATTCTTCTGATCTATGAACGCAGGATATCTTTCCGTTTATTGGGTGTCTCTTCCAAATTTATTCCTGAGCACTTTATTGTTTGTGGTGCTATTGTAAATGAGATTGTTCTCTTTATTTCTTTTTCTGGTAATTCATTATTAGTGTATAGAAACACCACTGATTTTTGTATGTTGATTTTATATCCTGCATCTTTACTTGAATTCATTGATTAAATCTAACAGGTTTTGGGGGGTTTGGTTGAGACTTTAGGATTTTCTGTATATAATGTCATCTGCAAACAGACAATTTTACTCTTCCTTCCTGGTTCTGATGCCTTTCATTTCCTTTTCTTGCCTAATTGTCCTGGCTAAGACTTCCAGTACTATGTGGAATAGAAGTGGTGAGCATGAGCACCCTTGTCTTTTTTTTTTTTTTTTTTTAAAGATTTTATTTATTTATTAGACAGAGAGAGACAGCCAGCGAGAGAGGGAACACAAGCAGGGGGAGGGGGAGAGGAAGAAGCAGGCTCATAGCGGAAGACCCCGATGTGGGACTCGATCCCAGAACGCCGGGATCAGGCCCTGAGCCGAAGGCAGACGCTTAACCGCTGTGCCACCCAGGCGCCCCTGAGCACCCTTGTCTTATTCCTGATTTAGAGAAAAGGCTTTCAACCTTTCACTATTGAGTATGATGTTAGGTGTGGGTTTGTCTGCAGATGGGCAGAGCCAATGGCTGGGCTGTTCACTCAGCGCTGCTGCAAGAGGAACTGTAGGGTGACCTACACAGTCTCTGGATCTTCAGGGGGCCTGAAGTTGGGAACAACCTATGTCACCATCTTGATGACATTACTCGATATCAATACAAATGTAATTTTGTAATAATAAAAGTAATTATAATTTAAAGAAGGTTAAAATAAAATGCAAATTAGGGGCGCCTGGGTGGCACAGCAGTTAAGCGTCTGCCTTTGGCTCAGGGCGTGATCCCGGCGACCTGGGATCGAGCCCCACATCAGGCTCTTCTGCTATGAGCCTGCTTCTTCCTCTCCCACTCCCCCTGCTTGTGTTCCCTCTCTCGCTGGTTGTCTCTATCTCTGTCGAATAAATAAATAAAATCTTTTAAAAAAATAATAAAAAAAATAAAATGCAAATTGGTCTGTATCATTCCTGAACTTATAACCGCTCAATGATTCTAGTAGGTAAAGGCTAAGCTTCTTAAAATTGCTTACGAATCCCTCCATAATCTGAGCCCAATCTGCCTCTCTTATATGAACTTTCCTCTTCCAAACCCATACTTTATTTTTCATGCTGAACTGACTATAGTTCTCCATACATTGCTTATTATACATTGTGTATATTGTGCCTAGGTTTTGTGGTGAGTTGTTTTGTTTTGTTTTGTTTTTACATTTCTCAGACTCTCTTCCATGTAGAAGTCTCTTTCTATGCATTCCCCTTTCCTTTAGTTAAAGTCTTGATATTTTAACTTGCTCACGCACTACATACTCCAGGATGCAATCATTTTAACACCCTAGTTTGCAATAGTGATTCCTGTGTGAGCTGTGACACTCATGGCTCATGGCAACACCTGAAAGGTTACCAGATAGCTGACCAATACCAATGATCCAGGAACACTAGGAAAAGATTCTTCTTTGTGCAAACTCCAAAATTCAAGACATCTTTTTGCCAATATGTAGATCAGCTTAAATTCCTGAAATTCAGAGATTTAATGAAAGTATGGGCAAAATTATGATATTAATGGAACTTATCTGGAATTTTCCATCAATCTGCATCCTTTATATATGCTTTTGGAGCTCATAACATTGATTACATATCTCAATTGTCCCTTTTCATAGCTGTTGGAAAAGCTGATCTGAGTCAAGTGATGGATAGAGTGAAAGCTGTTACAGGTGAGTGAGAAGTTAATGTAAACATAGGATCTAATTTTTATAGTAACTATTTTCTTCATGCCTTAATTGATATGCTAATTCTATCATTTTTACCTCCTGTTTGTTTAATATTTTCTTATCCAGTAGTCCAAAAGTTGGAATATTTTCTGATATGTTTTCCACTAATACACTTCATTTTCCTTATTTTAAGACAGCCAAAGTCTACAATGAAAGGTGAAATGATCTTTGGAAAAGACCCTGGTAGTCACTTAAAGAAGAGATGATATGTTCTTTATGTCAGTAGAATTATTAAGATACATTGTTTGCAGTTTGCTAATTAACAAAAGAGATATAATACCCATTTCTTTTTTTTTAATAATTTTTATTTTGTTATATTAGTCATCATACAGTACATCCCCAGTTTTTGATGCAATGTTCCATGATTCATTATTTGCATATAACACCCAGTGCACCATGCAATATGTGTCCTCCTTAATACCCATCACTGGCCCATCCCAATCCCCCACCCCTCTCCCCTCTGAAGCCCTCAGTTTGTTTCCCAGCACCCGCAGTCTCTCGTGGTTCATTCCCCCTTCTGTTTACCCCCACCTTCATTCTTTCCTTACTTCTCCTAATGATTTCTTATCATTGTCATTTTGAGTATGTTAGTCCAAGCCTTTCAAGAAGCAGGATTAAATGTGAAAGACATTATTAAGAGAAATGCCTGCCTAAGAGAAAATAAGGAGGGAAGGTAAAAATGCTGGGAGGCTGTCAGACTATGATGCAAATCTGAAGTGAAGGAAAGAGGAAGAAAAGGTTGGGTGGAAGCATCCTAGATTGCCATGCAGTGATGAAGGTCTGGCAATACTGCTTTCAAGAATCCTCTGGTTAGGGGCACCTGGGTGGCTCAGTCAGTTAAGCATCTGCCTTTGGCTAAGTCACAATCTTGGGGTCCTGGGATCCAGCCCTGCATCAGGCTTCCTGCTCAGTGGGGTGTCTGCTTCTCCCTCTGCTCCTCCATCCCACTCGTGCTCTGTCCCTCTCTCCCTCAAATAAATAAATAAAATCTGTAAAAAAAAAAAAAGAATCCTCTGGTTAAAGTCATCATCCCATATCACCCAGGAACAGGGCTCCCTTAGGAGCTGCACCCAGCCCTTGACCAGTGCCAATGGTAGGTATAGACTTTGTGCAAAAAACACAGATTAATTTCAAAGCAGAAGATGGGGTGCTTGGTTAATTATGTTCTCCATAGTTGGAAATCCTGCAGGTACATTATCATGGTTACCAGTGAGATATAGCCCTCTCTTATTTCCCTTTAGAAAACCAATTATGTTTCTGTGAATGACATTACCTCTGTGTATTTGGTCAGAGCTCAGCGATCCTCACTTTCCCCAGCTCATACTCATTTTGTATGGTCATCATAATTTAGTTTTATTATTTGCAATCATTTGATTGTACTTTAATTCCATGGATGTCATTATTTTAATCTTTTTATTAAGGAGAAAAGGCTGATCTCAACTGTTCTGAAAACTTGGGGATAGAACTTGAAGATAAAGAATGCTTGGACCTAATGAAATGTCTTCCTTCTAAGGGTAAGCGTTTTAAATACTTGATGTAACCAAAAAAAGACTTTAGATTTCTGTGTCTGTGAGAACCTCTAAAATTATCTCCATTTCCTTAGTTCCAGGAAATAGAAAGTCCATCTCAAAAAAAAATTTTTTTTAGAATGTCCATTTATACCTGAAATGAATCCCTATCTACACAGTTTTAGATTGGGAAACAACATTTCCATTATGATGAGTGTTATTATCAAGAATGAAAACAAAAGGGTTAATCTGGGATTTGTGGAGGAAATAGATTGTTTAGAAGTGAAGAAAGCAGGATTGGGTAGAAAAAAAGAGGTGTGTGTGCTATTAAATGCTTGATGTGCTAATTTTCTCTCAAATTTTATTATGAGAAAGTTCTAGTGAAAACTCTTGAAAAGCCATTTATCCTAAGAGTATCCTAGTGATTTTCCACATTTCTCTGTGACTTAAATTCTGCCTTTTCTTGTAGATGATGACAAGATCTTTCAAAACAGGTTGCTAGAAGTCGTGAAATCTCTAAAAGGTATGTAAGCATCATAAAGGAAGTGCAGACAAATATGGCATCTTTGCATTTATACTCTTTCCAAGATATTAGTGCATGCTGCTATTTCTCATATACACTGATTGTAAATTATGCTTCCACTGAAGATCAAGTTTCACTTTAGGAGCCAATCTTTTACTTTATATCTAGGAAGAAAAGTCTTGCACTTTCTCAAGATTTTTCCAAACTTTTCAAGAAAACAAATATTAGATTTCAAGTCTGCATAGCAACATGTAACAGAAAAAATTAACACTGACTCAGGGAATTTAATCAGCTGCCGATAAATATTAAACTGGGAGTTGGGTCATCGAATTAAATATTGTTACTACTTTACTTCTGAACAAATAACAAAATATTGTTTGGAAATAAAACATGTTCCTCCAGAACTAGAATTCACTTAGCATTTATTCAGTGCTGTTTAAAACTTTGTGTTTTATAGTCTGGTCCTCAAGACAAGTCTCAAGAGAAGTGACCTTAATTCTAATGTCATAGTTGACTTTCTCTATAAACATAAGATTCTTAGTCTCTTGTTCTAAAATTGATGGTTTTCTTTTTTTTTTTTACACTTTACAACAAGCATTATTAACCATTCTACCGGGGGGGGGCGGGGTCTGTGAATAGGTTTTAGAGAATACATGACCCCCCTGAAATTGTACACAATCTTTGTGAACACGGACATATACTTCATGAAATTCACAACAGGGTATGTGTCTGTAAAAGATTTAAGAACCTCCTTTTCGGAGTTACATCATTTTCTTCACAGACTGTCTCTTTCCTTAGATGGGAAAGTCAATGTCAACGACTTGAATGCTCTGCTGGATAATATGGGAATCAAGATCTCAGATAAGGAACTTAAGGCTCTGACTAAAAATCTCCTTGCTGATGGTGAGCAAGTTGTCAGATACCATAGTTACATGCTGGGAGAGATTATAAGAACCATAGCCAGTGGTCCGAGGGAAAGGGGCCTTAGGAATAATAATCTACCCTGATAATAATCAAGAAGCTATAAATATGGGCAAAACATGTAACCAGCATATAAGCAAGCAGTTACTAACATCAACATGAAAACATTGCACTTTGTATGTATGTCTTTTATGCTCTTTACCCATATTATGTTCACTAGAAAACGGTCTTCCACATTTTGAATAGAAAAATGCAGGCAACGTAGATGATGGTACTTTTGAACTTCTTCCCATTTTTTACTAACACATATGGGTTTGAAATATGATAGAACTATATGTAAAACTTCCATTATTGAAATGGTATATTTTTATACTTAAGCTTTTCTTTCTAATATTAAGGAAGACAATAAAAATTGAATAAATCAATAGCCTAGAAAAATATTATTCAGTAAATATTTCTTGAGTAAGCATATGTAAGGCACTTAAGATAGTGCCTGGCACAAAGTAAATGAGGATTTATTATCTTTACTGCCATGTTGTCTTTCACTGTATTTTGTATCTTTTTTATCTTAGTGTGACTTTTTCTCCTACAGTTGATAGAAGGATTTCACTAAAAAGACCGATGAATGAAGTGAAAGCTAATTTTACAGGTAAATGAGAAGTAAGGTAAATCTAGGGGTTTAGTCCTTTATATTAGTTTTTCTCGGTGGCATTTCTAGTATCTTACTAAATTCTGATGTTTCATTATTAAGTACATGCTTCTAAGGCCCCTTGGATTGGCATTAGGAAGACTTCTCAATAGAATACAAGACTATATATCAATTTTAAATCCTAAATTTTCTGTTGCTTATGCAAGTGATATGCTTCATGTCACAAATGTTTAAATGAACATCATCTAGAAATGTACATGGGGAGGCTTAGAATTGATCGAGATAATGTATTCACTGAAATCAATAATTATCACCAAAACAGTCAAATGTTTTTGAAGAATAATTTAGATATGGATCTGCATTATCTTAATTCACTCATCAGATTTTATTCTGGAAGTTGTCTTTTCCAACTTTAGAAAAAACTTTCTTTAATTTATATTACATATGGTATTTTATAAATACCAAAAGTCATGTTCAGTGGTTCTGCACTTGAGAATATCTTTGCCTAACTCTTCATCTGGAAACTGGGATATCATTAAGCTGCAGAGAGCATATTTTATAACTTGAGATAATATGAGAGTACCTAAAGCTTGTACATGTACGATCCCCTCTCTTGAAAGGTGAGAAGATTGATTCTAGTGACCTGAAAAATTTCCTGGGAAGCCTGGGGATTGAGCTCACAGATAAGGAAAAAGAGAAGCTGCTGAAAACACTGCCAGCTGATGGTGAGCTATCACAGAGGTGCCATGGTCTTTTGTGGGTCTTTAAGTCTGCGTAAATATCTCCAATTTCATTTCTGTTTATTTTCCTCCAAAAGTGCAAGAGAAAAAATATTAAATTGAGTTCCAAGTTATATAGAAACCTGTCTTAGAATTTATAATAGAAGTTAAGTAACCCTTCAAACAAGAGTTCACATTAACAACTAAATATGTTGTTACCTGTCAAGCCCCTGATTTGTTTATATCATGAGAAGAGGAAAAAAAGAGAAAGATTGGAGATCCATGAAGAAAAAAACAAAGATAGGAAGCAGAAATAAAAAGAAAGGGGAGTTCTATATCATTTTACTCATGTGTGGAATTTAAGAAATAAAACAGATGAACATAGGGGAAGGGAAGGAAAAATAAAATAAGATAAAAAAACAGAGAAGAAGGCAAACCATAAGAGACTCTTAACTATAAGAAACAAACTGAAGGTTGGTGGAGGGGAGGTGCGTGGGGGGATTGGGTCACTAGGTGGTGGGCATTAAGGAGGGTGATTGATGGAATGAGCTCGTTATATGCAACCGATGAATCACTAAATTCTACCCCTGGAACTAATACATTAATACACTGTATGTTAACTAAGTTGAATTTAAATTTTAAAAAATTGAAAGAAAAAGGGAAGCTATACTCATGTTTGAGCAAGTAGACTCCCTCAGGTACTGGAATAGGAAGGTTTGTCACCATGAGAGAAGTTTCTGTTTCCAAACTTTGCTATGTAAGATGAAATAAACTAAAAATTAGAGACAACTCTTCTTAAAATGTTATTTCTGAAATTACTTAATTCATGCCATTTTTGTGATTCCATGTTTCACTGTTACATGAATTATGGCTTTTCTTACAGCTGCTGGAAAGGTGTATCAAAATGGGTTGCTCAAGAGTATGAAGTCTCTCAATGGTAAGTAAGAAACCCAATTAAAGGTCGTATTGTCTGACATTCCCCAACTTGACACCATTCAATTTTGAATCCTTGCTCCTCACTTTGGTATCATTCCTTATTTATGATTCTTTCAGTCTATCCACATTTTAACTGATAAGGGCTTATATTTTATCTTGTAGGAAATTCCATATGCTCTTACATTGTTTTTCAACTCTGAACACCCCTCCCCCACAAAAAAAGTCAAACCTAGGAAGTCACAGCATAAGTGAGGGGTTAGCCTTATTCAAAGGATTTGGCCAGCTCGATGCGTAGCTAATATAGAAACTCAGGCAAAAAAAATTAAAATATATATATATATATTCATGTGTGTGTATATATATATATATGTATGTATGTGTATATATATGTAATATAACATATATATATATATCCCCTATTTATTGCATACAAGTATTAGATTGGTTGTCTGCAGTTTCACTTGCTTAACTTGTTTTGTTACATAGGTTTGTTACTAAGACAAGCTCTAATTTTAACTATTTTTTTGACTTTGAATACTTGGACAAGTCTGTTTGGGATTTTAGCTTCGTTGGAAGGTAATTATACAGAGACACAAAATACATTTTTCTTTTTTGTTCTATTTTATTTTAATAGGATTTATGATTATTATATCCATTAGGGCTTGGTTAGGGAAGCAAAATCACTATGAGTGACATGGAATAAGAGATTTATTATAAGGATTAGATTTTATGCAATTGTGAGAGCTGGTGCAGAAGTCTGTGAAAGCTGTCACCCCCACTTTTGGTGGTGGGCCTAAGGTCCTGAAATCACTGTAGTCAGCAAGGCCAGCACCCAGGAGGAAAAACTGATATGAAAGAGTTGGGGAGAACAAGAAAAAACTAGAACCAATGAGGACAAACTGGAATCCATGTCTATCTTATTTTCCCCACCCTTAAGAATATAAGTGACCTGAGAAAGAAACTGGCATCTGTCTCCATGGAGATGTACATGTGCTTAGCCTAAGACAAGGAGAAGTGGCAAGAGCCAGAAGATCTGGATGCCTGGCTTCTACCCTATGCCAACAAGGCAATCCAGAAGATTAAGAGCAATATCATGGGCTGTAATGGCACCTGGAACCCGACACTGACATTTATTTATTTATTTATTTATTTATTTATTTATTTATTTATTTATTTTTGGTAATTTTTTTTTTGAGAGAGAGAAAGAGAGCGTGTGTGAACTGGGGCAGGAATGGGGGTGGGGGGTAGGAGCAGAGAAAGAGGCAGTGAGTCTTAGGCTCGATCTCACAACCCTGAGATCATGACCTGAGCCAAAATCAAGAGTCAGATACTTAACCAACTGAGCCACCCAGGGACCCCCGACACTGCCCTTTAGAGTATAGGAGTAGCTGCTTCACTTTTGCCTTCCAAATGTCATGCAAAATTTTCTGTGGCAGGCCAGAACTCTATAGGGAAGGGAAGTCCTAGAATATAATTCCAGTTTAGCCAATTTGACACAGTAACAGTCTACGTTATCTTCCTCTTGGCAACTTCGCATCCATGTATACATCTTTTAGCCTCTCTTATATTTCTAAAGAAAACAGTAATAACAATTTCTCATACAACCAAAACTATGCTAACCCTCTTCTCAGAAGATGTTACAAAATCCCAGCTATCACTCTATCCATCTCTAGGTTATGTTTATTTTCTAATTGACTCACATTCTTCCTTGACATCCTATAATTTGAACAATGATACATAAGGCTAACTACTGTTCACAAATCTTACGTAAATGTGGGGAAATGGGGGAGGAGATAAAAAGAAAAGAATTGGTTAAAATACTCACAAATACATCTATATCAAAAAATATAGAAATACTCATAACTATTACAATCTTGTGCAGTCCTTTAGCAACTGGTCATGTGGTTGTAGCTGGTATTTATCTTTCTTTTCCCATTGCCATTTCATATTGCTCTTTCTCTCACCAAGCACTTTGGCTGCTCCTACCTCATTACCTGGTAGGTGATCCTAAATTTTGTTCCTCAAGGATAAGGGCCATTATCAGACTTGTCTATATTGTATTGGGTTAATTTACAATTAACTTTAATCGCAGGACAAGGGGATACCAGCAGGTGTCCTAGATTCTAGACCTATTTATCTCTGTCCCAACTGTGTATTAGCAGCAGCCCAGTTTCCCGATGGTCAGAATAAATCACGCCCACCAGGAAAGTCATCCCTTTCTTTACTTGTAGATTCGTAGCAACAGGAAGCCAGAGTGGCTCAGATTCAGTTTTTTTTCTTCCTCAGTCAGTTGGTCATAGGATATTCTTTTCTTTATCAGCTTTATTGATACATAATTAACATATAACATGTAGGTTTAAAGTATATGGTGTGATGATTTGATACACTTATGTATTGTAAAATGATTACCACATTCATCTCCTCACCTTAAAAAACATATTAAATAAATAGAATATTGATATGCATGCAAAATTTTGGTATAATTTGGTATACTCCTATATTGTCTCTTTCCTAAGGGGGGAAGGTTCATGCAAACGACCTGGACAGTATTCTAAAAAAATTGGGAATTGAGCTCACAGAAGAGGAACTTGCAGATCTGTCAGAAAACCTACAAGCTGATGGTGAGCACTACAGATACTTTCAGAGCATCTTTTATTTTGCTTTATATCTGATATGTTTAATAATAGATTTATTTGACAGAGACATGTTAGAAAGGTTGGAGGAGAGCCCAATGTAATTTTTTTAATTAAAGCTTTTTAAAATTTTAATTCCAGTATAGTTAACATACAATGTTATGTTATTTCAGGTGTACAATATAGTAATTCAACAATTCTATACATTACTCAGTGTTCATCATGGTAAGTGTACTCTTCAATCCCCATCACACATTTCACCCACTCTCCCAACCCCCTCCCTCTGGTAACCACCAGTTTGTTCTCTATAATTAAGAGTCTATTTCTTGGTTTGTCTTTCTCCCTCCTTTTTTTTTTCCTTTGTTCATTTGTTTTGTTTCTTAAATTCCACAGATGAGTGAAATCATACGGTATTTTTCTCTGGGTAACTGATTTCACTTAGCATTACACCCTCTAGCTCCATCCATGTTGTTGCAAATGGAAAGATTTCATCCTTTTTTATGGCTAAAAAAATTCCACTGTGTGTGTGTGTCACAGCTTCTTTATCCATTCATTTATGCATGGATACTTGGAGGAGAGCCTAATTTTAAAGTCAGAATAATCCTCGCCAGCATTTGTTGTTTCCTGTTTTGTTAATTTTTGCCATTCTAATTGGTGTAAGGTGGTATCTCATTGTGGTTTTGATTTGTATTTCCCTGATGGCTAATGATGGTAAGCATTTCTTCATGTGTCTGTTTGCCATTTGTATGTCTTCTTTGAAGAAGTGTCTGTTCATGTCTTCTGCCCATTTTTTGCCTGGGTTACTTGTTCTTTGATTGTTCAGTTTTGAGAAGTTCTTTATAGATCTTGGATATCAGCCCTTTATCTGTAATGTCATTTGCAAATATCTTCTCCCAATCCGTGGGTTGCCTCTTAGTTTTATTGACTGTTTTCCTTTGCTGTGCAGAAGCTTTTTATCTTGATGAAGTCCCAAAAGTTCATTCTTGCTTTTATTTCCTTTGCCTTTGGATGTGTGTCTTGAAAGAAGTTATTGTGGCCGATGTTGGAGAGGTTACTGCCTGTGTTGTCCTCTAGGACTTTGATGGATTCCTGTCTCACATTGAGGTCTTTCATCCATTTAGAGTTTATCTTTGTGATGGAGTTTATCTTTGTTTGTGGTGTAAGAGGATGGTCGAGTTTCATTCTTCTGTATATAGCTGTCCAATTTTCCCAGCATTGTTTATTGAAGAGACTGTCTTTTTTCCATTGGATATTTTATCCTGCTTTGTCGAAGATTAGTTGACCATAGAGTTGAGGGTCCGTATCTGGACTCTCTATTCTGTTCCATTGATCTATGTGTTTGTTTTTGTGCCAGTACCATGCTGTCTTGATGATCACAACTTTTTTTTAAAATATTTTTTTATTATGTTATGTTAGTCACCATACAGTATATCCTTAGTCTTTGATGTAGTGTTTCATGATTCATTATTTGTGTATAATTGATGATCACAACTTTGTAATATAGCTTGGAGTCTGGAATTGTGATGCCTCCAGCTTTGGTTTTCTTTTTCAACAATCCCCTGGCAATCCGGGGTCTTTTCTAGTTCCATACAAGTTTTAGGATTGTTTGTTCCAGTTCTTTGAAAAATGCCAATGGTATTTTAATAGGGATGGCATTGAAAGTGCAAATTGCTCTGGGCAGGATAGACATTTTAACAACGTTTATTCTTCCAATCCATGAGCATGGAATGCTTTTCCATCTTTTTGTGTCTTCCTCAATTTCTTTTGTAAGTGTTCTGTAGTTTCTTGAGTATAGATCCTTTACCTCTTTGGTTAGGTTTGTTCCTAAGTATCTTATGGTTTTTGTTGCTGTTGTGAATGGAATCAATTCCTTAATTTCTCTTTCTACAGTTACATTGTTAGTGTGTAGAAAATCAACTGATTTCTGTGCATTGATTTTGTATCCTGCCACATTGCTGAATTGCTGTATGAGTTCTAGTAATTTGGAGGTGGAGTCTTTTGGATTTTCCACATAAAGGATCATGTCATCTGCGAAGAGAGAGAATTTGACTTCTTCTTTGCCAATTTGGATGCCTTTTATTTCTTTTTGTTGTCTGATTGCTGAGGCTAGGACTTCTAGTACTATATTGAACAATAGTTGTGAGAGTAGGCATCCCTGTTGTGTTCCTGACCTTAAGGGAAAAGCTTGGAGAAAGGGGAACCCTGTTACACTGTTGGTGGGAATGCAAGTTGACACAGCCACTCTGGAACACAGTATGGAGTCTCCTCAAGATGTTAAAAATAGAACTATCCTACGACCCAGCAATTGTACTACTAGGTATTTATCCCAAAGATACAGATGTAGTGAAAAGAAGGGGCACATGCACCCCAATATTCATAGCAGCAATGGCCACAATAACCAAACTGTGGAAGAAGCCGAGATGCCCTATAACAGATGAATGGATAAAGAAGATGTGGTCCATATATACAATGGAATATTATTCAGCCATCAGAAAGGGTGAATACCCACCATTTGCATCAACATGGGTGAAACTGGAGGGGATTATGCTGAGTGAAGTAAGTCAAGCAGAGAAAGACAGTTATCACATGATTTCACTCATATGTGGAGCACAAATGATAGCATGGAGGACCACAGGGAAGGGAGGGAAATCTGAAGGGGGAGAAATCAGAGAGGAAGACCAACCATGAGAGACTATGGACCCCAGGAGACAAACTGAGGGTTTCAGAGGGGGAGGAGTGAGGGAGGGGTAACAGGGTGATGGGTATGAAGGAGGGCACATGCTGTGATGTGCACTGGGTGTTACACATAACTAATGAATCATGGAACACTACATCGAAAACTAATGATGTACTATACAGTGGCTAACTGAACATAATAAAAAATAAAGTCAGAGTAAGTCTTGGATCTTCATTATAATTAATCTAAAATAGCATCACCCTCCCCTATATATACGAAGAATTGCCGATAGTACTGTTGGGATTCTAATAGGTCTAGATAATAAGCAAAATAATAGGAATATGAAAATCTATTTATAGAGAAGTCAACAGGCCCATTCTTCTCTCTCCTTCTGTCTTCTGAAATCTTCACTCTAAAATGAATTCAAAGATTCTTATCATAGTGCATGAGACCTTCAATCTCCATCTGCCCGTCTGGATATATCTTCTCTCATTTTCCTTCTGTTCAAGCCATGTTGAACTATTTGTAGTTTCACACACATAGCATGATACCCCTCTATTTTTCCCTTTTCTCAGCTTCTCCGTGTGAAGTCTTTTTAATCCGTCCATATTTCAGATCAACTGCTCTGATACAGTAATATAGTTCATGCATTATCTCCTGCAGGAAGCAATCTTAGAACATACCAAGCTAGATTAATGGTCCCTTCCTCAGCTGTTTGTTGGTACATGAAGTAATATTTCCAGAACACCTGGCCAACCCCAATAGTATCTTCAACTATGGTTTATAATGGCATACAAAACACTAGGAAGAGCACAATTTTCCAGACCCAGTTTCTAAGACATAAGAGACCTTTATATTAATGAAGATCATTTTAACTCCCTGAGATCCAGGCATTTAATAAATGGTCTCAAGTAAAATGAAAATATAGGGAATTTTTCATGGAATTGTTTCCACAAAATATATGTCTTAAATTTGCGTTCTCCACTTCTGACATTATTTGCATTGTGCCTGTTCTTGTAGCTAACGGGATGGTTGGTCTGAAAGAGGTGATGGATGGAGTAAAAGCTACTACGGGCAAGTGAGAAATTATCAATCCAAGAGATTTAGTATTTATAGTAATTATATTTTATCATTTTCCCTCAATTGCCATTTAATTATGGTATTTATTTCCTTATTCATTAAATTACTAGCAATTCATTTATTTTCTGGTATATTTTTTATATATATGTTTTGTTCTTCTTTCTTTTAGAACAGCCAAATCTATATTAGCAAAATAATATATGAAGTAAAATTTTGGTAACGATTACAGAAAACTTACAAAAATGAGACTAACAGATCTTACCTTATTTGATACAATTATTTGAATAAGTAATTTATAATAATTCTAATTGAATAGACAGATACATAATGTAAATTTCTGGGTTCAGAGTTCCCTTGCCATTGTCAATATGATCGTGACTTCTTTTGTTAGCATTTAGAGATCAAATTCTTTTTCTGTGGATGTCATAGTCAGTATACGTGGAGAGGTCTCATTGGCCTTCGTTCTTTATTCTGTACATATTCAAGCTATGTAGCCATAGATTGATTTTCCCTATTTGGAATCCTTAGGTGATCCTTTAAACTCATGTATGTAATGGTGTCTGCCTTTTTTAAGGAGGAGAAGTTGATGCCAAAGATGTGAAAACTATTCTGAAAAACATGGGACTAGAGTTCACAGATAAGGAACGTTTGAAGCTGATGAAAAATCTGCCTTTCAATGGTAAGCATTTCAAATATTGATGTGACCTTAAAGGATTATATTAAGCTTTTTAAAAAAATTTTTATTTAAATTCCAGTTAGTCAACATACAGTGTAATATTAGTTTCAGGTGTAGAATTCAGTGATTCAACACTTCCATACATCACCCTGTGCTCATCACAAGTGCACTCCTTAATCCCCATCACCTATTTCACCCTTACCCCCACCCACCTCCCCTTTGGTGACCATCAGTTTGTTCTCTATAGTTAAGAGTCTGTTTCTTGTTCTTGCTCTCTTTTTCCCCCTACCTTCATTTGTTTTGTTTCCTTTTGAGCTTTTTTTAAAACTCAAACTATCCCCATTTGCTAAGATGCAAAAATAAATAAATAAACAAATAATGCCCATCTCAAAATAATTTAAATGTTCACTTACTCCTGAGGGAAATTTCCATCTATGCGTTTAACTTTCAGTTTTGGACTAAGCATCCCCATCATGTTGACTCGTACCACTGAGGGGAATACATTTCTGAGGCTACCCTTACCTTGTAGATTAGCTACAGGCCATTGAGGGAGGTAAACAAGGGAAAGAAGGATGTTAAATGGAGGGGATAAAAGGTGAGACGTGCTATTACCAAAAAATGTTGTGCGTATTACAGGGTGCTTTGTGTGCTAAATTTTGGGTAGATTTACCGTATTATAAACTTTCCCTAATTTTCTCTCAAAATTTATTTTAATGGAGGAAATTTCTAGAGTAAATCATGACAATCTCAATTTTACTAAAATTTTAGTGAAAAGCCACACATTTCTCTATGACCTTAATTGTGCCCTTTTTTATAGGTGATAACAAAGTCTTTAAGAACAGGTTGCTAGAAGGTGTGAAGTCTCTTAAAGGTGAGTGAGAAACATAATGAGAATGCAAAGGAATATGAGATCTTCACTTTATACTGTTTCTGAAATATGAATTTGCTGCCATCTGTCATATATACTGATTGCAAATGTATACTTTTTTAGAGCTTAATCTTTATTTTAGCAGATAATCTCATCTTCTATCTCAGAAGTAAAGCACCATACTTTCTTGTCATTTTCCAAATTATCAGGAAGAAAAATATCAAATTTCAAGTTTGCATAGCAAAAAAATATGGAAATGATTAGCAGTGATTCAGGGAATTTAATAAATAGCAGAAGAAACTAAACTGGAAGTTCATTCATCAAAAGTCAACCTACAATTGTTTAGAACTAAAGAATGTTTACCTCCAGTACCAGAATTCCCCGAACATTTATTGAACACCATTTATTTTTTTCCCACCAGATATTTTTTTATTCACTAAGAAAATTGAGGCTAGCAAGAGTGATAGCCTTCAGCTTTCTATCCCCAATCCCTACCTTTACAGGTATCTTTAAGCACACCCATCCTAGTATCAAAGGATGAGTGAGGAGTACCCCTTCTTCCTCAGATATCCCATCCTATAAAATAAGCAAACTAAAACTCTTCACACCCCTCTTGGCCATAACTCAATCTCTTTCTTCTTTTTCTCATCCACTTCTTGAGGGACTTGTCCATACTCTGAGCCTCTATTTCTGTACCTTGCTCTCTTTCTCAAACTAATTTCAGTACTGAATGCCCTTTAAAACCTTGTGTTTGTGTAGGCTGGTCTGCAAGACAAGTCTCAAGGGAAGTAGCCTGAATTCTAACTTTGTAGTTGAGGGCCTGAAATATTTAGTCTCTGTGCTAAAATTGTTGAACATTAATTAACTTACTTTTTTCACTTTATTTTTTTAAATGGACAGATATATTTTATTAGTGAATGGGAAGTGTATTGCCATCAGAAAAAAGTAACAATTTCCCCAAATTATTCTTTTTTTATTATTCTCATTTTAGAGCAAATATTCTTTACTTTAGGCAAGTAGTAGACTTTGAGGGAATCCTTGAATAGGCTTTAGTGAGTATATAACTTGTCTGAAACAGTGGCAAATTTTGTGAGGAATGATCTGCTTAAGAAATTAACAAAGGCGGGGCGCATGGGTGGCACAGCGGTTAAGCGTCTGCCTTCGGCTCAGGGCGTGATCCCAGCGTTCTGGGATCGAGCCCCACATCAGGCTCCTCCGCTATGAGCCTGCTTCTTCCTCTCCCACTCCCCCTGCTTGTGTTCCCTCTTTCGCTGCCTGTCTCTATCTCTGTCAAATAAATAAAGAAAAATCTTTAAAAAAAAAAAAAGAAATTAACAAAGGGATACATGGATCAGAAGAGTGTAAGAACTTCTCTTTTGGAATCATTTAATATTCTTTATGGACTGTTATTTTTCTTAGGTGGGAAGGTCAATATCAACAACCTGGGCACCATTCTGAACAACCTGGGGATCAAGCTTGCAGATGTGGAACTTAAAGATCTGGCTGAAGACATGCATGTTGGTGGTAAGCATGTTATCAGATACACTGGTTAACTCTGGAGAGAGTTTAGTTAAAAGTAAGGAGGGCATGTATTGCATGGTGAACTGGGTGTTATATGCAACTAATGAATCATCGAACTTTGCATCAGAAACCAGGGATGTACTGTATGGTGACTAACATAATAGAATAAAAATACATTAAAAAAAAAAAAAAGAACCTTTGAGGGAAGAAACGTCCTTTTCCATAAAGGGAAGGGAAGGCCCAAGAGCTCTGTGGTGATACAGTATAGCAATGACTAAAACACAGAGAATGTCATTTGAGTTGGTGAGTATCCAGTTAACAAAGTCAAAGTTAAAACATTTTTTTATATATGTGATATGTGTGACTTTCGTGCTCTCTACAAGTATCATAGTTAGTAGTCTTTCCAAGTTTGAATGCAAGAATGCAGCATTCTTTCCACACACTCACTTCTGAATAACTTCCTCTTACTAACACAAATAAACTTGAGATATTATAGGCCAAATTGCATCATTGTGATTGTATGGTTTTCATGTTTAGGATTTTCTTCTTATTCATGCTTGTCTTAAAATAAAAACTGGGGAGAATAATAATCTGGAAAGTATGTTCAAAAATATTTGTTAAATAAAAACAATTAGGATGGGGACTGACACACATAGTAAGTGCAACTATTATAGTTGTTCCTATGTTTTTCCTACAAACTTTTGTATCTCATAATATATGAGATCTGTATAATATAATATAATGTGATTTTGATCTTCTCCTATAGTTGATGAGAAAATTCCTCTAGAAACACTGATGGAAAACATCACAGATTTTACAGGTGAGTGAAAATTAGGTGAAGATCCATATAATTAAGATTCCAATTATCTACATTATCTAATATCTACATTAAATTTAGTTTTTTCCTGGTATTTCCTAGTACTCCCTTGTTGACTTATAAATTCTGGTATTTCTCTATATTTATTAATGAAGTATTTGTCTCTGGCGTTTCGTGTATTGTATAAAATTATCTGTTTCTACAATGAAATTACTGTACTATCTCTTGCTTTCAAGTTCTGTAATCTCTGTTGTTTTTGTCAATAATGTAATTCACTTCCTGAGTGTTTAATAGCCACAGTATAGAATGACACAGCAAATCAGAGTGGAGCCTAAAATTGATTGAGGTAATGTCTTCATTGTATTTATCATATAATTCTTTTTTTTAATTAAAATACTTTTTCAAAGAAAAATTCATGTAAGCATCTATTTTTCAATTAATAGATCAAATTTTATTCTGAAAGTAGTCTGCCCCTGATTTTAGAAGAAACTCTCTTGTTCATATTAAGGAAATAAATTTGACCTAACATCTACATTGATTTTGTAGTTGAAAATGTTTCATTTTTACTTTATTCTTCAATCTGAAACAAGGAGATGATATCCTGAAATAACTTTTTCATTAGAAATAATTACTGCTATGTGAAATGAATATGTATACCAAATTTCCTATTTTCAAAGGTGAGAAGATTGAGTCAAGTGATCTAAAAAATGTTCTGGGAAATCTGGGAATTGAGCTTGCAGATAAGGAACGAGAGAAGATGCAGAAAATGCTGCCAATTGATGGTGAGTCATACAAGTGTCTATGGAAGCTTCAAGGGAACTTGGATTTTTGAGGATCTGCATGAAAATTTTAATTTCTTCTGAAACATGATAGAACATTAAAAAAAAAACCAAAATGTAAGCTACATATAAAAACTGTAATTGTCATTTAGAGTTTATTTGAGAAGCCAAGCAATTCCTCAGATGTAAGTTGCCATCAGAGCTAACAAATGTCTACTGTTGCCCTTCAGGGCTTATACCGTAAGAAAGAGAAAGAAGAGATAAGAGAGCAGTGGAAGAAATTAAAGATAAAAGTCAGAATTATAAAGAAAGGAAAGGGGGCACCTGGGTAGCTCAGTCGTTAAGCAGCTGCCTTTGGCTCGGGTCATGATCCCAGGGTCCTGGGATCGAGTCCCACACTGGGCCCCTGCTCAGCGGGGAGTCTGCTTCTCCCTCTGCCTGCTGCTCCCCCTGCTTGTGCTCTCTCTCGGTCAAATAAATAAATAAAATCTCCAAATAAATAAACAAATAAACACCTCCTCTTTTTAAAAAAAAGAAAAAAGGGAAGATATACAATAGAGTAGGCCCCCTCAAGGGGACAAGTTTATTATATTGAAAAAGGCTTCTCTTCCTTAATTTCATTGTTATATAAAGATGAAAATTTTGGGTAAAACATTTTTAACAGAATTACTGAGATATCATCCACATACCATATAGTTAACCCAATAAAGTATGCAACTCAGTGAATTCTAATGTATTCACAAAATTGTGCATTCATCACCACAATCAATTTTAGAACATTTTTATTATCCCGGAAAGATGCCCCATACCCATTGACAGTCACCTCCCAGTTTTTCCATCCCTTCAGCCCTGAGCAAGCACTATTTTCTATCTCCATCAGTTTTCCTATTCCGAACATTCCACATAAATAGAATCATACAATATGTGGTCCTTTGTGACTAGTTTCACTTAGCACAATATTTTCAAGATTCATCCCTATCCTGTTATGTATTTGTACAGCTGACCCTTGAATAACACAGGGGTTAGGAGCACTGACCCCCTGTGCAGATGAAAATCCATGTATACCTTTTGACTCTCCAAAAACTTAACTACTGATTGCCTGCTGCTGACCAGAAGCCTTACCAGATAACATGAACAGTCCCTTAATATGTGTTTTGTATGCTATATGTATTATATATTCTTACAATACATGAGCTAGGCAAAAGAAAGTGTTATTAAGAAAATTGTAAGGGGGGCACCTGGGTGGCTCAGTCATTAAGCGCCTGCCTTTGGGTCAGGTCATGATCCCAGGGTCCTGGGATCGAGCCCTGCATCAGGCTCCCTACTTGTGAGCCAGCTTCTCCCTCTGCCTCTGCCTGCTGCTCCCCCTGCTTGTGCGTGTGTGCGCTCTCTCTCTCTCTCTCTTTCTGTATCAAATAAATAAATAAAATCTAAAAAAAAAAAAAAGAAAGAAAAGGAAGGAAGGAAATCATAAGGAAGACGGGTGCCTGGATGGCTAAGTCGGATAAGCCTCCAACTCTTGATTACAGCTCAGGTCATGATCTCATGGTTCTGGGAAGGAGCCTGGTGTCCGGCTCCACACTCAGCGCAGAGTCTGCTTGAGATTCTCTCCCTCTGCCTCTGCCCTCCCCCACCCCACACGTATAATTAGGTCTTTGACCCATCTTGAGTTAATTTTATTTATTTATTTATTTATTTATTTATTTATTTTTTACAGAGAGAGTGAGCAGGGGCAAAAAGAGAGGGAGAGAGAGAATCCCAAGCAGGCCTCACACCCAATACAGAGCCTGATGTGGGGCTTGATCTCATGACCTTGAGATCACAACCCAAACCAAAATCAAGAGTCAGATGCTTAACTGACTTGAGCCAACCAGGTGTCCCATCTTGAGTTAACTTTTGTATATGGTGTGAGATAGGGATCCAAAAGAATATTCTCTTTGCACGTGAATATCCAGTTGTCCCAGCATCATTTGTTGAAAAGATTATTCTTTCTTCATTGAATGGCGCTGGAACCCTTGTCAAAAATCAATTGACTATAAATTGGAAGGTTTATTCCTGGATTCTAAATTATATTCTATTGCTCTATATCTCTACTTTTATACTAGTACCCCACTGTCTTGATTACTGTAGTTTTTAGAATGAGAAGTGTGTGGGGTCCCTAGATGGCTCATTTGGTTAAGTGTCCAACTATTGCTTTCAGCTCAGGTCATGATCTCATGGGTTGTGGGATTGAGCCTTATATGGGACTCTGCGCTCAGCAGAGAGCCTGCCTGAGATTCTCTCCCTCTGCCCCTCCCTCCACGCACACTCCTAAGTGAATGTGCTCTCTCAAATAGATAAATAAATAAATCTTTAAAAAGAAAAAAGAAAAGTATGAGTCCCCCACTTCTTTTTCCTTTTCAAGATTATTTTTGTTATTTAGGGCCCAGCTTTACCATATGAATATTAGGATCATCTCATCAATTTCTGCAAATAAACCAGCTAGAATTTTTTTATAAGATTGCATTGAATCCATGGATCAATTTGGGGAGTATTGCCTTATTCACAATATTAAATCTTCCAATCCATAAACATAGGATGTCTTTTCATTTATTTAGGCCTTCTTTAATTTCTTTCTACAATGTTTTATAGTTTCCAGAGTATAAGTTTCATACTTCTTTTTGTTAAATTATTCTTAAGCATTTTATTCTTTTTGATGCTCTTGTAAATGGAATTGCTTTCTTAGTTTCCTTTTTGATTTGCTCATTGCAACAGCATAGAAATACAGTTGATTTTGGTATATTGATAAAAGACTAGATTTTCTGTTAATGAAATTATTCTATTCATGCTATTTTTGTGAATCTCATATTCATTTTACCATTACATGAATTATGACTTTTCTTACAGCCAATGGAAAGTTATATCGTAACAGATTACTGAAGGCTATGAAGTCTCTCAAAGGTAAGTAAGAAACAAAATTATAAGGCATATTATCTAGGTTCTCCAGATACATCATCTAAGCATGAATCTTGGCCCTATGTAAGTTTTCACTTATGATTCTTTCAGCGTAACTATATTTTATCTGCTGTTAATATACACTTTCTCCTGGCAAGAAGTCCAGTATCATCTTAGATTTTTTTCAACTCTTTCTCAAAAAGAAAAATTAATCCTAGCAAGTACAAACAAACAAAAAACCCTGGTCATTACCAAGAGCAATGGTCAGCTACGATGATAACTAATATGTCAAGTCAGTAAACAAAAATAACCCAACTTTTTGTGCCGAGTATTTAAGTTAGTGGTCTGCAGTTCTATTTGTTCAAGCCCCTTAACCCTGTTCTATTAAGTAGGCTTGTCAACAACAATAGACTAAAGGAAATACAATTCTAATTCTGACTCTCTTGACTTTCTCTTTGGGTCTTCAAGTGAACAAGTCTATTTGGGGTTTCAGTCTTGCTGAAATGTGATGATAACAGAGGCATGAAATATGTTTTGTCTCTTTTGTTTTAATAATATGTGGTCATTAAAGTTAATAGTTTTACTAAAAAATTTTTTTTCATTTTGCTATATATAACTTTTTTTTTTTCAAATGTTTCTTCACTATCTCTTTCCTAAGATGGAAAGATGAAAAAGAATAACCTCCATACTAATTTGGAAAATATGGGAATGAAGCTCACAGAAGAGGAATTTGCTGAACTGTCAGGACAACTACAAGTTGATGGTGAGCACTAGAGATAGCAGTAAAGCATCTGGTTATCTTCTATTTAAAGGAGTGTCAATTAAAATTAGGATGTGAGTCAAATTGAGCTGGACTTTATACTATATGAATAATTTGTATCTTTTTCTAAACTCATGTCATTGATTATATGTCTCTTGTGGACTTATGTAGCAAATGGGAATGTTGATCTGCCTAACTTGATGGAAGCAGTGAAATCTATTACAGGTGAGTACAAAGTCACTATAAACCTAGAATTCCTATTGGAACAGTAACTATATTTTACCATTCACCTTAGTTGCCATGTTGATTCTGTTACTGTACTCCTTATTATAAATATTTGTCTAGAGTTGGACTTTGTGGTATCCATGTTTTGGTAGTAACATTTTAGTTTTATTTCTTGGTGGAAAGACCCATCTTCTCTAGAAAATTTTAACCTTAAAAATAACTTTTTTAGAGTCACTAAATTTTCCTCACAGGCCTTTCTCTTTCTGATTAAGGGAAGGTTGACATCAAGAACTTGGAAACCGTTCTAGGCAACATGGGAATCAAGCTCACTGACAAGGAACTTGAAGATCTGAAACAAAACCTGCCAATCAGTGGTGAGCATATGAGATACCATTGGATTTTGAGCTTTAGGTTTTATGTACCTTTAGCAATGAGAGGAATGGGATAAGGGAACTTTTTATGCAGAAGATGTCAAGATTGGAGATGAGACAATAACACAAAGAAGTCAGGAATGTAGTATTTGGACACAGGTGGCACGGTCACTAGAAGAGTCTTCCCAATTCTGAGAATAAGAAAGCCACTTTTGAATCCCACCTTTTCATCATCAAATTCAAGAGTTGATATTTTATGAAATAGAAAGTCAAATTCACATTTTTGAAATAAGTTTATTTTTAGTATTTTAAAATTTTTCTTCTACTTAGGCTTATAATATATTCTGAGTAAAAATTTATTGAATGACTCTTTAAAGTGCTTAATAAGATACCCGGGACACTTAAGTGCTGTTATAATCTGAAGAGGAGGAGGGTATTCTTTTGCTGTTTTACATCATTGTATGAGCTTCAAGTTACAGTTCTTTGTTACAGTTGATAATAAAATTGCTCTGAAAACTTTGGAGGATGAAGTGAAAGCTTTTACAGGTAAGAATTTGTTATAAATTATTTGCAATAAATCATGATTTACACTAAAAATTTTAAAAGCATGTTCTCAAAATTATATTAGCGGCTTATAAATTCACATATTTTCAGTATTAATTTTAATAAATATTTGCATCTACTGATCAGCAGCTTAATCTAACATTATCTGGGTTTATAAGTAAAACAAAGGATAATTTTTTCATAATAAGTCGTATTCTTTGATGCTTTTTTTCAGTGAAAGTATCTGGCTGGTACTTTTAGAGACCCCAAGACTAGGTGGACATAGTAAAAGCAGAGTGGAGCATTAAAAATAATAAGCCCATTGCCAACAGCTAATCACATAGTTTTAACAAAATAAAGTAAAATATGTCATAGTTTGTTTATTGTATATTATATTAACCATCTCTTGACTTTATTTCTGGGTAATTATATGACCAGATTTGCTTCTACACTATGTGATATTATTCTCAGTATTAGGAATAATTCCTATTTACTATTTTTTAAAAGATTTTATTTATTTGAGAGAGAGGGAAAGAGCACAAGCGCGGGGAGGGGCAGAAGGAGAGAGAGAAGCAGACTCCCCACTGAGCACGCAGCCTGAGGTGGGGTTCAATCCCAGGACCCTAGGATCATGACCTGAGCTGAAGGCAGGCACAACTGACTGAGCCACCCAGGTGCCCCTTCCTATTTACTATTATTAAGGGAAAAATTCTGTTTTTTATTTACCATTTGACTCTTTTTATCAGGAAATCTTTCACTCTGCCTTTCCTTTCCATTCTGGTATTAGAGAAGAGACTAGAACAACAATAGTATATGTTTAGATGGTTTTAAATAATTAAATTGTCCCTTCATATTTTAACCTATAACTATTCCATCTTTTCAAAGGAGAAAAGATTGATTCAAGGGACCTACAAAATATTCTGAAAGACATGGGGATTGAGCTTACAAATAAGGAACACAAGCACCTGCTAAAAACATTGCCCATTGATGGTAAGTAAATGCCACATAAATGCCAACATGCCTTCCAGGGAACTTGATTTTATAGGTCAATGTGAGTCATTCTTAATCTTTTAATAGTACGGTTTTGTCTTTTAAAAAAAAGCCATAAATTAATAGAAAGGCACTTCTGACTTGAAAAGAAATTCTGTCATTACCTCTTCGAACACAATTGGAGATTCATCACTACATTGCCATATAGTTGTCCAAATGACTAATACTACCCCCTCAGATCAGCAATAGTTTCACAATAAGAGCAATGAAAAGCAGTGAAGGAGAAATAGGACATCAGTGGAATAAAAAGAAAGAAATATTTTAATGTATTTTTTTAAATTGTACCATGATAGAGTTTAATAAATGTCTCTAATTCCAAAGAATGGGTAAGTTTGTCACTGTGGAAAACACCTGTATTTTTAAATGTCCATTTTGTGTAACTATAAAATAGATTAATTTTAAAGCAAATAATTGAAATGTATCTTTCTACAATCATAAAATTTATAATGTTTTGGTGAGTCTCCATATCAATTTTCTAGAGATCTGAATTGTACGTTTTCTTACAGCTCATGAAAAGGTGTTTCGAAACAGGTTGCTGAAGGATGTGAAATATAATAAAAGTGAGTAAGAAGCACAAAGAGGAGGCATATGAAATATCCTTAAGCATTAAATTTTTAAAATTTTATTTAAATTCAAGTTTATTAACATATAGTATAGTATTGTTTTCAGGAGTAGAATTTAGTGATTCATCACTTATGTGTAACACCCAGTGCTCATCCCAAAAAGTGACCTCCTTAATATCCATCACCCATCTAGCCCATCCCCCACCCACCTCCCCCCATCAACCCTCAGTTTGTTCTCTGTAGTTAAGAGTCTCTTATGGTTTGCCTCCCTCTCTATTTTTATCTTATTTTATTTTTCCTTCCCTTCCCCTATGTTCATCTGTTGTTTCTTAATTCCACATGAGTGAAATCATATGGTATTTGTCTTTCTCTGACTTATTTCATTTAGCATAATACGCTCTAGTTCCATCCATATTGTTGCAAATGGCAAGATTTCATTCTTTTTGATGGCTGAGTAATATTCCTCAGTGTGTCTGGGGGGACGGGGATGTGTATGTATACCACATCTTTATCAATTCATCAGTTGAAGGACATTTGGGCTCTCTCTGTAGTTAGCATTAAATTTATATCAATAGATTGTAACACTTTATTTTCCTGCATGTGTCACATCTGTGTTTTTCCTGGTAATAATCCTAACTTTATCATCGATGAAAGTTCTCTACTGGATTGTGTTTTTCAAACTTTCCCCGAAGAAACATGTGAACAGAAATAAAGATGGAAGGAAAGAAGGAGGGAAGAAAGGAAGCAAGGAAGGAAGAGGGGAGGAGGGAGGAAGGTAGAAAGGAGAGAGGAAGATTTAGCATTTATTCCAAAATGTAAGCAGGAGCAGAGAAAACAATCTAAGAGTAAGAGTTTGGAAACAAATACAATCTCTGTTTCTTTGTGGAGATTATTGATTAGTGCTCTTTAGTTGCACAGCCCTGTCCCACCTGACTTTTTCCTGGGCCTGTATTTTTTTTTTTTTATTAATAATGATATTTTATTATATTATGTTAGTCACCATACAGTACATCCCCGGTTTTCGATGTAAGCCTCGATGATTCATTAGTTGTGTATAACACCCAGTGCACCATGCAATATGTGCCCTCCTTACTACCCATCACCGGCCTATCCCATTCCCCCACCCCCCTCCCCTCTGTAGCCCTCAGTTTGTTTCTCATAGTCCATAGTCTCTCATGTTTCATTCCCCCTTCTGATTACCCCCCCTTAGGGTTAAGAAATTTCTAAATCTGGGAAGAGATCTGGATTTCTAAGTTCATAAAGCGAATAGGTAAACCACACCCAAAATTTTAATCCAAAATAATCCTTTCCAAGATGCATTATAACCAAATTATCTAAATCAAAGACAAAGAATTTTAAAAGCAGCAAGAGAAAAATAATTCCTCACATATAAAGGAACCCCTATGAGTCAATGAGCAGATTTCTCAGCAGAAACCTTGCAGGCCAGAAAAGAGTGGGATGATACATTCAAAGTGCTGAAAGAAAACTGCCTCTCAGAAATGAAGGACAAATAAAGACATTTCCAAGCAAACAAAACCTGATAATTCATCAGTTGAACTATGAAAGGTATGTAAGGTTACTGTTGTCATCTAAGGAATACAGGAGGCAAGGGATGTTGCTAAAACCCTACAATGCAGAGGACAACCTCCACAATAAAAACTAGCCATTTGTATGTCTTCATTGGAAAAGTGTCTGTTCATATCTTCTGCCCATTTTTTGATTTGTTTATTTGTTTCTCGTGTATTGAGTTTGAGAAGTTCTTTGTAGATCTTGGATACCAGTCCTTTATCTGTAGTGTCATTTGCAAATATCTTCTCCCATTCCGTGGGCTGCCTCTTAGTTTTTCTGACTGTTTCCTTGGCTGTGCAGAAACTTTTAATCTTGATGAAGTCCCATAAATTCATTTTATCTTTTGTTTCTCTTGCCTTTGGGGATGTATCATGAAAAAGGTTGCCTGTATGTTTAACATTTGAGGAAACATGTTCTAATTCTAACTTTTAACTCTTTAAATTGTAACTCTGCTTGCAGAGAATTGTGCAAATCTATTGTAGTTTTGTTCTTTGCTTGAAAATTTTAGTAGTTATACTAGATTTTGAAATCATTCTCTTTTAGCAGTATATATTCATGTAACAGTAACAACTATTACTGTCTTAAAGAGATATTTGCACCCCTGTGTTCCTTGCAGCATTATTTACAACACCCAAGACACAGAAACAATGTTTCTATGGACAGATGAATGAATAAAGAAAATAAGAGATATATACACATACACACATACACATATACACACATACATATGTAAGTAGAATATTATTCAGCTGTAAAAAAGGAAATCCTGCCATTTACAGCAACACGGATGAATCTTGAGGACATTATGCTAAGTGAAATAACCCAGACAGAAAAAAACAACATGATATGATACTATATGATATCACTTATATGTGGAATCTAAACAAAACCAAACTCATAGAAACAGAGCTGATTTGTGGTTGTCCGAGCCAGGGGGATGCAGAAGGGAACAGGTGAAGGTGGTCAAAGGATACAAACTTCCAGCTATAAGAGGAGTAAGTTCTGGAGATATAACGTATGACATGGTGACTATAGTTGACAATACTGTATTGTATTTGCGGAAATTACTAAAAGAGTAAATCTTAAATGTTCTCTCTACACACACACACACACACACACACACACACACACACAATGTAACTATGTGAGATGATGATGTGTTAACTAACCTTACTGTTATGATTACTGTAGTAATCATTTTGCAGTATACATATATCGAATCATTACATTGTACACCTTAAACTTATACGATGTTATATGTCAATTATATCTCAATAAAGCTGGGGAAAAAGAGTAATGCCTGTTAGTTGAAGATAATAATATGTGTTTTTGAATTTTTCTAAATGTTTTATAATCATTACATCTTTTCCTTTTCCTTTCATGTTTTCAAGGAGGGAAGGTTGATGTAAATAAACTGGATCCTGTTTTAGAAGCCATGGAGGTCAATCTTACAGAGCAGGAACTCGATCTGATAAAGGAACTTCTGAGCGGTGAGCATTATGGAAAACACTGAGATTTTAAACAGATGTTGAGCTTGCAAGATTAATTGTGATTGTTTCAAAGGTTTAAATTATTTGTTGCCGGAAGCCATGTGAATAGCTTTCAGAAGAGCTCAGGGAGGAAAAAGCCTGTTCATTTTTGTTGCTTTAAAACCTGTAATCTGTTTCTTTATACATCCCAGGGTAGGGATGGGTGCTAGTGAGAAGGGGAGGGATTATTGTTGTCTGGTTTTACAAAAATAGGATCTGTGATGTGTTTTTTCTCACTGATCCATATATCACTGACATCAACCCAGGGTATAACCCAATCCATTCACCCATTCCTCATTTCTCTGTTCGTGGATTTTGAGATGACTTTCTTTTGTGGTCACTATAACAAGTTAACAACAATATGTATAGTATTATTAATTTTTAAAAATATATATAGTTTAGGGGCGCCTGGATGGCTCAGTCGTTGGGCATCTGCCTTTGGCTCAGGGCGTAGTCCCAGCGTTATGGGATCGAGCCCCGCATTGGGCTCCTCCACTGTGAGCCTGCTTCTTCCTCTCCCACTCCCCCTGCTTGTGTTCCCTCTCTTGCTGGCTGTCTCTCTGTCAAATAAATAAATAAGATCTTTAAGTATATATAGTTTATAAGCATAAGAAAAGTCTGGAAGGATATACACAAAACTGTTAGTAATGGTCAGGAGTAGTCATGAAGCTGAGGAGAGGTAAAAGAAGGGACATTTACCTTTTCTTCATATGCTTATGTATTTTTTAATTTGTTACATAAAGTATGTTTTAAATTCTAACTTTTAAAACTCAGTTTATTTTGTTTTTAATTTAAGATGAATACAAATGGTGTGGTAAAATGATAGGATTTGGGCTGTGTTCTTATCTACCAATTAGGTTTAGGGAATCACTAAATTGACCACTTAACTAATCAGCTCCTCTCTAACATCACTCACCACTAGTCTCTATCTGCCCATGGCATCAACACGTGGTAACATAAGATAATACTCCTTACGAATATTGAGAAACATGCATTATTTCAAGAAGTAAGTAAAAGTAAGGTTGAAGGACTGCCCAGATCACACAAAGCCACTAACAAATGTGGACCTGGCAAAGTTAGAACATTTAATAATTGAAGAAAAAAATTCTACATGAATAATAATGAGATAGGACGTTTAACATACAACAATATGGATTTCAAAAGATTTAAAGGAATCTTGGGAAAAAGCCAATCATTTTTGTAAAGGTTATTTTTAATATGTCTTATTCCAAAGTTCAAAAGGATGTTCTAGTGTACAATAACCTAACTTTCTCAGAAAAAACATCTCAACACAGTTGTAAAAGTCAGTGTTGCTTCATTGCTTCTCCTAAGAATTATCCTATACCCTATAGAATAACTGTTGGAATAGTTATAATTATAACCTGAATTTTTTTAAAAATTAGGTAAGATAAATTTATTTTCACAATTTTCATTTTTATTATTTAGTACAGCCTTTTAATATAGCTTTTATTCATTATTTACTATTGAATCTTGCTCCTTGTTGTAAATGCGTTTATTTGCTTTGGTCATCTTCTGGAACAATAAATCTTAGATAAAAAGGACTTCTAAAAAAAAAAAAGGACTTCTTGTCCTGTGTATCTTTTTTCTGAGTCCTTGTTACTGTTTTTCTCTGATTAAACTTTGTCTTACAGGCTACAAGAAAGTTGGTCTGAAAAGCCTGATGGATAAGGTAGAAGCTGTTACAGGTGAGGAAGAAGTTACCAAATACATATGATTCTGATTCCTTATACATATTTTATATTCTTTCCTGTTATTCCCTTTAAATTATGCTATTTTTAGTAAACTGATTGTAGTTTGATTTCCTAGACTTTGACCTTGGTTTGTCAATGTTTCAACAATAAAACATAGTGCCACATTTTGTTAGGCCCTATGATCTCATTTTTTCCAGATTAAGATATTTACTGAAAAGATGTTAGTGTAATAAAAAGAGACTAAAGTTTTATTACCTACTAGTAATCTCCCACAACAGAAAATTATGAAATGCATTATTATGTACTCTGTTATTTTGCCTCTATTATTACTAAAGTTGTGGAAATAAACAGTGTTCTGCCATAACTATGCTCAAATAGGACTCATTTGACTTCATTGCATTGAGTAGTTGGGGTTAACAGTAATAGAAGATTTCATCATTATTTAGAATAATTAGATGGTTCTTTAAAATCACACGTTGCTATATCTATCCTTTTGAAGGAGAGGAAGTTGATGTCAACGACATAGGAACAGTTCTAGGAAACATGGGAATAGAACTCACCGATAAAGAACTCTCGCAATTGGTGAAAAATCTGCCAGTTGATAGTGAGTATTTCAAATAAAAATATAGTCATCCAGGGGAGCATATTGTTAAATTGCAAAAACTTCTAAAATTGTCTCTATCTTATTGCTTGTCAGAAATAATCTTATGACCCATGTTATGTAATTTAAAATGACTCTATTGTGTCTGAAAAAGTTATCTGTGCCATTTAATCTTTAGTTTGAGAATCAACCATAGTGTCATCATGACTCCTATCATCAGCATTCACTTATATCTTTTATATAATTATATCTTTTATAACTTTTGAGTCTATCAAGAGGTCTGAAATTTAAGCCAGAATAAATGAGAAAAAAGAAGGCATGATCTAATAGGGGAAAATGAAAATATCACAAAAGAAAAGGAAAAGATATGTTTCAGAATGGTAGAATGTCAGTATCCCCATGCCCTATAATTTCATTATTTGCCACTAAATCAGAAAATTTCTAAGGCAGTTCATAAAATATATCTTACTGAAATTGCTGGTTTCTTACTATGAAGTTCCAATACATTGTAAATTTCTGTGATCTGAACAGTGTTTTCCTTACAGATGGAAAGGTCTACCAAAGAAGGTTGCTGGATTGTATAAAGTTTCTTAAAGGTGAGGGGGAAGCTTAATAAAACACAAATCAATCTGAGATCATGTTTGACATTTCTACTAATTCCTTGTAATTAAATTGTCAACCCTGATACCTAACACATTATTACATACTTTTGTTTCTTTTATAATCAGTGTGTTCTTTACGAGATCATTTCTTATGATGTAACTTGGAAAGAACTCCCATGCTGTCTTGGAATTTCTCAAACTTTGACAAAAGAAGAAAGTATAAGAGCCCGGGCTGCACAGCAAAAGAAAAGGGAAAATTAGCACCTTTTCAGTTAGTTTATTCAGCAGCAAGAGACTACTAATCCGATGTTTAGACCGAGAGAGAGAACAAGAGAGCTCTAGAAAACCTTTAAGAAGTTGAAGGAACATAGGACTGAATAGACAGACAGGAGGCAGGTCAGGAGGAAGGTCATGTCTAAGCAAGTTTTCCATACCACCTTCGTGATATCTGCCAAATCCACACAGTATTTGTACTATTATTAATATTTTCATTTAAATTGATTTACTTTTTTTTTTAAAGATTTTATTTATTTATTTGACAGAGATAGAGACAGCCAGTGAGAGAGGGAACACAAGCAGGGGGAGTGGGAGAGGAAGAAGCAGGCTCATAGCAGAGGAGCCTGATGTGGGGCTCGATCCCAAAACGCCGGGATCACGCCCTGAGCCGAAGGCAGACGCTTAACCGCTGTGCCACCCAGGCGCCCCCTAAATTGATTTACTTTTAACCTGAATTTAAAAATTTTTAAATGGTAATGGAGAACCAGCATCGTTTAACATAACTAGAAGTCAACTGTAAAATAAATATAATGAAAGTGAGACAATAGCCATTTGAAACATAGGTATTATCACCCTACTAGAATTCTCTGAGAAGTCATTCCATCACCTTTCAGTTTTTAGACTGACTATGCTTATATGAAGATTAAAAACAATAAACCCTAACTCTTATGATTGACTCTGTCCTCTTGTAAAGATCTCATCAGGCTTTGGTCCTTTGGATGAACACGATAACCATACTCCTCAGGAGGGTGAGGGTTTATCCCACATTTTAGGGACATTAATGTCTGCTTGTATATCTGTCTCTCTTTCCATAGGAGGGAAGATTGATTCTAGTAAAGTGGATGCAGTGTTGGGAAACATGGGCATGGACCTCACTGAAAAGGAGCTTAAAGACGTAACACAAAACCTGCCAGTTGATGGTGAGCATTTTAGATACCACTGAACACTACAGGAAAACTACTTTTATGAACCTATTTATAATAATCATTAAAAATGCTTGTTTGGCATCAAGAAGGCATTCTGAAAAGCTTAGGGAAGAAACTCAGGTCCAAAAAAAGAATACATCCTGTCTCTCGCTGGTTTTATGTGCAAATTAGAGAAGGATTTCAAGATATCTCCGTTTTTTCACTCAGCCTTCCCTTTTTCTCCCTATAAGCTAGGGAGAATTGATAAGTATTGCTCAAATGCCACTTGAACTCTGGCCACATTTGCTAATACGTGACATCAGTATTTATAAAAAGGATACTTAATATAGGTATGGCTGTCCTTAATGTTGTTTTAATGTGGCTAACGTATACCTGCTCTATACGGCTGCCAGCTCAGTATGTGTCTGTCTCTCACTTTCACCTGGGTCCTATAGAGAAAAGTCTGCTGCAGACAACTTAGAGCAGTTCTTCTCCTAATCTGTAACTATGATGAAGTCACAGAGCATCGCTTCCACCAAATGCTCTTATTGAAGCAATCCCAAGACCCTGCCCAGACTCCATCTCAGCTCTTGGAGGGAGGTGTATCAGGCACATGGTAATAAGATCATGTGGGACAGGAAGTATGTAGCTCAGCCATCCTTGAGAAATATGTTCTGCCACAGCTTTTTACTCAGCATAAAGTCTTGGATTCGTCTATGTTGTTGCTTGGGTCAGTAATTTGTTTTAACTGCTGAATAATGTTCTATTGTGTGAATATACCATAACATGTGTATTGCTTCTACTATTGTTGGGCCTGTGCTTTTTCTAGCTTTTGACTATCATGAATAAAACTGCTATGAACATTCTTGTACAAGACTTTTTTTGTTTGAGATATTTTTGAACATGTGTTTACTTTTGGGTACGATACCAGGAGTAGAAATGCTGCATCCTAGGGTAAATGTGTCTTTAGTTTTATAAGAAACTGTTAGATACTTCTCCAAAGTGCACTATCTTATACTCCCACCAACAATCTCTGAAGGTTCTCTTAGCTCAACTCTTCACCCAACACTTGTGATTATCATTATTTTTAATTTTAGTCCTTCTGGTTAGTGTGTGGTGCTGTCTCAGTATGGCCTTGATTTACATTTCCCAGATGACTAATGATATTGAGTACTTTTTCAAGTGCTTATAGGCCACTTATATTTCTTTAATAAAGTATCTGTTCAAATTGTTTGCCCACTTTTTATCTGATTGTTTTCCAACCACTTGGAGAATGGTCATTTCTCTTTCATACCTGCCTGCTTGGAGTACTTAGTTTCTTTTTATCTTTCTGCTTCATTGTTAAATGAAGGAGTTTAAGGCCATATGTTTTCTTCTGAATGCAGCTTCACTATATCCTTTTGTTTTTGATATGAAGAGTTTTCCTAATCATTACTTTCTACTAACTTATAATTGATACAAAGATTATCTACTATCTAGGAGTATATTTCTTACTTTCTTTTTAAGCCTTTTAAGTTTTTATTATATATAAACTTTGGAGTTCTATCAGGTAATGTGGCCACTGAGATGTTAAAAAGAATCTCTATTCTGGGGCGCCTGGGTGGCTCAGTCGTTAAGCGTCTGCCTTCGGCTCAGGTCATGATCCCAGGGTCCTGGAATCAAGCCCCGCATTGGGCTCCGTGCTCGGCGAGAAGCCTGCTTCTCCCTCTCCCACCACCCCTGCTTGTGTTCCCTCTCTTGCTGTATCTCTCCCTGTCAAATAAATAAAATCTTTAAAAAAAAAAAAAGAATCTCTATTCTATCAAAGTTTTCATTATGGCCATGTACTTTATCAATTTTTTTAAAATCTGTAGGCATATAAAAATAATTTATAGTCTCTAGAGAGTGCACGTAGACTTCTATATATATCAAATCAAGTTTATCAGTAGTATTATTCAATTCCTTTGTGTCTTTACTTCTATTTTGTTTACAAAGCAGATCTTCTCCTATTAAGAGGGTTAAGCTCTCCTACTTTAATTGAATTTTTATAAGATTCTTCTGGGGCATCTGGGGTGGCTCAGTCCGTTGGGTGTCTGGCTCTTGATTTCAGCTCAGGTCATGTTCTCAGGGTCCTGGGATCAAGCCCCATGTCATGCTCTGTGCTTAGCGGAGAGTCTGCTTGAGACTCTCTCTCCCTCCTCCCCTACCCCACTCATGCGCACACACTCTCTCAAATAAGTCTTTTCAAAAAATTTCTTAAATTACTAATACCCTTTGCTTTATAGGTTTGTGACTGTTAAAATATTCTTCATCAAGTATAGCTTTTGCTGTCCCTCTTTATCTACATCTCTTTGATGATTTGACTCTTAAGATTTACTTTGATATTAACAATTGCCAGTGCTGCTTTCTTTTTGCTTGTATATGCTTCATATATCTTTGCCCACTCCTTTATTTTCAATCTTCTTTATCATTTGGTTGAAATATATTTTGTGGAATCATCATATAGCTGGGTTTTTAAGGAACCCATCTGATAATCTTTCCTTTTTAATGAGAAATTTCAGTTTGTTTAGATTTGTTATAATACTGGACATATGTATTTTATCTTATTTGATATTTATTATTCATTTTCTACTATTGTTTTCTCTTTTTTCTTATGCTTATTATTACTGGTTTGTTCAAGCTGTCATTCATTGTATTTGTTTTCTTCCTAATTAATTTTGAAGTTCCAGAGGAGGGTCACATTTCATTAATTCTTGCATTTCTTCTCATTCACTGTCATACTTGCCTATAACTTAATTATTACTGGTAACAAAATACTGCTTTATTCTCCATCAAGATACCTTTACCCATCAGATATTTCATTTCAGCTTTATTCCTTCCCCCCACTCCCCACCCCCACAATCCTAATAAGCAGAAACTTTTAGAATACTCATTCCTTTCACCATTTCCCCCACTCCCCACCATGAGATCTTTGGAATGTCTACTTCCTCAGCTATACATTTTTCAATTCTCACAAACAACCAACTCCTAAAATTTCTCTTACATAATTTCCCTTCAATTTCAAGATTCTTTATTTAGCACTTAATATTACATATTCCAACACATAACGGATCGTTTTCAAACTTACAGAAAGGGAGGTAGCATCTGTTCTGGCATCTCTCTATTTCCACCACCTCAGGAAGATAAATGTTTCTGCCCACCTGTTTTACTCCTTCTTGGTCTTTAGGAGTCAGAGGAGTTGGAATGCCCTCATACTGGCCCTTATTGAGCTTCATCAGGGTCTTCAGGATTCTCAATGCCAAGCGTTTCCCAGGATCTACTGCTTTCCAGTTCGGTTCCCGTGCTCTGACATCTCTCTGGTGCTTCCCTAGTTGAGGGCGGAAAGAACCCCATGCCCATTCTTTCCTCCAGGACACAACCAGAGCCCAGGTGTTGATATAGCCCCAACAGCCTAGAAAGACCATCAACATTTGAATTTCAAAAGGCAAACAGCTTTGAGGTGGTAGTAAAAGGGACTGGAGCCGTGCTCCAGTCTCCATGTTCACAAAAGCCCTTCCAAATTTTTATTAAAGTAAATACAAAAGAGTAAGAATAACATTATAAGTAAAGGAAAATGATCAACTTTGGCTTAAAAAAATTTCCCTTGTCACACAGATGTCTTAATTCCTACTAATAGATTCCTCCTCAGCTGAGATGAACTTGGCATATTTTAATGGAAGAGAATTCCCCCCATTTAGATGGCCTATGGCAGAGAGCCCTTTCATCTTGGATCAGAATTTTCCCAGTAATAAACCAGATAGACAAAGAAAAGGATGAATGGGCAACCATAGCAACCCATGTACAAACACAGGCCTAAAAGTTATAATTCCCTCCAAGGATCCCATCTCTTTTTCATGATAGGCTTGGTTAAGTGTAAAAGTCCAAGTAAACCAACACACGTTTTCCATTTTGCCCTAACCTGTAGTTGGTATCAATGCAGAAGTTATTAGTGTCTAGGAGCACTTTAATAGACAAAGAATAAGGTCCAAATATTCTCACTACAGAATTGGCAACATTATTTGTAATTGATACACTTTTCTGGCCATTCTGGTGGTAGTTTGTGGGTACTCAAAAACAGGTTTGTTGAATTAATGATTAACTACATTTTATACCATGTTTCCTAGGTTATAGATAGATTTTCTCATCAGCATGGAACATTATTTTGCTGGGGGAGAAAAAGCACTTTTCGGAAACTAAATGACAAGAATTAGCCATCTTTCTTTCCTGAGCACAATACATTGGAGATGCTGGAATATTAATTGTATTCAGGAAATAATTGTGCTTATCATTCAAGCTCTTCTACCTTCTTACGAAGGATGTAGCAAAAGGTTAAGTTTTCGTGTGTGTGTGTGTATGTGTGTGTAGTATGAAACCAGTTTCTATTTTTTATTTTGAGGTGTAATTTTTTATATTGAGGTTTTAATTGGCATATTATATTAGTTCAGGTATATAACATAATGATTCACTAATTATGTATGTTCACTATTTATATATTTATATATGTTGCAATATATACTATATTATATAGAGAGATATAAATATATAGATATATATAGATCACCACAGTTAATGATCACCACAGTTAACACCCATCACTATACAGTTACAATTTTTTTTTGTTGTGATGAGAACTTTTAAGATCTACTCTTAGCAACTTTCAAATATTATTATTTCAATATTAACTATAGTCATTATACTATATATTACATTCCCATGACACACTGAAAGTGTGTACCTGCAAAAGGTTAAATTTTCTAGAGCAAATAAATACTACTAAGTTTTTCTGCTCTATGTAACATATTTTCTTGGTCTCATTGTCATGTTTTTATCCAATATATTCCTTGTCTTACAGTTAAAGGTAAAGTTGATCTGGAAAAACTGATGAATGAAATAAAATCTTTTTCGGGTGAGTAAAACATTACTAAGACTTAATTTTTAATTAAATTCTAACCCTATGTTATATTTTGCATAGTGTTTTCCCAATATTACATCATAAATTTATTAATGTTGATATTTTGCATATTTAATGAAATATTTATATTCAACTTTACTTCTCCCTATGATTGAATTATCTAGGATTTGGCTATAAAAATCAGTGGTGATTTATATATTTTTCAGTCAGTTAAGCATCTGCCTTCAGCTCAAGTCATGAGCCCCATATATATCAGGCTCCCTGCTCAGCAGGGAGTCTGCTTCTCCCTCTTCCTTTGCCCCTCCCCCCATTCATGTGCACTTTCTCTCTCTCTCCCTCTCTCTCTCTCACACTCTCTCTCAATTAAATAAAATCTTTAAAAATAAATAAGTAGTGATGCTTAAGTAATAAATTATATTTTCTGTAGTTTCTGCCAGTATTATAATGACCTTAACCAGTATTTAAATCAGAGGTTTAACAAACTGGCCACCAATGAATTGAGTCCAACCTGCAGTCAAGTTTTGTAAGATCTGGCAACACTGGCCCTATATTTCCTCACAAGAATAACTGGTGTATTTTCTCTTTGGATAAGGCATGTGCTGTCTAGTTTACCACAGCTAATTTCACTCATTTCTTCTACCTCCAGGCTCCTACAAGCTTGAGTTAATAACTGCTGGCTTAAATAACCAAATGTAGGTAGGCACAGAATATAGGAAGAGGAATATTTTTAGAAAATTAAGTTGAGGGACGCCTGAGTGGCTCAGTTGGTTAGGCGGCTGCCTTCAGCTCAGGTCATGATTGCAGGGTCCTGGGGTCGAGCCCCTCATTGGGCTCCCTGCTCAGCAGAGAGCCTGCTTCTCCCTCTCTCACTGCCTGCCACTCTGCCTACCTGTGCTCCATATCTCTTTGTCAAATAAATAAATAAAATCATTAAAAAAATTAAGTTGATAGGATTGCTTTAAATAATAATCACATGATTCAGTATTAAAAAGAAAAAAAGACTAGATATCCTAAATTACTGGCCAGTTATATAACCTGATTTTCTTCTATGGTATCTTGCCATTAGTCTTAGGAGACCACTCTTTATGAAGAATCAAGGAATAAGTTCTGCCTCATTATCCTTAAACACTATTGGAATATGTGAGAATATGAAAGTTAGGATGGCATTCTTTAAACCAGCTTTTTCATTATTTTGGATCATTATAATGTCATGTGTCAGTGATTCCATGTGTCAGTGATTCATTTTTCTTTCAAAGGAGGCAAAGTTGATGCTAATAAACTTGAAAGTGTTTTGGAAAACTTGGGGATTGAGCTCACACCTAATGAACGTTTGAATTTGATGAAGACACTGCCACTTAATGGTAAGTCTTATGGGTGCTATAAGCCTAGTTCTGTGGAACTATTTCCACATGTGAAAAATTACAAAATAGTTGCGTTTAACACCCAGTGCTCATCACAACACGTGCCCTCCTTAATACCCATCCAATGAATTGTTGAACACTACATCAAAAAACTAAATGAAGTACTATATGCTGGCTAGCTTAACATTAAAAAAAAAGATACAGACATAAAAGAAAAGAAAAATTACAAAATAAATTAAAAATGCTTAAAAACTGTTAAAAACCTAATGCAAATAGAAAAATTTCATCACTTAGATTTTGATTTAAAAATCATCAATCTAATCTGTTTAAATTATAAGGTACTATCAAAGGCAAAGTTCATTACTCAGCCCTCAGGTTGCTGATTAGCTAGATTTGTTAAAAAAACAAAAAGATTTAAAAAAAAAAAGAAAGAAGAAAGGGAAGAAGGCATCCAGTTTTCCCAGCACCAGCTAATAATGTAGCTATGTGTGTTCTGCAGCTACAAATATATAGTTTGCCAGTAAGCAAGTATTTTTGGACATTGAGAAAAAGCCACAGTTCTTAACTTCCTCATTAGATTAAATAAAACCGAAAAAAAATTTATAAAAAATTTTTTTAATCCCATAACCCAAATATAACCATTATTAGTATTTTGGTACACTTCCTTCTAGTGCTCAGTAGATGATAGATTGATAGATAATATTTATGTGTATATTAATTTACTTATAATTCTTATATCTTCTCACAGTGTTAACATGCATATTTATCATAGAAACCTTGATAATGCAAATAAGTGAAAATAAAACGATCTCTATTCCCAACTAAAAGCAATAACTACTATGAGAATTTTGATGTGTATTTTTCTGGTTCTCCATGTACGAATATATATCCCTTTTTTATTTGGCAACCTTGTGGATGAATTTTTGCAAGCATTCTAAAACTTTTTGAGATTAAATTCCTTTAAGTAGAGTTGTAAAATGGAAGATATTTTGTTTTCTCACATTTCCTTCCAGAATATTGTAATTTGAAATCCCACAAACAGTATTTGAGGATGTTATTTTTTCTACCTTCTCAATACAGGAAAAAAAAAGAGCATCTCATGATTGTGATTTGCAATTCACTCCTTTACCACTGAGAGTGAACATTTTAGTATATTTATTTATTTGCATTCAAAATGTTCCTTATGCAAAGATTTCTAAATTCTTTCTTTCTGAAATTAAAAGATGTGTGCTATCTTTCTGACTCCATTTTCAAAATATCCCATTTTTTATAGCAGATGGAAAAGTATATCAAAAAAGGTTGATGAAGGGCATAAAGTCTCTCAAACGTGAGTAAGAAGCACAGTGAAAAGATTGAATCTGAAACCTTTATTTGTGTTGTTAAAATATGAATCATTCTTTCCTATAACTGGATTTACTTATGCTTTCTTCAGTAGATGTGAATTTTACCGGGCAAACCAAGTAGTTCCCTGTACTAAGATTTGGCAGAAAGTGTTAAATTTTCTTGGATTTTCCTAACTCAGCCCCAAAGAAACAAAGTAAAAACACAAAGCAAAAGGTGAAGAATGAACATTGTCAGATAAAGATTTCAGTCAAAAGCAGAGGCAAATAATTTGAAAGTACAGACAACAAAAACAACTCCTGTTTTATAGAATATTATGTCAGTCATCTCTAGCTCTCGCTTTTCAAAATCCTAATATAAAATTGAGAGGAATTTGTATTCTCCTATTAACTGAACAAAACTGGGTTTTTAATATTTGTCTTGAAAATCTTCATAATACTAAGAAATATGTGAAATGTTTTTTATTGTAATAAAACACATGCTTGATAAAGAGGAATAATATCACAGCAGAGTGAATGCATGGTCCAGTTTTAGAAACATTCGATTTACTGTATTCCTTTCCTGTTCCTTACTTAGAAGGCAATGTTGATGTCAACAAGCTGGACACTCTTTTAGAAAACATGGGAATCAGCATCAAAGAAGAAGAATTCATGGATCTGATAGAAAGGCTGTCAGATGCTGGTAAGCATGTAATCACCCCTGTACTTTTTAAGAGGTACTTATTGTTTTCATCTTTACTGAGATATAACTGACATATAATACTGTGTAAGTTTAAGGCATACAGCCTGTTGATTTGATATACTTGTGTATCGTAAAATGATACCACCATAGCTAACACCTCTGTGATATCACATAATTATCTTTTTTTTTACGGCGAAAATATTTAAGATCCACTCTTAGGAACTTTCAAGTGTATAATACAGTGTTGTTAACTATAATCACCATTCTGTATTATATTCTCAGAATTTATTCACATTAGAAATGGGACTTCGTACCTTTTACCTAACATCTCTCCATTTCCCCACCTCCTCCCTCAGCCCCTGATAATGACAGTTCTGCTCGGTTTCTATGAGCTCAGCATTTTTGTGTTTGTTCTTTTTTAAAGTTTTATTTATTTGAGAGCAGGGAGAGGCAGAAAGGGAAGGTAAGAGAGTCTTAAGCAGACTCCGCGCTGAGTTCGATCCCACGACCCTGAGATCATGACCTGAGCCAAAATCAAGAGTTGGATGCTCAACCAGCAGTGTTACCCACACACCCTGAGTTCAGCATTTTTAGATTCCACATATAAGTGATATCATACAGTATTAGTCTTTCTTTTTCCAACTTATTTCACTTAGAACAATGCCCTCAAGGTTTATCCATGTTGTCACAAATGGCAAGATTTCCTTCTTTCTCGTGGCTGAGTAATTTTCTATTGTATATAATATACCACATCTTCTTTATCCAGTCATCCACTGACAGACACATATCTTGGCTATTGTGATTAATGTTGCCATGAACATGGGAGTGCAGATATCTTTTTGAAATCCTATTTCAAAGTGGGATTTTTGAATTATAAGCTATGTTGTGGGGTTAATGGATCATATGGTAGTTCTATTTTTAATTTCTTAAGGAACCTCTATTCTGTTTTCCACAGTGACTGCACCAATTTATATTCCCACCAACAGTGAGCAAGGGTTTCCTCTTCTCCACATCGCTACCAGCATTTATTATCTCTTATCTTTTTGGTGATAGCCATTCTAACAAGTATGACGTGATATCTCATTGTGGTTTTAATTTGAATTTGGTGATGAATGATATTGAACACCTTTTCATGTACCTGTTGGCCACTTGTATGTGTTCTTTGGAAAGATGGCTATTCAGTTCCTCTGCCCGTGTTTTAATTGGATTTTGGGGGGTTTTGCTATTGAGTGTATGAGTTCCTTATATATTTTGAATATTTATTCATTATCAGATATATGGTTTGCAAATATTTTCTCCCATTCTGTATGTTGCCCTTTCATGTTGTTGATTGTTTCTGTTGTTTTGCAGAAGCCTTTTAGTTTGGTGTTGTCCCACTTTTTTCTTTTGTTGCTTGTGCTTTTGGTGTCATTACTTAAAAGACCCATGTCAAGAAGCTGTGTTTTCTCCAGGAAGTTTTATCATTTTGGGTCCTATATTTAAGTCTGTCTTTAATTCATTTCAAGTTCATGTTTTGAGTGGTATAAGATAGTAGTACAATTTCATTCTTTTGCCTGTGGTTATCCGATTTTTCCAGCACCATTTATTGAAGAGACTGTCCTTTCCCTATTGAGTATTCTTGGCTGCCTTGTTGATAGTTGACTGTATATGTGAGGTTTTATTTTTGGGCTCTTGATTCTGTTCTGTTGGCCCATGTATCTATTTTTATGTTGTGCCATGCTGTTTGATTAGCTTTGTAATAGTTTGAGGAGGAGAAGTTAAGATGGTGGAGGATTAGGGAGACCCTAAGCAAGTCTCATCCCTTGAATACAGCTAGATAGTTATCAGATCATTCGGAACACCGAAGAAATCAATCGGAGGTCTAAGAGAATGAAAACTGGAAGTCTGCAAGCAGAAAAGTGACCACCTTTTCGAAGATTCTTTTAACATCAGACCAAAACACATGCAGGATCTAGTTTTGTTGTCGTTGTTGTTGTTGGGTTTTTTTATTTTGTCTTTTTCTTTGTTCTTTTCTTTTCTGGACAAAATGATGAGATGGAGATATTTACCCCAAAAGAAAGAATGGGAGGTTGTGCAACCAGGGTTTTAATTAGTAAGTAATTAATTAATTTATAAGTAAGATTCTGAACTAGAATTTAAAACAATTATAAGGATATTAGCTGGGCTTAAAAAAAGCATAGAAGATACTAGAGAAATCCTTACTACAGAGATAAAAGAGCTAAAATCTAGTCAGCCTAAAATTGAAATTCTATAACCGAGATGCAGTCCCAAGTAGAGGCCATAAAAATGAGGATGGACAAAGCAGAGGAGCAAATCAGTATTATAGAAGATAAAATTATGGGGAAAAAAAGAAACTGAAAAGAAGAGGGAAAGAAAGGTAATGACCACAAAGGTAGACTTAGGGAACTCAGTGACTCATTAAAATGTAATGACATTGGCATCATAGGAGTCCCAGAAGATGAAGAGAGAGAAAAAGGGACAGAAGGTTTATTAGAACAAATTTTCGCTGAAAACTTCCCTAATCTGGGAAGGGACACAGACATCAAAATCCAAGAAGCACAGAGAACTCCCAGTAAATTCAACAAAAGCCAGCCATCACCAAGGCATATCATAGTCAAATTGTCAAAATATACAGTTAAGGAAAGACTCCTGAAAGCAGCAAGGGAAAAATGTCTTTAACCTACAATGGAAGACAGAACAGTTTTACAGCAAATCTGCCCACTGAAACCTGGCGGGCCAGAAAGGAGTGGAAGGAAATGTTCAACATGCTGAATAGGAAAAATATGGAGCCAAGAATTCTTTATCCAGCAAGACTGTCATTCAGAATAGAAAGAGAGAGGGGCACCTGGGTGGCTCAGTTGTTTAGCATCTGCCTTCAGCCCAGGCCGTGATCCCGGGGTCCTGGGATCGAGCCCTGCATCGGTCTCCCTGCTCCGCTGGGAGCCTGCTTCTTCCTCTCTTGCTTGTGTTTCTTCTCTAGCTGGCTGTCTCTCTCTCTGTCAAATCAATAGATGAATCTTAAAAAAAAAAAAATAGAAAGAGAGAGAGTTTCTCAGACAAACAAAAACTAAAGGAGTTCATGACCACTAAACCAGCCCTGTACGAAATTTTAAGGGGTACTCTTTGGGTGGTGAAAAAAAAAGACCAAAAGCAAGAAAGACTAGAAAAGACCAGAGAACATCACCAGAAAACCTAACTCTGCAGGTAACACAATGGCACTAAATTCACATCTTTCAATAATTACTCTGCTTCCAGCTTTGTTCTTTCTCAGTTTTGTTTTGGCTGTTCAGGGTCTTTCGTGGTTCCATATAAATTTAAGGATTTTTTTTCTATGTCTGTGAAAAAATACCATTAGAATTTTTATAGGAATTGGATTGAATCTATAGATGACTTCTGGTAGTATGGACATTTTAACAATATTAATTTTTCTGACCTATATGAGCTGTAGTTCCATTTGTTCTTGTCTTTTTCAGTTTCTTTCATCGTGGTTTTGTAGTTTTCATTGTATAGATCTTTCACCTCCTTATTTAAATTTATTTCCAAGTATTTTGTTGTTTTTTTATGCTATTGTGAGTGGTATTATTTTCTTTATATCTTTTTCAGATATAAAGTATAAAGAAATGCAACTGATTTCTGTATGTTGATTTTGTATACTGCAACTTTACTGAATTCATTGGTTAGTTCTGACAGTTTTTTGATGGAGTCTTTAGGATTTTCTATATATAAGATCATATCATCTATAAACAAAGACAATTATGCTTCTTCCTTTCCTATTTGGATGCCTTTTTTTTCTTGCCGATTGCTCTGGCTTAGACTTCTAGTACTATGTTGAATAGGAGTGATGAGAATGGGCTCTCTTATCTTGTTTATAAGGCTCATTTTCTTATAGGCTTTTCTTTCTCCCTTCAAACTAGTGGGTTAAGTGAGTATTTTTTAATGAAACAGTAAAGCTATATATTGTTTCATGAGCCTTCATAATCAAATGTGTGTGTGTGTATGTGTGTGTGTTTAGAGTTCTTAATGTGGCTTACGGTAAAAAATTTGAAAATCACTGGCTTAAATGATAGTAATATAACAGTTCTATTTTCAGTCTGTTGTTCTTTCCATACTCTTCCTGGCTGATTCCACTTAACCATATATATTTAAGATTTAAGATCTTTTATCTCAAACCTATACTTATATCATGCATTTCAGTCTAGGACAGTGAGGTCATTTTATGTAGCATGATGGGGGCAAGTATTTGATCAGATACTCTAAAAATCCAGTTAGAGTAAGGAATAATAAAAATGATGTATATGTACCATACATATTTTATTTCCATGAAAAAAAATGGGACTACATTTTAATTTAATGTAGCCATACTCTAGAGATTTTCTTGCACAAAAATACCCATTTATCATCTATACTCCCATTTTCAGTTTCTCTTAAGTAGAGCAAACTGCTTTTTTAAAAAGTTGAGCAGAAATTTGCATCAGAATCCATCTAGATTTGAATTCTTTCCCCAGTCATTTTACAGTTATCCACACCAAATTCAGCTTTACATAACATTCAAATTTGTTTTTTTATGGTAATAACTCCCTTTTCCATTTATAGTTCATCAGTTTATATAATGATTAAGTTATCAATTTAATAATAAATACAACTCTTTATAAACAAACCTGGAAACAAGCTCAACAACTCAACCCATAGGAACACAAATGTGCTGGCTTACTAAAAGCGTAGCTTACTAGATGTAAAGTTTAGCGTGCCATCAGCATCAGTATGACTATTTTACAGTAGGAATGATGAATATAGTTCAGGCCATTGGGTGGTTAAGTGGAGGTCAATTAAGAAATCTTCTGTATCAACAAATCTCTGCTGAGACATAGATTTCCCAGTGGAAATCCAAATTCAACATCTAAAGAGTAAATATTTTCCTTGTTAAATTCATTCCTAATTCTTTATTTTTTTATTTCTCTGCTACTATCATCCACCCATAATTACTCATGAAATAACCCACAAATTATCTTTGACTTCTCATGTTCCTTCATTTTTCCTCTTAAAAATATCCCCAATCTATCTCTATCTTTGCTACACTACTCTTAATTCAAATCCTTGTCATCCTTTGCTTACACTACTATAAAAGGCTCCTGACTAGTATAACAGCCACTAATCCCCTTGCCTTAAATTCATTCTACACACACTCACCAGATGATTCAACTAGAGCGAAAATCCAACCTTCTAATTCTTCCAATTAAAACCTTTCAGTGACCCTTCATAGCTTATATGCATCGAGTCTTACAATATGCCAGAGACAGTGCTAAGCATTTTTATGATAAATTAATTTATTTATTCATATAACAATACCTATCGAACACCTAACACCTCTCAGTCTCTGTTTCGGCCTTAGTAACACAGCCATAAATAAAACAAATTAATGTAAATTTTGTGGAACCAGGATTTGTATCTTTTTCTTTGACTGCTCTTTTCCCAACTCCAGGCAGTCTGGTGTCAAAGTCTAAATTATTGTTAACTCCAACCAATCTCTTTCAACTCATCTTTCCACTCCCTAGATGGTATTTTTCCCTCAAGCAAAATTTAAAAGCTTTAGTTTACCACACACTGTGTTCTTCATTGCTCCTTTTCCTGGGATCCTTTGTCTTTCTCCAATGATAGAAAATAACATAATACCATAAACAAAGGTTTTAAATGTATACCAATCTTGTGTTATCAGCCATTCCTAGAGAAACATGGAGTTAGAAATAGAATGAATCCAAAAGACTTGAGAGAACATTTTTCCTAAGATAGACTTTATGGTTCAAAGAATCTTAGTGCCCCTGGCAGATAATGGAGCTGTCTATTAAAATCCAAGATTTATAAATTTAAAAAGGATAAGATATAGTGAATAGCTTTCATCTAGGCTCTACTTCATAATTTAAGTATTTTATGCTTTATGCTTTTTTTTCTGAGTTTGGGTTACCAGTTTCTGAATTTTGTCTTGACTTACAGATAAAGGGAAAGTCAAACTAAATACATTGATGAAAAAATTGAGTACTGTTTTAGGTAAGTGAAAAATAACTTAATTCTTTGCACTGTTTTAATGATATTTTCTACCATTCCTTTAGTCCCTAGTTAATTTCACCATTTTAACCCTTCATTAATTAAACATTTTCATTAATTAACATTAATTAAACATCTCTACCTGCTTTGATAACTTATTATTTTTTTTGATAATCTGTGCTTTTGCAGCAGAGGCACGGTCTTTGCATAAGACAAAAAATTTCAGATTTAGGTTATAACTGAGATACTATATGTAGACATAATTATTTGAATAAGTCATCAACAATATAATTTCTTAGGCAGTTATATTAGCCTTATAATATGTAATATTTTCCTCTAACATTATAAAGACATGCCTTTTATTATAAATAAGGGATAATGTATTTTTAAGTCTGATATTAACTCTGCATAATATAGCAGGTGACCTTAGGTCTTTGTTATTCATCTAGAAATAGAATATGGTACTGTACAAACACATTTTGTTTTGTCTTTCATAATTTATATTCATTTGATAATGTTCTATTATAGCCATGGCAACAGCCTTTTCTAAATAATGTGGGAATGTTTTTATTCTTAATCCCACCTTTTGATCCTCACTCAACCAAAAGCACAGGAGAGATCATCAAGAACTATCCAGACTTTCTTTTTTTTTTTTTTTAAGAGTTTATTTATTTATTCGACAGAGGTAGAGACAGCCAGCGAGAGAGGGAACACAAGCAGGGGGAGTGGGAGAGGAAGAAGCAGGCTCATAGCGGAGGAGCCCAATGTGGGGCTCAATGTGGGGCTCGATGTGGGGCTCGATCCCACAACGCCGGGATCACGCCCTGAGCTGAAGGCAGACGCTTAACCGCTGTGCCACCCAGGTGCCCCAAGAACTATCCAGACTTTCACTATTGCAGATTTTCCTTGAGAGGAGCTGACATGTGAATGTCAGGATAATTTCATCCTGGTTTTATCTTTGAATCATTTGTTTAATTATTTGTTCGTACAGTGGCTACATAGAAGCATTTAAGACTCTAAAAAGCAGACCTCAAACAGCTGTGAGACAAACAAAACTAGCTGAATGTATTACAAGAAGGAAATGGAAAGCACTCTAGAATCATGGTCCAGTATTTCTCAGCCTGAACCTCAAACAGCTGTGAGACAAACAAAACTAGCTGAAGGTATTATAAGAAGGAAATGGAAAGCACTCTAGAATCATGGTCCAGTATTTTTCAGCCTGAAGAAAACTAGTCCCAATAATGCCTATTAATGCCTAAGTCTATCTTATATACCCAAGTTGTCTTTTCTTTTCTTAGATAAATTAGCTCTATAGTGTGAATCCAAGTACAATAAATGTATAGATAAATTAGATCTATAGTGTGAATCCAAGTGCTGGATTATTAACAATTGTGCATATCCCCCCTATAGTTGGTCAAAAGAAAATTCAAAGAAATTCTGTCATTTAGGAAATTTTAACTGGTTTATTGTACTGAATGATAGGGCGTGAACTATATTATATGCTAAGTCAGTCACAAATTTTTTTATTACTATGGATAGAATATATTATACTTAGGAATCTCTTCCACCAGATATTATTTATTTCCCCAGAAAAGTTTCTATATCCTTGGACTAAGAAGACAAGATCCATTGAAACCATCAGAAAGTCATGCACGATTCATGCACATAAATTTTCAATTAGCCCTGCAGTAATTCTTTTTTTTTTTAAGATTTTGTTCATTTATTTGAGAAAGAGAGAATGAGAGAGAGGGAGAGAGGGCGCACACACCCGCGCATGAGAGCGGGGAGGGTCAGAGGGAGAAGCAGACTCCCTGCTGAGCGGGGAGCCTGATGTAGAATACAATCCCGGGACTCCAGGATCATGACCTGAGCCGAAGGCAGTTGCTTAACCATCTGAGCCACCAGGTGCCCAGCCCTACAGTAATTCTTTAAATTGGTTTGCTAGTAAAAGGCCGAGTTATAGAGTTGGGACTGTCCTAACTCTAGCAAAGTGATTGTCTCTAGTAAAACTTAAACCTCAATAAGTTATTGGTAGAAGTAAGGGAGATCATGATAGGTAAAGTCAGAAGTGTATAATACTAAATAATAAGAAGAAAAGATATGACAAAAATAATGAATAAAAACAATGTGAAAAAATACACAAAGCACCGACACTCAGTGTTTTCTTATTCTCATGGTCTTGGATGGAAGCTCTCTACTTCATGAAGTTTTCCGCTTGTTCTAAGGATCTTGCATCTTGGGTCAGCAGGTGACTTACATGAACCACCTGCTTCTTGGACACTCTGGAGAACCTCAATTTCAGTCTCTAATATAATTTTGCAGTTCTGATAATGTCTCTTCCATTTTTCCGGAAGTTTTGGTATTCAGACACATTGAAGTTTCTAAATAATAGGTAAAACGTCTTGTATAATCATGAATAATTACCAAAATAAAGCATATTGCCCTATAGTTGAATAGATAAGATGGAATGCTCTAAGTAGGTAGCAGGATATCCAAGTTTGTTGGCCTAGTATGAGTGCTATGGATTTTTGACGAGAGAGTATTTCAACCCATCCAGAAAATAAACATAATATTATTAGAACATATTCGTAACTCAGAGAGAAGCAACTATATAAAATCCATTTGGATATGCCCAAAGCGTTCCTTAGGGTGTGGTTCTAACCCAGGGCTCAAAGTTACAGATTTTCCATAATTATTTTCATTTCAGATGAGTCACGAATTGGTGATATCCACTAATATAATACAAAATATCCTAATCAGTGTTTAATAATGTGGAAAATTTGTTCCTATAGTGATGGGTTATTTTATGTAAGATTTTGGCAAATGTCATTTTGAAATATTATCTGATGCAACCAGGTAGCAATCCTGGCTTTGCCATATCTTATCCTCATGAAAATTATAACCTGGCCATTCCAATTATTTCTTTACAAAATTGAGGTCAATTTTGTGCTTCTATAATGGAATCTTTGAATCTGGTCCTACACTTGTTTTTCTATTATCTATAAAAGGTCCTTCAAAAAGAACTTTAATTTTTAAAAAAATGAAAAGATGAGCCACAAACTGGCAGGAAATATTTGTAAAACACATATCTGATAAGGGACTTATATCCAAAATACTTAAAGAATTCTTAAAACTCAGCAATAAGGAAACAACCTAATTAAAAAGTGAGCAAAAGATCTGAATATTTACCTCACCAAAGAAGATATACAGATGGCAAATAAGGATATGAAAAGATGCTTAACATCATATGTCATTAGGGAATTGCAAATTAAAATAATGAGGGAATGCTACACACCTATTAGAACGGCCAAAAAGAGGAATGCAAAATGGTATGTCACTTTTGGAAGACCATTTGGCAGTTTCTTACAAAGATAAACTTAATCTTATCATAAGATCCAATAATCACAAATTAGGTATTTACCCAAATGAGTTGAAACCATGTGAACACAAAAACCTGCACACAAATGTTTATAGCAGCTTTATTTATAATTGCCAAAACTTGCAAGCAAGTAAGATGTCCTTGAATAGAAGAATAGATCAACTGTGATACATCCATGTAATGAAATAGTATTCAATGATAAAATAATTGAGCTATCAATCTATGGAAAGAAATGGAAAGATCAGTGGTTGCCAGGAGTTAGGGGGGTGGCACAGGGAGGAGAGATGAATGTAAGGACCACAACAGAACTTAAGGTCAGTGAAACTATTCTGTATGTTACTGTAATGGTCAATACATGACATATTGCGTTTGTCAAAACCCATAGTACCGTATGATACAACACCAAGGATAGAGCTGGATCAATAAGAAAAAAAAGATATAGGGAGCTTCTAGAAGAATCCATGTGCAGGCTTCCTATGCTCTCCTTGTTATGAGGTGTCACACATAGCATACCTTCCTTCCAGCAGCAAAAATGTAGTTACACATATGTGCTCAGGGAAGCCCATTGGAGACTCAGTCTCCATGGTTTTTTATTTGGAGCTACTCACATAGGCATCCTCTGCCTATCAACTATAATATACCAGACTCCCAGAAGAAAAACAAGTATTCACCAAAAATCACATTGTTTACACAAGTTTAGGCACAGTGAACTAGCCTTTTCAGTTGGTATTGAAGGGAACATTCTGAAATTCAAGTTCCCAGATGCCAGCCAAATACCAACATAGCAAGCAGACTCTTCTGAAGAGAGCAGCCTCAGGCCTGCTATGTTAATACTTTTCTGCACAGTCTATTTAGTAAGATCTGCTAAAGCATTTTCTCTAGTCTTTATACCATCTGTTTTACTGTGGGCTTTTCTACCTTAAAGATAGCAATGTCTTTGAGCAGCATCAAGGCACCAAGTAATAATTGCTGTAAAAGTATATCACCTATCATTTAGTTTAACCAATTTGAAATCTCTAGAAAGGGCCAATATTCAGTCACTTGAACCAATCTTGTATCTGTTAAGGACTTAGATCTTTCAAGAGAAACTAAAGTAATTATTGCATCTTTAACCTACTATGGTCCCTTTTCACTATTAAGACAAGACCCATCAACAAATAATATTAAGTCAGAGTGTGGTACTGAAATACCCAAAAGATCTGTTTAGGACATGGACACTTATTGAACTACAGAAATACAATTACGGAAATTATAATTACAGAAGTAGAAATCTTCTTCATAGGGTAAAGGTAACAGTCACTGGTTGAGAGTGTTATACCAATGGATAATAATATGGGGAGAGAGTAGGAATATTCCATAATTAGTAACCAACTAGTCAAAAAATATTGGATATTTTCATTAGCAATAGAGATTATAATTGCATATAGTATCATCAGCTTTATATATGATCTTAATATGAGATTAAAGATGCTTTGACTAGCAATTTGGAAACTGCAATTGCTCTGAAGCAAGAAGGATATCGTCAAGGCTATTGAATTAAGGGATAAGCTATAATAAGCAATGGGTCTTTTAATGTACACTATTGATGTACTGTGTTAACACTCTGGAAGCATGGCCTAACCTCGTGCACTGATAATCTAGAATGAATCAATCTGACTCTTTTCTTAGAGGGTACTCTTCTTCTCAAAACAAAGAATTTCACATAAAGAGCAGTTCATAGTTTAAAATTATTAAATACACAAGGAAATGAGACACTATGAATAAGATACCCATTATGAACAACGTTAAGCAGAATCAGATCAGTGAAGATTTTAGATTTTGAAATTATCAGACCAAAAATTATTAAATAAGCATGCTTAATATAATGTAATAGTTAAAAGAGAGGCTTGAATACATTTGAGTCAAGAGCAAACAGATTTGATAAAGAACCAAATAGACTTTTGAGAAATGAAAATAGTAAAAATTTAAAACGTTTGAAGATTTTAACAGTATTTATAAACAGCTGAAGAAACAACTAAGGAACTTAAGAAATTACAAGGTATATAGCACAGAAAGACAAAGAAATGGGAAATATGAAAGAGAGGTTAAGAGGCACAGAGGATAGACAAGAAAATCTAACATATATTTAATTGGAATTTCAGGAAGAAAAGATAAAGAGAACAAGGCAGAGGCAATATTTGAAAAGAATTTTCCAGAACAGATAAATAGTTCCAATTTAAAGAAGTCAAGTGACTCCTAAGCAGAATAAATAAAAAGAAATATCCATACTAGACATACACATTTGAAATATGTAATGTATCTAATTTATTGATTAAAAGTTTAGGGTTCCAGACAGTAAGCTTTCAGAGATTCACTTTCCACTGATTTAAACCAAAACACTTAATTAAACCAAAATTGTTTTTCCTTTCTAAAGTTACAAAGTATAAAACTATTTACAATAATCAAAAGATTATTTACCATAAAAATAGTACAAAACAAAAATTATTGGAAGTCCGAGGCCCTGTTTTTGAAATATACTTTCTAACAAGCACTAGCTATGTGCATTTTTATGTATATTGTATTCATATAAGCATATAATCTATGCACCTTTCTAGATTTATGTGCCTAACATTATACTGTTCCTAACGTAATTATAATTTCAAACTATCAGGAAAACTACTTACATTTCTATTTTGTGAAGGAAAGACCCAAATTATTATTTCTTTTATTTTTTATGTGTTTATATAATCAGTCAAGGTGATATTAATTTTTTGTTTGTTATAGAATATGTGATTTTTAACTACCCATGAAATTATCTTAATGGCACATGAATAAAAATATTGCTAGTTAACAGCATTTGATTGTAGTAACTCACTAATTTTGTGTTCTTCCCAAATTCTTCCTTGTCACCGTTTCTGTCCCTTCTAGGAGAGCAGGTGGATGTCAGTGGTGTATCTGACGCTCTGAACGACATGAAACTTGAGGTCACGGACAGGGAGTACTTTAATTTAGTAAAAACTCTGCCACTTGATGGTAAGGATTTAAAATATGTATGTGTACTTCAAGGAGCTTTAGAGTGCTTGACTGTGGGATTTTCTTCTAAAATGATACCAGATTGTTACCAGGTTGTTTTGTTTTGTTTAATCATTTTTGAAAACTTTTTTTATTTTAGAATGCAATTTTCTTTTTAATTATTTGATTTTTGCCAAAGAAAATTTGGATCATTTAGTTTTTATTGCGGTAGTCAATGGCTGTTTCACTTAATCCTGACAATAACGTATGTGTATTGTTGTCCTTGGTTCCATTAATATTCCTGAGAGTAAGTGGAAAGATGTAAAAATGGCAAAATAAAGAGTGTAAGGAAAGAAATCAGAGATAAAAGTAAATCAAATGAGATATATGTTTTATAAGTTTTAAGCCATAATCCTTGCCTTTCATGGAAGTGTGAATAAATTTGCCTCATTAAAATCTTTCTCCAAACAAACTTAGTTATTATTTGAGAACAAATTAAGTAAATTTCAGAAAACTCATTAAAAAGTCTATCTTTTTGAAATTATGGAATTAGGGGAAGAATTGTAGAATATTTATTGTTTAGGTGAATCTTCCTTATTATTTTTCTCTCACCTGAGTTATGCCTTTTTCTTACAGCTGAAGGAAAGGTGTATCAAAAAAGGTTACTGGATGGTGTGAAGACTCTTAAAAGTGAGTGAGAATTATAATGAGAAAGCAGATAAATCTGAGATATTCTCTTATTTTTCATATACACTGGTTTATTTTCATTACATTAAAAATTTCATATATGTATTTTCCAATATTTATGGATATGTTATATATGCCATAAATCCCTGGAAAATTACCTAGCCCTTTTATAACTTGAACTATGTTGATATGAACAAAAGATACAGTCAAACGATGAGACTCTACGTCTAGTTTTAATGTTGATCCTCCTTGTACGCTTGGTTAGGTCTTACTGGACCTTAATGTCTTCATGAGTAAAGTGAGAACCATAATATACATGAGTTAATAAGGAATTTTTCCACATCTTGGTTGTTTTTATGATACTTTGTCTCTCCCAAGGAGGAAAGGTTGATATGAATAACCTGGACACATTTCTAGAAAATATGGGGATTAAGCTCTCACGTAAAGAACTTGAAGATTTTTCACAAGACCTACCAGTTGATGGTGAGCATTGTACATAAAAATGTATCCCCTTTAGGACAGCTTGGATTTGAGAGAAGTAACAGTCTCATTTTTGGTCTGTGACTACTCTTTGTCTTACAGCTGATGGGAAGGTTGGTCTGGAAGATGTGACACTGAAAATGAAAGATTTTACAGGTGAGTTTCTATAACAGTGAAACCCTAATGCTTTATAATAAATTATATTTTAAATGTTATTGTCCCAGTAGTCTATTGTTCATATTAAGTTTGCCATCTTACCCAGTTATTGTAAAATATTTCTGCCTGATAAAATCCATTTGATCTTGGATTATCTGTTTTAAAAATAAACTGCAGGACTTGTTTTTGGTAACAAGTCCTATCTACTGCAGAGATGTTTTTCTCATATATGTATACATGTCTTTGCCTACATGTAAATAGCTAAATTTTAGGTAAGTGTATGAGTAAATAAGGTAAAGTTTTGTAAAGCTCAAGATAATATGGATTTTGTGAACAATCGATCACATAAGTCAGTATAAGATCTCCTGCCATAATTATTTCTTTTGGCAATTCATCATCCAATTTGGCAACTAGATTTTATTCTGCACATTATCCCCCAAATTATGAGATACTTTCTTATATCAGTAATTTAAGAACAAATTTGCTTTGATTCCTAATGAGACACTATTTCTACATCCCATTTTACCTTTGCTCTTTAATCCCGAATTGGGAATGATGCCATATAAGCTATTTTAAGTATATTTTAAAATACATATTATATAGGTCAATAACATGTTCTTATGAACCTTTTGAACCTCCATGATATTGAGTTATTAATTTCTAAAATTTTCACCTATAAACACTGTATTTTCAAAGGAGAAAAGATTGATGCCACTGATCTGAAAAACATCCTTAGAGACATGGGGATAGAAGTCAATGACAAGGAATGTCTTGATCTACGAAAATCACTACCAATTGATGGTGAGCTGCATCTGCAACCTGCAGAGAGTTCGGTTTTATGGTCCAGCTTGTGATATTTGTAATTTAAAGTGACACGTGTTCAGGGGTTACCTGCACCCATCCTTCAGCTCTGGCTTCCATATGAACAGTCTGTTACTCTGTGCCGGTTCAAGTACAGAATTCAACTGTCAAAAGAATGCTTTTCCACAAAATCAGTGTTGAGGAAGGTGTTACTGATGATTTTGAAAGGGAGAGGAAAGAAGGATTTACGTCTTGTCTCTCTCAGTAACATTGCAGAAGTCCTCATAAATTCCTGTTCTCTCCCAGTCACTTTTCCTTACATTGCCCCTGGAGTGTCCCTTTTCCTAATCCTTATCCCTCCCAAGGCCAAACCCTGAAAACTCCTCCCTCTGTTAAGTTCAATTTCCTTTTTTTTAAACTAAGTTTTTATTTTAATTCCAGTGTAGCTAACATACAGTGTTATAGTAGTTTCAGGTGTACAATATATTCAACAATCCATAACCACCCAGTGTACTTCTTTTTTTAAAAAAAAGATTGTACTTATTTATTTGAGAGAGAGAGCATAAGCAGGGAGAGGAGCGAGGGAAAAGGACAAGCAGACTCCCTGCTGAGTAGGGAGCCCAACACAGGGCTCAATCCCAGGACTCCAAGATCATGACCTGAGCTGAAGTCAGACTCTTAACTGACTGAGCCACCCAGGCAACCACAAGTGTGCTTCTCAATCCCCATCACCTATTTCACCCGTCACCCCACCTACAGCAGTTTGTTCTCTATAGTTAAGAGTCTGTTTCTTGGTTTCTCTCTCTCTCTCTTTTTTTTCCTCTGCTTGTTTGTTTTGATTCTTAAATTCCATGTATGAATGAGATCATATGGTATTTGTCCTTCTCTGACTTATTTCACTTAGTATAATACCCTCTAGCTCCATCCATGTCATTGCAAATGGCAACATTTCATTCTTTTTTGCGGCTGAATAATATTCCATTATATATATAAAACATACATATATATATATAAAATATGGTATCTTTATATATAATACAGTATACATATATACCACATCTTCTTTATCCATTTATCTATCGGTACATACTTGGGCTGCTCCCATAATTTGGCTGTTATAAATAATGCTGCTATAAACATAAGGGTGCATGTATCCCTTTGAATTTGTGTTTTTGTATTTGGGGTGGGGGGGAGGTAGATACCCAGCGGCATGATTAGCGGATCAATTACTCAATCTAGTGAAAATAACAGCTAACATTTGTTGAGCCCTAATGATGTGCCAAGTTTTGTCCTCACCCCACACAATGATGACACCTTATGCCCATTTTACAGTGGAGGAAACTGTGGCACAGGAAGGCCACAGTTTGTTGCTTAAGGCAACAAAGCTAGGCAGCAGCAGAACAAGAATTTGAACCTAGGCTCTTTACTCTTACACCATACATCACTCTATACCATAGTGAGAACTTTTTCATTGCTTGATTGCTTTCATCATGATTTGAAGGTGAAAGTGGATAGATTTCTGCAGTTAGTTGCACAAAGGAAACTCTGACCCTTGTATTCTATTTGGGACTCATTCTCTGTCCTGAACTGTGCTTTTTCTTACAGATGATAAGAAAGTTTTTCAGAATAGATTGCTATCAGCTTTGAAGTCTTTCAAAGGTGGGTAAGAAATATAATGAGAAAGTATATAAAATTGAGATTTTTAATCTCTGTATTTGTATTTTTTTCCTAGTTATCAGATCATGATTACTCTGCCATTCCTTCTATATATTAATCTTGAAGTCTTTTCTTTTTTTTTTTTTTTTATTAGTGCTGTATAGGCTTGATCCCAGGTTCAGACTCAAAGGAATCAGTCCTAAGGATCTCCACAATTGTCTTTCTGTGCACTTTTGGATAGATCTAATTAGACTATTAGCCTTCACAGTACTGAAAATAAGCATCATAATGCTCAGCTATGAATTGTTAGTTTTTTTCTATTTGTCTTTTTTGTTTTTTTGTTTGTTTGTTTTAGAGATAGTGAGCCAGGGGAAAAAGCAGAAGGAGAGGGAGAGAGAGAATCTTAAGCAGGCTCCATGCCCAGCATGGAGCCCAGTGCGGGGCTCAGTCTCATCACCCTGAGATCATGACCTGAGCCGAAATCAAGAGTCGGATGCTTAACTCACTGAGCCATCCAGGCGCCCAAGTTCTATTTTTTCAATATAAAAGGTGTCATATGGAGCGTCTGGGTGGCTCAGTCATTAAGCGTCTGCCTTCGGCTCAGGTCATGATCCCAGGGTCCTGGGATTGAGCCCCGCATCAGGCTCCCTACTCTGCTGGGAGCCTGCTTCTTCCTCTCCCACTCCCCCTGCTTGTGTTCCGTCTCTCGCTGGCTGTCTCTCTCTGTCAAATAAATAAAATCTTTAAAAAAAAAAAAAAGGTGTCATATGCCCACTAAATATAAATTAAAGAAAAAATAATCATTCATAATCCTACCATAGTTAAACTAGGAATAATCTCATTGAGTCAAAAGTGCTCTGAAATTCCATTGGAAGGCTCTATAAAAAACACCAACATACTTGTCATAAGTCAAACATAGTCACTTTTTCTTGCAATGTTGGAATACATTGTTATCCCTATAGTTAAGCAGTTAGATAAAGTAGTTGGCTTGCCTAAGAGCCATAATATTAAAACTGCATCCAATACTAGAATCACATTGACTTAAGATAGTTACAATAGGGTAGGTTGAGGGGAAATGAATCCATGTGATAGAATAATAAATTGATGTTGTCCATCTGAGATTCACTCTGTTTATGTGCTAGCTGACTGCAAATGTCAGAGAGAATCACAAACATTATTTACATTGTTCATTTGATGTATATTTTTACTGGGCATATGATTTTAATTCATATATGTTAAATGACTGCATGATACAACTTCATCCTATAAAATAACATTTTTTTCCTGTGGCAATCACCTTTTGGAACAGCTATGACTCTGTAGTTTTCTATGGAACGAAAATATAATGGTTTACTTACCAATACCCTGTCATTAGAAATTTAAATTGTAAGTTCGTTCATTCGTTCTTTCTCCCTCCTTCCTTCCTCCCTCCTTCCCTCCTTCCTCCTTCCCTCCCTCCTTTTTTCTTCCCTCCCTCCCTCCTTCCTCTCTCCCTCATCCCTCCCTCCTTCCCTTCCTTCCTTCCTTCCTTATTACAAGTAAGATTATAATGAACATTTCCCTCTCCCCTAAGGTATTGCTTTTTCTGCATTCCCAAAAGTGGAATTAGTGGGTTAAGAGTTATGAACATTTTAAAGAATCATGATAGTTATTGGCCAAACCACTTTCCAATAAGATAATTTCAGTTAACACCCTAACCAGCAGCCAGGCCTATTGAGAGTTGAATTAACTCATTAGCACAAGAAGTAATTTTCATATTGTGTCTTTATTGGTTTTTTTTCTTACATCTCTATCCCTTTCTAAGGAGGAAAGATTGGTGTCAATAACCTGAACACAGTTCTGGGGAGCATGGGGATCAAGCTCAAAAATAAGGAGCTTAGAAGTGTAGTACAAAATCAACCTATGGATGGTGAGCATTGTAAACAATTATTTTGTCTTTTAGGGGAGAGCTTAGAATTTTGGGGTCATATATAAAAATTTCTAAAACTAGATTGATTTGAGGAGTTTAAGATATTTTTAAGAATCATGGAGAAGAACTTGGTCTTAAAGTAAAAAGAAATCCTGTCTTTTTTCACCTGTATTCATCTGAAACTATCACTGTGCTCAACAATGATTACTACTGAGAGGATATTCACAACTGATATCCTGCTAGAGAATGGTAGAGAGAAACATACATGGGAGCAGTGGGGGAAATGAATGAATGTGTAACCAAAAGAGCCTGAAATAATGGAGAAAAAAATATCCATAATAGGAACTAATAGAACATCATTAATATTTCCTCAAATATCCACTAAGCCTTTGTCACCACCATTTTGAGACAGATACAGGAGTTGAAACGCTTGAGAAAAGCTTATTGTGAATAGGTGGAAGATGTGAAGCCCCTTGCTTAGTATCTGTGCTAGACGGAAGGTTCACCAAAAACAAACACAACAAAACTAATTGACCTTTATGGATGATATTTTTTGCCATGCTTATAAGAAAGTATCTGAAGACCTAAGAACTGGAGATACTACATTTGTCATAGTCAGACCCTGTGTTTAAGGGACATGGACCAAATGCCATTGCCCTTCTTACTAATAAGGAATCAAGCACTCAAACCAGGAAATATAAATTTAAGGTGAACACAAATTATTTAATAGAATATATGGACTTCCATTGGGCCCTACGTCACTTTCCTGTCTTGTGTCATTGTCTGATTTTTTTATGTTATGTATTACAGCTGATGGAAATGTTTCTCTGAAAAAAGTGATGAGTGATGTGACAGCAGTTACAGGCAAGCTAAAAGTTATCATTAAGATTAAAATTCTAATTCTTTAATGACATTTTCCCATCTTGTCTTTTCATTGAGCACATACCCTATGCCCTATACCCTTCCCACTTTGAGATAACACTCTCCTGAATTTTATATTGCCTATTCTTCTTTTAAAATATCATAATTTTATTAGCTATATAACAGCATAGTCCTTCATTTTGCTTCATTTGCCTCTATAAAAATGCTTTCATAAATGACGTGAAGTGTTCCCTAACCCTAATAACGTGAAAAATATATAAATAAAAGCAAGAAATCATTGTCCAGAAAGTCAGGATAGTGATAACCTCTAGAGACAGATTGTGGGTAGGGATTGGAAAAGACTATGAGAGACCCCCAGGGTGTTATCAGTGTTCTGTTTCTCACCTAGATGGTGGTTACAAGGGTGTTGTTACAAGTGCTTGTGTCTAATTGTCCAGATTCAGACTTAGGGTTGTCTGGATTAAAATCTTTTTCTCATTTCTCTGTAGCAAGTCCTATGTCCTCTAAAATACTCCATAATGCTTCTGATCTTCACCACTGAAAAAACTGAAAATCTATATCAAGAATAAACTACAAGCCATATACCAAATCTAGTCCTCTGGGTGTTTTTATAAATAAAGTTTTATTGAAACACAGTCATATTCTTCATTTACGTATTATTAATGGCTACTTTTTTGCTACAATAGCAGAGTTGAGTAGCTGCAACAGAGGATCTATTTCCTGCAAATGCCAAAATATTTACTATCTGACTCTGTACAGGAAAAGTTTGCCAATCCTTGATCTAGATTACCACAATAATAGTTGAAGTAAAAATTAGAATATTGGCCAAATAATCTAATAATTTTAGGAAAAGCAGAAAGCAATATTAGGTTAACCTTTACATCCTAATTTACGAGACAATTACCTAAATCCACAGTTTACTGGGAACTGTGCTTTCTTAACCCCAGTGTTATAAAAGTGCTTCTTTCCCTAGGGTCAAGGAAATAAGTTCTAATTCTCTCCCTGCCCTTTACTCCACTGAGCAGGTCTTACTGTACCTTTGTCTTTTAGCTAGCAGCTGGGGATGGTGATGTATGAACATGGGCAATTTTATTTCATTTTTTGAATACTTAGATAATTAGGATACTTGAATACTTAGATAATAATACTTAGATACTTAAATAATAGTGTCAACTATACTTGCCATTTCTCTTTTTTAAAGGAGAAAAAGTTAATGTCAAAGATCTGAAGAATATTTTGGAAGACATTGGGATAGAATTCACACCTAAAGAATACCTGGAACTGGTAAAAGATCTTCGAGTTGATGGTAAGCATTTCAAGTACTATTAGAGCTTTCAAGGGAGGTTGGTCCTGTGTGTTTAAGACAACTTTAACAAAAAACTGTATTTATTACTTATCCTAATTTTAAAACAACAACAAAAAGAATGTCTAAGAAATTTTAGCATGGCCTTGTTCTTCCTTTGGAAAGTGTAATTTTAGTTCTTTCTTTGGGAGTCAGCAACTCTGTTTTCTTGAATCCTGCCTTTGGATATAAAATTTTCAGCTATATTGTTGTCACCTTCAAAACTAAAAGTTAAGCGGAGAGATGTAAGAAAAAAGTAAGGGTGGGAGGAGTAGAAAGGAGTACGAGAAAGAAGGAAAAGTCAAAGATGTGTTCATATACCATTATGGCATTTGCCACCAATTACTGGCTTTGCACTTGGTCAGACACAGCACTCTGAGAGTTTTCTCTGTTCTATGGTTTCAGATTTACTGGAGGGTAAAAATCAAAGTTATCTCTAAGGCAGATAATTTATTTATTTTTTTAAATTTTTTTTATTATATTGTTAGTCATGTACAGTACATCCCTGGTTTCTGATTTAAGTTCGATGATTCATTAGTTGCGTATAAAACCCAGTGCACCATGCAATACGTGCCCTCCTTACTATCCATCACCAGTCTATCCCATCCCCCCACCCCCCTCCCCTCTGAAGCCCTCAGTTTGTTTCCCAGAGTCCATAGTCTCTCATGCTTCATTCCCCCTTCTGATTACCCCCCTTTCTTTATCCCTTTCTTCCCCTACCGATCTTCCTAGTTCTTATGTTCCATAGATGAGAGAAATCATATGATAATTGTCTTTCTCTAAGGCAGATCATTTAAAAGTATCTTTGTGAAATGATCCATTTGTTCTGTCTCTTTAAATATCGATATCATTTTATCTGTGATGTCCATTGTGCCTTTTCTTACAGATTATGGAAATGTATATAAAAATACATCACTAGATGCTGTGAAATCTTTCAGTCGTAAGTATTGTGATGACAAGAAAGATAAATAAGATTCTCCTGCCTCATATTTGCATTATCATTTAGCTGTTCTCTTGTGGATCTTACCACCTCTCATCTGAACTGATTTTGCTATTTTGAATATAGCTGCCTTGTTCAAAACCTTTCATTTTGCTGCTTAGTAAGTTTGGTTTTTGTCAAATTTAGTTTAAGAGTAGATTTCAATCTGGGTCTACATAGAAAATCTGAGGTAAAGAATCGGCAGTTATTCAGGGTATTTCAGTGACTGGGAGAACCAAACTGAGCATTTATGCCCCACCTATCAGAAGGAAGTTTTCAGTTTGTTGTCTCTACCATTATAATTCATTGGAGAATGAATTTGTACTTTGTAGGATTGTCCTCAAGACCAAGGAAGAGGTTACGATTCTAATTTCATTTTGTCCGCCTTTGTGGACACTTCAGTGTGTTGAGTCATTGATATTTTTGCTGCTACTCACGGTGTATGGGGATTCATTGAAATTTTCTCCTTCAGGAAAGTCATTAAATTTCTCTTGTGTTCCTTATTCTTTCTTTAGGTGGGAAAGTTGATGTCAGTAAGCTGGAAGACATTTTAGAAAACATGAAAATCAAGCTCCCAGATGAGAAACTTAAAGATTTGTTACAAAACCTGCCAACTGATGGTGAGCATCATAGATATTAGAGATCTTCTACAGGAAATTTAGATTTATAATCTTATGTTTGAGAATTCCTGGAACTAGATGTGTTTGGGTGTTAATATGACTTTTTAACTCTTTTTAACTCTTTAAACACAAAAGAATATTTTGATTCAATGTATTTTCATTAATCTCAGGGTGCATGGTAAATGTGTTAGAGTGAGTTATAGGTGGTAAGTATTGACTTGGAAAAGGCTAAAAGAGGGCTTATTACCCACAGAGAAGAGGTTTCTAATTTCAGATTAACTACGTGATTTAAATATCTTTTAAAAGTCTTGTCACCCAAATACCATATGATTTTACTCATATGTGGAATTTAAGGAACAAAACAGATGAACATAGGGGGAAAAAAGAGAGAGGCAAATTGTAAAATAGACTCTTAACTGTAGAAAACAAAATGAGGGTTGCTGGAGGGGAGGTGAACAGGGGGATGGGTTAGATGGGTGATGGGTATTAAGGAGGGCACTTGTGATGAGCGCTGGGTGTTGTATATAAGTGATGAATCACTAAATTCTGTATCTGAAACTAGTATTATACCGTATGTTAACTAACTGGAATTTAAATAAGAACTTGAAAAAGAAAAAAAAAAGTCTTGTCACCCAGCTATACATTCCTGTTGGAGGAAATAATCAAAAGGGTGTGGCTACTGGTTGACCCTCGAGCCAGACCCAAGCAACCAGAGGCTCCTCACTTCCTCCCCCGTCCCTGGAATATATGCTCTGTGCACCATTCTTAGAGTGGGAGGCATGTTCAAGGATGCAGTCTTGAGGGAGTAACTTGTTTTGAAGTCATCTGGACAGTATACATGACTGAACCCAGTTAAGGCTTCTATATGAATTTTTAAGATTCGGGAGGGTAGATGCAGAGATCTACTCATCTTCCAGCCACCCAGGAGAAGCTTTGTATGTAAGTTCCCTTGCTTATTAAATCTGCCACCTACCAGTCTGGAGTGGTCTGCCTCTTTCTCTGGTCTCTCTTTGCCCTCTGTTTATGGGGGCCAGTTTTAGATTTCATCCAGGAAGCTTTCAAGGTTGTGAACCAACAGTTCCTCTATACCTTTGTGATATACCAACTTCCTGATGCCTTCTCCCCGTGTTTTGGCACTGGCTTACGTTATTCCTTCCTGGTCTACCTTTGGAACTTTTAAAGAGCAATGTTTTACCTTCTCTTTAAAATAGCCTTCTAGGAGTACCTGGCTGGCTCAGTCAGAAGAGCATGCAACTCTTGATATCAGGGTTGTGAGTTTGAGCCCCACGCTGGGTGTAGAGATTACATAACATACATACATTAAAAAACAGCCTTCTAGGGACATCTGGGTGGCTCAGCTCGCTAAGCATCTGACTCTTGGTTTTGGCTCAAATCATGATCTCAGGGTCCTGGGATGGAGCCCCACATTTTCTTTCCATACATAACTGTCTTTTAACTTTACTTCTTTCACTGTCCAACTACTCTCTCCGCCATACCTACTCTATAAAACTCCCAACATTTGGTCATCCTGGTCATTCAGATCTTCACTTCTATTGCTGAGCCTTGCTAAAGAAAATCATATAATCTTGCAGATTAGTGCCCCTCCAAATTCATTTCCTGCTGGATAGTACAAGGACCTAAGAACATTTTAACTCCAGGGGTGCCTGAGTGGCTCAGTGGGTTAAGTGTCTGACTTCAGCTCAGGTCATGATCTCAGGGTCCTGGGATCGAGCCCCGTGTGGGCTCCCTGCTCAGCAGGAAGTCTGCTTGTCCCTCTCTTTCTGGGCCTCCCCCACTCATGCTCTCTCTCTCTCTCAAATAAATAAATGAAATCTTTTTTTTTTTTTAAAAGAACATTTTAACTCCATTTTCCCCCTTCCCTAAGTTAATGTTGTTTCATGTCTTTTAATACTATCTTTTGTATTCTTTTACCTCAGCAAAATATTAGAGCAATGTTTTATAAAGCCAATATTCATTCAGATTTACCCACTTTTGCCTTTTCTTTGCTATTCATTCTTTCTTTTACTTCAGACTTTTCATTTAGGATAACTTCTCTTCTGCTTGAAGTAATTTCTTTCATTTAGGATCTGCTAGTGACAATGATTTGGGAGAGGTTTTTGGCATAAAACATCTTTATTTTACCCTTATTTTTTGAAAGATATTTTCTCTGGTTTAAAATTCTAAAAACTCTGGTGGATGGTTATTTTTGTTCAGCTCATTGAAGTTATCATTCCACTATCATCTTCTTTATAATGCTGCTGATGAGAAGTCAGCTGTGAATGTATTGGTTTTTGGAGAAAAATCTTTCTTTTCTTTTAAAACATCTCTCTTTAGTTCTGAAGTTTCACTATAATGTGGAACATAGGAATGGATTTCTTTCCACTTATTCTCCCTGGGATTCTTTAGGACTTCTGAGTCTGAGAATTAGAATCTTTCATCAGATCTGGAACATTCTCAGCCACTGTCTCTTCAACATAGTCCTTTTTTCCCCCTGGAACGCCAATTAAATGTATATTAAACCTTTTTCCTCCATCCTCTGTGACACTTAACCCCTCTTTAGTATATTCTGTATTTTTCTTCCTGTGGGTCATTCTGGATTTTGCTGACCTGACTTCCAGTACACTCACTCAGCTGTGTCTTGTCTGCTATTGCATCTAGCTATTTACCTCTTGATTTCATTTCTTGTATTCCTGTTGTTTATATTCTTTTTTGTATTTTGTCATGTATTCTTTTGTTTTGTTTTTTATTCTCGATTTCCAGAAATTGGACTTAGTTCTCTTTCAAATCTGATAGTTCATGTTTTTTTAGTTTTCTGCAGGTATTTTCAAGTTTGCATAGTTATCTTATAATCTTGGTCTCATAATTCCAATTAGTAAATTATTTGTGGGTTTTTCTTTTCTCTCTGTTGTTCCTTCTGATTCTCACTTATGGTGTCCTTATTTCCCTATGTGTTTGGTTATCTCCTGTATGCTGTTCAATGTCACTGAAAAATTACTGTGATAATTCTTTGAGACCTAAAATGAAATGCACTCCCCCAGAAAGGATTTGCTTTACTTCCTATTCACTTGAGTTTACGATCTGTCAGAGACATTTCACTTATGACATTTCATTATTAACCCCTCATAAGCTTTCATGTTATAATTTCCTTTCCTCAGCTCTGCTAAATTAGTTATCACTACCTTACTTGCTTTCTAATTTCTAAATATTTGTGAAGTTTCATGTTCACTGGTATCTCCTCTCCTATATTGTTACTTTTTGGTGAGTGATTACATTTTTATTCCTTTCCTATCATTTTATTGAGGTTTCCAAGAAGAAGAGGAAATAAATACTTGTGGATAGTGGAAAAAAAAAAAAGAAAAGAAAAGAAAAGGTTTTGAAACATTACCCGAGCTAACAAATTGATCAAACTATTTTCTTCTGAGAAAAGAAATTAAATAACTAAAATCCAGACTGAGATCTCCAATTAATAATTGATAGGTGAGAAGCTCTTGGGTTTAATTCTCAGCCTAGAGAATATTATGTACATATGGAGCAAAGATAAGCATTTATAAACCCAGATCAAGTAAATAGTATTCTGCATCCCTCAATGATTCCCATTATGGTCATATACATGATCAGCTATTATACCTTTGCTGTTGATCCTGTGAAATCAGCACAAATTTTCCTTGCTATCTTAGAATAAAAAATAAAAGAGAGATTTCTGAAAATGTGTCCTGATGGAGAAGCCGAAAGAAAGATCAAAGTGTCTTCTTCATGAAAGACTGTGGACTCTGAGAAACAAACTGAGGGCTTCAGAGGGGAGGGGGTGGGGGAATGGGATAGGCTGGTGATGGGTAGTAAGGAGGGCACGTATTGCATGGTGCACTGGGTGTTAGACGCAACTAATGAATCATCGAACTTTACATCAGAAACCAGGGATGTACTGTATGGTGACTAACATAATATAATAAACATTTAAAAAAAAAGAAATTATCCAACATCAACTAGTAAGCATAAGTCTTTGCCAGAAACTGCTGGATTATTTGATAGTGTCCCTGGAGATTCCTAGAAAATAATACCAAATTGGTCTCAGATGTGTGAGGATAACTACTATTCATATTTTTGTCTACACTCTTCTTCCTTGATATATCTTTGATACTTTGTTGCTATCTTAATGATTTTAGATTTTATGCCATCTATATTTTAAGCAGGCTACTAAAAGAACTTCAATCCTATCCATCATTTACTGCTTTTTGGATTGATACTTGGAGGATAGGAATTCTTACAGAAGTTACATATGGCACATGATCCTTACGTCACTGTTTTTTTTTTGTCTCTTAGACATTCATCTTCAAGTATCTTATAGGCCTGGACTTTCTGTCCTTTTTCTTTCTGCAGCCTATATTCCTGCCTTTACTCACAAAGGATATATGTATCCCATCCCTGACTCTTATATTTTATTTTTTTTTTAATTTTTTTAATTTATTATTTATTCAACAGAGATAGAGACAGCCAGCGAGAGAGGGAACACAAGCAGGGGGAGTGGGAGAGGAAGAAGCAGGATCACAGCGGAGGAGCCTGATGTGAGGCTCGATCCCATAACGCCAGGATCATGCCCTGAGCTGAAGGCAGACGCTTAACCGCTGTGCCACCCAGGCGCCCCTGACTCTTATATTTTAATCAAAGAATGATCAGTGATTATCAAATATTGTCAGCAACAATATAATGTGGTCTATTTGCCCCTTTCAAATGCAAATCTTAATAAATTACAAGTAAAGAACACAAAAATACGACTGTCATAAGTCACAGTGATGTTTCACAAATTAAATGGAAGATGTGTCATCAATAAAATTCATGTTTTTCCATATTAAAAAAAAAGTGTCTTCTTACCTAGGCATAGTGAAATAAGTAATAAATGAAAGCTCTGTGAGGACAGGAACCATGTCGACGTTGCTCACTGCTGTATCCCCAGTGCCTAGCATATGTATGCAGATATTTGATACTCTATAAATATTTGTTGAATGAATAAGAAATTGAATTAATTGAGTAATATGTTTATTTAGCTACTATTCAAGGCTTTCAACAAGGACTTTCCAGTTATGGTAATGAGTAGGTGTTAACTGATAGTTCACTGGAAGTTTTATGTAAAATGACCTTGTGCTGTCCATGTAGCATGAGCCCCCAAGGGGCAAATCTGTGAACTAAGTGTATGGGGAGGGCATTCTGGAAACTACCCCAAAGGAAGAATGGGATTCCATAGTAATAAATAGCGTATGTTTTGGTAAGGAAATGCTAATAAGATGCATAATTTCTAAGTTGGGGGGGTTGCCCTAAAATGTACTGCATCTGCAGTCCTGGAAAAATATCCTGATTAAGACCTTAATTCTGTTATTCTAACATGTTCCATTTCACTGTTTAATTTTAAAGTGTTTAATATTACTACGTGCAAAGGATTATGCTGCCTGTTGGGCTAGGATGTCTAGGTGGGATACAGAATACATACATTCTTTTCATTTAAAGGCACTCACAATCTTTGAGTATGTAATGAACATATCTACTAGAAAAAATGCAAAAAACTAAGCTAACTTGGCAGTGTCAGTACTGGAAATGGGGAAATAGCTAGACTTGAAATTCCAAATGGAAGTCTTTGCTCTTGTTCTGGGGATCTGGTATAGTAGGTGGTATCAAGTGAAGAGAACAAGCCTGAGGCGGGAGATGTTTCATGATGTGTAGAGACTGAGATATTAAAAGAAGGCAGAGAACAAATAATGAAATTAATAGTTAACATTTTTAGAGAGTAGTTTTCTGTTTCATGCTTATCTGTGTATGTGTCTTCAACAACAAATCATGAAGGAAAAATTCTTTTGCTCTATTTGACAATCTTTCTTAATCAGTGCACAATTATATCTGTCTGAATTATGGCTTATTTTTTAGCTTCTGGGATGGCTGATCTGCATAAACTGCTAAAAGAAATAAAGAAATTCACAGGTGAGCAAGATGTTTTGTGAAAAGATGTAAAACTAAAATGCAAATATTTCACATTCACATACATACTTAAGGTTGTGTTTTCTCATTCTGGCATTGACCTTTAACTTCTACTTTTTTAATGTTTAAAATTTGATTCTAATGACATGAAGATTACATTGGATTTTTTATGTTTTGGCAAAAATGTTGTGGTGCACTGTCTCTATAACAAGTTCTGTATTTTCTGAAACTTCATTTTTATTTTGCGATTCATTCTAATGGGCAACAGACCTGTTCTTTCATTTAAAATATTTAACCAACGTTTACTGCAACCCAGTAAATTTTAAGGTGAAACTTTGACAGGGATACAAGTAATGCGGACAGTGAAGATAATCTCACAAGTCAGGCAGAGTGAAGAGTAACAGATTTTAGTGATAGTAATACAATTTAGATTAGGTAGCTGCCTATACATAACTTAGATCACTTTGCCTCCTATATATTCCTTTACTGTGATCTGGGTTAACTCCTCTGAGGTCATTAAGAACATTAGAAATAAGTATTTTATTTAGAACTCAAGAAATAACTTCTGAAAACTGTAGATAACCCGGGGCAAGGTTAGACACTTCATCATTTGGGTTCAGTAGGTCATTCTCATCTGTTACTATTCCTGTCTTTTAAAGGAGGAAAAGTTGAAGCCAAGGACATACACAAAGCACTGGGAAATATGGGGATAGAGCTCACAGATCGAGAGCTCTGGGAGCTGTTGAAAATGTTGCCGGTTACTGGTGGGTAGTTTATATACCACTGTGTATGTACGGAGTATCTCTGTGCTAGTGTAACCTACCATGTGAGCGTGTCTAAAGAATAGACCCATCTTGTCTCCCATAAAAATCTAAAATGCAAAAATATCAGCCTTCAGTTGTAAAGAAATTATAACTTTGACATTTAGGTTTATAGTTTTGAGAGGCTAAGATATCTTCAAACCTGGCTCCTGCCATTAGGAGTATCATTACTCTGGGGGTGCCTGGCTGGCTCAGTTGGTAGAGCATGTGACTCTTGATCTCAGGGTTGTAATTTTGAGCCCCATGTTCTGTGTAGAGATAACTTAAAGTCTTTTTTTTAAAAAGTATCATCACTCTGAGATTAATGAAGCTTAATCAGGGCAAAGAGAAAAAGAAGGCTAACTTAGCAGGTAGTAGAGGACAGAGAAGGCGAAATCAGAGTGGGGAAAAAGGTATCTCTGTTCCAGTGTAGAAGAATGGTCATACTGTCCACATTAAGAATTTTCCCTTCATCTCTCTCTCTCTCTCTCTCTTTTTTTTAACTTATGAAGAGGTATGTGGGCTTGAGAAATATAGGCATAGAACTTAAGAAGATATTTTTAAAGCATGTATCTATGAAATTATGCTTTCTACTCTTTTTTTGACTGTCCATATAACTTTTTTTCTTACTTTAAATATGTCTTATTTCACAGCTGATGGAAAGGTAGAGAAAAATACATTGCTCGATTATATAAAAGCTTTTCCTGGTAAGTGAGAATCTCAGTAAGAGGGCAAATAAAACTAAGATCTGCAGACTTTAACTTTTAAAAGGCCTTATCATTACACAATAATTAGATTATTGATTTTATTATCCCATTAGCCTGTAGATCTACTTCACGTGCAACTACATCCAATGTGATAATTGATAATTCTCTGACACTGAAAAAGTTTCAAAATCTGTTTGTATCCAGAGCTCCAGTTATCGTCTGACATAATTAATGAGGTTCACCATATATGTATTATATATATAGTTTATAATATAAAAAAGTAGCATGTGGAATTAATATATAAATACAATTACATATAATTTATACAATATATGATTTTTTTCTAAATACATCTTTCCTGCAAACTTTATTAAGGACCCCTGAGATGAGATTGGCAGAATATATTCTATTCTTGGCTTCCAAATAAATCTCTGTTGTGGAATGTGTTGAACTTGTCCCATATGTAGCCCTAAACAGTTTTTTTTTAATCATTGTGCTGTGGTTTTATTCCATTGGTGTGTGAATAAAGCCAGTATTTTTCTTGGATATCAGTTCCTATGTTTTACCCCTGTTCCTTCTCCCTGAGGTGGAAGGTGTCAAACCTCTAAAATAGAAAGCGTCCTGGAAAACTTGGGTTATGAGCTGGAGGATGAGGAACTTGAGGACCTGCGGAACCATCTGCCAACTGATGGTGAGCATGTTGTTGTGCCTTTAGGGAGAGTGAGCTCCTCTAATCAAACTTCCGAAGGTATTCATATGGATAAAAGTATTAATTCAGGGGCGCCTGGGTGGCGTAGTCATTAAGCGTCTGCCTTCGGCTCAGGGCGTGATCCCAGCGTTCTGGGATCGAGCCCCACATCAGGCTCCTCTGCTAAGAGCCTGCTTCTTCCTCTCCCACTCCCCCTGCTTGTGTTCTCTCTCTCGCTGGCTGTCTCTCTCTGTCAAATAAAAATTTTAAAAAATCTAAAAAAAAAAAAAAAGTATTAATTCAGATCATTAGTGTTTAAATCAGAAGCCAGTAATCTGATAAAACAGTGACTCTCCCCTGCAGGACTAAATTCCTAGATGCCAACTAGAAATTGACAGACCTAAGAAGCAGGTGGAGAAATGAAACAAAGGAAAGTTAAAGAAGAAATTTTACAGTTGGGGGAGAAAAAAGTAAAAATCCCATAAATCACCATAAATTTTAAGTAGACTGAAAGAAGGAACATATAATGGCAGAAAAGACAAGAAATCACTTCCCCAAACCTTTACTTGTCTTGAAGGTTATCTTCAGGTGGGAGATACTTTTCACTGGTCCTGCTTACTTCTGGGGCTTTCTCCAGCATTGTGTGGATACACCTGCTCCACACTGCTTGCTCCCTCTTGTGGTGGAATTCTTAAGCTTTATGTCTTCTCTGGTTCTTAGAACACGTCAGGCTGGCTATTAAAAGAAAACCTTTCTTTTTTTTCCCAAAAGATGGAGCTACAGGTCAAGTTTGTGGCTTCTCCCATGCCCGCAGCCCAGGAGTGTTTTCTGAGGGCACTCCCTGTTTACTCTCACCACCACATTCACAAGCATGCACAGGGAGCTTGCTGCAGAATTGCGGGGAGGTGGGAGTTTAGCACTATGGGTGTTGGTGGTGCCCATAGACCAGGTGTGGGGTTCTTCAAGTGAAGTTCTTCCAGCAGTTCATGGACAGGCGTCCCTACTGAGTCCTGAAGACAGTCCGCAGAAACCACATTTGTTTAATGCTCTTTAATATTATCTGCCTATTCCTGATCTCGTTCTTTTCCCAAGTCACAGGTCCCACCTCAACACTTTGGGGGCTGCAGGAGGGAAACTGGCTTTTCTAGCAGCATTACACACAACTGGGGTAGCTAGGAAATAACTCATAGCTCTTCCTCCCCTGTCTCCCATCCTGGGGAGAGATTGCCACCAGCTAGTGCAGCCCTGCACTGTGTTGCCTTGGGGGTGGGGCAGCACTGGCAGGATTCCTCTTACCCTCTCCAGTGCATCCAAACTCATATTGTTTTGCTCCAGTGTAGTGCTGGAATCTCTCCTCTGGAAGGCTGGACCTCCACAAAGCATTCCCATTGTGGGTGTCTGCCCAAGTCATCACTCTCCTGGATTTCCCAACCACAGCTGAGAGGGGCTGTGGCTGGTTTGCAAGTTCCTGCTGATTCTGCAGCCTGTACTACAGTCTATCTCCTTGTTAGCCAATACCCATGTGGGCAAATTCCTACTGGGTTTCTTGGCGTATGGTGCTAGATCCCACAATGCCCACAGAGATACTTTTGTTCATGGATGGATGCTGAATTTAGTTGTTAAAAAGGGGGACAAAAAGGAGGAATGTCTTATGCTGCCATGATGCTGACATCATTCCTCAATAATTATAAAGTATTAAGTGCCTGCTGTATACCACAAACAATATTTGGCACTTGAAATATGTTATCAATAGTCCTCAAAACAACTCTGAAAAGTGGATTGTTATCTTAGCTTCCCTGATGTGGAAATTGAGGGTCAGTCACAGAAGTTAATTGACTTGGTCAAAGCCACATGGCTGCTAAGTGGCAAAGTGAAGATGTTGGGGAGCCTGGGTGGCTCAGTCGTTAAGCATCTGCCTTCGGCTCCGGTCATGATCCCAGGGTCCAAACATCATAGTACTCCTGGATTCTAAAGTGGAACAAGCCACATGGAAAGCAGGTCCAGCAGTGCTTTTAAAACTTCCTAGCACTGCGGTATTACCCAAAGAATACAAAAATACTCATTTGAAGGGATACATGAACTGCAATATTTATAGCAGCATTATCAACAATAGCCAAATTATGAAAAGAGCCCAAATGTCCATCGACTGATGAATGGATAAAGAAGATGTGGTATGTATATATATATACAATGGAATATTACTCAGCCATAAAAAAAGAATGAAATCTTGCCATTTGCAATGACATGCATAGAGCTAGAGAGAATTATGCTAAGCAAAATTAGGCAGTCAGAGAAAGACAAATACCATATGATTTCAGTCATGTGCAATTGAAGAAACAGAGCAGACAATCGGGGGAAGAAAAGAGAGAGAAAAACCAAGAAACAGACTCTTAGGTATAGAGAACAAATTGATAGTTACTAGAGGGGTGGTGGGTGGGGAGATAGGTTAAATAGGTGATGGGGATTAAGGAGGGCACTTGTGATGAGCACTGGGTGATGTGTGGAAATGTTGAATCAATAAATAGTACACCTGAAACTAAAAACAAACAAACAAAAACTTCCTAGTTCTGCTATTATAGAATTTGGTATTTGATACTACAATTTCTTCTTCATTTATTGTGTTTAGAATTTGATCCTTCAATTCCATGCTTATCTGGGATACATTTATAGAACAAATTGGGATAAGTTTCTAAATTTCAGTGTTTTGTTCAGCAATATAAAGTCTTCATAATGTTTTCTGGATCTGAGTCATTATGGCTGGGTCTCATTTGTACCTTATCTTACAGATCAAAAGGTTAAACTGAACACGCTCATGAAAAATGTAGAGCCATTCAGAGGTGAGTGAAAGCTTACAGGAAAAAGTCATCATAAGTAGCAATATTCTGATGCTTTTCTGTTATGCTTTTAAACATTTTGTTCCTTTAATACTGACATTATTATTCTTCTTGGTATATTAATGGTATCTTGTATACAATGATCCAGATTTGGGGCTATATGCTTTTTGAGCAAAACTACTGAATTTTTATGTCTTAGTAAAATCCCCTGTGTTCTCTGGAATTTTTTTCAAAAAATGCATATCACTTTCCATTGTTTGAACAACCAAAAATCTGTGTTACCACAATAATTGGCATGATAAAACATTGGTATAAATCTTTTTTCTGAATACCTTATCACATAGGCAAATAAAAAGTAATATAGATGCCATTTTTATAGAATTATTTATATAGTCGTTTATATAAGTGGTTCTGGTCTCTTATACAACTCCCATTTCAGAGTGTTGATTTATCCCACTTTTATTAGAGCATTCAAAAAGTATTTTTTTCCTTCCTAGAATTACGAGATTTAGTTCTGTTTTTGATATTCCCTTAGAGTCTTGACTCAGCAGTTGTATCAACCCTGCTCTCAATTCTGCAATTAAACTTAGGTGAAATTCATAATTTAGAAGCATTCATCACTCTTGAGTTTTTCATCAGTCATAATTTCCATCTTTTCAAAGGAATCAAGGTTCATGTCGATGAAGTAGGTGATGTTTTGGAAAACATAGGGATAGAGCTCACACCTAAGGAACTCTGGAAGCTGCTGAAAACTCTGCCAATTACTTGTGAGCATTTCTGGTACTGCTGTGCCTTTAGGAGAATGTAGTTTGAGTGTATATATTGTTGGGGTAGGTGGGGAATCATTAAATATTTATTAAGTGTATATTTATATTCAGTATATTCATTGAGCACTTCTTAGGTTATGGGAATAAAGACAAAAATCCGTGCCCTCGTGGAGGCTGTTGTAGATGGAGCTGACTCTACTGGGATTTAGCTTGAGAACTTCATAAAGAAATTAAGATTTTAAAATTGATAAATTTTAGTTTAGGATATTGACTTTGAAAAGTCTGACAGTCCTAAAGCATAGAGAGAAAGAAGTGGGGGGAAAAGAGGAAGTCAGGTAAAAAGTGTCAAATCAAAGAGATCCAAAGTTTCAGAACAGTAAAATGGATAAATTTAAAACCTTACTCTATTATTTCCCCTTTATTCTTAAAACCAAGGAAGATAAGGATGTGTGGATAAGAAATTAGATAAATTTGTAAAACCAATCGTGTGACATTATTGTCTTTATGAAATAGTCTGGGAGCACCTGGGTGGCTCAGTTGGTTAAGCGTCCAACTCTTGGTTTCAGCTAGGGTCATGCTCTTGGGGTCCTGGGATAGAGCCCAGCGTGGGGCTCCGCACTCAGCGGGGAGTCTGCTTCCCCTCTCTCTCTCTCTCCCTCTGTCCCTACCCCCACTCACGCACTCTCTCGTTCTAAATTAAATGTCATTAAAAAAAAAAGTCTGTACTCTTGTTATGAATTGCTGTGTCACTTTCTCCATAAGATCAATTATGACTGTTCTTACAGCTGATGGAAAGGTGTATCGCAGTCGGTTGCTGGATGGTTTAAAGACTTTCCCAGGTGAGTGATAAGCGTAATAAGAAGTAAAGTAAAAATGAAATCTTGAAGTTTCACATTTCCTTTTGGAAATCCCTTTAATTGCTTAATGATAACAATAGCTAATTTCTCTTGATTATAATGCCAGACACTGTCCTAAATACTTTACATTTAGCAACTCATTTAATTATCATAAACGTCCTAAGAGTTATGTACTTATATTAGCACCATTTTACAGGTGGGAGATATTGACTCACTTGTGTAAGGTCACACAGTTTGAACACTGGAAGAGGATTTGAACCCATATTTCTAACCCCTCTGTTATATTTAAACAGTTACATTATTAACCTTTTTCATTCCCCTTTATGACTTATAACTCAAGTTCGAGTAACCAGTAAATTTGTAGAAATAACTTACTGTTATAATGGCAGATTTCAAACTAAGTAGCCAGAATTATGGCTATTGTTTCTGACCTATTCCTCCATTATGAATAATAAGTGAAGAATGAGTAATTGGCCTCATTTATTTTCTTTGCTTTAGATGTCTATAACAAATTGTAACAGAGTGTCTTATACCATGTGTAAGGGACATGTTCTTTTCTTCACATTCCCCAGCCCTGCCCCCTGCCACCTTAGTTGTGTGTTTTCCTTGAACATCTGCATTGCAACTTTGCTTTTCTCCCTCCCATCAGGGTTTGGTGCAAAAACTTAACCAGAATTCTTTTAATATTTTTAGGCATAATTTCACATTTTTATTTCACCTCTTTATTAAGGCGGGAAATTTTTAGAGAATAAAATAGAAACCATTCTGGAAAACTTGAACTATGACCTTGAAAAGAAAGAAATCCAAGATCTACGCAATCATCTGAAAAGTGACAGTGAGTATTTCATTTACCACTTAACACTTCCTGTCAGAAAAATCTTTGAAGTCTTCTCATGAAATCTGAGTACTCTTTTTCAGCTTCAATTAGAAAGAAGTACTTAGACAGTTCTAATCCTCAAAGATGAGAAACTTGACTTCTGGTTATTATTCTCAATATTGTCAGAGGACCAATAGGGCACTGGTAGATTTAAATTTAGCTAGGAGAAACAAAACAGCAGCTCAGAGGAAAACAATAGAAGTTAGTGAAATAGATGTCAGAAGAGGTCAGAAATTGGCAAAACCAAATAAGGAGGTAGAAAAGGTTTGGAATTGTTTGGTATGTAAAGTACAACTAGAGGCAATCATATTCTCATTTAACAAATATGGATATCATGTTGGGTTGAAATAGAGGCTCAGTGATATTTCACTTTAGACCAATAATATGGCACCAAAGAGATATCCATTAAGTGAAGAGGATCAAATGGAAAAGAATTAAAGAATTAAAGATCTAATTTAGTGTTTGTTAAAACACCCTCTTTAGACTTTTATAATGTGGTTGGATATAAAAGAAAACGTTTAAATCAACAAATTTCCTCTATGTAAGGAATGACGACTTAGAAAATTTCATGGAAAAAAGGGATCCTATTCCCAATAGCAATACATATTTTGTTAACATATGATTTATGATTTGTATTTCAGATAATGGAAAGATTGCACTGAACTCCTTTATGGGTACAGCAAATTTATTTTCTGGTGAGTGAGAAGTAATGGTGAAGAGATGTAAAATCAAGATCCTTTGTTGTATGTACATACCATATTTTAATTGTATATCCCAGTATTTCAAAACTATACACAAGCCTTATTTTACCAATATGCTGATGATGTTTGTTTTTTAAGAATATAGATGGATTGGGGCACCTGGGTGGCTCAGTCGTTAAGTGTCTGCCTTCGGCTCAGGGTGTGATCCCAGCGGTCTGGGATCGAGCCCCACATCAGGCTCCTCTGCTTTGAGCCTGCTTCTTCCTCTCCCACTCCCCCTGCTTGTGTTCCCTCTCTTGCTGGCTGTCTCTCTCTCTCTCTGTCAAATAAATAAATAAAATCTTTAAAAATAATGAAAGAATATAGATGGACTTTTTATTACCTGTGGTTTTAGAAGTATCATTTTTTTAAGAAGTTATTTTATTATAGGCTGGTTGGCTTGTCCCTGTTTTTTTTTTTTAGAGCATTAATAAAAGCATTCTTTTGACAAGGCTTAAAGGAAACATGTTATCTTTTAACCCCTTCTTGTGATGCAGTTAGGCCTCATTGTGTCCTTGCTTTTCTGCAGTTACATCTCTAGCGAGTTGAGATACTACTGTTTTATTATAATTATCTTAGAGTTGTTATATATGAATATTCACATACCATATTTCCCATCTTTTTAAAGGTAGTAAAATTAATGCCAGTGACACACAACTTTATCTGAAAAACGTAGGAATTGAATTAACAAGGAGAGAAAGCCAGGAGCTGCTGAACATACTGCCATTGGATGGTAAGCATTTCAGGCATTGCAGTGGATTTCAGAGAATACTGAGTTATTGTATTAAATTCTAGAAGTGTAACTCTTTAAAGTGCTATTAAAATTTTTTAAAGGAATGACATCAGCAACATGGCATGTAAGTTGTTCTCTTTAATCGCCCCTTTTAATCAATGAATTGGACACCCACACACAAACAGGAGTTCCTGTGTGAGTGTTTTGGGGACTAACACCTTACTCCAAGGGACCCAGGAGGAGCCTCGCTCACCAGTGTAACTGGTAAGAAACAGGCAACCTCTGTACAGGGCCCCAGAACCAACACAGTCAGCAAAATTGCCTACACCTCTCTCACTGCTGTCAGGCAAAATCAGGTGAGTGCTGACCCAGGCATGAGAACTTTCAGAAGAAGTCCAGCCTTCCTGGAGGGAGACTCCAGCACACCATCAGAGAAAACGAAACAAAGAAAAAGATGAGTTTGTTTGCTGCTGAGGCAGTGAGAGAAACTTTCCCGGCACCACTCTCCCCCAGGGGATTGATACATTGGCCACAGCGACCTCTCCCACACGGGAAAGGAAAGCAGTGAGTGCATGCTTGGCTACCCCAGCAGAGCAGGACCAGCACTAGAGCACTAAGGTGGGAGCTCTCTGACTGGCAAAGAGGCAAAGATTTCAGTTGACATTAAAAAGATTGCGCTCAGCAGGAAGTCAACCCACGAGCCTCTGGGAGTACAATACCTTGGGATCGCCCTGTAGTTGTTAGGCATCCCCAGTGCTCAAATGCTTAGCCCACACCTCCCTGTATTCTGCTGCTTGCTCCTTGTGCAAGGTCACAGGTGTATCCCTCAGCGAGCTACAGAAGTTATGCTCAGAAAACAAGCTACCAGGAGTCGCAAGGGGGAAAACCATAAACTTAAGCTATAGCGCCACCTAGTGGAAAACAAAAGTTTTCACTAGCCAACCTGGTGCATTATAAGAACCAGGAAAAAATATAAAAGCTTAAAATTTTGCCACAAAGGCATTCTGACAAGTGTAAGGTAACATCTCCTTGTGGTTCTGATTTGCATTTCCCTGAGATACCACTTTACACCTGTCAGAATGGCTAGAATCAAAGGACGAAAAATAACAAGTGTTGACAAAGATGTGGAGGAAAAGGAACCCTCGTGCACTGTTGGTGGAAATGTAAATTGGTGCAGCCGTGGTGGAAAACAGTATGGAGGTTCCTCAAAAAATTAAAGGTAGAAGTATATATGATCCAATAATTCCACCACTGGGTATTTACCCAAAGAAACAAAAACACTAATTTGAAAAGGTTTGTGCGCCCTTATGTTTATTGCAGCATTATTTACAATAGTCAAGATATGGAAACAGCCCAAGGTTGACAGATGAATGGATGAGGACGATGTGGTATGTGTGTGTGTGTGTGTGTGTGTGTGTGTGTATAATGGATTATTACTCAGCCATAAAAAAATGAGGTCTTTCCATTTGCAACAACATGGATGGACCTAGAGGGTATTACGCTAAGTGAGGTAAGTCAGACAGAGAAAGGCAAATACCATTTGATTTCACTCATATGTGAATTAAAAAAAAAGATTAAACAAACAAAAAGCAGAATGAGACCTATAAATACAGAGAACAAACTGATGGTTGCCAGAGGGGGGAAGGTGGGAGATGGGTAAAATGGGTGAGGGGGAGTACAGTAACTGTAGATACAGTCATCCAGTTATGAAATGAATAAGTCACAGGCACAGCATAGGGAATATAGTCAATGGTATTATAATAGCATTGCATGGTGACAGACAGTAGCCACATTGGGCTGAACATATCATAACATATAGAGTTGTTGAATCACTATGTTGTATACCAGAAACTAATGTAACATATGTCAGCTATGCTCAAATTTTTAAAAATTGGAAAAAATTAAAATTAAATTTAGCTACAAAGTGAACAAGAGTCAAGGAAGCATAACTTCACAAAGACAAAGGAAAAACTCGTAATAACAACACCATAGACTATAACACCCCATCTGAAGGTAATAGGCAAAGAGTTAAGTAGGTGTCTGCTTCTTCAAATGCAAAAGCAGTGGGACACCTGGGTGGCTCAGAGGGTTAAGAGCCAGCTCTGGTTTTTTTTTTTGTTTTTTTTTTTAAGATTTTATTTCTTTATTTGCCAGAGAGAGAGTGCAAGCCCAAGTAAGGGGAGCGGCTGGAAAAGGGAGAAGCAGGTTCCCCGCTGAGCAGGGAACCCAAAGCAGGACTCAATCCCAGGACCCTGGAATCATGACCTGAGCCAAAGGCAGATGCTTAACCGACGGAGGCACCCAGGTGTCCCAAGCAGCCAGCTCTTGATTTCCGCTCAGGTCATAATCTCAGGATCCTGGGATTGAGCCCCACACGGAGCTCTGGGATCAGTGAGGAATCTGCTCTAGAGTTCTCTTTCTCCCTCTCCTTCTGCCCCTCCCCCTGCTTGCTCTCTATTTGTCTCTGAAATATGTAAGTAAATCTTTTTTAAAAAACGCAAAAGCAGCAATACATAGTTACAGGGAATATTTAAAATCAAGGAAATCGGGGCGCCTGGGTGGCACAGCGGTTGGGCGCCTGCCTTCGGCTCAGGGCGTGATCCCGGCGTTGCGGGATCGAGCCCCGCATCGGGCTCCTCCGCTATGAGCCTGCTTCTTCCTCTCCCGCTCCCCCTGCTTGTGTTCCCTCTCTCGCTGGCTGTCTCTATCTCTGTCAAATAAATAAATAAAATCTTTAAAAAAAAAAAAATAAATAAATAAAAATAAAATAAATAAAATCAAGGAAATATGACATCACAAAAAGAAAATTATAATTCTCGAGCAACTGAGCTCAAAGGCATGCATATTGAGATCTAATGGAAAAAGAATTCAAAATAATTGTTTTGAAGAAATTCAGTGAGCTACAAGAAAACTCAGAAAGAAATTCAATGAAATCAGGAATAAAATGTATGAACATAATGAGTTCTTTACCAAAGAAATTGAAATTATGAAAAAGAACCAAACTAATTCTGGAACTGAAGAATTCAGTGAATGAGATGAAGAATGCCATTGAATGCATCAGTAGCAGGGCATACAAGATGGAAGAAAGAATAAATGACTTAGAGGATAGAAATTTTGAAATAACATAGAAGAAAAGAAACAGATTTTTAAAGATCAAAGAAAGCCTATGTGAGCTACAGAGTTCCATCAAAAGACAAATACTAGAATAATCAGTCTCCAGAAGAAAAAAAAGGGGAAAGGGGGCAGAGAATTTATTTAAAGAAATAATAGCTGAGAGGCACCTGGGTGGCTCAGCTGGTTAAGTGTCAGACTCTTGATTTAGGTTCAGGTCATGATCGCAAGGTTGTGAGATCAAGCCCCAAGTCAAGCTCCACCTGGAGTCAGCTTGAGATTCTCTCTCTCCCTCTCCTGCTGCCCCTCCTCCCACCCCACCTCCCTGTTCACACTCACTCTCTCTAAATAAATAAATAAACATTTTTTTTTAAATCTTGTAAGAAAGAAAGAAAAGAATAGAATAACGAGAATTTCCCAAACCTGGGGAAAGATCTGGCCATACAAGTCCACAAAGCTAATAGATCACCCTATTATCTCCATGCAAAAAGACCTTCTCCATGACACATTATTTTAAAATTGTCAAAAAACAATATTAACTAGACTTATTGTGGTGATAACTTTGCAGTGTACACAAATATCAAATTATTATGTTGTAAACCTGAAACTAACAGGTGATATGTCAATTATATCTCAATTTTAAAAGTCAATGATAGGATGCTTAGGTGGCTCAGTCAGTTAAGCATCTGCCTTCGACTCAGGTCATGATGCCAGAGTCCTGGGATTGAGTCCCACATTGGGTTCCTTACTCAGCAGTAAGCCTGCTTCTCCCTCTGCCTGCCACTCCCCCTGCTCATGATCGATCTCTCTCTCTTTGACAAATAAATAAATAAAATCTTTAATAAACAAATAAATAATCAATGATAAAAAAATTCTAAAGAGGGCGGAAAAAAAAAACAAATGTAACCTAGAAAGGAGCCCCCACTATATACTATCAACAAATTTCTCAGCAGAAACTCCACAGAGTTTAATCACAGATTCAAAGTGTTGAGAGATAAAACTTGCCAGCCAAAAATACTTTATCCAGCAAAGTTATCCTTTACATATGAAGGGGGAATAAAGGCTTTCCCAGACAAACAAAAGCTGAGGGAGTTTGCCACTAATAGACCTGTCTTGCAAGAAATGCTGAAAGGAGTTATTAAGCTGAAATGAGAAGACACTAACCAATAACATGAAAACTTAAAATGTGCACAACATACTGGTAAAGGTGAAAAATACACAGTTAGACTTAGAAAACTCTAATTCTACAATAGGATGGTATGTTAATCACTCAACTGTAGCATAAAGGTTAAAAGAAGAGTAGTAAAAATAACTAGAGCTACTATACATTGTTAACAAACACACATATTAAAAATAGGTAGAGTGGCATCAGTGATATGAAAGGGAGAAGTATAAGGATGAAGCCTTTGCTGGTGATTGAATTAAGTTGCTATAAGCCTAAAGTGGACTGTTTTATCTATAAGATATTCTATGTAAACCTGTGGTGTCACAACAAAACAAAAACCTAAATTAAATTTAGATGAACTTAAAAGATAAAAAGAGGGGAATCAGAGGACACCATCACCAAAACTCACCAATTCACAAAGGTAGGCAGAAACAGAGGGGGAAAGAGACAATGTAACTACAAACAGCCAGAAAGCAATGAATAAGATGGCATTAGTAAATCCTTACATACCAATAATTACTCTTAATGTGAATGGATTGAATTCACCAATCAAAAGTGATTGGATGATAAAAACAAGATCCAACTGTATGCTGCCTACAAGAGACTCACTTCAGCTTTAAGGACACACAGAGGCTCAGGTGAAGAGATGAAAAAAGGCATTTCATGTGAGTAGAAACCAAAAGAAAGCAGGTATAGTTATGATTATATCAGATGAACTAGATTTTAAACCAAAAATGGTAACAAGAGACAAAGTCATTATATAATGATAAGGGGGTAAAAGATACAGACGTAGTGAAGAGAAGGGCCATATGCACCCCAATGTTCATAGCAGCAATGTCCACAATAGCTAAATCGTGGAAGGAGCCGAGATGCCCTTCAACAGATGACTGGATTAAGAAGTTGTGGTCCATATATACAATGGAATATTACTCAGCTATCAGAAAGAACGAGTTCTCAACATTTGCTACAACATGGACAGCACTGGAGGAGATAATGCTAAGTGAAATAAGTCAAGCAGAGAAAGACAACTATCATATGATTTCTCTCATCTATGGAACATAAGAACTAGGATGATCGGTAGGGGAAGAAAGGGATAAAGAAAGGGGGGGTAATCAGAAGGGGGAATGAAACATGAGAGACTATGGACTATGAGAAACAAACTGAGGACTTCAGAGGGGAGGAGGGTGGGGGAATGGGATAGACCGGTGATGGGTAGTAAGGAGGGCACGTATTGCATGGTGCACTGGGTGTTATACACAACTAATGAATCATCGAGCCTTACATCGGAAACCGGGGATGTACTGTATGGTGACTAACATAATATAATAAAAAATCATTTAAAAAAAATGATAAGGGGGTAAAATCATTAAGAAGGTATAACAATCATAAATATATACAAACCCACCATCAGAGCATCCAAATATATTAAGCAAACACTAACAGATCTGAAGGGAGAAATAGAAAACAATACAATAATAGTAAGAAACTTGAATGCTCTGCTTTCAGTAGTGAAATAAGTACATTATCCAAAGACAATGGTATGAAACTGGAAATCAACAACATGAGGAAAGCTGGAAAATCTACAAATATTTGGAAACTAAACAACACACTCTTGGCGAATCAATGGTTTGAAGAAATCAAAGGGAAATCGAAGAATACCTTGAAACACATGAAAATGGAAATATACCATACCAAAACCTATGGGATGCCTTAAAAGCTGTTCTGTTAGAGAAGTTTAGATAAATGAATATGTCAAGAAATTAGAAAGATCACAAATAAGCAATCTAACTTTACACCTAAAGGAACTAGAAAAAAAAGAACAAGCTCAAATTTAGCAGAAGGAAGAAATATCAGAGTGTGAAGAGTGAAAGTTTGCCTTCTTCTTTGCCAGTCTGGATGCCTTTTATTTCTTTTTGTTGTCTGATTGGTGAGGCTAAGACTTCCAGTACTGTGTTGAACAACAGTGATGAAAGTGGACATCCCTGTCGTGTTCCTGACCTTAGGGGAAAAGCTGTCAGGTTTTCCCCATTGAGGATGATATTGGCTACGGGTCTTTCATATATGGCCTTTACAATGTTGAAGAATGTTCCTTCTATCCCTGCTTTCTTTAGGATTTTTATCAAGAAAGGATGCTGTTCTTTGTCAGATTCTTTTTCTGCATCTATTGAGAGGATCATATGGTTCTTATCCTTTCTTTTGTTAATGTGGTGTATCAACGTTGATTCATTTGTGGATGTTGAACCACCCCGGCAGCCCAGGAATAAATCCCACTTGGTTGTGGTGAATAATCCTTTTAATATACTTTTGGATCTGATTGGCTAATATCTTGTTGAGAATTTTTGCATTATGTTCATCAGGGATATTGGTCTGTAATTCTCTTGTTTAGTGGGGTCTTTGATTTTGGGATCAAGGTAATGCTGGCCTCATAGAATGAGTTTGGAAGTTTGCAGAAGAATGAAACTGAACCACTTTCTTACACCATACATAAAGATAAACTCAAAATGGACAAAAGACCTAAATGTGAGACAGGAATCCATCAAAATCCTAGAGGAGAACATGGGAACAATCTCTTTGACCTCACCGTTCTTGAGGATGATGGGAATGCAAACTGGGGCAGCCATTCTGGAAAACAGTATCGAGGTTCCCTAAAAAGTTAAAAATAGAGCTACCCTATGAGCCAGCAATTGCACTACTAGGTATTTATCCAAAGAACACAAACATAGTGATTTGAAGGGGCACGTGCACCCCAGTGTTTATAGCAGCAATGCAGTGAAATGGTGGTTACCACAGGCTGGGAAGCAGGGGGAGTAATAAAAGAATGGAGAGATATTGCTTAAGGATACATACTTACTAGTGGGTAAATGAGTCCTGAAGATGTGGTACACAATACGGTGATTATAGACAACAAAACTGTATTGTAAACATTAAAGTTGCTGAGTAGCCAGATCTTAATTGTTCCCAACACAAAAAGAAATAATAATTATTTGACATGATAGGGGAATTAGCTAATGATACAATGGCAATCATATTACAGTATGAATATATCAAATCAATGTTGTGTATCTTAAACTTCACAACCTTTGTGTCAATCATAACTCAATGTTTAAAATTAGAGAAAAATAAATGTAAAAAGAGCAACTTCTGACAAAAAATATTCTGTCCTTACCATTTAAATCTCAATTTAGGAGTAATGTTCTCTTTGGGGTAGTGCTGTTATGGATAAACGTTTTTAAATGTTGGAACCAGCGTCTATAACAAGTCTAAAGCCGAAGATAGGAAAAAGGTGATAAAACAGTTGTAGAAGGGAAAGAAGGGACATTTTAGAAAAAAAGAAAAGAAAAAAATCTGTTTCAATGTGTTGGAGTTCCACCAATAGTACTTCAGATGCCAGAGAATGATAGTTACCTTGAGAGTCTTAGTCCTTTGCTTCCTTCTTTGGATTATAACTAGTAATAACTTATAAAATCTAAAAATAAGTATTACTGTCTCAATTTCCACATCTTGTAAACTAAATTGGCCCTTATGTTACAGATAATAAAAAGGTGTATAAGAATAGATTGATGGATGGAGTGAAGACATACAGAGGTGAGTGAGAAGCATGCTGGGGAAGGGAAAACATCTTCAGACTTTTGGATTTACTTTTCTAGAATCTCTCTTCTTTCTCAATGATTAGATTGCTAATTATGTTACTCTTTTTTTAATGAGCTGGCATTCTTAATTGTATACAATCACATTTAGGGAAATTGCATATGCTATTTTGTCATTGTTGCAAATTTAAAGTCTTACTTAATGGTGAGAAATTTGTGTATTGGTTGTCTCTTTGCTATAACTCACCTGTCTTGCCTGCTCTTCTCTTTCTTCTGGGTAAACTCACCCTAGAAATTGCTGTAGTAGTATTTTCTGGAAAATTGACAGGGAGAATTTTTACACTCCTTATCGTTAACTAATTCTTTTGATCATTCCAAGACCTACCTTTCTGGTGACGTTGCTTTTTACCTCCTGTTTCTGTTGGTCAATTAATACGACCATTTTTTCCCTCTCTGGCATAAATGCAAATTTATTTTATTCTTATCTCTTTCTTTCTTAAGGAGGAAAGGTAAATGTCAGTAAACTAGATGATGTTCTTGAAAACATGGGATTCCCACTTGAGGAGGAAGAAATTGAGGAACTGTGCCCTCACCTGCCAATTGACGGTGAGCATTTCAAGTACACAGTGCCCTGTAAGGAAATTTTTGTTTTTCTGTGGAAACCTCTCAAACATACTTACTAATTTCATGGAAAAACCAGAAGTTTATAGAGATCCAATCTTAAAGAATGGAGATGTATTGTCTCAATATTAATCTTAGATAAAATATCAGTAATTGCTCATATTGCTGCTTGCCGAGTTCCTATGCCAGAGACTACCAAAATGAAATGACAGTCAGTGTTGGGATCAAGTGAACATTAAAAAATAAAACAAAACAAAAAACTACATTTGAGGAGTGGGAGAGAAAATTATATTTTTTTGAGGAGTGGGAGAGAAAATTATATTTTTTTGAGGAGTAGGAGAGAAAATTATTTTTTTGAGGGGTGGGAGAGAAAACTATAAAGGATTTCAGGGGGCAAGAAAAAGAAATGGGGGAAAGAGTGCTGGAATTTGTTAAATGTTATTTGTACTGTTGCAAAATATATATAACATATGTCTAACAATTACATTAAATAAATTCATAGGTATCAAACTTTAAATTACACAGAAATTACCCACCCCCTCAAGACTATAATCAAATAGGTCTTAGGTGGAGCCCGTGAATCTTAATTTTAAATAAGCAACCCCCACTACAGTTAATTTGTTGAAATAGCTAAACTTTGGGGTGCCTGGGTGGCTCAATTCATTAAGCCTCTGCCTCCAGCTCAGGTTACAATCCCAGAGTCCTGGGATTGAGTCCCACACTGGGCTCCCTGCTCAGTGGAGAGGCTGCTTCTCCCTCTCCCTCTCCCTCTCCCCACCCCCACTCACTTGTGTGCTCTCTCTCTCAAAAATAAATAAATAACATCTTTTAAAAAAAGAAATAGCTAACCTTTAATTTATGTGGGATTAGTACTTTTTTAAAGATTTTATTTATTTGCAAGAAAGCAAGCAAGAGAGAGCACAAGATCAGGGGAGAGGGGTAGAGGGAGACAGAGAAGCAGACTCCTCACCTTTTGGCATGTTTAGCAACAGCATCTGATCAAAGCACTCTATATAACTCTTAGTATCTTGAGCATCTTAACATCTTTAGCATCTTGAAATGATTCTGTAGATGATTAATAGTTTGATAAGCATCCTAGAAGTGTTGGTTTACCTAAGCTTATCTAATATGATCTGATGATGCTTGAAATGAAGACTTTCTGCTTGTCAAAAAAGTGGTCTCCTGTTTCTTTTCTATTTCTTTTTTTTTTTTTTAAGATTTTATTTATTTATTTGACAGAGATAGAGACAGCCAGCGAGAGAGGGAACACAAGCAGGGGGAGTGGAAGAGGAAGAAGCAGGCTCCTAGCAGAGGAGCCTGATGTGGGGCTCGATCCCATAATGCTGGGATCACGCCCTGAGCCGAAGGCAGACGCTTAACTGCTGTGCCACCCAGGCGCCCCTCTTTTCTATTTCTAACCCTTTTTTCATAACTCTGTCTGTAACACATGAGTCAAGCAAGACTATATAAAACCCCTGTTGGAATCGGAATATGGCTCCATCCTAAATTATCTAGAGGGCAATCTAGCTGAATGTCTCAAAATAAGTATTATTACCTCTGCTCAGTAAAGGTACCAAGAACTGAGTTTTAAAACTATAACCAAAGAAAAAAGATACAGTGATAAACCAAAGAGATCCAAGGAACAGAGAGGTAGTAAAAGCACTTCAAATAAATTTCTGTTTTAATGCAATGCTCTATTGTTTGGTCTGAAATTATTCATAACCCAGTGATTGCTTTGACATTAGTAATTGCTGCTACAGAAGCAGAGACTTCATGTTGTTTGCTCTGTATTGCCAGCACTGAAAATAGGGCCTGGCATATAAATAGGCATCCAGCAAATATTTGACAGGTTAAAAAATGAAAAAATCAGCCTGCATCTAGGTGTTGACTGGGATCCTCCATTGTGGAACACTGACAAGTCTTGGCACACCCTCAACTACTGGTAGCCACGGAAAACAAAGAAGGCAGCTTAGATAATCACAAAGGTTTGAGACAACCAGGAGTTCAGGCTAAGCTGAACAATAAGGTTTATTTCCCACATGAGACCACTCTAGCAAGACATTGATTGATGAATGGATAAAGGAGATGTGGTGTGTGTGTGTGTAATATTATTCAGCCATAAAAAGGAATGAAATCTTGTCATTTGTAACAACATAGCTGGAGCTAGAGAGTATTATGCTATGTGAAATAAGTCAGAGAAAAACAAATAGCATATGATTTCACTCATATATGGAATTTAAGAAACAAACAGTGAAGAGAAAAAAATAGGAGAGAGACAAATTAAGAAACAAGCTCTTAATTATAGAGAACAAACTGATGGTTACCAGAGGAGAGAGGAGTGAGGGGATGGGTCAAATAGGTGATGCGGATTAAGGAGGGCACTTGTGATGAGCACAGGGTGATGTATGGAAGTATTGAATCACTATATTGTACATGTGAAACTAATATAACACTGTATGTTAACTAACTGGAATTCAAATAAAAACTTAAAATAAAAAAATTTGTTAAGAATAAAAGAGGTAGCTCTTTTTATAAGGTACAGAAACCAGTAAAGAGAGTCAAGGAAAGTGAAGAAGCAAAGGAATATGTTCCAAACAAAAGGACAAGATAAAATTCCAGAAACAGACCTTAATGAAATGCAGTTAAGTGATTTACCTGATAAAGAGTTCAAAATAATCATAAAAATGATGTTCACTGAGATCAAGAGAACAATGCATGAACAAGGTGAGAATTTCAACAGATAGGAAATATAAGAAAGTACCAAACAGAAATCCCAGAGCTGAAGAATAAAATAACTGAACTAAAAAATTCAGTAGAGGGGTTCAACAACAGACTAGAGCAAGTGGAAGAAAGAATTAGCAAACTCAAATACAGGGCAGTAGAATTTATCCAAACACAGGAGCAAAAAGAAAAAGAATGAAAAAGAGTGAAAATAGCTTATGGGATTTATGGGCTACCAGGAAGCGAACCAATATTCACACTTCACAATATCTCCCAGAAGGAGAAGAGAGAGAGAAAAGGACAGAAAGCCTATTCAAAGAAATAATGCCTGGAAACTTACCTAACATGAGGAATGAAACAGACATGAAGATCCAGGAAGCTCAGAAAGTTCCAAATAAGATGAAACTAAGCTAACCACACTAAGATACATTAAAATTAAATTGTTAAAAGTTAAGGGCAAGGAGGAAATCTTAAATGTAGAAAGAAAAAAACGTGTTATATACAAGGAAACCCCCATAAGACTATCAGCTGATTTTTCAGGAGGAACTGCAGGCCAGAGAGGAGTAGCATTATATATTCAAAGTGCGAGAAGAAAAAAACTGCCAACCAAGGATACTCTACTTGGCAAAGTTGTCCTTCAGAATTGAAAGAGAGATAAAGGGTTTTCCAAGGGCACCTGGGTGGTTGAATCAGTTAAGATCCTGACTTGATTTTGGCTCACGTCATGATCTCAGGGTTGTGAGATCAAGTGCCATGTCAGGCTCCTCACTCAGTGTGGACTCTGTCCCTCTTCCTCTGCTCCTTTCCAGCTCACTCTCTCTCTCTCTTTTTCTCTCTCTCAAAGAAATAAATAAAATCTTTAAAAAAAAAAAAAAAAGAGTTTTCCAGACAAGCAGAAGCTGAAGGAATCCATCGCCACTAGAGTAGCCTTGCAAGAAATGTTAGAGGAACTTCTTCAAATTTAAACAAAAGGATGCTAATTAGTAACAAGAAGACATATGAAAATATAAATTTCACTACTAAAGGTAAACAGCTAATTTCAGAATATTCTAATGTAATAGTAGGGCATAAATCACTAATCTAGTGTGAACATTAAAAGACAAACATATTAAAAATAACTATAACTACATTAATTTGTTAGTGGATACACAGGTAAAAGATGTAAGTTGTGAGAACAAGAACTTTATAAAATGGGGGGAGAGTAAAAATGTATACATTTGGTATGCATTAAGTTCTAATAAGCTTAAAGTAGACTGTTATAAATATGTTTTATGTAAACCTCATAGTGACCACAAACCAAAAACCTATAACAGATACACAAAAGATAAAGAGAATGGAATCTAAGTATACCACTAAGAAAATAATCAAATTACAAAGGAAGAGACCAAGAGAAGAAAGCATCAAAGGAATCATGAAACAGCCAGAAAACGATTATTAACAAAATGGCAACAGGGCATAAATTCTCAGCTATAAGATGAGTAAGGTCAGAGGATCTAATGTAAAACATGGTTGATAACACTATATTATAGAATTGAAATTTGCTAAGAGAGTAGAAAATTTAAATGTTTTCACACACACAAAAAGATAAATATGTGAGGTGATAGATGTGTTAGTTAATTAGATGGGGGATTCCTTTCATGTATACGTACATCAAATCACCATGATGTACACTTTAGATTTCTTACAATTACAATTCAATAAAGCTGGTGTTAAAAAATTAAAAATGAAAATAATTTCTCTTCTTCCATTCTGGTGAATGAGGAACACAAAAAGAAAAAGTTGAGTGAATAGAATAAGGTATCTACCATATTTAGATTTTTTTTCTTTTTTCAACCTTGTGCCTATATAGTGTGAAAATAAAATATCTAATTGGGGGGTGAGGGGAAACAACTTTGGGCAAACCGGTAAATCCTTATACTTTACTCCACAGTTTAAGAATTTTATATAATGGGGTCCTCTCTTAGTCCACTCAGGGTACCATAACAAAATACCATAGTCTGTGACTTACACAACAGAAATTTATTTTCTCACAGTTCTGGATGCAGGGAAATCCAAGATCAGGGTACCAGCTGATTCCGTTTCTGAGGGCAATTCTTTTCTATGCTTGCAGAGCCTGTCTTCTCACTGTGTCTTCAAATGCCAGGGAGATAGAAAAGATGGGGAGAGACAGGGAGAGACACAGGGGGAGAAACAGAGAGACAGAGAGAGAAAGGGGTATCTTCCTCTTCTTATGAGGTCACAGTCTATCAAATTAGGGCCTCACCCTTATGACCTCATAACCTTAATTACCTTCTAAGACCTTATCTCCAAATAATCATATCAGAGGTTAGGGCTTCAAAATATGAATTTGAGAGGACACAATTCAGTCCATAGCAGGACTATATCTAAATTTTGTCTTGCCTTGTAGGGAAGAGAAGAGTCAAACTGGATAAACTTCTGGATGAAGTGCATGAACTTCTAGGTGAGTGAGAAGAAATTATGATAAGGCACAATAAAAATAATCTCTTACTGTTTAATGAAAGTTATTTTTAAAGCATTTTCTGTTATTCTATCCATGATATATTAATCCTGTGACTGTATCTCTTTTAGTTGGTAATGTATGTATAACTAAAGAGACAGCCTTATAAATTTGATGTTATTCATCATTATAATCTGTTGTTTCCTACATCTTATTCAAAAGGCCACAGTGTAATGCATAAATAGCAATCCCTATGTTCTTTGGAGTTTTTCAATAATATAATTTTATTTTCTACTCTTCTAATAGCAAAATGCCAAGGCAAATTACACATACAGGTAATATGATCATGTGAACAAGTTCGTAATTTAGGCAAAAATATAATAATAGAGCAAATATTACATGCTGGCAGAATTATTTACATCAGTTAATTTAGTGGGCTGTTAAAACACCCAACTTTCTGCATCCTGTGCCTTGTTCCCAATTGATGAATCCCCTTTTACCAAAAAGAAGTTCTATTTCTGAATCCTTCTAGTTTTCTGTAATTGGACAACACTTAATGTTTCCATTGCTTTTTATCCTGTATTTGAGAATGATGCTACACAAAAATAGTTGATATGATGATGATGATGATGATTTAAAGCTTGAAATCTGACCTTTTACCATTGTTTTCTTTTTTAAGGGGAAGAAGTTAATTCTGAAGACCTGGAAAATATTCTGAAAAACATAGGGTTAAGACTCAGACTGAAGGAGAACACTGTGTTGATGAAAAGCTTGCCACTTGATGGTGAGTTATGTTTAATTTGCCAATGAGATATTCATCCATCCAGTAAAAGTTAATTGGTTGCTATCATACTAGACATAATACTAGTGTCTGAGTTATAAAGATGAATGAGACAAAGTCAGGTCCTAAAAGCACTCAGTGTAGAGATGGACAGCACATACAAAACAAAAACCGAAACAAATGCTATGCACTATGATATGTGCTATAATATTAATGAATATCTATACTGCTATGAAAGTACAAAGGAGATATTGACCAACCTGGATTCTCTAAGGCTTCACAGAGTGATTATTACTTCAAACAGACCTGAAAAGTTTGATGGTAGGAGGTGCCAAGAACTAAAAATAAAAGCTCTGAAAAAGGCGAAGAGACATACCTGACCATAGCAAATTTGGGGAACCATGTGTAACTTCATGTTGATCTAATACAGAGTACACATTCACATTATGTGACGAAATACTTTAATTTGACTCAGTCTGATCAATAATTCAGATATAATCTACCTGTGAAATAGGATAATAACAGTGCCTATATATGATGATGGCGAGGATAAACAAAATGATGGCTATGGAAATAGAAGAAATTCTTTAAATAGTTAAAATATAAAATAAAGGGGCGCCTGGGTGGCACAGCGGTTGGGCGTCTGCCTTCGGCTCAGGGCATGATCCCGGCATTATGGGATCGAGCCCCACATCAGGCTCCTCCGCTATGAGCTTGCTTCTTCCTCTCCCACTCCCCCGCTTGTGTTCCCTCTCTCGCTGGCTGTCTCTATCTCTGTCGGATAAATAAAAATAAAAAAATCTTAAAAAATATATATATATATAAAATAAAGATATTAGTTATTAGATTTTCTAATTCAAAAATCCAGTAATGTTTATTAAATAATTTCTATATTTAAGTCATTTTTCTAGATTCAGGAGCTATGAAGATATATGCCAGAATCTTACTGCTCAAAATAAAACAGTCTCTGCACTTAAAAAGTTCATAATCTTGCTAAGTAGATAAGAGATACATATTTTGAGCTTCTGGATAAACACTGCACTTTTTAAAATATTTGCATTTATCTTTACCACTTCCTAAAATACTAAAAAGATGTAAAGGAAATTAAAAAGGCTTAATCCACAAAGACTAAGAGAAGAGTGGAGAACATTATAGCAGATAAGAGGTGTCAGTTAAATTTCAAAAAACAGAAAGTGGATGAAAGACCATAAAAGGTTAAAACTGAGCCTGAAAGGGGAAGCAAAGAAGAAGAAGGCCACTTCAAGGGCACTCAGTTGGCTCAGTCAGTGGAGCATGCAACTTTTGATCTCGAAGTTGTGAGTTTGAACCCCAGGTTGATGTAGAGATTACTTAAAAATAAAATCTTTTAAAAAAAAAAAAGAAAGAAAGAAAAGAAAAAAAAAAGAAGGCAGCTGCTTCATGTCACAAAACTGTAAAAGAAAGGGGAGGCATCAGTTACCTCCAAAGTCAGGAATGTGAGTATGGTTGGAAGTAGAAGAATTGGTAGAGTCTTTAAAAAGAGCAATGTGATCTACAAATCCCCTTCCTCACTCCACAGCTAAACAAGTATTTCTTATCCATGCCACATAGAGATTTACTCTCTGGAGAGCTTAAACTAGAAAAATTCTAGAACATCAGACACAGCTAAGGTTGGGAGTAAATTTTCTACTGAAACAGGGAGATTAAGTGAAAGTCAACATATTGCATGGTGAGATCCTCCAAGTCATCTTCCTCCACTGGCCTCCCTAGATGCTGGCAGTGAATTCCAGTATCCTTTATTCAGATATTGACATATCCAGGCTGCAATGAAAAGCCATTTGTGCTATTAAAACAAAACACCTCACCCTTAAACATAAACAACCAAGAACCATATGACATATAAAAAAAGTCGTTACATGAAAGACAGAAATAAGAACTAGCAGCAAAGGGGGCGCCTGGGTGGCGCAGTTGTTAAGCGTCTGCCTTCGGCTCAGGGCGTGATCCCGGCGTTCTGGGATCGAGCCCCACATCAGGCTCCTCCGCTGGAAGCCTGCTTCTTCCTATCCCACTCCCCCTGCTTGTGTTCCCTCTCTCGCTGGCTGTCTCTGTCAAATAAATAAATAAAATCTTAAAAAAAAAAAAAAAAAGAACTAGCAGCAAAGAAGGAACTTGGAGGAAATACAGTAATCCCCTTTATGCATGGGGCAAATGTTCCAAAAGCCCCAGTGGATGCCTGAAACCATGCATAATACCAAACTCTCTATATGTTTTTTCCTATACATACATACCTATGATAAAGTTTAATATATAAATTAGGCACAGTAAGAGATTAACAATAATAACTAATAATAAAATAGAATAATTATAATAATATACTATAATAAAAGTTACATGCATGTGATCTCTTACTCTGTCTCTCTCAGTATCTTACTGTACTGTACTTACCCTTCTTCTTGTGGTGATGTGAGAAGAAAAAATGCCTACATGATGAGATGAAGTGAGATGAATTATGTAGGCATTGTGATGTAGCATTAGGCTACTGTCGACCTTCTGATGATATATCAGAAGGAAGGTCATCTGCTTCCAGACCACAGTTGACACAAATAACTGAAACCAGGGAAAGCAAAACTGCAGATAAGCAGGGAATATTGTAGTGAAAGGAAAGAGCACAAAAATAATTCAAGACAATTTTAACTAATATCTTCAGAAAGATGAGAAAATCCCTAGTTATGGAACAAGAAAAAGAGGCTATGCATCAGGATAGGAGGCACTGTGGGAAAGGAGCACTTAAAAAAAATTTTTTAAGCTCTTTAGAAAAAAAGCTGTAGAATTTATAAATTCAGTAGGTGGAAGGGCTAGAAGATGAATTTGAATATTGGAACAAAAAGACAAAAGAGATGGAAAATAGGAGGAAAAAGATAAGAAAATCAATCCTAGAAATCCAACAACTGAATATCAGAAGAACTTCCAAAAAGAGAAAACAAAGACAATAGAGGAAGAAATTGTAAAATAAATCAAATTTTTAAAAGTCTCCAACTCTAAAAGAATGTGACTCCAGATTGAAAGGGCTCAGCCAAGTACCTACCACAAGGAGCAGAAAAAGACTCATACCAGAGTATGTTGTGAAATATCAGAACAGCAGAAATAAAGGGATTATAAAAATTTCCAAAGAGAAAGAAACAGGTCACATAGAAAGTTTGGGGTATGTGAATGGTACTAGACTTCACAACTACTGAAGATGAAAGACAATTGTGTAATACTTTCAAAATTATTAGAAAATGTGTTTCCAACCTGGAATTCTATATCCTGCTAACACATCAATCAAGTGTGAGAATAAAATTCATATTCTCACATATTTCAAAATAAGACATTTTCTGAGCAAAGGCTCAGAAAAAAATTTCTATGTAAATATCATTTCTTAAGAAACTAATTTTGGGGGGAAAGATGTCACCAACAGAATAGGAGACCATAGCCTCCTTCCCCCAACAAAGATCAACAATTAGACAGTTATCCACAGGGACACCTGGGTAGCTCAGTCCATTAAGCTTCTCCTTCGGCTCAGGTCATGATCCCAGAGTTCTGGGATTGAGCCCCAGATTGGGCTCCCTGCTCAGCCGGAAGTCTGCTTCCTCTCCTCCTGCCCCTGCTCTGCTCTCTCTCTCTCTCTCGTTCACACTCTCTCAAATAAATAAATAAAATCTTTTTAAAAAAATAGACAGGTATCCACAAATGAAAATAGCTCTGGGAGAGCTTAGGAGTACACTTAAAAACCTTAAGCAGAAGCATGAGAGACTATGAAATATGAGAAACAAACTGAGGGCTTCAGAGAGGAGGGGGGGTGGGGGAATGGGATAGACTGGTGATGGGTAGTAAGGAGGGCACGTATTGCATGGTGCACTGGGTGTTATACGCAACTAATGAATCATCGAACTTTACATCAGAAACCAGGGATGTACTGTATGGTGACTAACATAATAAAAAAACATTAAAATTTTTAAAAAATGAAAAAAAAACATATTGTGAAACAGCAGAAATGTGAATATCATTTTTACTATATTTTACAGAGATGCATAGTCGGAATATTTGCTAAGTGAGGCTGATCTGTAAAATCAAGAGGTAACCTGGAATATATTGCTATTTCTTAAAAAAAAAAAAAAAAAAAAAAAACCTTAAGCAACACAGTGGAGGGAAAAAAAAACAAAAAAAAAAACAAACAAAAACAAAACAAAAAAAAAAACCCCACCCTGAAAATAACCAAAAAAAGGGGGGGGTAAAAAGAACAGTTTAGTTTTGCCTATATCATCCCATCCTTTAGACCAGCACTCTCACTGCCAAGAGGGAAGTCCCTAGCCCAAAAGAGTTCCCCTCACAAGAAAAGGAGAGTGGGCTGCATGACCAACTTCCCCAACCTTTTGGGGCAGTACATAAAGGACCTGCTTAGGTTTCACTCCACCCGGTGACCAACAAAAACATCTAGAGATGGCTAACAATAAGGAAAAGGGAAGGGGATACTAGTATCAGTCACATAGTGGGAGCTACCATAGTTCCCAGTGGCCTCATCTGCAAATGACCCCATCTGCAAGTGACTCCCACAGTTTCTGCTGCTGAGGACCTCAACAGCCCTTGCAAACCCTAAAAATACCCCCTAGTTTTCATCACTGAGGACCTCATTACAGACCCCAGCAGACTGCTCCACAGAGGATCCCAGCAGCTCTTATTGCTGAAGAAACCAACTGTCAAAACAGCCACTGCAGACTTCCTTCAGATTTTGCCACTGAAGTTTTCACTCCACAGGTTTTTGTGTTCACAGAAGCCACCCACCAGCCACCCTCGTCACTAGGAGTGTATCTGCAGCCAGCCACTGCTGTTGCAGATGCACCTGCAGCCAGCCCCACAGCTGAACATGTGCAAACCACTGGTTCCAGCCACCACTACCACCTTCCCTGCTCCCTAGCTGCTGGACCTGTGGGTGCTTGCTGCTAAGGACCCCAAAAGCCCTTAAAGCCCCTCTAGATCTGCCATAGCTCTCACCAAGAACCATGCAGTTTTTGATGTCATGGACCGCAGAAATGTGAGCAGACAAGACACCACATACCCCCAGACGTGGAGCCACCATATATTCCCACTCTTAGCACCACACACCGCTAGACCCAGAGTCACAACTCCAGTATACCCTTTTGGACAGGTGAAGGTCTTTTCTTACCAAAAACAGTCCATAAAGTCTGGAGGAGGAGACTGTTTCTTTACGTGCACAGACACACACACACAAGCCTACAGGGATCATGAAGAATTAGGGAAACATGACACCACCAAGGGAACACAGTAAACTTCCAGTAACTGACCCCAAAGAAATGGAGATACACAAATTTCCTAACAAAGAATTCAAAATAATTGTTCTAAAGATACTCAGCTATAAGAGGACTCAGAAAAACAATTTTAATAATGAAAACAATACAAGAACAAAATGAGAAGTTCAACGTAGAGATGGAAAATGTAAAAATGAACCAAATAGAAACTTTGGAGCTGAAAAATACAATTACTAACCTGGAGAATTCAATGAAGAGCTTAAAAACCCAGCTGAACCAAGCAGAAGAAAGAATCAGTGAACCTGAAGAAAGATCATTTAAAAAATATTCAATTCGAGGGGCAAAAAGGATGGAGAATGAAAAGGAATAAAGAAAGCCTATGGGGGGGGGCTGGGTGGCTCAGTCGTTAAGTGTCTGCCTTCGCTCAGGTCATCCCAGGGTTCTGGGATCAAGCCCCACGTCAGACTCTCTGCTCCGTGGGGAGCCTGCTTCTCCTTTTCCCATTCCCCCTGCTTGTGTTCCCTCTCTCGCTGTCTCTCTCTCTCTCTCTCTGTCATATAAATAGATAAAATCTTTAAAAAAAAAAAGCCTATGGGACTTATAGGACAGCATTAAGAGAAACAATGCACACATAATTAGAGTATCAGAAGGAGAAAAGAGAGAGAACGGAACAGAAAGCTTATTTTTTTTAACTGGCTGATAACTTCCCAAATCTGGGAAGAGATTTGAACATCCAAATTCATGAAGTTCATAGTTGCCAATAAAAATTCAACCCAGAGGGGCGCCTGGGTGGCACAGCAGTTAAGCGTCTGCCTTTGGCTCAGGGTGTGATCCCAGTGTTCTGGGATCGAGCCCCACATCAGGCTCCTCTGCTGTGAGCCTGCTTCTTCCTCTCCCACTCCCCCTGCTTGTGTTCCCTCTCTCGCTGGCTGTCTCTATCTCTGTCAAATAAATAAATAAAATCTTTACAAAAAAAATTCAACCCAGAGAGACCTTTGCTAAGACATAATATAATAAAGCTATCAAAAATCAAAGATAAAGAGAATCTTGAAAGCAGCAGGAGAAAAGAAGCTTGTCACCTACAAAGGCACCCCCATTAGATATTAGCAATTTTCTGAGCAGAGACCTTGCAGGCCAGGAGAGAGTGAGATAATATATTCAAAGTGCTAAAAGAAAACACTGTCAGCCAAGAATACATTAAAGTCCAGCAAAATTGTCCATCGGCAATGAAGAAGAGATATCTCCAGACAAACAAGAGCTGAGGAAGTTTATTATCACTTGACATGCCTTGCAAGAAATGCCTCAAGGAGTTCTTCAAGCTGAAATGAAAGAATGTTAATAAGTAACATGAGAATATATGAAAATATTCAGCACATTGGTAAAAGTAAGTCAGAATAGAATCCTCTAATATGTAACATGGTTGTATGTTAACCACTTGACTGTAAAGGTTAAAGGACAAAAGTAAAAATAGCTATAGCTACAGTACTTTGTTAATGGATATACAATATAAAAATGCAGATTGTTCCATCAAAAACAAAATGTAAGGAGGAATTAAAAAGGTAGAATTTTTGTATGCAATCTAAATTAAGCTGTTATCAGCTTAAAACAGACTTAAAAAGAAGGGAGTTAAACTGTATCAGTAACAGAAAATCATCAGTTCACAAAGGAAGACAGCAAGAGAGGAAAAAAGGGACTAAAGAACTAAGAATGGCCACAAACTAATTAGTAAGATGACACTAGGTCCAGTGGCTAGGGAACATTATGGAGAGAGCGAGCTAGGGAGCAGGGGTAGGGGCAGACGGAGAGGGAGGGAATCTCAAGCAGACTCCCCACTGAGTGAGGAGCCCAGTGCAGGGCTCAGTCCCACAACCCCGAGATGATAAACTGAGCCGACATCAAGAGAGTCAGACGCTTAACCAACTGAGCCACCCAGGTGCCCCTCTGTCATGCTTATTTTAAATTCCTGGCCCTTTTAGTCCGATAATTCATATTCAAATAGCATATGTTATTCAGTTTGTTTGCTTATTTGTTTGTTTTTTTGTTTTTGAAGTAGTCGTATTCCTCAGATGACTAGTTACTTTGGTCATGTGAGCCCTTTTTCTCTTGGGGCATCATTACTGTGTTTAGAAATGTGCTTTAGGCAAGGGTGTAAAGTCAGGCTCCACACCACATCAGCCTGTTGGTTTTAAGGAGAAGAGAAGGGATGAGCCCCAGAGCAGAGAGACCCAAATATCGTTGATCATTTTCCTGATTTGAAACTGTTCTAGGCACCACCTCTGGTCAGAGTTGCACTTTTAAACTCAGAGAGAAGTAGAATTGAAGAAGGCAATCTGTATAGATTGTTATCCAGTAGCTCTAAAGATTGAGAAGAGAGATGGAGGATAAAATATCCGAGGCAACTCGTCAGTCTTCCCTGTTTACAACCAGTCCTCTCTCCAGAAAGGTTTATATACTGCTCCGATATTACTTCCACTTGCACTAGTGGTCTAGGATTTTGCTGCTACTTTCTATAGGAAAAAAAAAGGGGTGGGCAATGGTAATCTCAGAGTCATAGTACGGAGACATGAGGGCAGAAGTTTTTAATGTTTCCCCAATTGGTCCTTTAACTGCACTGCTAGTAAGCCCTGCACTCTAGGCTGTAAGCACATACACTCACACTGGTACAGCTTTCCATCTCCTACTGGTGTCGCTGTGGCTTTTCACTTCATTCCTAGAATCCAAGTTTCTACTCAGACTTCAGCTTCTTCAGGGTTGATTTCTGGGGAAGGAGCCAGGAATTCATGCTAGTGCATCATCTATGTAGGAATAGAAATCTATATTTGAATTTTTGTAAAATATGAAGCCTGTGATGGCAACAGATGAGATCTCACTAAGGGATTACCTTGTGGAAGAGTTTATTTTCATGGGCTTGTCAATAAAAGTGTCTAAAACAATATCGATTTGATGTCATGTGAAAAACATGTCGAAATGTTCAGTACTAATATTCAAAGACGTCCTGTTATGGTCATCAGGTTGTTTAATTCAGAAATCATCCATCTCTTCACTCATGAGTCCCACTATATCTACTGTTATCCTTGGGAGCATTAATATGTGTGATCAATGCAAAAGAGTAGAAAATGAGAATTAGATGAAAAGAGAGATATGATAAAAGTATGGCAAGACACCACCAATAATTGTTTCAAATGTCAAATCAAAAAGTGGGTAGATTTGCTATCTTGAGAACCTTCTGCCATTTGTCTAACTCTTGAGTTGGGATATAAACAGAAAAAAAATGACTAAAACTATAAAAATTGTCCTTTCTGAAATTGCTGGGTTTTCCATGATTACAGCGGGTCCCCTTACCGATTACTGTATTGTACTCTATCTTACAGCTGCTGGGAAGTTATATAAGCATAGGTTGCTGGATGGTATAAGGTCTCTCAAAGGTAAGTGAGCAATCAGGTAAAATTGAGACTCCTTTATGTTTTGTATTTACATTTTAAAAACCATTTATTTTTGGTGATGACAGATTTGTCATCTAACCTGTTTATTAAGTATTCTTGTCTCATCGTTTACTACTTTTAACGTAACTACCTTCAAAGGAATTATTTTGGTCTTTATCATTTCATTTCAAGTCCTATTTTCGGAGTAGAATTATAAAGGCAGTGTCTTACAGAATTCACCAGACTTGCCTAATCCTTTAGTTTTTTTCCTTATAAACGTCTCATGAGAGCTATTGGCCAATCCTCTGGACAAAAATGAGGAGCAGGTTCTGTTCTTGATTCCATGATAGCTCTTTTCATTTAAACAAATTTATTGTTCCTTTGATTGTACTCCCTCTAATTAATGCATAGACATGCCTAGCATTTTTTACTATGTCATTATCATTTGCTTTTCTCACTCCCATCCTTTTTTTCCCTAAGGAGTGGATCTTAATATTAATAAGTTAGGATCCTTCATAGAGAATATGGGCTTTGACCTGGGAAAAGAGGAATACCTTGACCTGCTCAGCAACCTGCCTGCTGATGGTAAGCTGCTCCTACAGTGAAACTTCGCATTTATATGAGAATTTCTGAGAGTATATTTAGAGTGTGCAGAAACATTAAAAAACAGAAAGATAAGGGCCCAGTCCTCAAGAACTCATCAATTCCTGCAGTGGACTTTACTGAGTGCCTAATATACATAGCTATTAGAAAGATAAAAATGAAGATGACAGGTTCTCTGTCCTGTAGGAGTTCACAGTCTGGTAAGGAGGCTTATATGCTGACAGGTCATCATAACACTATGTGGTTGTGCTATAAGGCTAAAAATGCATTCAATAAGATCCTAAAGGAGGGAAAAGCTAAGCTGGCCAGATAGGAAATTGGAGAAAGACTTGTTGGAAGATGTATAGAAATTCTCCAGTGAAAAAAGGAATTCCATGGGGATTAAGGAGTGTGCTTATCATGATGAGCACTAGGTAATGTATAGAATTGTTGAACCACTATATTTATACACCTGAAACTATTATAACACTGTATGTTAACTATACTGGAATTTAAAAAAAAAAAAGCTGGGACAACCCCAGAAAACAACCACCCCTGGGAAACTCCAGCAGGCTACTTGTACAGTACATACGGAGCCTGTACTTGCAAGTACTTACTTACACCCAGGTGCCCCAGGATGCAGATATTTTTTGTTATACATTTTCCAGGTATCTTGAAAGTTTACTGGACTGCCACAATGGTGATGTTGCGTTGTGGAAGTATCAGCCATCTCCCTGAGTACCACTTTTCAGGTCAATGAGGCCACAGGAAATAGCATTCATAAGTCTTCTGTGGGACTAATTGAAATACATGAGAATGGATGAGACATTTTCCTATGAGGCACTAACAATCTATTGGGCTGATCCTACTAAATACCCCCACTTAAGAGGAAAATACTAAATAAAGATTTAAAAAACACAAAATTAAAAAATTTTTATTAAAGTTCAATTAGATTGATCAAAGCTTTTTAAATATATAATGAGTATGGGTAGGGGAAGAACACAGCAAAGTGTCATCTGTCATTCCAGTGCAGAAATAGGTGTTATTAATGCTCTAAGTCAGATCTTTCCTATTGAAGCATTTGCCCCTTTTAAGGTGCTTGTCAGCCGCATAATCAATAAATTGGAGTTCTTCCTTATCTGAAAACAGAGAGGGCTACTTTTTAAATGTCAGGCCAGCACACTACTATGTGGAGCTTATCTTAATAGAATAAAAACTGAGGTTTGAAGTGTGAAATTAGGGGTGCCTGGGTGGCACAGTTGTTAAGTGTCTGCCTTCGGCTCAGGGTGTGATCCCAGCATTCTGGGATCAAGCCCCGCATCAGGCTCCTCCGCTAGAAGCCTGCTTCTTCCTCTCCCACTGCCCCTGCTTGTGTTCTCTCTCTCGCTCTCTCTGTCTCTCTCTCTCTGTCAAATAAATAAATAAAGTCTTTTTTAAAAAGTGTGAAATTAAGTATCTTTTTTATAATCAGAGCTTTGTCTTTCCACATTTTCCGTTTGATAAGAAAATAGGATAAAATTCTAGAGCGAATCATTAAAATTTGCTGAATTTGTGTTGTACTTCAGTGTATGACTTTTATGCCCTCTGTTTCTCTCTATTATTGTGTTATGCATAAAACTCTGTCTTCTCTTACAGATGAGGGAAAGATTGAAGTGAATGTGGTAATGGATGAAGGAAATCTTTTTACAGGTGGGTTAGATCTTTATTGCCTCATTATTCAACATCTGTATATCCCAAGCGTGAATCAACAAAAACCAAACTTTCAGGAGCTTATTTAGCTGGGGCAAGAAAAATGTATAAATGCATATAAATAAATGCAATAAAATGTTATATGTGCTATGTTAAAAACCTATACAAAGTAAAGAAGGGGTAGAATGGTCACTTGCACCTGAGGAAGAGAAATTGGGAAATGCTTTAATAGAATGGGCAACACATGAGCTGATCCTTAAACTTTAAGTCAGTTTTGCCAGAAAGAGTAGGGTGGGCA
>NW_024424897.1:15956735-15998064 GCF_017311325.1 Ursus maritimus | reverse complement strand
CCTGAAAGAGAAAAAATAATAATAAAAGGGACCAAAATGAGAAACTGTATGATGCTTTATGGAACTAGAAAAAATCTGGAGTAGCTAAAGCATAAATGCTGTCAGGAGTTTGGCAAGGAATAAACTTAGAGAGTACAAAGTGGGATGTGGTGGGTTGAGTAATGGCTCCCAAAGATATCCAGGTCCTAATCCCCAGAACTTGTGAATGTTACCTTATCTAGCCAAAGGGACCATGGAGATGGGATTAGGGATCTTGAGATGGGGAGGTTATCCTTGATTATTCAGTTGAGCACTAAATATAATCACAAGTGTCCTTAGAAGAGGGAAGCAAGGTGATAGTTAATAACAGAAAAAGTAGAGGGCAATGCAACAACAGAAGCAAGATGCTACACTGCTAGCTTTGAAGATGGAAGAAGGGGAGTAAGTTAAGGAGTGTAAGTGGCCTCTAGAAATAGAATAGTCAAGGGAACGGATTCCTCCTGAGAGTCTCCTAAAGGAACCAGCCCATCTAACACCTTGACTTTAGCTCAGTGAAACTAATTTGGGATTTCTGACCTCCAGAACTGTAAGAGAAAAAAATCTGTATTGTTTTACACCACCATGTTTTTGGTAATTTGTTACAGCAATAGGAAACTAATATGGGGGACAAATCACCGAGGGCCCTGAATACCTAGTAAAGTAGTACAAATTTCATCCTGCACAGAGTAGGGAGTCATTCCAGGATTTTAAGCAGGAGTCTGTGTGATTAGATTTGCAAATTAGAAAGATTGCTGTAGCAGAAATATAAAGGATGGATGGAGGTATATGTACAGGAATAGAGTCAAGGAAACTAGTTAGAGAGCATATTGTAATTGTCCAGGCAAATGACAATCAAGGGCAGAAGTAAGTCATTCTCTGTGAGACTTGAGAGGAAGAGACATATAGAAGAGATGTTACAGATATAGAATCTGTAGAATTTGGTTACAGATCAGGTGTAGAGATAGAGCAAAAAGATAGAATGAAGGATGACGCCTCAGTTTCTGAGCTGGGTAGTTGGGTGGGTGACAGTGTGAAAAGAAAGCTAGCAATGGAAAGAAAAATCAGGGTGGTAAAACACAGAATAGATTTGAGAGGATATACAATTTTGTGGGCTTATATTTTGAAGAATGGGGATGATACAGATAAAAGGTGTGGTTAGGCTGATAATTTTGAGGCAGAAGGCCCACGTCTGTCAAAACGTGATCAAGGTTAGCAGACTAGGAAATTGCTCTGTTGTGTCTGAAGAGGAAGCTCCAATAGTCCAAGACATCGCAGAAGAGGTCTGAAGCAGTTGGGGGAAAACAGCCTTTGTGCACATTTCCTCCCAGACTGGTTAACTCCCCAGATATTATCCTCCCAATGGAAGCACTGCAGTATGGTTCCAGAGGACTAAAAGCAAGAGTTTTCTTTTTCTGGAATTGGAAATGATTAAGAGGTTCAAACTGTCTACCTAAATGGCATCTTTCCCCCTCCCCTCCAGCTTTATGGAGATATAATTGATATATAACATTGTGTAAGTTTAAGGTATACAATGTGATGATTGGATATACATAGGTATTTCAGAATATTTACCACAATATGGTTAATTAATACCTTCATCACCTCACATAATTACCATTTTGTTGTTTTTGTTGCTTAACCGCATCTTAAAGCTAGAGGGAAGAGCCATCATGAAGGAAAGTTTCACATAGCCAACCTACAAGCAGATTGAGAAATGGCTATAGGGGGCAAGGATAAGATTCCCACCTTCTAACAGGAACTAGAACCAAGTCCATTACCAAACAAACTTGTTAGCTTTATGTCTTACCCATTTGGGGAATAGTCTGGTGTTCCCTTGTCTGTCTTACTCTAGCACTTTACATTAAAGCCCTAAGAATTAAAGTATCTATGTGCTAGTTTTCCTGGGACACTAAAAAGAAGTGAACTTGGAAGACTGCATTTAATTTCCTAGCCACCCTTAGGGAAGCCCAAAAAGTATACTAGGTGGTAGTAGCTGCCAAGAAGAGAAGAAAGCAAAGCCCATCAAATCCCTAAGGCATGACAGAGAGCCAGTCTGGGGTAAAAGAAGCCCCTGGAGAAAAGCCCTGTATGGTTCCATGATGTATAATTAATGCAAAACCAAGATTTCAATGTTTGCACAAAATTATATTTCAATGACATTATTTTCCTTATTGATTATTTTCTCACTCTACCTATATACTGGTGAATGTTTGCATCTACTGACTCCCGGCCTAAATTTGATCACTGTTTTAGCCAAAAAGCTCTAAGATTATGTCTTAGCTGGCATTCTCTCAGGTTTACTTCATTGTTTAATCAACAAATGCCATATGGGCATTTTTTATAATATAGGATCATCATTCTGCAGATTTTCAACCATTACCACCTTTTACTTTTTAAAGGTGAGAAGTTTGATACAAGTAACCTGGAAACCTTTCTGGGAAATATGGGGATAATGCTCACAGAAGAGAAAGGCCTGGAGCTACAGAACAAGCTTCCAGTTGATGGTAAGCATTGAAAATATCACAGTGTGGGGGGAAAAAATCACAGTGGCCTTCAGGGAAAGTTAAGTATGAGGACTTTTGTAACTAATACTCCCTATTTAAGGAATGTTTCATCCCCCCAGTCCCCATCACCAAAATGATTTCACCAAATTGAGAGCTGTTTCCACTCTTAAGTTTTATTCTTGGAAGTGAAATAATATAAATTTTTAGAATAAAACATTTAAAAGTCTATGTTTCTGAACTTACGCATGTTTCATTTAAATTCATTTAAATATCAACACTACTGCTTGAAACTTGAATTTTTCCCTTTCTTACAGACAAAGGAAAGGTGTATGTGAACAGATTGATGAAAGAGCTAAGGTCTCTTGAAGGTAAGAAGCATAATGAAAAGGCAAGTAAAATAGGTCATCAAGCTTTGCTTTTATTTTCAAAAACTCATCCTGTTTTACAGTTTTCAGATTATTAATCCAACTGTCCCAACTATTTGTTAAGTCAGTGTTTATTCTTTTTATGCTTTAGGCACACTACAGTCACCAAAATGGTTTAAATACAGTAACCCAAAAGCAGTGGTTCCCAAGTAAAGCTGTACGTCAGAATCACAAAGGGGAGAAACATAGCATTCAAATCACTAGGCCCCTTTCCAGTCATATTGATCTTGGATTTCCAGAGATAGTATCTAGAAATGTATGTTCTTAAAAAGTTTTCCAGAGGATTATAATAGAGTAAATCCATGGATTGGCTGTCTATCTGGCTTAATGGCTGGCTGGCTGAACGGATGGGTGGATGGATGGATTTATAGTTCTCCATTAATTTAGCAAGTTTGGAATTCTTCCATGCAAACACATGTATAGTGGCTGATTTTACTCTTTACCATGACTTACAAATACCCTTAACTACTCACTTTATTCTCGTAAATGTTTTCCTGAAAGTCCTAACAGAATCCCACAGATCAGGGTTTAGGAATTCCTGACTTAGATACCAAAACCGCATTTACTTGAATGGTTTAATTGTTCTTTGCTCTTCATTGTCTGTGTAGTACAAATGCCTAGGCACGATCTATAGTAACCCACTCTTGACATCATTACAAATATTTTTCATATCCCACCCTTTTCTTTCCTAAGGGGTGAAGATGTCTCCAAATAAGGTGGACACTTTCTTGGAAAACATGGGAATTGATCTCAAGGAGAAAGAAATCCAGGAACTAAAGGACTGCCTACCAGTTGATGGTGAGAGTTTTGAGTGTCAATATATCCCTTAGCCAAACTTTGGACTTGAGGCTAGTCTCAGGCCTGGAATGACTGAAGATAGGGTTTATATGAAAAGAAGAAAAAGAAAGAGTGAGGCCTTTAGCATAGCTACCAAACTGGCCCCAATGGCTATCAGTTGGGAAGGATCACCAAGAATGTTGCCCTGTATAGATGACAAGTGTCACTCTTCACAGGAAATTCCAGGGTCTAACAAAGAATACTCAAGATTTTAATCTTTGAGTTCCTACTGCTAACCCAGCATTAAATAACAATGACCAACACTACACAGTCCTGACACGTGCAAGGCACCATTTTTAAGCACTTTACATATATTGTCTTTTTTTTTTTAAAGACTTTATTTATTTATTTGACAGAAATAGAGACAGCCAGAGAGAGAGGGAACACAAGCAGGGGGAGTGGGAGAGGAAGAAGCAGGCTCATAGCGGAGGAGCCTGATGTGGGGCTCGATCCCATAATGCCGGGATCACGCCCTGAGCTGAAGGCAGACGCTTAACCACTGTGCCACCCAGGCGCCCCCACATATATTGTCTTATTTAATCTTGCTAACAACTCTACAAGGCAGGTTGTATTTTTACTTCCATTTTACATTTAAGGAAACTAAGGCACAGAGAAGTCAAGTAGTTTGCCTAAAGTCAGAGAGCTCGTTAAGTGGTGGACAGGCAATCTGGCTCCAGAAACTGTCTCTTAGCCACTCTGCTATACTGCTATGAACGACTAGATATAATAAATTTAAGAAGATACATAGCAGTGCTCAATGTAATTAATTAAACTTGGCATATATTAGACTCATGCTAGTAGAATTGAGGAAAATGCATGAGGAAATTTTGAGAGACTCCTGTCCCCTTGAGGAAGTAGTAAAGATATAAGATTGATCCAAGTCAATGAATATGTAAATCAGTAGTACCTTTCATTCTTTTATTCCATAAACTTTAATTGAATGCCTGTGATGTGTCAGGCACTGTTCTAGACCCTCAGATCGTTTATCCTAATAAGAGGTAAGCAGTTTTTCCAAAAATGACTTTTTCTTTGTTTTTTAAATCCCTTTGGTAGCTCTTTTAATCTACCAATCAATTCAATAAATGCAGATATTTGTCATTGCCTTGTTTTTCTAGTATCCTGAAACATGAGAAAAGATACCAGCACAATAATTTAAAGTATGCAGCTAATTCTAATCTAATTCTTGTGGACTACCTTGTACATCTGTGGAATCATTTGCAATAGGATGCAGAACTGTTTCAGGGGCCCAGTGGGCCTCAGTGGAGCTGATTAGAGACACACAAAGTAAAGGACATGAGAGGATCTGTCCTTTACAGGCACAGACTATTCTCCACTAAAGGTTCTTCCTTATCCTGTTTAAAAGTCATAATATGATAGTATTCTGCTTCTTCATCATCATCATCATCATCATCATAAATGCTGTAATATTATAAAAAGATATCAATAAAAGATTATCATAAATGAAAAGACATAAAAAAGAACAAGCAAGGAGAAATTCCATATCTAAGAACCTGGAATATGTGTACTGATTTTAAAGCTAATTCATTCTTTATAATATATGTTTGCATTGTACTGGAACTTAATTATTAAGTAGACATTTATGGATCATCAATCTTATGCAGACCCTTAAATGAATGTTGAGGTAATAGTAGGAGTGCAAAGTGATTCTTGGTTTCCCACCCTTGAGGGAATTTACAATCTTAGGATTATTATTACACAAAATGAAATAAGAGTGTGAACATGTTTGAGTAGTGATGGACTGACACCTTTGGCCAAGTTGGAAGTGGAGAAGGAGTATGTCCATAGGCAGTCTTAAGGTTCCAAATGGAATCTTGCCTATTAGAGCAATAGCATCTTGTAACTACTATCTTAATTAACTATCTTATCCAGTGTTTCTCAAACTTGCAATTTTATAGACTACTAAAAATGTATCCACTGACCTCTAGTAACTTCAGACTTTGAGAAATAGACTAAAGAAACTAAGTGCATCATCTATGAAAAAGTCTTTCAATGAGAATAGGTACTGCGAAACAAAAGTTTTGTCATCATGCCTGGAAATTTAACTGGATATATCAACATGATGATTATCACGTTGGCAACCTAGAAGCAGCCGGGCACGCGTACCAGGGCTCTATCCTTTAAGGGGATCACTTGATGCCAAGGGGATCCTAAGCCCAAAGGTAAAGTCAGCACTGACAAATGGAAACATCATTTTTAAACAAAATTTTTAAACTCTCAAAACATTTCAGACCCGTGCCTAAGAAAGAGTAGCCCAATAAATAAATAGTGGATTGTCTTGAAGGAAAGNNNNAAAGAGTGCTTTAAAACTCGCTCGTGTGTTGTGCTGTGTGGGTTTTGATAGTGTAAAATGCAGGAGCTATATTAACTTACACTGAGGACGGGAAAAAATAATGAACTTCTAGGAAAAATGTTTTAAGTGGTTGAATTTTGGGTTTCTATTTCACAATTTTTCTAAAAATCTTTTTGGCGCTTTTTTATTTTAAAGATAATGGGAAGATTGACTTAAATGTGCTGATGGATGAAGTTAAAAATATCACAGGTGAGTGAGATGTTACAATGAGGAGTATATTATGTGGCCTTTAAAGTTTTATATGAAACTATATTTTTAACACAATAGTGTTTCCTCCCTCCATTTATTCATTTAACAACTGTTTACTGAGCACTTACTACATTCCAGGCTAGACACTTAGGATACATCAGCAAACAGAACAGAGAACATTGCTGCCCTGGAGCTTATATGCTAGCAGGGAAAACAAGCAATAAACAATAAACATAATAAATAAGTCATTATAAAGTTTGTTAGAAAGTGATAGATGCTGTAGAGAACAGTGAAACATAGACTAAAGGAGATTGGAACGGCAAGGTATATTGGGGAAAGAGGCACTTGTGGCTTTAAAGAGATAATCAGGCCTTCTTGAGAAGGTGACATTTGAGCAAATACTTGAAGGAGGTAAGGGTTTTGTCCATATGGAGACTTCTAGAAAAAGAGTTGTAGGCAGAAGGGACACGGACTAAGACCCAAAGGCAGGAGCATACCTGGACTATTCAAGGAACAGCAAGAAGGTCAGTGTAGCTGAAGCTGAATAAGGAAGGAGAAAAGTAATAGGAGTTGGGGAGCCGGAGGTGACGGATGCAGGGTTAGTCAGGACTGTGAGAGCTCTGCCAGGACTTGAGCTTTTTGTCTGAGAGAAATGGAAAGCCATTGCAGGTTTTAGACCACAGGCATGATATGATCTGACCTATGTTTTCATCACATCTTCTTGGATTCTGTGTGGAGAACAAACTCAGCGAGGGGAGGGGAGGGGAATAGGGAGTAGAGCCCTAAAAGGGCTTTAAAGTAATCCATGTGAGAGATGCTGGTGACTCATACCAGGGCAGAAAGCAGTGAAGATGATAAAAAGTAGCTGGATTGTGGATGTATTTTTAAAGGAGTTATTGTGGTGATGGATTTCACTAGACTTATTGTGGTGATAATTTCATAATTTATACCAATATCAAACCATTATGTTGTATACCTGAAACTAAAATAGTGTTACATGTCAATTATATCTCAATTTTAAAAAATAATAAAAAGAGTCAACAGGGTTTCCTGAAGGAAACTAGATACAAGGAGAAGTCAGGAATGACTCTTAAGATTTTTGTCTTGGGGGCGCCTGGGTGGCTCAGTCATTAAGCGTCTGCCTTCAGCTCAGGGCGTGATCCTGGCATTCTGGGATCGAGCCCCACGTCAGGCTCCTCCCCTGGGAGCCTGCTTCTTCCTCTCCCACTCCCCTTGCTTGTGTTCCCTCTCTCGCTGGCTGTCTCTATCTCTGTCAAATAAATAAATAAATAAATAAATAAATAAATAAATAAATAAATCTTTAAAAAAAAAAAAAAAGATTTTTGTCCTGAACAAATGAAAGGATAGCCTTGCCATTGGAGTCTGGAGAAAGTTGCCAGAAATACAAGTTTAGATGGAAGAAAATTAGGAGTTCAGTTTGAGATATTTTAAGATATCTAATAGACATTGAAATAGAGATGTCAGCTAAAAAGTTACCAGTCACAAATTCAAGAAAGATATCTTAGCTAAAAATATAAAATTGAAATCGGATGGAATGAATTCACCCAAGGGGTGAATATATATGGAGAAGGAGATAGAACTAAGGAGTAATCCTGGAGCACTTCAACATTAAATGTTAAAGCAAAAGAGACCAAGAAGAAGTGACCAGTAAAGTAGGTAGAAGAGAATATGGTGTCCTGAAAGCCAAGTAAGTATATTGGGTTAGGTGCCCCCAGACACAAACCCTGAGACCGAGATCATATATACAGGTAGTTTATGTGGGAGGTGAGCCCAGGAAACACAGATAGGGGAGTAGAGAAGGGAGACATGAATGAAGGCAGCAAATAAAGTATGTGTTTATCAGGCAAGTTACCAAGAAGGTAACTGGAACTTAATCCCATTGGAAAATATCTAGGAAATGGTATGGAACACAACCTCGGGGAGGAGTGGGACAGCTATGTTATTTTTACACCAACCCCTATCAGTCATTGGTTGAGAAGTGCTCACGGAGAGGAAAGCAATATTACTCCACTGGCATTTCCAGTCATTGGGCATAAGCAGAGTAGCTCTGGCGACCAAAGAAATCCCTCAAAGAGATACCAGCAATCAAAACTTGGACTAGTATGCATTGAACTGGTAAGGGTTGAAGAGATATGGTTGGTGATCTCAAATCACAAAATACCATTAGCGGTATCGAGAAGTTTCAGGTAGTGAGGGTGGAAAGAAGCCTGACTGAAGTGAGTTTAAGAGAAAATGGGAAGGGAAATAAAAATCAAAACCATAATGAAATACCACCTCATGCCAGTCAGAATGGCTAAAATGAACAACTAAGGAAACAACAGATGTTGGCAAGGATGTAGAGAAAGGGGAATCCTCTTGTACTGTTGGTGGGAATGCAAACTGCTGCAGCCACTCTGGAAAACAGTACTGAGGTTCCTCAAAAAGTTAAAAATAGAACTAGCCTACAACCCAGCAATTGCACTACTAGATATTTATCCAAAGGATCCAAACATAGTGATTCAGAAGGGCACCAGCACTCCAATGTTTATAGCAGCAATGTCCACAATAGCCAAAATATGGAAAATACGGAAAGAGCCCAGATGTCCATCAGATATATGGATAAAGAAGACCTGGTATATATACATACACACACACACACACACACACACACACACACACACACACACACACTGGAATATTACTCAGGCATCAAAAAGAATGAAATCTTGCCATTTGCAACAACGTGGATGGAACCAGAGGGTATTATGCTAAGCGAAACAAGTCAGCCAGAGAAGATAAATACCATATGATTTCACTCATATGAATTTAAGAAACAAAACAGATGAACATAGGGGAAGGGAAGGAAAAATAAAATAGGATTAAAAACAGAGAGGGAGGCAAACCATAAGAGACTCTTAACTGTAAGGAACAAACAGAGTGGCTGGAGGGGAGGTGGAGGGAGGATGGGATAACTGGATGATGGGCATTAAGGAGGGCACGTGATGTAATGAGCACTGGGTGTTCTATGCAACTGATGAATCACTAAATTCTACCCCTAAAACGAATAATACAGTATATGTTAACTAAATGGAATTTAAATGAATTTTTTTTTAAAAAAATGGGAAGACAGGATTTAGAAACAGTGAATATCTGAGAAATTTTGTTGCAAAGGGAAGCAAAGAAGTGGAACAAAGAGGCAAGTAAATTAATGAAAGACATCAAGAGAAGGCTTTGGTTTTGTTTTGTTTTTTTAATTAAAGAGATAGGGGCGCCTGAGTGGCTCAGTCGTTAAGCATCTGCCTTCGGCTCAGGGCGTGATCCCAGCAGTCTAGGATCAAGCCCCACATCGGGCTCCTCCACTGGGAGCCTGCTTCTTCCTCTCTCACTCCCCCTGCTTGTGTTCCCTCTCTCGCTGGCTCTCTCTCTCTGTCAAATAAATAAATAAAATCTTAAAAAAGAGAAAGAGAGAGAGATAAAAGAATTTATGATCAAATGAAAGAGGAGGAAGTGATGGTTTGAAAAAAACAAGGAGGAGGGGGAAGGGGAGGGGAAGGGGAAGGGAGGAGGAGTGGGAGGGGAGGGGGAAGGGAGGGGGAAGGGAGGAGGAGTGGGAGTGAAGTAGTCAGCAAGAAGAGCAGGAAAGTTAATGCACCAGCAAAGTGTAGGGTGGTTGCCCAGCAGAATCAAGGACTCACCTGAGGATCATCCATTTAAAATGAGAACAGTCAGCACAGTTCACTTCAACTCTAGTTCAGCTGCCTGGCTGCAGGCACAGAGTAAGCACAAACTTGTATTTAAACAGCAATGAGCTTTTGCCAAATGAGTATATTGAAAGCCGGGGCAAAGCAATTTCAATCCAATCTTTCGCAAAACTTAAATACACTTACCACTGTCTTTGCTCACCATTGCTTTTTACTTTTACTCTTTTTTGGGTTCAGTTTCATTCTTCTTGAAGTACATCCTTCTTAGTCGTTTCAACAAGGGTTAGTCTTTGAAAATACCTTTATTTTACACTCAGCCTTGAGTCATTCTTTGACTCTGTCTAAACTTGTAGATAATCATTCTACCTTAGACCTCTGAAGTGTGCTGCTAGTAACTCTGAAGAGTGTAATGACACTGGTTCCACAAGGTTGAATAACTGAAACTGGATTCATCTATTGCTACAGGAAGGAACTTCATCCGACAGCCTTTCAGTCTCTCTCTCTCTCTCTCTCCCCCCCCCCCCACCATCCCCATCCGTTGACAGAGTTTAATATGGAACCAGCTATCAAAAGGGAAATGTGGTCTAGAGTCCTGGCCTCAGCATCACAAAGCAGAGTTTAGAAGGGTAGAATTGGAACTGAGAGATAATCATTAAACCGCTGAAATAGTTTCCCCTTTTGGCTACTCATCTGTGGACCCTTCTACACATATTTGAACTTAACTTCCATGTAACAACAAAACAGCTCTGTGTTTCCAACTAAGAAGCTGCAACTGTCCTTCATGCAAATGAAGATGTCCTCTTTCTCTCCCCAGAATGAGGAGAAGCAAAGTTCCAACAGTCTGTCTGTGGGAGACAGTTGTACTATCTCTGGGCTATGTTAATTCTCAAATTTAGTTACAGTCCCATCTGAATATTCTGTAACCTGAAACCAACTTGTAAAGTTAACCTATAATAAACTTGTATTTAAATTTAAAAGGGGAAAAAAAGAGAAAGAAGAAAATACATATGAATATAGATAGAAAGATGATAGATTCGTATCCACTGTTTTCTGGCCTTTTTTTGCTGTAAAGAGTCAGCTATAAGTCTTCATTGTTTATTTAGAGTTAATCTCTTTTTCTCTTGTTACGTTTAAGATTATCTCTCTTTGAAATTCTCAGTATCATGTCGCCAAGTGTGGGCTTGTTTTCATTTTTCCTGCTTGGAACTTGTGGTTCCTGAAACTGAACATTTATGCCTCTCATCAAGTTTTGGAAACTCTCAGACCTCATGTTTCAAATATTGCCTCTTCTCTTTTTTTCTCTTTTCTCACTTTTGGAAACTCCTAGTTCATGTACATTGAACCTTCTCATTCTGCTCTTCATATCTTTCGTTTCATATTTTCCCTATTTTTATGTTTTTGTCTTTTCTTAAACCTCTCTTCCAGTTCACTGTCTCTACAACTGTGTCTTGTACTATTTGTCCATTGGGATTTTAATTTCGATAATTATATTTTTATTTCTAGATATTGTTTTAGTTTTTTTCCAGATTAGCCCATTCTTTTCCCTGATTTCTTGTTCTTATGGTTTCTATGCTTTCTTTTCTCTCCAGCAGATTTTTAAATATGTGATTTCAAAACTATCCCCTATCTGATATGCCCAACTTACAGTGTAATTATGTAAATATAAATTTACTCAAGGTGAAAGTTTTTACAGAGAGCCAGCTTTCATTGTCATTTTTAAAACTAGTCCCATAATTCAGGTAAAAGAAGAGGAAGGGGAAAGAGGCAGGGCGGCCCAGAGGAGGGGAAGGAGAAGAGGGAAGAAGAAGAAGAGGGGGGAAAGGAGAGAAAAGAATACAGATGTTATATTAGTGGTTGAATTGTTAGCCATCAAACACATCTAAATTACTAAGAAATTATATAATCTCTGTTTTACTTATTATATGTGGTATCATCTTATCATTGAAGATATCCTCTTGGGTTAAAAAAAGAATTTCTGACTCCCCCCACCTTGATTCTGAATAGCTAAACAAGGCTTCATTATGCCTAGTTCGTCCCCCCAGCTCTACCTGGGAAGGATGTTTCATTATGTATATGTATTTCTTTCTAAAGGAGAGAAGATTCCTACTGAGGACCTGAAAAATGTTCTGAAAGACATGGGAATAAAGATCACAAACAAGGAACATAAAAAGCTTCTGAAAACTCTGCCAGTTTCTGGTAAGCATTGAAGTTCTACTTCACTGATATCTAAAAGCTTACTCGTTCAACAAACATTTATTGAAGATCTGTTGTGTGCATGGCACTATCCTAAACTCTGGGAAAACAGAGACCATGTCTTCAGTGACCACGTCTCCTCAAGTCCTCAAAACTTCACAGAAGTTTTAAGATTTTGTATTAGAAATTCTACTGTTTGGGGCATCTGGGTGGCTGAGTCATTTAAGTAGCCAACTCTTGGTTTCAGCTCAGGTCATGATCTTGGGGTCCTGGGATCAAGCCCCAAGTCAGACTCCATACTCAGTAGGGAGTCTGCTTGAGGATTCTCTCTCCCTCTGCCTCTCCCCCCACTTGTGTGCTCACTCTCTCTAAAATAAATAAACAAATCTTATTTTTTAAAAAAAGAAAGAAATTCTGTTTGAAACATTTTATGTCAAAAATTTTTTTAAAAAAAATCCTAGCATTTTAAAAAAGCCTGTTCTTATTGTTTAAATTTTGGTCTGGGGAACTAAGACCTCTTCAATCAGAGGTCCCATCATAGGACAATTTCTTTCTTTTTTTTTTTAATTTTTTAAAAGATTTATTTATTTATTTGATAGAGATAGAGACAGCCAGCGAGAGAAGGAACACAAGCAGGGGGAGTGGGAGAGGAAGAAGCAGGCTCATAGCGGAGGAGCCTGATGCGGGGCTCGATCCCATAACACCAGGATCACGCCCTGAGCCGAAGGCAGACGCTCAACCGCTGTGCAACCCAGGCGCCCCAGGACAATTTCTTTTATCCGTTTCAGGGAAATCTAAGGTCTAAGCTGGAAGAAGATGAAAGGGCAGAAGCTAAAAAAAGAAAAGAAGTAAAACTGGGGAGGAGAAAATGAGAAAGAAAAAGCTGTGTGTATTTCAGCAAACTAGCCACTAGCAATAGCCTTGTATTCTGTCCAGTGATAGAGTCACTACACTGAGTTTTCTAAATACTTTCTAATTCATTGAGAATGAATGATAAATTTCTAAATTTCCCTTTTCTGAAAGTAAACACTTGCATTTCTATGAATTGTCAAAAACTCAAAAATGTTTTTTCTTACAGCTGATAAAAAAGTGTTTGAGAAAGAATTACTGGAGGGTGTGAAATCTTTCAAAGGTGAGTGAGAAAAAGGATAAGGACAATAAAATCTGAGATTGTTGTAACTGTTTTTTCTGATTATATAAATAATCAGGAAATTATGCATTTATTCAACAAATATCCAAGTCTCTACTGTGTGTTGGGTATTTGAGAAAAATCTGAAATATATAATGTAGCATACAGAAAAAACATGCAATTACCCATAATCCCAGGTAATATTACCTTTTTTATTATAGTTCTCTCTATTCTTTTTTCTGTGTATATGTGTGTATAGATAATTAAACTCTTACAGTATATTTTATATATCCTATACTTAATCCTAAAATTTTTTTGGTAAGAATTCCACCATGTCATTTAAAAATTCTTTGTAAACACTATTTTTAATGACTCTATCATCAGGTTGTATTTATAATTTACTTAATCATTCCTTTCTTATTGAACACTTAGGTAGTCTCCAATGTTTTGCTCTTATATATCTGTGATCTTTGTTCAACTTTAAGCCATTTTCTTTGGATAGATTCTTCTGGTAAATCCAATAAATCTTAACATGTTTAAGGCTGTGATATATATAAGTGGATGAAAGTACTGGTTCACATTATGCCCTGGCCACAATATATTATTTTCACATTTTTGATCCTTGCCAATTTGATAAATGAAAAATGGAATCTAATTAATGTTTTGATTTTTTTGTTATCAATGAAGTTAAAACTGTTTTTATATCATTCTTTCAGTCTTTTAATTATTTGTTCCTTCCTTTTGCCCATTATCCTATCAGAATCCAAGCTTTTTCCTATTAATTCAAATGACTCTTTATAAAGATATTAGTACAATTGTTGTAGTTACAGAAAATATTTTCCCAGTTGGTTATTTGCATTTTTACTTTATTATGTTGTATTTTTTACAACAGTTTATTGAAATGTAATTTACATACCTTGCAATTCACCCATTTATAGTGTTTTTTTAGTATATTAATGGAGTTGCATAATCATCACCACAATTCATTTAGAACATTTTCATCACCCCAAAAAGATACTGTACCCATTAGTCATCACTCCCCTCCCCACAGCCCTCCCAGACCTAAGCAACCAAAAATCTACTCTTTGTCCATTATGTTGTATTTTGATATAGACATTTTTCATTTTTATGTATTTAATTATGTCAGTCATTCCTTCTGTGATTTCTTTTTTTTTATTTAGAAAGTCCTTTGCTATCTGGATAGTGTATTAAAAAATCATATACACTTTATCTTGATTTCCTAAGATTTCACTTCTTCATGTATTATTTAACTTATCTGAAATTGACTCTCTGTAAATCCTCCTATTTTATAGTGATTTGATCGAAACTACACCAGTAGTTTTCAGTTATTCTGCCTTATTACCTGGAGATTTTCTTTATGTATAATTATATTAAGAAGGTAATTTGCTGTTACTGTACCAAGTTTCAAATCTTACTTTTTGGCCAGAATAACATGATTTGGTTGTTGTCTTTGCCTAATTTACTGGTAGCCAAACTCTTTACTTTTTTCTCCCTCACATTAATTTCTCTCAGAAGCTCAGTTAACGGTATCATATGCTCTTCCTGACTCCCATACAACTTGCTGTAAAGAGCTTCTTTGTACTTTCATTTCTAGGTAGGGTTGATGGCCTACGTTTTGTATTTGTGACATCCTTATTTACTTTTTCTTATTTTTATTAAGGAGGAAGGGTTAGTGTCGGTGACCTAAAAAATGTTCTACAAAATACTGGGTTCAGACTTGAGGAAAACGAAATCCAGGACCTGCAGAGCCACCTACCAGTTATTGGTGAGCATTTTAAGATTCCTTTATCCTGGGGCACCTGGCTGGCTTAGTCAGTAGAACATGCAACTCTCGATCTCAGGGTCATGAGTTCAAGCCCCATGTTGGGTGTGGAGCCTATTAGATGGATGGACGGATAGATAGGGATAGGTACCTTTATCCTATAGACAATGACTAGTCTACTCTGAAAGCCGTGAGGAAACACATTATGGGGAGAGAAAAACCAGGGGCAGAGGTACAATTAGAGGCTGCTGCCAAGGTCCGGATGATAAGGTTCTTTATTAAGGAACTACATTGGTTATAAAGGGGGAGGGCTGATGGGATGTGGTTGGTGAAAGGGAGAGAGATACTAGAAGTGGGAAGCAGAGGTTCATAGTTTGTATGATTGACATGCACACATACATAGGTGGGGGTGGGGGAGAAACAGGAAAAGGAGCAGAATGAAGACAAAAATGTTTAGAACAGGGGTGTCTGGGTGGCTCAGTCAGTTAAGCGTCTGACTCTTGGTTTCAGCTCAGGTCATGATCTCAGGGTCCTGGGATTGAGTCCCACATCAGGCTCCCTACTCAGTGGGGAGCCTGCTTCTCCCTCTGCCTACCACTCCCCCTCTTTGTGTGCTCTCTCTTTCTCTCTCTGATAAATATATAAATAAAATAGTTAATAATAATAAGCATTATTCTGAAATCTAGTCCGACATCTTACTTATATCCATACTGATTAGGTCCCTGGCAGTCAGTACTGTCTCTTGTTCTCTTTTTTGAGGTGAGTTTTTCCATTTTGTCATTCTGTCCAGAATAGATGAACGAGAGAACAAAATACTAAAATGGCAACAAAAACCCCAAAGAAATAAACACTAAACAAATCAGAAGACGGCCAAAACCAAATAAATAAATAAATAAACAAATAAATAAATGTAATCAGACAGGTGAACAGAATAGAGCAATACTTTGGATCCTGTGTGTATTTTGGTCTGTTTGTTAGAAAACTAGATCCCAAATTGTAGAGAAAGAAAAACTTATATATGTACCAAAATAAAATTAAATACATTGAAAGGGTAGAATGTAACTGTAAAGATGAAAATTTTAAAAGACTTTAACAAAACAAAAAACAAAAACAAACAAAAAAAGGAACGAGGAAAAAGAAAGAGAGAATATGATCAGATAGGCGAATAGAACAAAGCCATACCCTAGAGTTTGGGTGTACTTTGGTCTGTTAGAAGAAACCGCATCCCAAAATTGTAAAGTAAGAAAACCTTATATATATAGAAAAATAAAATTAAATACAATGAAGGGATAGAATGTAATTCTAAAAATGAAAATTAAAAAAGATTTTAATAAGAGTTGATAAAATAAGAAATTGGTTGAGAAAGGAAAGAAAAAAATTTTTTTTAATTTAAATTTAAAGACTAAAGAAGGGGCTCCTGGGTGGCTCAGTCGTTAAGCGTCTGCCTTCAGCTCAGGTCATGATCCCGGAGTCCAGGGATGGAGTCCCACATCAGGCTCCCTGCTCAGCAGGGAGTCTGCTTCTCCCTCTGACCCTCACACCGCTTTTGCTCTCTCTCTCTCTCAAATACATAAATTAAAAAAAAAAAAAAAGACTAAAGAATCATGGGGAAAAAGCCATGAATTCTATGTGGTGTATTTCCCTAGTGCTGGAGTTTTGTAGTTCTCATTCATTGGTAAACTTGGTCTTGGCTGGATGTTTTTGCTGATCTTCTGGGGGAGGGGCCTGTTGCTTTGATTTTCAAGTGTCTTTGCCCCAGGCGAAATTGTACTGCCGTTGCCAGGGGTCCAGGTCCAGGTCCAGGTGCTTGGTTTTCTCTTAGTGGCTTTTGTTCCCTGAAGGCTTTCCACGCAGCTTTAGAGGATGAGAATGAAAATGGCGGCCTCCCAATCTCTGGCTCCAGAGCAGAAAGCTTGGGGCCCCATTTCTCAGTGAGCCCCCAGAGAAAAGCAGTCAATCACTCCTGTCTCCCTGGTCTTCCACCACAGTCCACATTCACCCAGCCTGTGACAAGCCTTTTTATCTCAGGCACATGACCCCCTTTCCAGTCTCCAAACCCTGGAGACTCCTGCGACGTGTTCCTGCTCCATTCCTCCCAGGCAGGAAGGGGGTCTCACTGTTCTGCTGCTTGTTGGGCCCCTGCTCAGGGAGCAGTCACCTGACTGTGCCGCAGTTCGAGTTTTATGGCAACCCCAAGCTGAAAGCCCACTCCTGGGCTCGCTGACTGCAGCCAGGTTCCACTCCGACGCGTGAGAACTCTGCTGCACTCAGGCACCCCTGGTCTTCCTGTGACCCTGGGGATCCTGAGACCACACTGTTCCCACTTAGCCACCTGAGCAGCTTTCAGGCTGGAAAGTCCCTCACCGGAGCAGACCTCTAAAACTTCTGATTTTGTGCTCTGCTGCTGTTATCACTTGCCAGTAGCCGGCTTTTGGAGGCTCCCTCCCCCCATGGTCCATCTTCCCATATATATCACCTCAGATTCACTTCTTTGTATCTCCTGCCTTGCCCAAAGTGGTTGCTTTTCTCTTTGTAGAGTCGTGGCTATTCTTTTCTTAGATCTCCGGTTGAGTTCGCAGGTGTTCAGAATGATTTGATAGCTATCTTGCTGAATTCCTGGGACCAGATGAAACTAAGGTCTCCTACTCCTCTGCCATCTTGGACTTTAATGAATACATTTTTTAAAAATCTTTCAAAAAATCACATTTGTTAATATCACCACCTGTCTAATCAAAAAAGTGTTTAAGTATTGAGAACCTATCAAGTCATGGTGTGGATATAAGGTTTTCTAAACTTAAATTTTTGTTTGAAAACTTGATACTCTACCACTGAAACATCTACTGTCAATTGTTTTCTTAAGATAACAGGCTCACTTTGTTCATTTTCAAAAAGATGCTTCCCAAATACCAAACTCTGAATAACTGGGTTTTTGCAAGTGAAAATGGTGTTCATGAAAAAGCAACTATTTTGTTTGAGTCTCAAACAATCATACAAGTTATTTTCCTCAAGAAATCATTGTATTTTAGTATACAACTGACGTGCTTTATACAAACTTCTCAATTCATTATACAGAATATTAAAAAGGTGTGTTCTCAAGGGTTAAGATTTAATAAAATCAATACCTTTTGCTGCACTATCAAGAACACTCTTAAGTGATATTGAGGAAGACATAAAAAGATGGAAAGATATTCCATGCTCATGGATCGGAAGAATTAACATAGTTAAAATGTCCATGCTACCCAGAGCAATCTACACTTTCAATGCTATCCCGATCAAAATACCGAGGACATTTTTCAAAGAACTGGAACAAATAGTCCTCAAATTTGTATGGAAACAGAAAAGGCCCCGAATATCCAAGGAACTGTTGAAAAGAAAAAACAGAGGGGAGGGGGGTGGGGGAATGGGATAGGCCGGTGATGGGTAGTAAGGAGGGCACATATTGCATGGTGCACTGGGTGTTATACACAACTAATGAATCATCGAGCCTTACATCGAAAACCAGGGATATACTGTATGGTGACTAACATAATATAATAAAAAATCATTATAAAGAAAAAAAAAAAAAACAAAGCTGGGGGCATCACAATGCCGGATTTCGAGCTGTACTACAAAGCTGTGATCACAAAGACAGCATGGTACTGGCACAAAAACAGACACATAGACCAATGGAACAGATGGGCATGGAATGGACCAGAAATGGACCCTCGGCTCTTTGGGCAACTAATATTTGATAAAGCAGGAAAAAACATCCGGTGGGAAAAAGACAGCCTCTTCAAAAAATGGTGCTGGGAAAATTGGACAGCTACATGCAAAAGAATGAAACTTGACCACTATCTCACACCATACACAAAAATAAACTCCAAATGGATGAAAGACCTCGATGTGAGGCAGAATCCATCAAAATTCTAGAGGAGAACATAGGCAGCAACCTCTACGACATCGGCCAAAGCAACCTTTTTCATGACACATCCCCAAAGGCAAGAGAAACAAAAGATAAAATGAACTTATGGGACTTCATCAAGATTAAAAGCTTCTGCACAGCCAAGGAAACAGTCAAGAAAACTAAGAGGCAGCCCACGGAATGGGAGAATATATTTGCAAATGACACTACAGATAAAGGACTGGTATCCAAGATCTACAAAGAACTTCTCAAACTCAATACACGAGAAACAAATAAACAAATCAAAAAATGGGCAGAAGATATGAACAGACACTTTTCCAATGAAGACATACAAATGGCTAACAGACACATGAAAAAATGTTCAAAATCATTAGCCATCAAGGAAATTTAAATCAAAACCACACTGAGATACCACCTTACGCCAGTTAGAATGGCAAAAATAGACAAGGCAAGAGACAACAATTGTTGGAGAGGATGTGGAGAAAGGGGATCCCTCCTACATTGTTGGTGGGAATGAAAGTTGGTACAGCCAAATTCTGGAAAGAGTATGGAGGTCCCTTAAAAGTTAAAAATTGAGCTACCCTATGATCCAGCCGTTACTACTGGGTGTTTACCCCAAAGATACAGGCGTAGTAGAAGAAGGCCATATGCACCCCAATGTTCATAGCAGCAATGTCCACAATAGTAAATCGTGGAAGGAGCCGAGATGCCCTTCAACAGATGACTGGATTAAAAGTTGTGGTCAGGGGCGCCTGGGGCACAGCGGTTAAGCGTCTGCCTTCAGCTCAGGGCGTGATCCGGCGTTATGGGATCGAGCCCCAAATCAGAGCTTTCTCTGCTATGAGCCTGCTTCTTCCTCTCCCACTCCCTGCTTGTGTTCCCTCTCTCGCTGGCTGTCTCTATCTCTGTCGAATAAATAAATAAAATCTTTAAAAAAAAAAAAAAAAGAGTTGTGGTCCATACATACAATGGAATATTACTCAGCTATCAAGAAGAGCGAGTTCTCAACATTTGCTGCAACATGGACAGCACTGGAGGAGATAATGCTAAGCGAAATAAGTCAAGCAGAGAAAGACAACTATCATATGATTTCTCTCATCTATGGAACATAAGAACTAGGATGATCAGTAGGGAAGAAAGGGATAAAGAAAGGGGGTAATCAGAAGGGGAATGAACATAGAGACTATGGACTCTGAAACTGAGGGCCTCAGAGGGGAGAGGGGTGGGGAATGGGATAGACCGGTGATGGGTAGTAAGGAGAGACACGTATTGCATGTGCACTGGGTGTTATACAACTAATGAATCATCGAGCCTTACATCGGAAACTGGGGATGTACTGTATGGTGACTAATATAATATAATAAAAATCATTAAAAAAACAACACTCAAGTGAAACTGACATTCTTTTGCTACAAGCATGCACAATGAAGAACACAATGACTGCTAGTACATTTGTTGCCATGGTCTTGATTCACGCAAGATGCCAGCAATTTCACCCACCTCTACTGTTGCACCACCAGTGCAAATGTCAAAAGTGTAAAGGCAAGGGTATTGGTGACTCCAGAGGTCCCTGGACCGCCTTTGAGCGTGGCTCTAACCCATCTCAACCTTCTTCTCAATGCAAGAGAACTAGGTCTGAAAGAAGGAAAACTGACCTCTAGGAGGCGAGCTAACTAAACAAACAAAACATTCCATTCACCATAACACTCTAAAGATTTTAATAGCTTATGAAATAAAAGTTATATTAATTGAATGGACATATATTTAAAGCTCAAACTTTTTGTTATATCTTCTGTGGATTGAAAATATAATAAAATAAGAATAAAACATGAAAATACTGGATTCCATACACCAAATCTTTATTTAGGAATTTTATATAGAGGAGCCTGGCTGGCTCAGTCAGTAGGCGTGCAGCTCTTGATCTCAGGGTTATGAGTTAAGCCCCTTGTTGGTTGTAAAGATTTCTCAAAAACTTTTTAATCTTAAAAAATAATTTTTTTAACTTTTCACGTCTCGTTATCTTCATCTGAATCTAAATTCTGAATTTTCCTACAGAAGATGAAAAGGTTGATTTGGCTCACGTTGATGGAAGCAGCTAGTGCTTTTACAGGTGAGTGAGAACTTGTATAACACATCATAAAATTGAGATCTTGATGCCTTGTAGAATTACCTATTTAAAGCAGTAGTTTACCCCCTCCAGCCATCATTAATAAGCTTGCTTTGCCTTTTTACTTATTTATTAATGATTTTGTCTTATTGACAATAATTTAGATCATTAGAGATTTAGAGGTGTGGCACTCTCAAATATTTTGGCCAGTAATGTGTTCATTTCTCCAGTGTTCAAGAATCAAAATATTGGTGAACACAGTGGATCTCAATGTGAGATTTTTGCATCAGGAAATATCACTATGAACAGTCAGTCCCATAATTCAGGTCATAAAGCAATAACAGAGGTATTACTTACCAGTACAATTACGTATATTTTATATACCATCATAAGTCATTGGGTAGTTACCTCCAAGCTACATTGACCCATATATAGAATAGGAATGTTATCTTCTTATTTTGATTAAAGAAACTTTTCAGGTGCTGAATTGTATAATAATCTATATGAAGTCAGCTCATGTATTTCAACTTCATCCTGCAGTTAGAAATAATGCTGTACTGGATCATGTTTTCATAGTTTAGAATAATTGTATTTTTAATATTGTCACCTGAAATAATCCCCATCTATTCAAAGGAGAAAAGGTTGAAGCCAATGACTTAAAAAGTGTACTGAGAAACATGGGAATTGAGATCACTGAAAAAGAACAGTTGATGCTGTCGAAAACTCTGCCAATCTCTAGTGAGTGTTTAACACGCCATCATGGTGCTCAGGAAATGTGGTATTATGGGCTTCTGGGTGAGAATTGTCTAATGCCTAAGAACCCCAAGCATCAAATCAAGTTTTGTCGTTGAGCTAGAAACTTGGTCTTCTTTCCATTCAGTCAAAGGGGCCCCTTGCTAAATATTTTAAATGCTACACAACCAAATTCATCTGTAGCCCCTGAATGTGCCCCACATCCTCAGTTCTACCCATGATAGCCCTCCCATCTCCCATAATCCAACAACTAAAAGATAAACACCTAAGAGCAGGGGACCACCAGGACCATGTGCTTAAACTGTCAGTATTTGATTCTGATTTGTCAGTGATCCAACCAGTCCATCCTTCTGGGCACCTGCATATGCCTCTCCCTAGAGACCCTAGAGGCCAGCCTGTGCTTCACCTGTGCCTCCTGCCCAGTCTCAGGGACCTCCATGGAGACATTCTTCCCCTACCCTATAGCACCTGTCCCCACTTGTCCCTGAACATGAGCAAGCCTACACATCATGGTGGGTGCTAGAACCTATGATGATAGAAGCAGCAGCCCAGGAGCAAATGCTCAATGCCCATCCCTATTCCTCACATATACCTAAGGCTGCAGCCACTCACTATGTCTAGCATTCCCCACATTGCTCTCAAGGGGCCAGTTACGAAATTGCAGCATCCTTAGGATATTGGCTCTGAGAGAACAGTAGAGATGCACAAAGCAGCAGATGGACTGTAATGGAGATGGCCACATCCACATGCCAGGCACTGAGGGTTCTGTCAACCACTGCAGACACTCCTTCCATAGGAAGGGGCCCTCTGAACAGACAGCCCCTATGGAGATGGATTGGGCTGGCAGATGTCCCTTGTTATCTGCCCCTGTTGAATTTCCCCTCCGCTTATGAAAAGAGTTTGTTTAGAGAACAAAATTTATTTAAATATTGTTTGTAGTACCATTTGGGTTGATGACTATTTTTAATAAAATCCCTTTTAGACTCTACCATCCAGGCTAAACATATGCTTATAGGAATACCTTATGGGCCTAGAGCATAGGCAAGAAGAAGAGAGAAAGACAGAGGGTCGAAGTGCAGTTAATGAAGGGAAAACTAAGAAAAGAAGCACATATGTGGGTGTATTTGTAGCCTGCATCAGCTACTGCCATGTGTTTCAACTAGGAAATCGATTGGCACATTGTGGGCATTCCTTTTATTATTATTTGAGGGTGAGACAGAATGAATTTCTAGATGAATTATATAAAATGTCTTATAAAATTATAGAGTTCCTTATCCTTTTTCTTTTGACTTGAATTTTACTCTATCTCACAGGAGATGGAAAGGTGTATAAGAAGAGATTACTGAATAGTGTGAAGCTTCTCAAAGGTAAGAATCATGAGAACAGGAACTAAAGTTTGTTATGCTATCATTTTTTTAGATTTCTTTTTTTTTTTAAGATTTTATTTTATTTTATTCGACAGAGATAGAGACAGCCAGCGAGAGAGGGAACACAAGCAGCGGGAGTGGGAGAGGAAGAAGCAGGCTCATAGCGGAGGAGCCTGATGTGGGGCTCGATCCCTAACGCCGGGATTACACCTGGCCGAAGGCAGGAGGCAACCTACTGTGCCACCCAGGCGCCCTGCTTTTTAGATTTCTGATTAGAACCATGCTATGCAATTATTCTACTGGTTTAGTGACACTGAACTTACGCCTCATAACCGACACTCTTCTTGAGGTGTAACTACATTTGAGGCGTTATTCTTAGTAATGGGAGCAAGGTTGAGATTCTGATTTCATTTATGTCAATTATCTTTATCAATTCATCACACTTCTCTAATTCTTCTTTTCATCCATGATTATTTCAATTAAAAGTTATAGCACAATGTTGAGGGAGCATTTTCTCTTCTCAACTCTAGCACTACTTATCTGGGTTCATTTAAATGGCCAGTGTTTCACTCTACACGTAAAGTGGATGCAGACTCAAGGCTAGCATCTTCTAGTTCCTGGACCTACATTGAATTATTTACATCCTCTTCTTTCCTAAGGAAAAAGTCAATGTCAAGAACCTGACACCCTTGTAAAGAACATGGAGATTGAGCTTGAGAAAGAGGACTATCAGGACTTACTGAGCCACCTGCCTATTGATGGTAAGTATTTCAGATACCACTGTACCTCAGGGCCAATCTTAGAGCTTCTAAATGAGGGCTTCTGAAAGGAAAGCTAGTTTTAATCTCTTTGAAAAACTTATGAAATATTTCAAACATATATCAAAACAGAAAACAAACACCCTGACAAACACTTGCATATCCACTGGCTAGAGTTAACAAATGTTACCATTTTGCCATATTTCTTTCGTATATCTTCCTTCCTTCCCTTCCTTGTACACTTTTTAAAAATAAGATAAAGTTTTTAATGACTGAATAAAACCAATTTATCTGGATAAAAATGTCACAGAGGCAAAGAGAGTAGAGTTCATTAGAAAGAATTTGCTAAGGAGGTAAGTCCCAGGCTCAAAGTTCGTGAGTGAGGGCTCTTAGATTCAAATGTAGAGCCAGTGGCTTCCCATTAAAAACTTGATGCAGGGGTGCCTGGGTGGCTCATTTGGTTAAGTGTCTGCTCAGGTGCATGATCTCCAGGTCCTGGGATCAAGGCCCATTTCAGGCTCCCTGCTCAGCGGGAGTCTGCTTCTCCCTCTCTGCCTCCCCCGCTCATGCTCTCTCCTCACTCTCTCTCTCTCTCAAATAAATAAAATCACTTTTAAAAAACTTGATGAAAACAACTTATAGAGAGCCAGATAGCACATCTTTCAGCACAACCAGCACATGCCAAACCAAAATAAACAAATTGTTCTTCTTCCCTAATTCAGGGTTCTTATTCTTAGCTAATAGGAAGTTGGCAGGTGTGGCTAAGGCGACCACTGTCACCAGCAAACATCTGCTGCCCCTACCTGTAGCTTCTTTTTTTTTTTTTTTTTAAAGATTTTATTTATTTAGTGACAGAGAGACAGCCAGCGAGAGAGGGAACACAGCAGGGAGTGGGAGAGGAAGAAGCAGGCTCATAGCGGAGGCCTGATGTGGACTCGATCCCGGCACGCCGGGATCACGCCCTGAGCCGAAGACAGCGCTTTAACGACTGCGCTACCCAGGCGCCCCTCTACCTGTAGCTTCTAAACTTAAATTTTTCATATCATTTTTCTAAGTCTAAGATTTGGTCTTTGTGCCTGTGTCTTTTCTTGCAGAGAATAAAATGGTTGATTTGAATGTGGTGATGGATGATGCAAAAGCTTTTACAGGTAAGAAGTTGTGTGTAAAGAGGAATTCATTATTACTAAGACCTTAATGCTTTATAGGAAAAAAAAGATGTCTTTAAATAGTAGTTTTCTCTTCAGGCTACTACTGACATGCTAAGTTGAACCCCTACAAATTTAATGTTTGTTCTATAATCTTACTGTTTGATTTGGTATTTTCCTGAATAGGCGTATATTATGTGGAATTTGGGCAATAATGTTTTCTACTTCACCATTGTTTAAACAACCATACTGTAGGTGAACTCTGTTCAATCTCGGGTGAAGCTTTGTAGGACAGCCAGGAAACACAGTCACTGTGTCAAAGATCCCATAATTCAGGAAATAATTTGGCATTTGACTTATATCTGGGATTATATATGCTTTTCTTTTGTTTGAATTAAAAGTGTAAATTCTATTTCTGACATGATCTACAACCCACATGTACTCAGAATCTATATAGGTTAACAAGTTTCATTGTCAGTTCGCTCTTCTAAGTAAGCCTATGTCCCATAGTTCAACTTTTTCAGTCACTGGAAATCCTTCATCCATTCCTAAAATTCTTATGTTAACAATTTCCATCTTTCCAAAGGTGAGAAAGTTAATGTCAATAATCTGAGACTGCGATGAGGAAAATGGGGCTAGCTCTTACTGAGGAGGAGAAGAAGCAGCTGCTGAAAACTCTGCCCATTCACGAGTGAGTATTTAGCACATCTTTAAAACCCGGATTTATGGTTTGTTTGTGAAAACTGCTGAAATTATATGTGTATGTCCAGTAAAACCCCTTTAGAAAGCACAGTTTCACAAAGTAGAAATCCTGTTCTTGTCACTTACATTTTAATATTGAAAATTGGCAACATCTTTCACTGGTCTCCATCATCAAAACTAAATTATCCTCTTCCCTGGGAGCATCACCTCACCTAAGTCATGACCAAGGGAAAAAGGAAAACCAGGGGAGTAAGAGTAGGAAGGAAAGGGGAGAAATAGGAGATAAAGACTTTTTAATTCAATGATAGGTAGATTTATATCAGTGAAAGCTCTGTCTTTGGTTTCATTCTCACTTGAGGGTAAAATAAATAAAATCCTAAATAAGTCTGAAGGTTTTCCCCTGAAATTATGGATGTTGTATTGTCTTTGTGTTTGTCTTTGTTAATCTTCCCTTCATTTAATCTCTATTCTTAATTGTGTCTTGTCTTACAGCTGATGGAAAAGTATACAATAATAGATTGCTAAAAGGTGTGAAGGCCCTCGATGGTGAGTAAACACAGGGAAAGAGCAAATAAAAATAAAATCCTCATGTTTACCATTTGCTGTTAAATGTTCCAACTTTGCTTCTTGCCAGTTTTTTAAGATTTTATTTATTTAGAGAGAGAGAGACCATGTCTGTGTGAGTGGGAGGAGGGGCAGAGGGAGAAGGAAAGAGAGTATCAAGCAGACTCCACTGAGCACAGGGCCAGATGCAAGGCTCAGTCTCACAACCCGAGATCATGACCTGATCCGAAATCAAGAGTCAGATGCTTAACCAGCTGACCCACCCAGGCACCCCCTGCTTCTTGCCAATTTTTTGATCCGTTGTTATGGACTCAACTTACCATTTTTCTTTGGGTATGTTGACATTTGGAGATATAAGGAAAAGTATCATCTTACTGTAGGAAGTTCTAACACTGCTTTCTAGTAAGTGCCCAGAACTGTACAGACTGGTTGTTGTTTCAACCACAAGTAGATGTGCCAGTTCTCCTGTTCACCTCTCATGGAAAACTGAAGGGTGCCTGGGTGGCTCAATTGGTTGAGCATTTGCCTTCAGCTGGGGTCATGGTCCCAGGGTCCTGGGATCGAGCCCTGCATAAGACTCCCTGCTCAGTGGGGAGTCTGCTTCTTCCTCTCCCTCTGCCTGCCCATACCCTGCTTGTGTTCTCTCTCTCTGTGTCAAATAAATAAAACCTTAAAAAAAAAAAAACCTGAAGCAAAGTCCCTAGATGGGTATTAAGAAAAATATGCTGTCTCTACTCCTTATACTAATTCTGTATAAACAATTATATTTTTAATTTTTAATTACAAAAATATTTTTAAAACAGCAAATACTATAAGAAAACTATCCAATTCTACCACTTGGAAAACTGATAAAGAAGTGTAAGTCAAGTCATGGGGATCTAATGTAGCATGGTGACTACAGTTAATAATACCATGTTGTATATTTGAAAGTTGCTAAGAGAGTAGGTTTTAAAAGTTCTCACCACAAGAAAAAAAAAAACTTGTAACTTTATTGTAAGTGATGGATGTTAACAAGAATTATTGTGGTGATGACATTATAATATATACAAATACAGTCATTATGTTGTACATATGAAACTGATACAATGTTTATATGTCAATTATATGGACTCTGGAAAACAAACTGAGGGTTTCAGAGGGAGGGTGGGGGGATTGGGCTAGGCGTTGATGGGTATTAAGGAGGGCACGTATTGCATGGAGCACTGGGTATTATAAGCAAACAATGAATCATGGAACACTACATCAAAAACTAATGATGTACTGTATGGTGAATAACATAACAATAAAAAATTGAGATATATATATATATTTTTTAATTTTTAAAAACTGAGAGTCCCCTACCTCCCACCAATCTCATCCCTCCCCATAAAGGTAAATACTGTTTACTGTTTACCTTTTTCTCAATGATTACCTTTCTCAATTTTTTCCTACTTTCAACAGACATATCTAAATCTGGAAGATATATATTAATAGTTTCTTTGTGCCCTTGTGGTTAACCCTCCATTTGGGATTTATGATGCATGGCCATGATTAGCATTTTCACTCTTAAGCACCAATATTCATGTTTTTATTCCATACCCTTTCCCTAAGGACCAAGAGTCAAACTCAGAAGGGTGAAATCCGTCATGGAAAACATGGGGACTAAGCTCAAGGATGAGGAACTTGAGGAACTAATGACCCAAGTACCAATTGATGGTGAGTGTTATGGGCATCATTATGCTCTTCAGAGAAATAGTGAACCCTTCTATCAGAGCTGCTGAAAATAGCCTGCCTTTATAGTATTCAATGAAATAAATGTAAATAGAAAGACTTAATCTTGACTCATTAGGAAATACTATCTCCAGAAATGCTTTTAAGAATACGTTGGAGATACTACTTGTAAAATTCAGCCATGCCTGGAAAGGCACACATATAAGTCACTGAAGAAAAGTGACCTTTTTTTTTACTTCATGTATAGGGGAACTTGTTCATAGGGGGGACATTTAAGAGAAAAATTAACAAAGTGAGAAGCAAATGATGAATTAGGAAGAGAATGGTTGTAAGGCAAAGAGCTAGTACCGAAAGGTAGAAAAAGCCCTCACACATTGATAGAAAACATATGGAGTACAAAAATAGCCAAATATACAAATAAATAATTCATAAAGAGGAGCTTAAGTGCCCAGTAACATATGAGAAGATGTCTAACCTCATCAATAATCATGAAGATATAAATAAAATACAGTATTATTTTCACTCATTGGACCGGCAAAAATTAGCAAGATTGAGAACATCTACTTCTGGTGAGGATATGAGGAAAGGGACTCCCTGACACATTTCAGATGAGCGTTACCATTGCTATATGTCTTCTTGGAAAACGTCATTTGGCAGTCTATGGGGAAAAAATTCCCTTTTCCTGTGAATCCAGCCTACATGCCTCGTCTATAGTACATAGCATTTCTTAGTGCTGAGGCCTGGTCTTTGTTCTGCCACTAAATTGCTAACAAATAATTTAACCCTACTGAATGTTAGTTAGTGTCTTCATATGTTAAATGGGAAGCTGAACTAAATTATTTTCTATGGTCACTTTTTGCTCTGGAATCAATACAGATAATACATGTTAAGTACTTAATGCAGTGTCTAGAATATTCAGTAAATGTTTGTCATGATGATGGTGGTAGTGGTGCAGATGCGGAGAAGATGGAGAAGATGTTCAAGAAGAAGAAAAGGAAATTCTATGACCTATAAATTAATTTTGTCAATCATAAAAATATAAGTCCTGATAGAATAAATATTTGTTTACTAATTATGACTTTAAATAAATAGGTAATATGCAACTAGAGCATTTTCTAAGAAATCACTGGGCTCACTGTCTTCCTCCTCCACTACTCCTGTTCTTATTCTTGGCAAATTCACTACCTTCAAATAGATCAGGGCTTTTGACTTTACTGTGCAATAGGCATCGACAGTATGATGAATGCATCACTTCTGAGTATATTTTTAAATGCATAAAACAAAATATGTAAGATTACAAAGAAACTAATTTTATTATAATACAATGTATAAAACATCAAGAATATCAATTATTAGTACCTATTAACATTTTTAACAAGTTCTAGTAGATCTAATAATTACTAGGATTTAAAGCAGTGATGAGCATAAGCAACTTTTCAATACATTTGCAACAACTACCATATAATATGAAAATGTCGAGTACTTGTATTAGTAACAAAGTCATAGGTTTTGCTACTACTGTGATTTGTTGCCTACACTAATAATTGAAGAAAATGCTAAAATTTAAGTTAAGTTAGTTAAGTTAAAATTAAGTTAGAAAATAAAGATGTACAGTTGACCCTCAGACAATGTGGGAGTTAGGGCACCAACCCCTGTGTGTCGGAAATCTGCATGTAATTTTTTACAGATTTTATTTATTTATTTATTTATTTATTTATTTATTTATTTATTTGAGAGAGAGTTATGAGCAGAGGGAAGGGTAGAGAAGGAGAAGCAGATTTCCTGCTGAACGAGGGAGCTAATGTGGGACTCGATCCCAAGACCCTGGGACCATGACCTGAGACCTGAGCTGAAGTCAGACGCTTGACTGACTGAGCCATCCAGGCCCTGCATATAACTTTTGACTCCCCAAAAACTTAACTACTAATAGCCTACTGTTGACCGAAAGCCATACCAGTAACATAAGTCAATCAACACATATAATACATGTATCATATATTGTATTTTTACAATAAAGTAAGCTAGAGAAAAAATGTTACTAACAAAATCAAGAAAAATACATTTATAGAACTGTACTGTATTTACCAAAAAGCCCACGTAAAAGTGGCCCTTCACGGTTCAAACCCATGTCATTTAAGGGTCAGTTGTATTTTTTTCCATCCAAGCTCAAGGACTCCTGAATTCTATCATTAGAGCATCCATAGACCCCAGGTTAAGAAATCCTGATTAAATCCTAATTAACTCCTGTTATAAGTCACCCATCCAACATCATGACCTCCTGTCCTTGACCTCTCCCATTTCACTCATCTTTTACTCCCATCCCTTTAGCTCCTCACACGGTGATGACCTAGACCTTGTCCTCACCTAATACTTCATCACCCCCAATATCTCTATATCATCCTACCTACTCTCTGACCTTTATCCTTCCAGTTTATTTATTGCAGACATTTCTGCCATAAACACAATGTAGGGATGCCTGAAAAAAAAAACCTTTCTGTAAAATTAATATTGCCCACCAAAGTGAGCTCATGCGGAAATTGAAGCAGCCCACTCAAAATGTGTGTGCCACTGTGTAACCAGAACACTAACAAAAGCAGCAATTGATACTGTGTGAGGAAGCTTGGACACCGCAGGTAAATAGCTCAGAGTAGCTGGAGACTATTAAAAAGAGTACAACACATATCCACAAGGAAAGAGCTGAAAAGCTGGCCTGCAGTTCTGAGATAGTGTAGATGAAAGTAGAGCCCTGAGCCAGTGAACCGGGTTCCCTTCCTATATTACAGGCATTTTTAAAAAATTTTTTACTAAAATAGAGCTGAAAAAGGTCCCTGCTGTAGCCAACCCAGAATTTTTATTTTCCTTCTGACATTCATAATTCTAATTCTTTCACTTAGGAAAACCGTGTGTGAGCTAACACACCTCCCGTGCTCTGACATTATTCCATCCAGCAGCCGAATGTGGTGCATCGGTTCTATCGAGCAGGTTCTGTGAGCAGAAGGTGCAGAACTCCAGCTCTAGCTTTACCAGCCACATGGGGTTCTCCGCTCCCATGGTGGGCTGGCCCTTCCACTTGTGCCCTGGATCTCATTTCCACCTGCTTTCTCAAAGACTGAACTCCTGCAATTTCCCCCTTTCTCTCCTGCATCATCAATTTCCCTCTCTACTCTCTCTCTCTCTATAGATGCCACCGACTTGCAGATCATGCTTTCCTCTTCCCCTCGTCCCCGCCGCTACCCCTCCACCTCTTGGTTCCCTTCAAGCAGAACCTCTCAAAACATTGTCATTACTTAGCATTGTTGGTGACTGATCATTGCCACACTTGTGAATGAGCAGCATAATGTATAAACTTGTCAAATCACTATGTTGTGCTCTCTGAAACTAATGTCACATTGTGTGTCAACTATACTTCAAAAAGCCAAACTTGTGCTTTTTCTTTTTCTCCACTTCCTCGCTCCCATTCACTCTCTGCGCACTCATTCCCTGCCACGGAACTGAACCAGCTCTCAATCTTCAGTGACCTCTATCTCTGCCAATGTTCATGGTTAAGTCTGTTCTTATTTTACTTAACATCTCAGCAGCGTTTGACATAGTGACTGACCCCTCTTTATTAACAATTTTTCTCAGACTTTTGAAGCCCCATACTTACCTGGTTTTCTTCTTTCCTCACTGAGAGCTTCTCAGTTTCCTTTTCAGTTTCTGACTTTTTCCTCTGCAAGATTTCTAAATAATGACGTGTCAGGACAGACTCTTGGCTACATCTTCTTCCTAGGAGATTGCTAATAGTCACGTAAAGAACTATGGTTGCAACCATAGCCCAAGACACCAGTATCTCCTTCCTGGGCCACTGAAACCGTCTCAAGTCCCCATTCACTCCAGTTTCCCCATCTTGCACACATCAGCCAGAATAATCTTTTGAAAGTGAAATCGGGTTAAATTACTCCCCTTCTTCATGGCCTCCAATGACATTCCATTGCAACCAGAACAAAATCCCAACTTTATCATCAGGGCCAACAGTGCCCTTTGATTTGGCCCATGTCACACCAGCCTTTTCTCTGCTTCTCAATCATAACAAAAAGCAACAATTGATATTGTGTGAAAGAAGCTTAGACAGCCCAGGTAAATAGCTCAAATTCATCCCCATCTTAGGGCTGCCATGCGTACTGTTTTTCTAATTGGATGTTCCTCCCTAGTTCTTTACATGACTATCCTATTCTCATCATTCAGGCCTCAACCCAAATAGACCCTCCTCAGAGAGGCCTTCCCTGATTTCCTTTCTAGAGCACCCTACATTACTCTTTATTAGCTATAACCTATTTTAATTTGGTAACATCTTTACCTCAAGTGATCCTTTTGTTTTGTTTACATGTTAATTGTCTGTTTCCCTCTCGCTAGATGTACACTCCTTGACAGCAAGAACTCTGCCAGCTGGTTTACTTTTGTATCCCCAAAGCCTAGCAAGTGCCTGGCACATAGAAGCTACCCTAAATATTTGTTCATTAACTGACCACATAAAAATACTCAGGGTCAGTTTCATTTTTCCTGTCTCCTGTACTTACCTATAACAATCACTTCTAATTAATCTTACTCCAGTGGTTCTAAAGCAAAGAAAAAGGGAGATACAAGAATGATTCATTATAGATTGAAAACTTTCTTCATTTCTAAGATAGTACTATTGTCTCTGGAGGATAAGTCTGTAAAATGCTAAAGAAATTTTAAGGAAAACTGCCATATTCTTCTGGTCTTCATAGCTTAGGTCTCAGTAACAACATCTGATTCCTAGTTTATCCTTGCCTTCGGGTGATAGAAACAGGGTCTGAATGATTTGATGGATAGCTGTCGGTTGCATCAAGGGGTAAGTTGCAAGCTGAGATGAAAGATATTATAAATAAATCACCTTAATATTTCACAGTTGGTGGAGAAGTATTTCCCTTCATATATGTTTCAAATTTCTTTCATATGTGTTCCGTTTTATGGATGCTTCTGAACTTGGGTAAATAGTAATTAATATGTGTTTATATATCAATACCCATGACATTCTCTGAAATTTTCCCCTAAAGAGTTTTTCAACAGAGTACCTAGGTATCAAGGGCCAAAGAACTATTCCTTTTCCCCACCAAACTCCACTCCAGGAATTATCCTCGGAAATAATTAAGCTGAATAAAAAGAAAAAAATTCTGCTGCTAAAGCCCTTCAGAGAAATTTGAAAGAGCCTAAATATCTAACAGTATAGGAATTACTACACCATGGCCTGTTGGGCTAGTGGGATATCTTGTGTTGAAATGTTAAGTGTAAAGATTATGTGCAATTTGGAAATATGTTAATGATGTAATATTAGGTTGGAAAAAGCAAAATATAGAATTAAGTTGTATATTAGATTTTCACACAATGAGAAGTACAAGCCTTGTGTCAAAGGCCGAGAAATGGAATATGAAAAACTACGATGATTTTTGTGGTAGAGTAGTAGAATTATATTTCTCCAACTTTGTTAATCTTTAATGTTGTTGCATTGTTTATGATGATGAAAAATTACTTGTGTGTGAAATGAATAAAAATCTTGAATGCATAATGATAGAAAGCAAACTCAACAATATTTTTTGAATAAAAAAACATTTAAAACCTGGTCTATAGGAGGTGCCCCGGAGCGCAGTTGTTAAGCCGCTCTGCCTTCGCGCTCAGGGTGGTGGATCCCTGGCGTCTCGGGATCGAGTCCCACATCCGGGCTCCTCTGCTGGGAGCCTGCCTTCCTCTCCCACTCCCCCTGCTTGTGTTCCCTCTCCGCTGGCTGTCTCTTCTTATTCAATAAATAAATAAAATCTTTAAAAAAAAAAAAAAATAAAAAAAATAAAAAAATAAAACCCTGGTCTATAGAAAAACATTGAATTTTCAAGTAGGGTAGGAGGAAGAGTAAAAATAAAACCAAATCTCTGTATGCAGCTTAATTTGCTATGGATTTTGCAGTAAGTCACCAGGCAGTTCTAACCCATGGTGTACTTTTTTCTTTTTGTAACCACCAGAATTAAAGACACAGGACTTTTTTCTTTCTTTCTTTTTCTTTTTTAAAATGTATTTATTCATTTGAGAAGAAGCACACACAAGCAGGAGGGGCAGGAGAGGAAGAGGAAAGGAATCTCAAGTAGGCTCTGGGTGCAGACTCTGCACTGAACACAGGAAGGCCTGACACAGGCTTTATCTCAGGACCCTGAGATCGGGACCCGAGCCAAAACCAAGAGTTGGATGCTTAACCAACTGTGCCACCAGGCACCCCAACACAGGACTATTTTCCTAACCTTTCTGTTAATTCTGGGCATATGTGGGCAATCATATATATAAGTATAGATAGCATTTTCATCCTTTATAGATAGTGTAATATTTCTACAATTTATTTCTTAATTTTTCCTAGGAGAGGTGATTGATATCCAGGACTTAGACAACTTTCTAGCATGTGAGGGGATCAAGCTCACAGAAGAAGACATGAAGAACTAATGTCTCATTTGACTGTTAATGGTAGAGGTTTAAAAATTCTCTTGTCTTCCCAGAAGTGTGTCTTTTTGTTATCCTGTATATAAGATCCTCAGAAATGATCCTTGTCTTTTTCTTTTAAGATTTTATTTATATATTTGAGAGGAAGAAAGCACAAGTCCAAAAGGAGAAGCAGAATCCCCACTGAGCAGGGAGCCCAGTGCAGGGCTCGATTCCAGACTCAGAATGTGACCTGAGCCAAAGGCAGATGGGTAACCGACTGAGCCACCCAGGTGCCCAATCCTTGTCTTTTTATCACCTACAACAATGCTTCTCAAACTTGAACATGCATATGAATTACCTGGGCATTTATTAAAATGCAGATTGTGATTTGGGTCTGGGTTGGATCCTGAAAAAATTCTGCATTTCTAACAAGTTTCCCAATGATGCCAATGCTGCGGGTCAATGGGCCACGCACTGCCCTATGAAGGTCCTAAAGATGATGAAATAAAACATTAAGGTGCCCGGCCTTTCATTTCTTAAGTCACAAGTACAAGCAATATGTTAATTTGTACTTGCGGGCAGGATTCAGCCCAAAAATAAGAGCAGAAAAAAATATTACAGTAATTGAAATTAAAAATAAAAATGGAAGTATTAGGAATACACAAGAGGAAGCAAAGGAAGTTAGCGTTCATTGATTTCATTTATGTTTAACTCTTTGTTTGTTTATTGAGATTTTTATTATTGTTTGTTGAATCTGGCTACAGGACTTATCTGCTGACTGTTCTGTTTTTATAGCTACTTTAGTCTTTTTTATTTCTACTACTTTTCTTTGATGTTCTGATACCAAAAAAAAAAAAAAAAAAAGTAATCTGGGAGCACTGGGGAGTAGCATTTCTTACCATAATGCTTCAGTGATGTTGCTCTGCACCTCTGACCTTGAATGTATAAGTTTGTATATTGATTTATTTGACAACAAATATTTATTGATCATTAGAGACTTATGTGCAGGCACTATACTAGGTACAAGGAATATAAAAGAATGAAACAGAGAGAGTACAGACTTGGTTTTCTCTGCTAAGCCTAACTGAAAGTAGAGTAAAACACTGAACCAATATGTTTCACAAATCCCAGTTTTAAAGCTTAATAAATTTGAACCTATTCTTTGCAAACATCACTTTCTGTTCTCTCAGTTTGCTCTTTCTTCTTACTCACCCTAGACTTTCTTCCTCTCCTCTTTCCAATAGAGAAAAAGTCTCACACCTCCAAATCCATTACTCTGGACCTGATCATCTCCCACTTCATTGAAAATTATTTTCTAAATTGAGATATAACTGACATATAACATTATATTATATTTCAGGTGTACAACATAATGGTTCAATATTTTTTATAAAAAATCATTTCTTCCATAATTCCTTTCCAATACACTCAATTTCATCTCTCTTTCTCTCTACTCTCTGCCTTTGAAGAAGCACATAGTCCCCCCACTCCTCTTAAAGACCCAACCCTTCAGCTGGTTCTTCTGCCTCATAATTATGATCATTCGTCCCTCATTCCTTTCTCAGTCTGCTTTTTAATTGTCTATAGGAGCCACTTCTGCTTCCTCACTTCACATTCTCTTTGAATTCTTTTATTGGCTTCCCCACTGCAACTCTACTGAAATAGCCCTCAGAATCTGAACTCACTAATGATTTCCTTTTGCCATCCTCACTTATTCTAGCTTCGAACATGGGAACAATGTCGAGGGGTTTATTTCTGTCTTCTCAGTTTTAATTCCTTCCCTACCTTGATTATATCACTCCTTCATCGTTGCCTCATTATCAGCTCTCTATGACGGCAGTTCTCACTGTCCAGGGGCACCCCACTCTTTTGGGAGGGTCCATGAGATTGAAACTATTTTTAAAATAACACTAAGACAGTATTAGCCTTTATCACATTCTCATTCACTCACAAGTGTACAGTAGCTTTTGTAATAAACTCGTGATATATCCACACATGATATATCTGAGAAACCTATTAAAATATTTCTTTTCTGGGTGATTGGGTGACTTAGTCAGTTGAGCATCAGACTCTTGATTTTTGCTCAGGTGATGATCTCAGGTCATGAGATCCCGAGCCCATGTCGGAGGCTCGCATTGGGCATGGAGTCTGCTTGAATTCTCTCTCTCCATCTGCCCCTCAACCCTCCTGACACTCTCTCTCTCTCTCAAAAAAATAAATAATAAAATATTTCTTTTCTGACTACATAACTCTATAAGGCCAATTTTCTTCAACCAAAAAAAAAAAAAAATATCACAGCAAACTAAATGCAGAAACAGACTGAGAATCCCAGCTGTCTTGTATTAAGCCAGACATTAAAAGAGATTTGCAAAAATGTAAAACAATGCTATTTTTAGCTTAGGCTGCTATAACAAAAATACCATACGCTGGGTGGCTTATGAACAACAGAAATTTATTTCTCACAGTTCTGGGGCCAGAAGTTCGGAGATCAGTGTGCCAGCAAAGGTTGAGGATTCTGGTGAGAACACTCTTCTGGGCTACAGATTGTCACCTTCTCATGGTGTCCTCACATGGCGGAAGCACAGGGCAGCAGGCTCTCTCCTGACCGGTAAGGGGCACCAGTCCCATTCTCATGAGGGGTCTGCCTTTGGACATCTCATCTCTAATCACCTCCCGAAACCCTGCCTCCTAATACCATCACATTGGAGACAAGAATTTTAATATACAGAGATCTGAGGGGACACAAATGTTCAGTCAATAACACTACTTTACCCACTGGAAATTTTAATACCTTAATTTTCATTTTCAATTGGTACATATTTTCACTAAAAGTATGTTAACATGTACTGGATTTATTATTGCTATTTTAAAACATTTTTTAAATTTCTCAGTTTTAATATCTAATATATATTAATTAAACCCACATAATAGCTGTAACTCACATAAACCTCTTGGGGGCACATTTTTAAGAATGTAAAGAAGTGCTGAGACCAAAATGTTTGGCTACATTTGTTTTCTACTGGATTAATAACTCATCACTACTGTGTTTCCAGGGAGGCTAAAATATTTTCTCCTTTCTGTCCACACAGAAGCACCTTAAAGCTTTTCTTGTGGGGAAAGAGTGGACATTTCCTTAAACACCAGATGCATACAGTTGAGTTAATCAAACTCAATAGTCATGGCACACTATCATCATTGATCCATGATGGACCCCTTGTGTTTCATTTTATTATTTTCCCCCTTTACCTCCTACTTCCATTCCTATTTCCTTCCCCACATCATATATTTGCATTCTCTATTATACCTAATGTATGTTCTTTAATATACCTTCCTCATGTTTATTGTAGATATATGTGTATCCCTTTAAAAATTCAATGTGTGTGGTTTCTAATTTCCTTAAATGGTATTTATTGCTATAAAACTCATTCTATTTCTTTTTTTCCAATCAACACTTTTAACAGCCTTATTGAAATACAGCTCACATATAAGCAATTTATTAAAGTATATAATTGGATAGTTCTTAGTACTCACAGATATGGGCAACTATCACCACAGTCATTCTAAAGAGTGTTTCATCACCTAAAAAAGGTGCTATGTGTATGCAGAAGGTGCTAAGGAGCATTTAGCCAGACCGTGGTTTCTGGAAGACCCTAAGCTGAACAGAAGTATGGGAAGATCATTCCAGCCAGAGAAGTGTACTCTGTATCCTCAAGAGTGACAAGTACACCACCTCAAATGTGTTGTCTCAAAAAGAAGAAATCCTTGTTAGAAGAAAACACAAGAACAGGTCCTTCATACCTATTCAACTCTGAGCAATTGGCCAACATGAGATCTCTTCATATATTTTGTTTTAATGTCATCTGAGTTTGAAAAAAAGATGCTGCCAGATTTGAGGCGCTGGTTCTTCTTGTAATATCCCTTCTCTATGTAACCTTTGGAGTGTCATACCTTGAAACACAGAAAGAGGAGCCGTATTGAAGAAGTAGAGATTTGTCTCACTAAAGATTTATCCTTTCTTATCATGTACTCACCTGAGGGAAAAATGAATCAGTTCCCAATCAAACCAAAGTTTCTCTAGTTCTTCTAATTCATGAAAAGTTCAACCTGCCATGCCACTTTATGTTCACAACTTTTATCAGTTTTTATGAGTTACTTATTTAAATTCAATTGATTAACATATAATATATTATTAGTTTCAGAGGTAGAGTTTAGTGATTCATCAGCTCATATAACATCCAGTGCTCATTACATCCACATGTCCTCCTTAATGCCCATTGCCCAGTTACCCCATTCCCCACCCACTTCCCCTCCAGCAGCCCTCAGTTTTGTTTCTTAGAGTTAAGAGTCTCTTATGGTTTGTCTTCCCTCTCTGATTTCATTTTATTTCATTTTTCCTTCCCTTCCCCTATGAGCCTCTGTCTTGTTTCTTAAATTCCACATATGAATTGAAATCATATGATAATTGTCTATCTCTGACGACTTATTTCTATTAGCATAATAACCTCTATCTAGTTCCATCCATGTCCAGATGTGGAGAAAGGGGAACCCTCTCACACACTGCTGGGGGAATGCAAACTGATACAGCCACTCTGAAGAAAACAGTATGGAGGGTTCCTGAAAAAGTTAAAAATAGAACTACCCTACGACCCAGCAATTGCACTACTACTAGGTATTTACCCAAAGGATACAAACACAGTGATCCAAAGGGAGCACCTGCGCCCCCTGTTTATAGCAACTAATGCCCACAATACCCAAAATATGGAAAGAGCCCCGATGTCACTGACACATGAATGGATAAAGAAGATATGGTATATCTATATACAAGAAGAAAATTATTACTCAGCTTTTATGGTTTTTATGTGGCTTCCTCTGTGTCTGATTCAAAAATGTTTTACAGGAAATGGGAAGGTTAAGAGTGGATTCAATAATGGAGGCCTAAAGAAGTTTAAGCGATGAGTGGAAATTCATGATTCACTTTATAAAAATGGATAATCTGGTGCTATGAATTTATTTTCACATGTTTTCTTGGTTATAAAAGTAATACATATTCATTATAGAAAATTTCTATATTCAAAAACTGAAAGAATGCAAAGAAAATTTTAATAATTTGTAATTCTATCCACCCAATGACAATCCTATAATTTTTCTCACCCCTAATTTTTTTTCCTTATACACACACAATTTTTGTGCATTTGGCTTTTAGAGTCCACTTTCAAACTACTTTTCTATTTTCAGCACCTATTGATAGAGTATGTCTGATGACTAAAATTCCTTTTTGAATGCCTGTGAAATTTAACACATAACCTTAGTACTTTCTGTTTGCAGGCCTCTTAGCATATTTATTTCTAAAATAAGTTTTCCCAATGCCAAATGCCACCGATCTTACTAGAAAAGAATGAATGGGAGTTTGAAAATGATGCTGTGAGAAGAAAACTCATCGGGAGGCAAGTTAAAACTTGTCTTCTGCCCTCTTGCCCCCACACTCAGCCTCCAATCTGTACTTCATTCTCCAGTAATTTTGATTTGCTCTCCGCACCAGCATTTTCAACAAGAATGATTTTTTTAAATTGATGTGTCTCTGAAAGCCTGATTGTGTTTCAAAAGAAGAATTTAAGAATAATTTAAAAGGTGCTTTATGTAAAGTATCTACAAAATGAATCTTAATAGAGAAGATAAATTTAAATTCTGGGCACCCACATAACATTTCCAAATAGAGTCCTGTTGTATTTTATTATTTGCAAAAGAAAAAAAGATCTCTTTGAATAAGTCCCATTCTATCCCATATATTACTGCTTGTGTCGCTGGTTCCAAAACTTTCAAAAATGTCTGCTTGGTAGCTTTTAACCCCAGCATTTAAAATCATGATGCTGAATTTAGGGATACTGAAGCAATCCCCTGTGATCATGTATAAGGTCAGTGTTCATCAATAAGCATTTATTAGTACCCCAAGCACTGTGAAAAAGGAAGTTCAACAATGAAAAAGGGACAAAGTTCCTGCTTTCAGCAAGGCTGTTTTTGGGTACAAAGTAGGTGCTCAGTAAATGCTTGTGGATTGACTAATAGAATTTCTAGTCTCCTGCCTTCAGATAATGGAAGAAGATTCACTAACCCAGGCAGCTTTATCGAGGTCATCCTCATAATAGCCACTCTCCCAAATCTGTGTGTGCGGGCCACTCCAGAAGAAAAAAATTATGTAACACTATGTAAAACCCCAGGGCATGTAAGTGAGTCACCCAAATCAGAATCAATTATTAAAACCCTTCTCCAAAGCCGAGAGAACAGCTTCCAGTCCTGTCTGCTTACTTTTCCATCCTTCTTCTTGAATTCCTCTTCCATTTCTTCTTTTTCTCTGTTTTCTTCTCTTCTTCCTGTCTCTATTAATAGATTATTTTTCTCTCACTCCTGCTTCCACTTGTTTTCTAGTAGTGTTGCGTTTTTCTCTTCTCTTTCAGTCTCTGTCAAACAGACACAGTTCACACGCCTACACTGCTCTCCCGCCTTTCTTCACTCGTGGCCCATGCCACTTGCTGCCACAAAATATATGTTATTCTGTGGGTCCACAGTGCATTAAAAGAAAATGGAGACATTGAAAAGTATGTTTCATAATTTTAGAAACTTCCAACAGCAGTGTCTATTCCACAAAATTCACCAAATACTACTCAATGTCCACTTATTAAGTTTTCTTTATAGATATAGGTACTAAAGGAACA
>NW_024424897.1:15857343-15956710 GCF_017311325.1 Ursus maritimus | reverse complement strand
TAATGTGGAATTCTTTCTAAAAACTCTAAAAACTTACTATGTACCAAGCACCATTTCCAGAAGATGGGACCCAGCCATAAATAAGCAAAACAAAACAAAAGTGCTCTCATGAAGCTTACATTTTAATGAGACAGACCATACACAATAAGCAAATAATTATCAGGCAGCCATCTACGATGAAAGTAAAACAAAAAGACGCACTATGGATGGATGGATTTATACTTTCAGATGCATGGTCAATTCGTCTCTCTGAAGAAATGACATTTAAATGGAAACATGAATGAAAACAAGTCAACCATGTAAAACCTGTGGCAAGAGCATCTCAACCAGAGGAAAGAGCCAGTGCAAAGATCCTCACAGGTCTTTTTTCCAGGGAGCAAAACGGCTGGCAGGTTGCAGCAACAGAAAGAAGGCCAATGGAGCGCAGCGATTGGCAGGGTGGTGTGAAAGGTGCTGAGAGTCTATGGAACATAAGAACTAGGATGATCAGTAGGGGAAGAAAGGGATAAAGAAAGGGGGGGTAATCAGAAGGGGGAATGAAACATGAGAGACTATGGACTCTGAGAAACAAACTGAGGGCCTCAGAGGGGAGAGGGGTGGGGGAATGGGATAGACCGGTGATGGGTAGTAAGGAGGGCACGTATTGCATGGTGCACTGGGTGTTATACAACTAATGAATCATCGAGCCTTACATCGGAAACTGGGGATGTACTGTATGGTGACTAATATAATATAATAAAAAATCATTAAAAAAAAACAACACTCAAGTGAAACTGACATTCTTTTGCTACAAGCATGCACAATGAAGAACACAATGACTGCTAGTACATTTGTTGCCATGGTCTTGATTCACGCAAAGATGCCAGCAATTTCACCCACCTCTACTGTTGCACCACCAGTGCAAATGTCAAAAGTGTAAAAGGCAAAGGGTATTGGTGACTCCAGAGGTCCCTGGACCGCACTTTGAGAACCGTGGCTCTAACCCATCTCAACCTTCTTCTCAATGCAAGAGAACTAGGTCTGAAAGAAGGAAAACTGACCTCTAGGGCGAGCTAACTAAACAAACAAAACATTCCATTCACCATAACACTCTAAAGATTTTTAATAGCTTATGAAATAAAAGTTATATTAATTGAATGGACATATATTTAAAGCTCAAACTTTTTGTTATATCTTCCTGTGGATTGAAAATATAATAAAAATTTTAGAATAAAACATGAAAAATTACTGGGATTCCATACACCAAATCTTTATTTAGGAATTTTATATAGGGGAGCCTGGCTGGCTCAGTCAGTAGAGCGTGCAGCTCTTGATCTCAGGGTTATGAGTTCAAGCCCCTTGTTGGTTGTAAAGATTTCTCAAAAACTTTTTTTAATCTTAAAAAAATAATTTTATTTAACTTTTCACGTCTCGTTATCTTCATCTGAATCTAAATTCTGAATTTTCCTACAGAAGATGAAAAGGTTGATTTGGCTACGTTGATGGAAGCAGCTAGTGCTTTTACAGGTGAGTGAGAACTTGTATAACACATCATAAAATTGAGATCTTGATGCCTTGTAGAGAATTACCTATTTAAAGCAGTAGTTTACCCCCTCCAGCCATCATTAATAAGCTTGCTTTGCCTTTTTTACTTATTTATTAATGATTTTGTCTTATTGACAATAATTTAGATCATTAGAGATTTAGAGGTGTGGGCACTCTCAAATATTTTGGCCAGTAATGTGTTCATTTCTCCAGTGTTCAAAGAATCAAAATATTGGTGAACACAGTGGATCTCAATGTGAAGTTTTTGCATCAGGAAATATCACTATGAACAGTCAGTCCCATAATTCAGGTCATAAAGCAATAACAGAGGTATTACTTACCAGTACAATTACGTATATTTTATATACCATCATAAGTCATTGGGTAGTTACACTCCAAGCTACATTGACCCATATATAGAATAGGAATGTTATCTTCTTATTTTGATTAAAGAAACTTTTCAGGTGCTGAATTGTATAATAACTCTGTATATGAAGTCAGCTCATGTATTTCAACTTCATCCTGCAGTTAGAAATAATGCTGTACTGGATCATGTTTTTCATAGTTTAGAATAATTGTATTTTTTAATATTGTCACCTGAAATAATCCCCATCTATTCAAAGGAGAAAAGGTTGAAGCCAATGACTTAAAAAGTGTACTGAGAAACATGGGAATTGAGATCACTGAAAAAGAACAGTTGATGCTGTCGAAAACTCTGCCAATCTCTAGTGAGTGTTTAACACGCCATCATGGTGCTCAGGGAAATGTGGTATTATGGGCTTCTGGGTGAGAATTGTCTAATGTCCTAAGAAACCCCCTAAGGAAAATGCAGTCCAGACATAAGAAACCCCTTTCTTGTCACCTGTGTTTGGAAGTAAGAAACTTAGAAGTGAGAAATTCCTCTCTTTTCCATTCAGTCAAGGGGCCCCTTGCTAAATATTTTAAATGCTACACAACTAAATTCATCTGTAGCCCCCTGAATGTGCCCCACATCCTCAGTTCTACCCATGATAGCCCTCCCATCTCCCCATAATCCAACAACTAAAAGATAAACACCTAAGAGCAGGGGACCACCAGGACCATGTGCTTAAACTGTCAGTATTTGATTCTGATTTGTCAGTGATCCAACCAGTCCATCCTTCCTGGGCACCTGCATATGCTCTCCCTCAGAGACCCTAGAGGCCAGCCTGTGCTTCACCTGTGCCTCCTGCCCAGTCTCAGGGACCTCCATGGAGACATTCTTCCCCCTACCCTATAGCACCTGTCCCCACTTGTCCCTGAACATGAGCAAGCCTACACATCATGGTGGGTGCTAGAACCTATGATGATAGAAGCAGCAGCCCAGGAGCAAATGCTCAATGCCCATCCCTATTCCCCTCACATATACCTAAGGCTGCAGCCACTCACTATGTCTAGCATTCCCCCACATTGCTCTCAAGGGGCCAGTTACGAGAATTGCAGCATCCTTAGGATATTGGCTCTGAGAGAACAGAGTAGAGATGCACAAAGCAGCAGATGGACTGTAATGGAGATGGCCACATCCACATGCCAGGCACTGAGGGTTCTGTCAACACTGCAGACACTCCTTCCATAGGAAGGGGCCCTCTGAGACAGACAGCCCCTATGGAGATGGATTGGGCTGGCAGATGTCCCTTGTTATCTGCCCCTGTTGAATTTCCCCTCCGCTTATGAAAAGAGTTTGTTTAGAGAACAAAATTTATTTAAATATTGTTTGTAGTACCATTTGGGTTGATGACTATTTTTAATAAAATCCCTTTTAGACTCTACCATCCAGGCTAAACATATGCTTATAGGAATACCTTATGGGCCTAGAGCATAGGCAAGAAGAAGAGAAAGACAGAGGGGTCGAAGTGCAGTTAATGAAGGGAAAACTAAGAAGAAAGAAGCACATATGTGGGTGTATTTGTAGCCTGCATCAGCTACTGCCATGTGTTTCAACTAGGAAATCGATTGGCCACATTGTGGGCATTCCTTTTATTATTATTTGAGGGTGAGACAGAATGAATTTCTAGATGAATTATATAAAATGTCTTATAAAATTATAGAGTTCCTTATCCTTTTTTCTTTTGACTTGAATTTTACTCTATCTCACAGGAGATGGAAAGGTGTATAAGAAGAGATTACTGAATAGTGTGAAGCTTCTCAAAGGTAAGAATCATGAGAACAGGAACTAAAGTTTGTTATGCTTCTCATTTGCTTTTTTAGATTTCTTTTTTTTTTTTAAGATTTTATTTTATTTTATTCGACAGAGATAGAGACAGCCAGCGAGAGAGGGAACACAAGCAGCGGGAGTGGGAGAGGAAGAAGCAGGCTCATAGCGGAGGAGCCTGATGTGGGGCTCGATCCCATAACGCCGGGATTACACCCTGAGCCGAAGGCAGACGCTTAACCACTGTGCCACCCAGGCGCCCCTGCTTTTTTAGATTTCTGATTAGAACCATGCTATGCAATTATTCTACTGGTTTAGTGACACTGAACTTACGCCTCATAACCGACCACTCTTCTTGAGGTGTAACTACATTTGAGGACGTTATTCTTAGTAATGGGGAGCAAGGTTGAGATTCTGATTTCATTTATGTCAATTATCTTTATCAATTCATCACACTTCTCTAATTCTTCTTTTTCATCCATGATTATTTCAATTAAAAGTTATAGCACAATGTTGAGGGAGCATTTTCTCTTCTCAACTCTAGCACTGACTATCTGGGTTCATTTAAATGGCCAGTGTTTCACTCTACACGTAAAGTGGATGCAGACTCAAGGCTAGCATCTTCTAGTTCCTGGACCTACTTGAATTATTTACATCCTCTTCTTTCCTAAGGGAAAAAAGTCAATGTCAAGAACCTGAACACCCTTGTAAAGAACATGGAGATTGAGCTTGAGAAAGAGGACTATCAGGACTTACTGAGCCACCTGCCTATTGATGGTAAGTATTTCAGATACCACTGTACCTCAGGGCCAATCTTAGAGCTTCTAAATGAGGGCTTCTGAAAGGAAAGCTAGTTTTTAATCTCTTTGAAAAACTTATGAAATATTTCAAACATATATCAAAACAGAAAACAAACACCCTGACAAACACTTGCATATCCACTGGCTAGAGTTAACAAATGTTACCATTTTGCCATATTTCTTTCGTATATCTTCCTTCCTTCCCTTCCTTGTACACTTTTTAAAAATAAGATAAAGTTTCATTAATGACTGAATAAAACCAATTTATCTGGATAAAAATGTCACAGAGGCAAAGAGAGTAGAGTTCATTAGAAAGAATTTGCTAAGGGGTAAGTCCCAGGCTCAAAGTTCGTGAGTGAGAGGGCTCTTAGATTCAAATGTAGAGCCAGTGGCTTCCCATTAAAAACTTGATGCAGGGGGTGCCTGGGTGGCTCATTTGGTTAAGTGTCTGCTCAGGTCATGATCTCCAGGTCCTGGGATCAAGGCCCATTTCAGGCTCCCTGCTCAGCGGGAGTCTGCTTCTCCCTCTGCCTCCCCCCCGCTCATGCTCTCTCCCTCACTCTCTCTCTCTCTCAAATAAATAAAATCACTTTTAAAAAAACTTGATGAAAACAACTTATAAGAGAGCCAGATAGCACATCTTTCAGCACAACCAGCACATGCCAAACCAAAATAAACAAATTGTTCTTCTTCCCTAATTCAGGGTTCTTATTCTTAGCTAATAGGAAGTTGGCAGGTGTGGCTAAGGCAGGCCACTGTCACCAGCAAACATCTGCTGCCCCTACCTGTAGCTTCTTTTTTTTTTTTTTTTTTTTAAAGATTTTATTTATTTATGTGACAGAGAGACAGCCAGCGAGAGAGGGAACACAGCAGGGGGAGTGGGAGAGGAAGAAGCAGGCTCATAGCGGAGGAGCCTGATGTGGGACTCGATCCCGGCACGCCGGGATCACGCCCTGAGCCGAAGACAGACGCTTTAACGACTGCGCTACCCAGGCGCCCCTCTACCTGTAGCTTCTAAACTTAAATTTTTCATATCATTTTTCTAAGTCTAAGATTTGGTCTTTGTGCCTGAATTGTCTTTTCTTGCAGAGAATAAAATGGTTGATTTGAATGTGGTGATGGATGATGCAAAAGCTTTTACAGGTAAGAAGTTGTGGTAAAAAGGGAATTCATTATTAACTAAGACCTTAATGCTTTATAGGAAAAAAAAAAAAGATGTCTTTAAATAGTAGTTTTCTCTTCAGGCTACTACTGACATGCTAAGTTGAACCCCTACAAATTTAATGTTTGTTCTATAATCTTACTGTTTGATTTGGTATTTTTCCTGAATAGACGTATATTATGTGGAATTTGGGCCAATAATGTTTTCTACTTCACCATTGTTTAAACAACCATACTGTAGGTGAACTCTGTTCAATCTCAGGGTGAAGCTTTTGTAGGACAGCCAGGAAACACAGTCACTGTGTCAAAAGATCCCATAATTCAGGAAATAATTTGGCATTTGACTTATATCTGGGATTATATATGCTTTTCTTTTGTTTGAATTAAAAGTGTAAATTCTATTTCTGACATGATCTACAACCCACATGTACTCAGAATCTATATAGGTTAACAAGTTTCATTGTCAGTTCGCTCTTCTAAGTAAGCCTATGTCCCATAGTTCAACTTTTTCGTCACTGGAAATCCTTCATCCATTCCTAAAATTCTTATGTTAACAATTTCCATCTTTCCAAAGGTGAGAAAGTTAATGTCAATAATCTGAGCAATGCGATGAGGAAAATGGGGCTAGTACTTACTGAGGAGGAGAAGAAGCAGCTGCTGAAAACTCTGCCCATTCACAGTGAGTATTTAGCACATCTTTGAAACCCGGATTTATGGTTTTGTTTGTGAAAACTGCTGAAATTATATGTGTATGTCCAGTAAAACCCCTTTAGAAAGCACAGTTTCACAAAAGTAGAAATCCTGTTCTTGTCACTTACATTTTAATATTGAAAATTGGCAACATCTTTCACTGGTCTCCATCATCAAAACTAAATTATCCTCTTCCCCTGGGAGCATCACCTCACCTAAGTCATGACCAAGGGAAAAAGGAAAACCAGGGGAGTAAGAGTAGGAAGGAAAAGGGGAGAAATAGGGAGATAAAGACTTTTTAATTCAATGATAGGTAGATTTATATCAGTGAAAGCTCTGTCTTTGGTTTCATTCTCACTTGAGGGTAAAATAAATAAAATCCTAAATAAGTCTGAAGGGTTTTTCCCCCTGAAATTATGGATGTTGTATTGTCTTTGTGTTGTCTTTGTTAATCTTCCCTTCATTTAATCTCTATTCTTAATTGTGTCTTGTCTTACAGCTGATGGAAAAGTATACAATAATAGATTGCTAAAAGGTGTGAAGGCCCTCGATGGTGAGTAAGAAACACAGGGAANGAGCAAATAAAAATAAAATCCTCATGTTTACCATTTGCTGTTAAATGTTCCAACTTTGCTTCTTGCCAGTTTTTTTAAGATTTTATTTATTTAGAGAGAGAGAGACCATGTCTGTGTGAGTGGGAGGAGGGGCAGAGGGAGAAGGAAAGAGAGTATCAAGCAGACTCCACTGAGCACAGGGCCAGATGCAAGGCTCAGTCTCACAACCCCGAGATCATGACCTGATCCGAAATCAAGAGTCAGATGCTTAACCAGCTGACCCACCCAGGCACCCCTGCTTCTTGCCAATTTTTTGATCCGTTGTTATGGACTCAACTTACCATTTTTCTTTGGGTATGTTGACATTTGGAGATATAAGGAAAAGTATCATCTTACTGTAGGAAGTTCTAACACTGCTTTCTAGTAAGTGCCCAGAACTGTACAGACTGGTTGTTGTTTCAACCACAAGTAGATGTGCCAGTTCTCCCTGTTCACCTCTCATGGAAAACTGAAGGGTGCCTGGGTGGCTCAATTGGTTGAGCATTTGCCTTCAGCTGGGGTCATGGTCCCAGGGTCCTGGGATCGAGCCCTGCATAAGACGCCCTGCTCAGTGGGGAGTCTGCTTCTTCCTCTCCCTCTGCCTGCCCATACCCCTGCTTGTGTTCTCTCTCTCTGTGTCAAATAAATAAAACCTTAAAAAAAAAAAAAAACCTGAAGCAAAGTCCCCTAGATGGGTATTAAGAAAAATATGCTGTCTCTACTCCTTATACTAATTCTGTTATAAACAATTATATTTTTAATTTTTAATTACAAAAATATTTTTAAAACAGCAAATACTATAAGAAAACTATCCAATTCTACCACTTGGAAAACTGATAAAAGAAGTGTAAGTCAAGTCATGGGGATCTAATGTAGCATGGTGACTACAGTTAATAATACCATGTTGTATATTTGAAAGTTGCTAAGAGAGTAGGTTTTAAAAGTTCTCACCACAAGAAAAAAAAAACTTGTAACTTTGTGTAAGTGATGGATGTTAACAAGAATTATTGTGGTGATGACATTATAATATATACAAATACGAAGTCATTATGTTGTACATATGAAACTGATACAATGTTTATATGTCAATTATATGGACTCTGGAAAACAAACTGAGGGTTTCAGAGGGGAGGGGGTAGGGGATTGGGCTAGGCCGTTGATGGGTATTAAGGAGGGCACGTATTGCATGGAGCACTGGGTATTATAAGCAAACAATGAATCATGGAACACTACATCAAAAACTAATGATGTACTGTATGGTGAATAACATAACAATAAAAAATTGAGATATATATATATATTTTTTTAATTTTTAAAAAACTGAGAGTCCCCCTACCTCCCACCAATCTCATCCCTCCCCATAAAGGTAAATACTGTTTACTGTTTACCTTTTTCTCAATGATTACCTTTCTCAATTTTTTCCTACTTTCAACAGACATATCTAAATCTGGAAGATATATATATTAATAGTTTCTTTGTGCCCTTGTGGTTAACCCTCCATTTGGGATTTATGATGCATGGCCATGATTAGCATTTTTCACTCTTAAGCACCAATATTCATGTTTTTATTCCATACCCTTCTTTCCTAAGGACCAAGAGTCAAACTCAGAAGGGTGAAATCCGTCATGGAAAACATGGGGACTAAGCTCAAGGATGAGGAACTTGAGGAACTAATGACCCAAGTACCAATTGATGGTGAGTGTTATGGGCATCATTATGCTCTTCAGAGAAATAGTGAACCCTTCTATCAGAGCTGCTGAAAATAGCCTGCCTTTATAGTATTCAATGAAATAAATGTAAATAGAAAGACTTAATCTTGACTCATTAGGAAATACTATCTCCAGAAATGCTTTTTAAGAGATACGTTGGAGATACTACTTGTAAAATTCAGCCATGCCTGGGAAAGGCACACATATAAGTCACTGAAAGAAAAGTGACCTTTTTTTTTTTTTTACTTCATGTATAGGGGAACTTGTTCATAAGGGGACATTTAAGAGAAAAATTAACAAAGTGAGAAGCAAATGATGAATTAGGAGAGAATGGTTGTAAGGCAAAGAGCTAGTACCCGAAAGGTAGAAAAAGCCCTCACACATTGATAGAAAACATATGGAGAGTACAAAAATAGCCAAATATACAAATAAATAATTCATAAAAGAGGAACGTAAGTGCCCAGTAACATATGAGAAGATGTCTAACCTCATCAATAATCATGAAGATATAAATAAAATACAGTATTATTTTCACTCATTGGACCGGCAAAAATTAGCAAGATTGAGAACATCTACTTCTGGTGAGGATATGAGGAAAGGGACTCCCTGACACATTTCAGATGAGCGTTACCATTGCTATATGTCTTCTTGGAAAAGTCATTTGGCAGTATCTATGGGGGAAAAAATTCCCTTTTCCCTGGTGAATCCAGCCTACATGCCTCGTCTATAGTACATAGCATTTCTTAGTGCTGAGGCCTGGTCTTTGTTCTGCCACTAAATTGCTAACAAATAATTTAACCCTACTGAATGTTAGTTAGTGTCTTCATATGTTAAATGGGAAGCTGAACTAAATTATTTTCTATGGTCACTTTTTGCTCTGGAATCAATACAGATAATACATGTTAAGTACTTAATGCAGTGTCTAGAATATTCAGTAAATGTTTGTCATGATGATGGTGGTAGTGGTGCAGATAACGGAGAAGATGGAGAAGATGTTCAAGAAGAAGAAAAGGAAATTCTATGACCTATAAATTAATTTTGTCAATTATAAAAATATAAGTCCTGATAGAATAAATATTTGTTTACTAATTATGACTTTAAATAAATAGGTAATATGCAACTAGAGCATTTTCTAAGAAATCACTGGGCTCACTGTCTTCCTCCTCCACTACTCCTGTTCTTATTCTTGGCAAATTCACTACCTTCCAAATAGATCAGGGCTTTTGACTTTACTGTGCAATAGACGCCTTTGACAGTATGATGAATGCATCACTTCTGAGTATATTTTTAAATGCATAAAACAAAATATGTAAGATTACAAAGAAACTAATTTTATTATAATACAATGTATAAAACATCAAAGATATCAATTATTAGTACCTATTAACATATTTAACAAGTTCTAGTAGATCTAATAATTACTAGAATTTTAAAGCAGTGATGAGCATAAGCAACTTTTCAATACATTTGCAACAACTACCATATAATATGAAAATGTCAGTACTTGTATTAGTAACAAAGTCATAGGTTTTGCTACTACTGTGATTTGTTGCCTACACTAATAATTGAAGAAAATGCTAAAATTTAAGTTAAGTTAGTTAAGTTAAAATTAAGTTAGAAAATAAAGATGTACAGTTGACCCTCAGACAATGTGGGAGTTAGGGCACCAACACCCTGTGTAGTCGGAAATCTGCATGTAATTTTTTTACAGATTTTATTTATTTATTTATTTATTTATTTATTTATTTATTTGAGAGAGAGATTATGAGCAGAGGGGAAGGGTAGAAGGAGAAGCAGATTTCCTGCTGAACAGGGAGCCCAATGTGGGACTCGATCCCAAGACCCTGGGACCATGACCTGAGACCTGAGCTGAAGTCAGACGCTTGACTGACTGAGCCATCCAGGCGCCCTGCATATAACTTTTGACTCCCCAAAAACTTAACTACTAATAGCCTACTGTTGACCGAAAGCCATACCAGTAACATAAGTCAATCAACACATATATAATACATGTATCATATATTGTATTTTTACAATAAAGTAAGCTAGAGAAAAAATGTTACTAACAAAATCAAGAAAAAATACATTTATAGAACTGTACTGTATTTACCAAAAAAGCCCACGTAAAAGTGGCCCTTCACGGTTCAAACCCATGTCATTTAAGGGTCAGTTGTATTTTTTTTCCATCCAAGCTCAAGGACTCCCTGAATTCTATCATTAGAGCATCCATAGACCCCAGGTTAAGAAATCCTGATTAAATCCTAATTAACTCCTGTTATAAGTCACCCATCCAACATCATGACCTCCTGTCCTTGACCTCTCCCATTTCACTCATCTTTTACTCCCATCCCTTTAATTGCTCCTCACACGGTGATGACCTAGACCTTGTCCTCACCTAATACTTCATCACCCCCAATATCTCTATATCATCTACCTACTCTCTGACCTTTATCCTTCCAGTTTATTTACTATGCAGACATTTCTGCCATAACACAATGTAGGGATGCCTGAAAAAAAAAACCTTTCTGTAAAATTAATATTGCCCACCAAAGTGAGCTCATGCGGAAAATTGAAGCAGCCCACTCAAAATGTGTGCCACTGTGTAACCAGAACACTAACAAAAGCAGCAATTGATACTGTGTGAGGAAGCTTAGACACCGCAGGTAAATAGCTCAGAGTAGCTGGAGACTATTAAAAAAGAGTACAACACATATCCACAAGGAAAGAGCTGAAAAGCTGGCCTGCAGTTCTGAGATAGTGTAGATGAAAGTAGAGCCCTGAGCCAGTGAACCGGGTTCCCCTTCCTATATTACAGGCATTTTTAAAAAATTTTTTTACTAAAATAGAGCTGAAAAGGTCCCTGCTGTAGCCAACCCAGAATTTTTTATTTTCCTTCTGACATTCATAATTCTAATTCTTTCACTTAGGAAAAACCGTGTGTGAGCTAACACACCTCCCGCGTTGCTCTGACATTATTCCATCCAGCAGCCGAATGTGGTGCATCGGTTCTATCGAGCAGGTTCTGTAGCAGAACAGAGTGCAGAACTCCAGCTCTAGCTCCTTACCAGCCACATGGGGTTCTCCGCTCCCATGGTGGGCTGGCCCTTCCACTTGTGCCCTGGATCTCATTTCCACCTGCTTTCTCAAAGACTGAACTCCTGCAATTTCCCCCTTTCTCTCCTGCATCATCAATTTCTCCCTCTCTACTCTCTCTCTCTCTATAGATGCCACCGACTTGCAGATCATGCTTTCCTCTTCCCCTCGTCCCCCGCCGCTACCCCTCCACCTCTTAGTTCCTCTTCACAGCAGAACCTCTCAAAACATTGTCATTACTTAGCATTGTATGGTGACTGATCATTGCCACACTTGTGAATGAGCGCAGCATAATGTATAAACTTGTCAAATCACTATGTTGTGCTCCTGAAACTAATGTCACATTGTGTGTCAACTATACTTCAAAAAAAGAAACCCCAAACTTGTGCTTTCTTTTTCTCTCCACTTCCTCGCTCCCATTCACTCTCTAGCACTCATTCCCTGCCACGGAACTGAACCAGCTCTCAATCTTCAGTGACCTCTATCTCTTGCCAATGTTCATGGTTAAGTCTCTGTTCTTATTTTACTTAACATCTCAGCAGCGTTTGACATAGTGACTGACCCCTCTTTATTAACACATTTTTTTCTCCAGACTTTTGAAGCCCCATACTTACCTGGTTTTCTTCTTTCCTCACTGAGAGCTTCTCAGTTTCCTTTTCAGTTTCTGACTTTTTCCTCTGCAAGATTTCTAAATAATGACGTGTCCAGGACTAGACTCTTGGCTACATCTTCTTCCTAGGAGATTGCTAATAGTCACGTAAAGAACTATGGTTGCAACCATAGCCCAAGACACCAGTATCTCCTTCCTGGGCCACTGAAACCGTCTCTAGTCCCCATTCCTCCAGTTTCCCCATCTTGCACACATCAGCCAGAATAATCTTTTGAAAGTGAAATCAGGTTAAATTACTCCCCTTCTTCATGGCCTCCAATGACATTCCATTGCAACCAGAACAAAATCCCAACTTTATCATCAGGGCCAACAGTGCCCTTCATGATTTGGCCCATGTCACACCAGCCTTTTCTCTGCTTCTCAATCATAACAAAAAGCAACAATTGATATTGTGTGAAGAAGCTTAGACAGCCCAGGTAAATAGCTCAAATTCATCCCCATCTTAGGGCTGCCATGCGTACTGTTTTTCTAATTGGAATGTTCCTCCCCTAGTTCTTTACATGACTATCCTATTCTCATCATTCAGGCCTCAACCCAAATAGACCCTCCTCAGAGAGGCCTTCCCTGATTTCCCTTTCTAGAGCACCCTACATTACTCTTTATTGTATAACCCTATTTTAATTTGGTAACATCTTTACCTCAAGTGATCCTTTTTGTTTTGTTTACATGTTAATTGTCTGTTTCCCTCTGCTAGATGTACACTCCTTGACAGCAAGAACTCTGCCAGCTGGTTTACTTTTGTATCCCCAAAGCCTAGCAAAGTGCCTGGCACATAGAAGCTACCCCCTAAATATTTGTTCATTAACTGACCACATAAAAAAATACTCAGGGTCAGTTTCATTTTTCCTGTCTCCCTGTACTTACCTATAACAAATCACTTCTTAATTTAATCTTACTCCGGTGGTCTCTAAAGCAAAGAAAAAAGGGAGATACAAGAATGATTCATTATAGATTGAAAACTTTCTTCATTTCTAAGATAGCACTATTATCTCTGAGGATAAGTCTGTAAAATGCTAAAGAAATTTTAAGGAAAAACTGCCATATTCTTCTGGTCTTCATAGTTTCAGGGGTCTCAGTAACAACAGCTTATCTGATTCTGAAGTTTATTCCCTTGCCTTACAGGTGATAGAACAGTTGGTCTGAATGATTTGATGGATGCTGTCGGTTGCATCAAGGGTAAGTTGCAAGCTGAGATGAAAGGATATTATAAATAACACCTTAATATTTCACAGTTGGTGGAGGGAAGTATTTCCCCTTCATATATGTTTAAATTCTTTCATATGTGTTCCGTTTTTATGGATGCTTCTGAACTTGGGTAAATAGTAATTAATATGTGTTTATATATCAATACCCATGACATTCTCTGAAATTTTCCCCTAAAGAGTTTTTCAACAGAGTACTAGGTATCAAGGGCCAAAGAACTATTCCTTTTCCCCCACGAACCCCACTCCCAGGAATTTATCCTCTGGAAATAATTAAGCTGAATAAAAGAAAAAAATTCTCTGCCTAAAGCCCTTCAGAGAAATTTGAAAGAGCCTAAATATCTAACAGTATAGGAATTACTACACCATGGCCTGTTGGGCTAGTGGGATATCTTGTGTTGAAATGTTAAGTGTAAAGATTATGTGGCAATTTGGAAATATGTTAATGATGTAATATTAGGTTGGAAAAGCAAAATACAGAATTGTATGTATATTAGATTTTCACACAATGAAAGTACAGCCTTATTGTCAAAGGCCGGAAATGGAATATGAAAAACTACGATGATTTTTGTGGTAGAGTAGTAGAATTATATTTCTCCCCTTTGTTAATCTTTAATGTTGTTGCATTGTTTTTATGATGAATGAGAAAAAATTACTTCTGTGTTGAAATGAATAAAAATCTTGGAATGCATAATGATCAGAGAAGCAAACTCCAACCAAATATTTTTGAATAAAAATAAACATTTAAAACCTGGTCTATAGGGGTGCCTGGGTAGCGCAGTTGTTAAAGCGTCTGCCTTCGGCTCAGGGTGTGATCCCGGCGTTCCGGGATCGAGTCCCACATCGGGCTCCTCTGCTGGGAGCCTGCTTCTTCCTCTCCCACTCCCCCTGCTTGTGTTCCCTCTCTCGCTGGCTGTCTCTGTCAAATAAATAAATAAAATCTTAAAAAATAAAAAAAAAATAAAAAAAATAAAAAAATAAAACCTGGTCTATAGAAAAACATTGAATTTTCAAGTAGGGTAGGAGGAAGAGTAAAAATAAAACCAAATCTCTGTATGCAGCTTAATTTGCTATGGATTTTGCAGTAAGTCACCAGGCAGTTCCTAACCCATGGTGTACTTTCTTTTTTGTAGCCACCAGAATTAAAGACACAGGACTTTTTTCTTTCTTTCTTTTTCTTTTTTAAGATGTATTTATTCATTTGAGAGAGAGAGAAAGCACAAGCAGGAGGGGCAGGGAGAGGAAGAGAGAATCTCAAGTAGGCTCTGGGTGCAGACTCTGCACTGAACACAGAGCCTGACACAGGGCTTTATCTCAGGACCCTGAGATCAGGACCCGAGCCAAAACCAAGAGTTGGATGCTTAACCAACTGTGCCACCAGGCACCCCAACACAGGACTATTTTCTAACCTTTCTGTTAATTCTGGGCATATGTGGGCAATCATATATATAAGTATAGATAGCATTTTTCATCCTTTATAGATAGTGTAATATTTCTACAATTTATTTCTTAATTTTTCTAAGGAGAGGTGATTGATATCCAGGACTTAGACAACTTTCTAGCATGTGAGGGGATCAAGCTCACAGAAGAAGACATGAAGGAGCTAATGTCTCATTTGACTGTTAATGGTGAGGTTTTTAAAAATTCTCTTGTCTTCCCAGAAGTGTGTCTTTGTTATCCTGTATATAAGATCCTCAGAAATGATCCTTGTCTTTTTCTTTTAAGATTTTATTTATATATTTGAGAGGAAGAAAGCACAAGGGGGGGGGGGTCAAAAGGAGAAGCAGAATCCCCACTGAGCAGGGAGCCCAGTGCAGGGCTCGATTCCAGACTCCAGAATCATGACCTGAGCCAAAGGCAGATGGGTAACCGACTGAGCCACCCAGGTGCCCAATCCTTGTCTTTTTATCACCTACAACAATGCTTCTCAAACTTGAACATGCATATGAATTACCTGGGCATTTATTAAAATGCAGATTGTGATTTGGGTCTGGGTTGGATCCTGAAAAATTCTGCATTTCTAACAAGTTCCCAATGATGCCAATGCTGCGGGTCAATGGGCCACACTTTGCCTATGAAGGTCCTAAAAGATGATGAAATAAAACATTAAGATTGTGCCCGGCCTTTCATTTCTTAAGTCACAAGTACAAGCAATATGTTAATTTGTACTTGCGGGCAGGATTCCAGCCCAAAAATAAGAACGAAAAATATTACAGTAATTGAAATTAAAAATAAAAATGAGTATTAGGGAGAGATACACAAGAGGAAGCAAGGAAGTTAAGCGTTCATTGATTTCATTTATGTTTGCTCTTTTGTTTGTTTATTGAGATTTTTATTATTGTTTGTTGAATCTGGCTACAGGACTTATCTGCTGACTGTTCTGTTTTATAGCTACTTTAGTCTTTTTTTATTTCTACTGCTTTCTTTGATGTTCTGATACCAAAAAAAAAAAAAAAAAGTAATCTGGGAGCACTGGGGAGTAGCATTTCTTACCATAATGCTTCAGTGATGTTGCTCTGCACCTCTGACCTTGAATGTATAAGTTTGTATATTGATTTATTTGACCAACAAATATTTATTGATCATTGAATATGTGCAGGCACTATACTAGGTACAAGGAATATAAGAATGAAACAGAGAGTACAGACTTGGTTTTCTCTGCTAAGCCTAACTGAAAGTAGGAAGTAAAACACTGAACCAATATGTTTCACAAATCCCAGTTTTAAAGCAATAAATTTGAACCTATTCTTTGCAAACATCACTTTCTGTTCTCTCCAGTTTGCTCTTTCTTCTTACTCACCTAGACTTTCTTCCTCTCCTCTTTCCAATAGAGAAAAGTCTCACACCTCCAAATCCATTACTCTGGACCTGATCATCTCCCACTTCATTGAAAATTATTTTCTAAATTGAGATATAACTGACATATAACATTATATTATATTTCAGGTGTACAACATAATGGTTCAATATTTTTATAAAAAATCATTTCTTCCATAATTCCTTTCCAATACACTCAATTTCATCTCTTTCTCTCTACTCTGCCTTTGAAGAGGCACATAGTCCCCCACTCCTCTTAAAGACTAACCTTCAGCTGGTTCTTCTGCCTCATAATTATGATCATTCGTCCCTCATTCCTTTCTCAGTCTGCTTTTTAATTGTCTATAGGAGCCACTTCTGCTTCCTCACTTCACATTCTCTTTGAATTCTTGCAATTGGCTTCCCCACTGCAACTCTACTGAAATAGCCCTCAGAATCTGAACTCACTAATGATTTCCTTTGCCATCCTCACTTATTCTAGCTTCCGAACATGGGAACAATCGAGGGTTTATTTCTGTCTTCTCAGTTTTAATTCCTTCCCTACCTTGATTATATCACTCCTTCATCGTTGCCTCATTATCAGCTCTCTATGGCAGCAGTTCTCAAATCACTGTCCAGGGGCACCCCACTCTTTTGGGAGGTCCATGAGATTGAAACTATTTTTAAAATAACACTAAGACAGTATTAGCCTTTATCATTCTCATTCACTCACAAGTGTACAGTAGCTTTTGTAATAAGCTACGTGATATATCCACACATGATATATCTGAGAAACCTATTAAAATATTTCTTTTCTGGGTGATTGGGTGACTTAGTCAGTTGAGCATCAGACTCTTGATTTTTGCTCAGGTGATGATCTCAAGGTCATGAGATCGAGCCCCATGTCAGGCTCGCATTGGGCATGGAGTCTGCTTGAGATTCTCTCTCTCCATCTGCCCCTCCGCCCTCCTGACACTCTCTCTCTCTCTCAAAAAAAAATAAATAATAAAATATTTCTTTTCTGACTACATAACTCTATAAGGCCAGATTTTCTTCAACCAAAAAAAAAAAAAAATATCACAGCAAACTAAATGCAGAAACAGACTGAGAATCCCAGCTGTCTTGTATTAAGCCAGACATTAAAGAGATTTGCAAAAATGTAAAACAATGCTATTTTAGCTTAGGCTGCTATAACAAAAATACCATACGCTGGGTGGCTTATGAACAACAGAAATTTATTTCTCACAGTTCTGGGGCCAGAAGTTCGGAGATCAGTGTGCCAGCAAGGTTGAGTTCTGGTGAGAACACTCTTCTGGGCTACAGATTGTCACCTTCTCATGGTATCCTCACATGGCGGAGAGCACAGGGCAGCAGGCTCTCTCCTGACCCGTAGGGGCACCAGTCCCATTCTCATGAGGGTCTGCCTTCAGGATCTCATCCTGTCCTAATCACCTCCCCGAAACCCTGCCTCCTAATACCATCACATTGGAGACAGAATTTTAATATACGAATCTGAGGGGACACAAATGTTCAGTCAATAACACTACTTTACCCACCAAATTTTAATACCTTAATTTTTTCATTTTTCAATTGGTACATATTTTTCACTAAAAAGTATGTTAACATGTACTGGATTTATTATTGCTATTTTAAAACATTTTTTAAATTTCTCAGTTTTAATATCTAATATGATAATTAAACCCACATAATAGCTGTAACTCACATAAACCTCTTAGAGGGCCTCGAAAATTTTTAAGAATGTAAAGAAGTGCTGAGACCAAAATGTTTGAAAACATTTGTTTTCTGGATTATGCTTTGTCACTACTGTGTTTCCAGGAGGCTGCTAAATATTTTCTCCTTTCTGTCCCACCGGCACCTTAAGCTTTTCTTGTGGGGAAAGAGTGGACATTTCCTTAAACACCAGATGCATACAGTTGAGTTAATCAAACTCAATAGTCATGGCACACTATCATCATTGATCCATGATGGACCCCTTGTGTTTCATTTTATTATTTTCCCCCTTTACCTCCTACTTCCATTCCTATTTCCTTCCCCCCATCATATGTACATTCTCTATTATACCTAATGTATGTTCTTCCAATATACCTTCCTCATGTTTATTGTAGATATATGTGTATCCCTTTAAAAATTCAATGTGTGTGGTTTCTAATTTCCTTAAATGGTATTGTGCTATAAAACTCATTCTATTTCTTTTTTTCCAATCAACACTTTTAACAGCCTTATTGAAATACAGCTCACATACTAAGCAATTTATTAAAGTATATAATTGGATAGTTCTTAGTACTCACAGATATGGGCAACTATCACCACAGTCATTCTAGAACATTTTCATCACCTAAAAAAGGTGCTATGTGTATGCAGAAGGTGCTAAGGGAGCATTTAGCCAAGACCGTGGTTTTCTGGAGAAGACCCTAAGCTGAACAAGTATGGGAAGATCATTCCAGCCAGAGAAGTGTACTCTGTATCCTCAAGAGTGACAAGTACACCACCTCAAATGTGTTGGTTCTCAAGAAATCCTTGTTAGAAGAAAACACAGAACAGGTCCTTCCATACCTATTCCAACTCTGAGCAATTGGCCAACATAGTCTCTTCATATATTTTGTTTTAATGTCATCTGAGTTTGAAAAAAAAAGATGCTGCCAGATTTGAGCGCTGGTTCTTCTTGTAATATCCCTTCTCCACATGTAACCTTTGGAGTGTCATACCTTGAAACACAGAAAAGAGGAACCGTATTGAAGAAGTAGAGAGATTTGTCTCACTAAAGATTTATCCTTTCTTATCATACTCACCTGAGGGAAAAATGAATCCAGTTCCCAATCAAACCAGTTTCTCTAGTTCTTCTAATTCATGTGAAAAGTTCCAACCTGCCATGCCACTTTAATAATTTCACAACTTTTATCAGTTTTTATGAGTTACTTATTTAAATTCAATTGATTAACATATAATATATTATTAGTTTCAGAGGTAGAGTTTAGTGATTCATCAGCTCATATAACATCCAGTGCTCATTACATCACATGTCCTCCTTAATGCCCATTGCCCAGTTACCCCATTCCCCACCCACTTCCCCTCCAGCAGCCCTCAGTTTGTTTCTTAGAGTTAAGAGTCTCTTATGGTTTGTCTTCCTCTCTGATTTCATTTTATTTCATTTTTCCTTCCCTTCCCCTATGAGCCTCTGTCTTGTTTCTTAAATTCCACATATGAGTGAAATCATATGATAATTGTCTATCTCTGACTGACTTATTTCTATTAGCATAATAACCTCTATCTAGTTCCATCCATGTCAGATGTGGAGAAAGGGGAACCCTCTCACACTGCTGGGGGGAATGCAAACTGATACAGCCACTCTGGAAAACAGTATGGAGGTTCCTGAAAAAGTTAAAAATAGAACTACCCTACGACCCAGCAATTGCACTACTAGGTATTTACCCAAAGGATACAAACACAGTGATCCAAAGGAGCACCTGCGCCCCAATGTTTATAGCAGCAATGCCCACAATACCCAAAATATGGAAAGAGCCCCGATGTCCACTGACACATGAATGGATAAAGAAGATATGGTATATCTATATACAAGAGAATATTACTCAGCTTTTATGAGTTTTTATGTGGCTTCCTCTGTGTCTGATTCAAATGTTTTACAGGAAATGGGAAGGTTAGAGTGGATTCAATAATGGAGGGCCTAAAGAAGTTTAAACGTGAGTGGAAATTCATGATTCACTTTATAAAAATGGATAATCTGGTGCTATGAATTTATTTTCACATGTTTTCTTGGTTATAAAAGTAATACATATTCATTATAGAAAATTTCTATATTCAAAAACTGAAAGAATGCAAAAGGAAAATTTTAATAATTTGTAATTCTATCCACCCAATGATAATCTATAATTTTTCTCACCCCTAATTTTTTTCCTTATACACACACAATTTTTGTGCATTTAGCTTTAAAGTCCCACTTTCAAACTACTTTTCTATTTTCTTATTAATACCTATTGATAGGTATGTCTGATGACCTAAAATTCCTTTTTGAATGCCTGTGAAATTTAACACATAACCTTAGTACTTTCTGTTTGCAGGCCTCTTAGCATATTTATTTCTAAAATAAGTTTCCCAATGCCAAATGCCACCGTCTGTACTTACTTAGAAAAGAATGAATGGGAGGTTTGAAAATGATGCTGTGAAACTCATCAGGAGAGGCAAGTTAAAACTTGTCTTCTGCCCTCTTGCCCCCACACTCAGCCTCAATCTGTACTTCATTCTCCAGTAATTTTGATTTGCTCTCCGCACCAGCATTTTTCAACAAGAATGATTTTTTTTAAATTGATGTGTCTCTGAAAGCCTGATTGTGTTTCAAAAAGAAGAATTTAAGAATAATTTAAGGTGCTTTATGTAAGTATCTACAAAATGAATCTTAATAAGAGAAGATAAATTTAAATTCTGGGCACCCACACTTAACATTTCCAAATGAGTCCTGTTGTATTTTATTATTTGCAAAAGAAAAAAGATCTCTTTGAATAAGTCCCATTCTATCCCATATATTACTGCTTGTGTCGCTGGTTCCAGAAAACTTTCAAAAATGTCTGCTTGGTAGCTTTTAACCCCAGCATTTAAAATCATGATGCTGAATTTAGGGATACTGAAGCAATCCCCTGTGATCATGTATAAGGTCAGTGTTCATCAATAAGCATTTATTGAGTACCCCAAGCACTGTGAAAAAGGAAGTTCAGCAATGAAAAAGGGACAAAGTTCCTGCTTTCAGCAAGGCTGTTTTTGGGTACAAAGTAGGTGCTCAGTAAATGCTTGTGGATTGACTAATAGAATTTCTAGTCTCCTGCCTTCAGATAATGGAAGAAGATTCACTAACCCAGGCAGCTTTATCGAGGTCATCCTCATAATAGCCCTCCCAATCCGGGCCACTCAGAAGAAAGAATTATGTAACACTATGTAAAACCCCAGGGCATGTAAGTGAGTCACCCAAATCAGAATCAATTATTAAAACCCTTCTCCAAAGCCGAGAGAGAACAGCTTCCCAGTCCTGTCTGCTTACTTTTCCATCCTTCTTCTTGGTCCTCTTCCATTTCTTCTTTTTCTCTGTTTTTCTTCTCTTCTTCCTGTCTCTATTAATAGATTATTTTTCTCTCACTCCTGCTTCCACTTGTTTTCCTAGTAGTGTTGCGTTTTTCTCTTCTCTTTCCAGTCTCTGTCAAACAGACACAGTTCACACGCCTACACTGCTCTCCCACTTGCTTTCTTCACTACGTAAGCCCATGCCACTTGCTGCCACCAAAATATATGTTATTCTGTGAAGTCCACAGTGCATTAAAGAAAATGGAGACATTGAAAAGTATGTTTCATAATTTTAGAAACTTCCAACAGCAGTGTCTATTCCACAAATTCACCAAATACTACTCAATGTCCACTTATTAAGTTTTCTTTATAGATATAGGTACTAAAGGAACAGATTTTATTTCTGAATACTGTATACTGTATTGACATTTTTTGTACATTCACACATGCACTACCTATGATTTAAGTTTTCGCTCTCAAATTTCTGATGACTAGACATACTCATTTTTTAGACAATGGCATTTTTTTATACTTATCTTTTTTCTCCAATCCCCATTTCACCATTTCTATTTTTCTAAGGAATAAAAATAAACTTCAGTTACCTAAGCATAGTAACGTGAAAATGACACTCCTATATGCACAACTTCAAGACCTGCTAATGTTTCATGTCATTTGATGGTGAACATTCAAAATTCCACTCTGGCCTGCCATGTGTTAGGTTGTACGGTTCTGTATGAGAATCTCTAAAACCATACTTATTAGGGTTATGGAGAAACTCTAAATACATTTTTTAAAAAGCCTACTGTGTAAAAATGAAGACTGCCACTTGTCAGAAACAGAAACCTTCCAAGTCCCATTCCCAGCCAGAGTGGTGCCACAAGCAGCATCCTAGGATGGCAGAGGATGCCTCTAGCAAACTGACTTCTAGGCAGGGAGAAGAACCAAGCAACAGAGAAGGGAAGAATGAGAGGGAAGGGAGGGAAGAAAGGTGTTTGATAGGCTCTTCTTAATCCTATGAATTATGTGTTTTGTGTTAGTACTAATCTCTCCCTTTGCATAAAAAAAAAGTATCTACTTTCTATGTACTGCTTTCTGCATGATATACTACCCTGTGTCACCTTCACAGCCTAAAGGTACTACCAAAACGCTTCCATGTTTCCATAACCTACAACTGACCTTTCTTGATATCAAAATAGCATGATTGACTTTATCTGGCCAAACTAAACCAAACTTAGGGGAATTGAACTATTATACCCAGCACTTTTCTCCTGAGTTAATCTCATTGTGCATAGAAAACCAAACTATCCAATATTCTGAGACGAAGAAAAGAATTGAATCAGTATTATTAAAGTACTTGTTCCATTGTTGTTCTGGCCATAAGGTTGAGTAGCGCAAGGCAGAGAAATTTTATAGTCAATATTATAACAAATATTGTATGTACACACTTCACAGGAGAATTCACTAGAAAGAAATAACTATACCACTAAAAGTCATATAATTAGTCAACAGTTCACAACCAAAGCACTAATGAAAACGAAATGGGTAGCAGGTTGTCCTCCCTGAGTCAACAAGTTTTCAAAGTCACTTCATTTCTTTTCATCCTAAAAGATGACAAGTGAATAGTCTTGCCTTCGATTTGTAGTTGACTCTATTTGTTGTTTCAAAAACAATTTTTGAAGTTTGAGACATTCAGGCACTAAAAGAGGCTGTATGAATTAACTGGGGATGAGAGAGTGCACTTGTCATGATGAGCGCCATTGTTGTATGCCAAGTGTTGAATCACCATATTGTACACCTGAAACTAATATTACACTGAATGTTGTTAACTAACTGAAATTTAAGTAAAAACTCAAAAAAAAAAACAAAAAAAACAAGAGGTATGTCACATATAACTGACATTTTCTCTTCACTTTCTCACTCAGAGGAAAAATTAAAAGAAAATTGTAATTTCCTCCTATTCTACTTTTCAAAAACTTCAGAATGTATATAATTTTGACCTTAATCTTGTCTTTAAGCAAAAGGGATGGTGCCACTATATAAGTTGATGAAAACTGGACATGATACTAAAGGTGAGTGTGAGACCTGATGTGAAGGCATCATAATGATGGGATTTAATACTTTGACTTAGGTATTTCAATCCCATAGTTACTTTCCCTCATAGTTTTGTCAATCACTACCCTCCATTTACTTGTTGATAGGCGACTACACCATTCTCTCTCCAATTGTTTTTCTGAGTTCCTTTTGCTTTTATAGTCCATACCACACTGCATCACATGTGATTATCAGATATTTTATATTGTTTTCTAATGGATTTATTTGTGATGGATTTGTTTTTATCTCTGGTTACTTTGTAACTTATTTGGTGAAATTTACAGTGCAATTACACAAAGCAGGTGTTCCTAGCTCTGCTACTAAAGAGATTAATTCAATTCATTGTGCTTTAGTGTCCCTATCAATAAAATGAAAAAGGTGAATTAGATTAATGATCTGTTGTTCTTTTTCAGCTGCAAAATTTGTGGTTGAAAAGACACTATCAAGAAAATGAAAAGCCAACCCACAGAACAGGAGAAATATTTGTAAATTATGTATCTGATAAGGGTCTAGTTTTAACTCCACAATAAAAAGACAAATAACCTGCCTGGGTGGTTCAGTTGGTGAAGCATCTGCCTTCAGCTCAAGTCATGATCCCAGGGTCCTGGGATGGAGACCCACATCAGGCTCTTTGCTCAGCGGGGAATCTGCTTCTCCCTCTGCCTATCACTCCCCCTGCTTGTGCTCATGCTCTCTCTCTCTCTGACAAACAAATAAATAAAATCTTTAGAAAAAAAAAAGAAGAAGAAGAAGATATAAAAAATGACTAATAAGCACATGAAAAGGTGTTCAACATCATTAGTCATTAAAGAAATGCAAATCAAAACTGCAAGCTACCACTTCACACCCACTTGGATGACTATAATAAAAAAAGACAATAACAAATGTTGATGAGGGCATGGAAAAATTGGGAGTCCTCATATATTGCTGGTGGGAATGTAAAATGGGGCAGATGCTGTCGAAAATAATTTGGCAGTCCCCAAAATGCGAAACATAATTATGACCCAGCAATTCTATTCCATGGGATATACCCAAGAGAAATGAAAACATATGTCCACATAAGAACTTGTTCAAGAATGACCATAGAAACACGACCCATAATAGTCAAAAAGTGAAGACAATCCAAATGTCCATCAACTGATAAATGGATACACAAAATGTGGCCTATCCATACAATGGAATATTGTTTAGCCATAAAAAGGAATGAAGCATGGATACATGCCAAAACACTGATGAACCTTGAAAACATTATGCTAAGTGAAAGAAGCCAGACAAAAAGGCCACATATAATATTATTCTGTTTATATTGAATGTCAAGAATAGGCAAATCAATAGAGAGAAGATAGATTAGTGGTTGCCCATAGGCAACTGCTGTGAGAGGGGAGTATGGAGAGTAGCTGCTAGCGGTACAAGGCTTCTTTCTACGTGATGGAACTATTCTGGATGTAGATGGTGGTGATGGTTGTACAACTTTGTAAATATACTAAAAACCACTGAACTCACACTTTTAAAACAGTAAGTTTTATGGTATGTGAATTATATTTTAATTTTTTTTAAAGTATCGAACTGACCCAAAAAAGCATCTGCTGAAAAAACCCAAGAATGCCAAACCTGCACCTGTTTACTTGTCAAGCTCTGTAGGTGGAAAAAATAAGCAATAGGCTGGACCCAATATAAGTCCTAGCCCCAAAGCACCTTCCATATATCCAGTGTACCTATCTGTGGAACCCAGCTTATGTCCTAGTACTATCAGCCCTGCAGATAAATATCACACCAGTCCACCAGTTCTAAACTATCTAGGATATGCCCATAAGTAAATTAAGTGAAATCAGTTCTTCATCCCATTTGGTTCTGGTTAGATGACTATTGGTGTAGCTAAATAGTAGTACATGCCTACTCCCTGGGATATTTTAGTTTCTTATGTATACCACCCTATTAATTTTGATGACTTCTGTCACCACTATTCACTCACAGATCATGGGAACCTGAATTTGAATGAACTTGTCCCACTTCCCTGCCAGCTACTTTTGGGTAGGCAAGCCATCTTTTAAGTCTTTATTCTCTATTCCTAGCAGATAGTAGGTATCTGCTGAAGGGATGAGTGGATGCATATATGTATTCATTTAAACAATCAGTGTCTACCATGTGCCAAGCATTATTCTACATGCTTAGGACAAAAATCCCTACCCTCGTCAAACTTACACTCTAGTAAAGAGAGATATGCAACAACAAAAAATAAGATAATAGTATGACAGAGATTACAGAGATTAAAAAAAAAAAAACAACCAAAGATACTTTTCCAAAGAAGACATCCAGATAGCTAACAGACACATGAAAAGATGCTCAACATCACTCATCATCAGGGAAATACAAATCAAAACCACGATGAGATACCACCTCACGCCTGTCAGAATGGCTAAAATTAACAATACAAGAAACAACAGGTGTTGGCGAGGGTGCGGAGAAAGGGGAACCCTCTTGCACTGCTGTGGGGAATGCAAACTGGTGCAGCCATCTAGAGAACAGTATGGAGGTTCCTCAAAAAGTTAAAATTAGAACTACCCTACGATCCAGCAATTGCACTACTAGGTATTTATCCGAAGGATGCAAACATAGTGATTTGAAGGGGTACATGCACCCAGATGTTTATAGCAGCATTATCAACAATAGCCAAACTCTTGGAGAGAGCCCAAATGTCTATCAACTGAAGAATGGATTAAGAAGATGTGATATATATATATATATAATGGAATATTACTCAGCCATCAAAAAATGAACTCTTGCCATTTGCAATGATGTGAATGGAGCTAGAGTGTATTATGCTAAGTGAAATAAGTCAGTCAGAGAAAGACAAATACTATATAATCTCACTCATATGAGAATTTTTTTTAAGATTTTATTTATTTGAGAGAGACAGAGAGAACACAAGCAAGGGAAAGGGACAGAGGGAGTAGCAGACTCCCCACTGAGCAGGGAGCCTGACATGGGGCTTGATCCCAGGTCCCTGGGAGGATGACCTGAGCCAAAGGCAGATGCTTAACCGACTGAGCCACCCAGGCGACCCTCATATGTGAAATTTAAGAAGGAAAACAGATGAACATATGGGAAGGGGGAAAAGAAGAAAAGGAGAGAGGGAAACAAGCCATAAAAGACTTTTTAAAAAGATTTTATTTATTTATTTTTAGAGAGAGAGAGTGCAAGCAGGGGGAGGAACAAGTAGGATGGGAGAGGGAGGGGAAAGAATCTCAGGCAGCCTCTGTGCTGAGTACAGAGCCCAATGTGGGGCTCAATCTCACCACCCCAAGACCATGACCTGAGCTGAAACCAAGAATTGGATGCTCAGTAAACTGAGCCACCCAGGCACCCTGAGACTCTTGATGGTAGAGAACAACCTAAGGGTTGATGGAGGGAGGGGGGTGGCGGAAGGGCTAGATGGGTGATGGGTATTAAGGAGAGCACTTGTTGTGATGAGCACTGGGTGTTATATGTAAGTGATGAATCACTGAATGCTACTCCAGAAACCAATATTGCACAGTATGTTAACTATCTAAAATGTAAATTTAAAAAAATGAATAAATAAAGCAAGAGAAATGGGTATAGGGAATTCTGGAAATGAGGGAAGGTAATCAAGAAAGGCCTTGCTGATAAAGGTCATTTAAGCAAAAAAATAAAGAGATAAGGGAGTGAGCCATAAGTAATCTGAGGCAAGAGCACTCCATGCAGAGGGCAGAGCAAGTGTAAATGCCTTTATATAAGAGCATGCTTGCAGTATTTGAGAAAAAGCTAATGGGCCATTCTGGCTAGAACAGAGTGAACAAGGGCAATGTAAGAAAAGATAAGGTCATAGAACCAGGGGACAGGACCATCACATTCAGTCACATAGTCTATGCAATGCACAGTTCCAGGGTTGTGCAATAAGATGTCCCAGTAAGGGGGTGGTGCAGGTGCAGCCAGTAACAGATCATATAAGCCTTGAAGGCTATTGTAAAGGTTGGATTTGTACCCTGAGTGATATAGGAAAGTACTGGAGGATTTGAGCAGAGACATGACATGATCTGACTTAAGTTTTGAGAGGATTATCCTGGTTTCTGTGTGTAGGATAGACTTGGCAGGTAGTGGATAAGGCAAGAGCAGAAGCAGGAAGACCAGTTAGACCAGAACAGTAGGTAGAGGTGGAGATGGTGGAAAGTAATTTGATTTCATACATATTTTGAAGATGGCATCAACAGTATTTCCTGCTAGATATATTCCCTGATGTATCCCAGGGCCTAGAACAAAATAGGCACAAAAAATATTTACAGAATGAATGGATTGAATTAGATGTCAAATGTAAGAGAGGAGGATTGGAGCATATTCTAAGGGTTTTGGCCTGAACAGAGGATGGAGCACAGGCCTGGAAGGATGGAACTGCCATTTCCTAAGATGAAGAGGTGAATGAATAGGTGACCAGATACATGGTGTTACATTTGTTGAGTTAGTGAAGAAATTAATTCAAATCCAAGTGGTTGCAAATATTATAAAAAGAGGAGATATTTAAAACTCAGAGTATTTAGGGGTGCCTGAGTGGCTCAGTCGGTTAAGAGTCTGCGTTCGGCTCAGATCATGACCCCAGGGTCCTGGGATTGCTCCATGTCCGGCTCCCTGCTCAGTGAGGAGCTTGCTTCTCCCTCTCCCTCTGCCCCTCCGCCCTCCCCCTTGAGGACATTATGCTAAGTTAAATAAGCCAGTCACAAAAAAACAAATACTGTGTGATTCCACTTATATGAGATTTCTAAAGTCAAATTCATAGAAAATAGGGATGCCAGGGATTAAGGGGAGGAGTAATTGGAGAGCTAGTGTTTATTGAGTTTAGAGGCTCATTTTTGCAAGATAAAAAAGTTCTGGAGATTGGTTGCACAACAGTGTGAATATACTTAACAATACTAAACTGTATGCTTAAAATGGTTAAGGTAGTAAGTTTTATGTTTATGTGTTTTTTGCCACAGTTTGAAATCATAATAATTAAAATAATATTAATTTAATTAGTAATAATATTAATATGCTTCTCAACAATCCCATCCAATAGGACCTGCCATTATTCCCATTTTAATCTTGGTAGGCCCTAACATAGTAGGCCCTTATCAAATACTTGTTTAATTAATTTGTAAATTAAACCATCCCTTTCTTTCCCTTTGTATCCCAAAGCAGAATAGGAGGCAATGTACCAAGTTCAGAAAGACTAGGGAAATGTCAAATTATGCTCACAATAAACAAACAAACTCTGAGAGCAGGAATAGAAAGCCTCTAGAACTGCAGCTACTAAGTGAGGCCTGAGACAATTTTAGGGGCTCAAGCTAAACCGTGGGTGCCAAAGGTATCTGTGCTTGGCCATGATGAAGACTAAAGACATGGCTAACTCGTGTGCTAGATGATTTATAATGCCATGAGACATGTGAGATCTTGAATATTAAAGTTTCTAATTAAAACAATCATAATCTTTTTAAATTGCTCTTTTTAAATCACTCTTTCCAATAATACTATAGTCTACAAACCTATGAGAGTTTGGGGTATTTTTGTCCTTCCTAGGCTTAAGCAATTAATGAAATGGTTCTTAATCACTATTCAATCAAGGCATTTGGGTAAAATTTTTCATTTGAACAACCTCCAACTCACTAATGTTTAACATGGAACTATATTAATACAGAATTTAAAAAAAAAATTCCCCCTTCCCTGAAATCCCCACAGTGTCAAAATGTTCTCATTCTGTAATTGACACCCACACATCCCCCAAGGGTGCTAAATAGACCACCTTGAAAACATGGTTGTTCTAGAGCTGGAAGGAGCTTGTAGGTCATTCTCACCTGGGCCTGAGCCTGAGCCTGAGAAGTGAGTGAGGTCACAGTTGTATGATGGAACAAACCCTTTATTGGATTCTTGATCTGACTGAAGCCCAGAAGTGGTAGGTAGCACGGCTTAAAAGTAGGCAAATATCTGGATTTTGTAGGAATCTATGCTGAGTCCTTTTTTTTTTCAATCTATCATCTCTATGAGAGATTGAAGGTAGTTTTTATAAAGTAATGATTATTTTGCACCATGAGGATGATTTCACAGCACCTTTCAAGTGCCTAAATTATTGAGCTCTCCGGAGTTCCCAGCTCTGTGGTAGGTTTACAGATTTTGAACACATGTAATTGAGTTATTTAGAAACAACTGGCTTTCCAGGCTCTGACGTTAAGACCTAGGAAAATGAACCAAACTGTAATTACACATTCAAAGACTTTTTCTTTGTGGTTTCATAGTATTTGTCTATCATTCCTAAATCAGCAACCCAGTATTCTTGTCAGTGAACTACCTAATATAGTCTACACTTTGAAAATTGCAATTGGAGAGGTAAACTGACAATAAAAGGGGGAAGCCCTACCAACCCAGCTTCTGGTCCATAGACCCTGATACCCAAACTCTGCTGAAGTGGAAAGGCAGGACTAGGGAGGCTCTAGTGGTTAAAAGTCCATTCAGGAGGGTCTAGGGTGGCGAAACAGCATTGTATCCCACCTCCACTCCTACATTTGGGTTCCCATACAGTGGGTTCATAAGAACTGACAGGGCAGGGACGGACCTCCCAGAAGTGAATCCTGGAAAATCTACTTATTACCAGACAGGTATCCAAGATATAAACAATTAGGTAAATATTTTAGAAATGCTGTAACATTTTATTCTCTGTCAATTATAACATGAAATGTTCTACTGATTTCAAAAATAAATTCTGTCTTTATTTAAAGTTATTTAAATAACTTTTTCCACATATCTCCAGGATGGTTTATCTATGTCACATGGTATCACTTATTTTTATATATGATCAGAATGACACTATTTGAAGTCAGGGAGACAATGGTAAGATGTATTGCTTAGAGATCTCGGGACAGTGAAGAGGTCCATCCACATGGCCTTCCAACTTTTCACATATCTCTAACGTGAATTTGCACATACTACCATTCCTCAAGGCCCTGGACTTCAAACTCTAGGTCTTGAGCTAAGAAAGTTGCAAAAGAAAATAGAGGAATTAATCTGTGATTTGATCCTATTTGTATTCTGAATTCCAGAAAGAGTTATTGGCCCTATGGCAGTTTCTGACATTAAATCAAAATTTAAGCTGAATCCTCTAACAAAAGTACCCAGCTCCCATGGCAAGAGGTAAGTAATGAATGTATTCAGGTGATAGATTAAGGTAAAGAATCTTTTTTTTTTAAGGTTTTACTTATTTAGGGACACCTGGTGGCTGAGTCAGTTAAGCGTCTGCCTTCAGCTCAGGTCATGATCCCAGGGTCCTCGGATTGAGTCCCACATTGAGCTCCTTGCTCAGCAGGGAGCCTGCTTCTCCCTCTGCCTGCCACTCCCCCTGCTTGTGCTTGCTCTCGCTCTCTCTCTCTCTCTGACAAATACACAAAATCTTTTACTTATTTAAAGAGAGAGCATGTGTGCATGAGCAGGGGGAGGGGCAGAGGGAGAGGAAAGAGAGAATTTCAAGCCAACTCTGCTCCGAGCATAGAGCCCTACTCAGAGCTTGATCTCATGATCCTGAGATCATGACCTGAGCCGAAATCAAGAGTCAGACACCCAACTGACTGAGCCACCTAGGCACCCTGAATAGATTATGGTGAAGAATTATTAAGGTGATAAATATTTTAAATACCCATAAAGGCTATGAGGAAACAAGTTAGAAGGCTCTTCAAGTACCCTGTGATAAATTGAGTTATAAAACTAAATATATGAATTAAAGATAAAGGTTTTTTATAAAAAGAAAAATATATATATCCTTTTAGATTGGAGAAACAAAAAGTTCTCTTTCCTGTTCCCCCAAATGAGAAGGAATTTTTGTGTAGGGGGTCAGAATACCCAAGAGGGCTTAAGAAGTTGTCAGTAATACATTCAGATATTTTGAGTGCCGGTTTAAAGGAGAATAAAGTTTGAGGATCAGAAAGAAGACCTAATCCCCTAAGCAAGTCAGTATAGAGGAAGAGTCTATAGCTCAAATATGACCAATAAAATGAAATCTGGGTAAATTGGTCATGACTAACCTTGAGCTAAAATTAGGAAGGGAGCTTTGCCTCTGACATTAACAATAGCTTTTTTCTCAGTCTGATAACTACAAATTCCAATAAACCGTAGCCACTAATGACCGAAAATAAGAGCCTGATCTATATTTTATCAGAGCGTAAGAAGGAAAGCCTCTCTTCTCTCTCAAACCATCCATTTTCTGTGCCACTTTGAAAGTATTTCCCCTAATGCCCTTAACTATGCCACTGCTACAAGAGTAGATTACTGACCTTTTTACAGGGATGTGGGTAAGACAACCGTACTGCCACCAAATCCCTTGATCTCATTGTTCCCTACCCTGCATTACAAGCTGTTTCTTGAACTAATGACATCCTTGTCACTGAAAGTAGTCAAGCAAAGACTTGACAATACTGCACATAGAGGGAATTCCTACATGAGATGAGAGTCTAGGCTGAGCTCATTCCAAATTTAAGGTACTTCAAACCTTTGAAATGTTATAAAATAAAAAGACTGTTTCCCATTTGTGAGCCAAGATAAGATTTGAAATTCTGCCAAGAGTATCCTTTTCTTAATGTAGCCAATAAAGACTTCATCCTGCCTGGCCTTCTACTTTCCTCATGCTTCTTGAGAACTCCATATTTCTCCATCTACTGCATCTTTAATATCATGCAGAAGAAATTCATTTATATTTAGAAATACAACAAATATAAAATAACGTATCAGAGTAAGGGCCACCTTGAGTTTTCAGAAGTTCAAGTAGGTGACAGAACAGAAACACCATAAGAAGAAATCAGTGTTAGTAAAAGCAGAGAAAATAAGACTAATTAGGTAAAATTGCATGTCGAAAAAGTTAGGAATGGTGTATTTTGAGACCTTATCGCCTCCGTTTTTACTAGGTCCGTCTTTGAAAATCAGTCGAATCTACTAGATACTGTAGGTTATATACTAAATGCTAAGTGCATAAACCATAGCTTTTTAAATAGACCATGTTTAGTATTTCTTCCCATTTCACTTTTTTAACTGCTTCTAGTAAAAACAAAAACTAAGAGATTCCATATTAAAACTTTTAGTTTGGTATCAAAGCTAAATGTATTTTAAATAAAATTAATTTATAAAATCATGATTATTTAAGTTTACTTTTAAATGACTGTATTATAAGCAAACCCAGTTTTGTATAACATATTTTTATGTTCCTAAATGAATTACCCCTTGGAGATCTATACAAAATATCCCCAAAGTAGTAATATGTTTTCTCTTTTCCCAGATTTTATTTTTCTGAGAAAATTAAAAGTCACCCAGGGTTCCAAACTCTCCAGAAGCACTGTCTCAGATGATAGATATAGATAGATAGGTAGGTAGGTAGATAGGTAGGTAGGTAGGTAGGTAGATAGGGAGATAGGTAGGTAGGTAGGTAGATAGGTAGGTAGGTAGATAGGTAGGTAGGTAGTAGGTAGGTAGGTAGGTAGGTAGATAGATGATACACATGTAGATGATGTTTTAGTATAGATGTAGATGTATCTCCCTCTCTCTAATATGCTGGTAAAAATACAGTTTGGCAGTTAAAGTCATAAGATAACTATGGTTACAAAGCTTTCAGTATAAAGATATTCATCATAAGATTATTTATACCACTTAAAAATTTGAAACAATTCCTATTTCTAGGAATAGGAATAGTGTAGGGCAAATCCTTGAGCTTTGGAGTCAGATAAACCTGAGTATGAATCCCATGACTTTCACCTATTATCTGTGCAATTTGGGGCAAGTTATTTAATCCCTCTGAGCTTCAGTTTCCTCTTTTGTAAAATGGAGAAAATCAGATTTTTTAAGGTTATAAGGGCGATGGGCAGGTATAGAGCAGATGTGGACCTCAGTAGCCAGCATTTTCTCACTGTCCATCCTGTAACTATTGGTGAGTGACAGTAACAGGTCCCTTAGGAGGTGAGACTCTGGATATATTGTGATGCTCACAGTCATTCCAGTCAGCAAAAACTGATGAATGGAACTAATATTTGCCTGTTTCATATATGTATTAAATCTTCTCATGTCTTTTGTCAGGGATAAAGATTTACCAGGATCTCTCCCCTGCCAAAGCAAAGCAAAGAAGCTGAATGCCTCACAAATGCAAGGTAATGACAATAAGCCCTCAAGTGAAAGCATCAACTAAGGCCCCTTGATAAATCTGATCATTTTCTTCTCTAATGCAATTTCAAGAGTTGTCTGTAGTACTCTGCTTTTTGAGAGCAAAAGTTCTAATTCAGTGTCTAATTTGTGGGAAGGAAGGGGGATTACTTTCAAACAGACATCTCCTAGAATTTGGACAGTCCTAGACAAATATTTTTATTCAAATAAGAACTTGTGAGTATACAAAAGAACAAATGCAAAGTCAAATAGAAATTAAGCAATGGGGCAGTATAAATAGCTATATAGGCTATAGTTTATTAGTCCAAACAGCAAATATTTATTTAAAGCCCACAGTATACTAAGCATGGGAAATATAACAAGTCAGACGTGGTCACTGCCCTGATAGGAAGTCCTTCAGAGAAGTCAGACCATTAAACCATGAGTTTTTGACTGAAACATTTAAATCACAATATAACATAAGTTATTATGGGGAAGTATAAAGTATTTTGGGAGCCTAAAAGAAAGTCTCCTGACTTGGTCTTGGGAAGTTAAGAGGGGAGTCCTAGAGAAGGCTGGATAATAAGTAGGAGGCAAACAGTGCAAAGGAAGTGTTCTGGACAGAAAGAGTGAAATCTGCAAAGGCCCAAAGGAAAGGGAAAGCATGACTCCCTGGAAAAAAGAAGAGGAAAAAAAGAAAGAAAGTCAAGCATGCTGTGTTTGGGTTCTAGGAAGCCTAATGCTTCTCCCCTCCAAGTTTGGAACCAATTGAAAACAAAACAGAAACCAAAGAATCACCTTTATTGCTAGGAAAGCTGGCTTGAAGAGCACAAAAGATTATCAAGATCAGAATTACATTTTTCATTGTTAAACTGAGCTAAATGCCTTAATAATAAGTTTATAGCCTTCTAAAACTTTTAAGGTTCCTAACACTCATTCATATACATTGGTGCTTGTATTAGGGGTTCCCGGGATGTATTTTTTTTTTAAGATTTAATTCGTTTTATTGGAGAGAGAGAGAGCATGTAAGGGGGGTGGGGGAGCAGAGGGAGAAAATCTCAAGCAAACTCCATACTGAGCACAGAGCCAGACGCAGGGCTCAATCCCATGACCCTGAGATCATGACCTGAACCAAAACCAAGAGTTGGACACTCAACCAACTGAGCTACCCAGGCGCCCCCCTTCCAGCCAAGATCTATTTTAATCAGGTATTATCAGACATACAGACACAGAAATGACTGTCAAAGAGGAAGAAGTATCTTATACTCATAGATCCCTAAAAATAAGAGGCACAGCACAGCAGGAAGGGCCACACAAGGCAGCACCATAGTCAGGAGGCAAAGGGTGGGTGGGGGGAAGTGGGCAAGAGCCTTTCCGGTGGTTTCTGCAGGAAGGAACAGGTTTTAAACACTATATGCTGACAATTCTCAAATGTATATGTCCAGCTCACGCCTCTCTCCCCAGCTCCGGGCTCATATCTGATTGCCTCCTTGAACACCCCCAGTTGTATTTCTAATAGACACCTCAAAATCAACATGTCCAAAACTGAACTCCTGATGTGTTCCTCATACTCTCATTTTTATTGTGGTAAAATACATATAACATAAAAATTACAATTCTAGGGGCACCTGAATGGCTCAGTCCATTAAGCATCTGCCTTCGGCTCAGGTCATGATCCCAGGGTCCTGGGATTGAGTCCGACATCGGGCTCCCTGCTCATCGGGGAGTCGGCTTCCCCCTCTGCCTGTCTCTCTGTGCTCATGCTCTCTCCCTCTCTGTCTCTCTCAAATAAATAAACAGAATATTCTTTAAAAATTACAATTTTAACCATTTTCAAGTATATATGTACGGGTCAGCACATTAAATATATTCACATGTTCTAGAGCCATCACCACATCCACCTCCAGACACTTTCATCTTCCCAAACTGAACCTCCACACCCACTAAACAGTAGGTCCCCATTCTTCCTTCCCCTCAGCCTCTGACTCTTAAAACATGCTCAACCCACAGTCTTCGCCATCTCCTTTCACTGTTCTGGAAAAAATCTTGGAGACATCCTTGACTCTTCTGACTCAGCCTACCATCAAAAAGTCTCGTTGACTCTACCTTTAAAATCTCTCTGGAAGCAGCCAGTTCTTACCACGTGTGCTACAACCGTGGTCTGAGGCACATTGTTGCTCACCCACAATAGCCCCCTGACTCTAATCTCCACACTTCTACCCAAACCCTTACAAAAGTCTGTTTTTCTGGGGCGCCTGGGTGGCTCAGTCGTTAAGCGTCTGCCTTCGGCTCAGGGCGTGATCCTGGCGTTGTGGGATCGAGCCCCACATCAGGCTCCTCCACTGGGAGCCTGCTGCTTCCTCTCCCACTCCCCCTGCTTGTGTTCCCTCTCTCGCTGGCTGTCTCTCTGTCAAATAAATAAATAAAATCTTTTTTAAAAAAGTCGGTTTTTCTAACAACAACTGGAGTGATCTTTTTAAAACATAAGTCAGGTAGGAGTAAGGGGAAGAGCTGACCTAAGGAACTTCCAAAATGGTGTTTTGACTAGAAGCTCTAAGACCAAACACAAAAGGATCTATACATAAATAGTGTACTCTAGCTAGTACAGGTGTTTCTTATAGGGGGATAGTGTAACAATTCTGAAACTGGTGTACATGTCGAGGAGGACAGAATAACTCAGTAAATGGATGGTGGATGCTGGGAGCCAGGTTCCCACTGTTGGCGTGGGAAGTTACAGATAAACAAGGGGAGAAGGCTAAAGTGAACCGGTAGTACTGGCTTAGGTTTGGGACATCAGTGTGAACTCATGTGAACTCATGTTTAGCTTCATATGGATACAGATGGATAGATCAAGAAATAAATGTGTGTGTGTATGTGTGTTAGTATTCACACATGTACTTCCCAGCACTGTCTGCTGAGAGGACTTAGAGGCACTGATACCCCCACAGCAACAAGCAGACCCAGCACCCAGACCCTGACTTCTAATGCCAGCCTCCTATGAGAGAAGCAGAGTTGCTGGGACAAATGGCTGATTCTAGGGCCCAGGCAGGGAACATAGAAGACAAACCTGGGGGGCGCCTGGGTAGCGCAGTCGTTAAGCGTCTGCCTTCGGTTCAGGGTGTGACCCCGGTGTTCCGGAATCGAGTCCCACATCGGGCTCCTCCGCTGGGAGCCTGCTTCTTCCTCTCCCACTCCCCTGCTGTGTTCCCTCTCTCGCTGGCTGTCTCTCTGTCACATAAATAAATAAAATCTTTAAAAAAAAAAAAAAGAAGACAACAAACCTGGAACATCTTGTAGTGACAGAAAGGAAGGAAGTGCTCAAAAAACAAAAAGACACAGGAGCTTTTTGGAGGGATACAGAAGCCAACCTCAAAGGGTTCACAATGGTGAAAGCCAGAGCAATTTGGGCAACAAAAATAAATAAAATAGTATTGGGTTATAACTCAAAGTATAAAATAAATACCCACAAGTCCATACTGACAGAAATAAATGACTGAATTTTTTTAAGAGTTTTTATTTATTTATATTTGCGAGAGAGAGAGAGGAAGGGAGTAGAAGCAGAAGGAGAAAGAGAAGCAGGCTCCACTGAGCAGGGAACCTGATGCAGGGCTTGATTCCAGGACCCTGGGATCATGACCTGAGCTGAAGGCAGCCGCTTAACTGACTGAGCCACCCAGGCGCCCAAATGACTGAATTTTTTATGGAGAAGAGACAAACCACTCCTACAAGAGAATTCCAAATAATGCATGGAGATATTAGTTCCTCCAGGAGGTGGAACTTAAATCCCCCTGTCCCCAGCCTTCTGTGCCCTGAGTCTGGACTTCCCTTAGTGACTTGCTTCCAAAGAGTAAAATATGGAAAGGAGGGAAGTAACTTTACAGTGGAACACCCTGACAAACGCTCCCTCAGCCAGGTTATCAAGATAAACATCATCAGTGGTAAGTCATACTGATAATACGTAGCCTCGATATAATGATGAGAATGGTCATCTTCTTTCCAAAAATCTATCATCTCAGGCTAACCATGAGAAAAACGTGAGAAAACCCCAAATTGAGGGACTTCCACAAAATACCCGTCATTGGCTCTGTCATTGGAACTGTCAAGGTCACCCAAAGCAAGGAAAGTCTCAGAAACTGTTACGGAAAAGAGGCTAAAAAGATATGACAACTAAATGTAATATGGCATCCTGGATGGGATCCTGGAAAAGTAAAAGGGCCTTAGGGAAAAACAAATGAAACGTGATTAATGTCTACAGTTTAGTTAATAGCACTACACCAGTGTTGGCTTCTTAGATGCAATAAATGTACCACAGTAATGTAAGGTGCTAACATTGGGGGAAACTGGGTGAGGGACCTATGGGAATTCTCTGGGCTATCTTTGCAACTCTATCTAAAACCAATCTAAAATAAAATTAAAGGGGCGCCTGGGTGGCTATCCAACTTACCTGTTCATTACATTTATATAAGGGCAGAGATCTCTGCCTGTTTAGGGCACTGATGTATCCTAGGCACTGGGAGCAGCACCTGGCTGCTAGAAGGCATGCCTACTAACATGCTAGAAGTAATGGGAGGAATTAGAAACAAGTCAGAGATGACTCCAGCCCTAGAGAAGCCTGCCTTCAACCAAGGGAGAAAGATGTTTCCCACTCACACAGTTACAAGGCAGGTATCATTTTATCTCTACAGGCTGAATCACTCTCATACATGCAGATGCTAACACTTGAACGTGACATGAAATAGGTTTTATTCTGGTGCCATTTGAGATATACTTTGTTCTGGGTGGATTTCTTCATTTGCTAATTTTAGAAAATACATGTCTATTTTCGGCTCCAGTTAATGCCCTGAGTGTGTCTTTGAAAAAAACTTTGAGTCTATTCAGAACATTCACATGCATATAATTTGGGTCCATTTTGATGCATCAGTTTTCTGTTGCTCCATAACAAATCGCCATAAACTTAGCAGCTTAAAACAACACAAATTTAGTACCTCGCCGTTCTGTGGGCCAGAAGTCCAGGTGGGCTTGGCTAGTTCCTCTTCTCCGGGTCTTTCAAGGTCAAAATGAAGGTGCTGGCCAGCCTGGCTTCTTATCAAGAGGCTCTGAAGGGGGACACCTGGGTGGCTCAGTTGGTTAAGCATCTGCCTTCGGCTCAGGTCATGATCCCAGGGTCCTGGGATCGAGTTCCGCATGGGGCTCCTTATTCAGCGGCGAGTCTGCTTCTCCCTCTGCCTCTGTCTGCCCCTCCCCCTGCTTGTGCTCTCTCTCTCTCTCTCTCTCTGACAAAGAAATAAAATCTTTAAAAAAAAAGAGGCTCTGAAGGAAAATCTGCTTCCAAGATCATTCAGGTTCTTGGTGGAACCTAGTTACTTGTGGTTCTAGGGCTCAAGTCTCACTTCCTTACTGGCGGTTAGCCAGGAGCCTCTCCCAGCCCCTGATGGCTGTCTGTGTCCCACATCACATTGCCTCTTCCATCTCCGAACCAGTAACAGAGTCCTTCTTGTGCTTTGAATCTCTCTGATCTCTCCTCCCGCCACATCTCTCTTGTTTCTAGCTGCCCAAGGGCCCCTGTGATTAGATTGGGCCCACTCAGTAATCCAGGGTAATTTATCTTAATTATATCTGCAAAGTCCCTTTTGTCGTGTAAGTAAGACATTCACAGATTCTAGGAATTAAGGTGTGGACAGGTTTCAAAGGCCATTTTACCAACATACTTGGTTTTCCAGCAAGTAGTTTATTCCAATTCAAATCTCATGGAAGGACCCTGTCCTTTATATGAAATGTCTATTAAGTATGCATTTTTCTCTCAATACTTTTTCAGAATATGATGTCCAATCAACTATATAGTCAGCCCTAGTTCCATTAGAATATGTACTTATTCTTCAATAACTGCCTAACTTAATTACATTTCCTCAGCCTTCCAAGATGCCTACAGCTTCTTTAACAAGGATAAAACTGGCTGTATTGATTTACATGGAATGATGTGCACTTTAGCTAAGTTGGGAATGAATCTAACCAAGCATGATGTCTATAATGAATTAAAATGTGCTGATATTGATCGTGAGTACTTTGACTTGTAATTATTTTTCTCATAAAAGGTTTTTATAAAGACATGTTTTTCTTTCAGTGATTATATAAACAGAAATAAACCTCATTATCAAAAGTACATGTATGTGTTTCTCTTTAAGGATATCAGTAAGATATGTGTACAAGTTATAAAATCAAATTAATGCAAAAAAAATCAAATTAATGCTACAAAATGGACTATTTGAAAACTCATGTGTGGAAACTAAAAGTGACTATCACATTTCAATATTAAATTCAGATTACCTATCATGACGTACGTTTTGGAGAGTGCCTTGATATAACAGATACAAAGGCATTGACAGTTTCAAAAATGTCATGTTACCAAGAAAATCCAAGCCCTTTGTTTCCATTTGAATCAGATTAGTACAAATCTTCCTTTGATCCTTAGGGCCCACCTCTATTGAATTTGAAATGCCACAGCATTTTTGTTGATATTTTTAAAGCTTTTAGATAATATTTCCTTTGAATATACTGACCTAGTAATTATAGCCCAAGCTGATACGTTGTATGGAATATATAGTCAGCAAATTATCTCCTCTCACCTCTCCCCACCCAACTGCCAGTGCCCCATTCAATTAGCATAAGCTCCACGTATGAATCAGTGTCACCAGTTAATTAAGATGTCACTTGTTTTCCACTAACTCCGCCCAATTTTCCCGTTCCTGCATCAAAATACACCCACGTGCCTCTAGTAGCACTATCCTATAACGTTAGAAGAGACTGGGTACAATTTGGGGGTGTTAGAATAATAGAAATATCAGAGGTGGGGATGGAGTGGGAAAGTAGGAGTGGATTCCTTGCAAAAATGGCAAGTCTCTCAGAAAGGAGTGAGTGGATAGGACTGCAGGGGCTGGGAGCCCCTCGTTTGATGTTTATACCCCACCATTGCTTCTGGCAGCTGTGGGTGACTCGCCTCACGGTGCTAAAACCACTTCAAGAAGACCAGTGCTTCCCTGAGCACATCTCCAGCCTTAACGTGCTGTCTGATTCTAAGTATTGAATAGTCCAAGGTGTTTTCATTTTACATTTAGTATATAATCTGATTACTAAAATGCATCTTACATCCTTGTTCTGAGCCTTAGATTTCTGTTGCAGGAGATGGGAAGGTGAATTTCTCAGACTTTATAAAGGTGCTAACAGATAAGAACCGCTTCCTTCAAGCTGTGGGTGAGTAGAGATATTACAAAACATGGCATTTGGGTGGCCGCGACTCACTGCATAGGAACCATTATTCATTTAGGCTTCCAAGGCTTCCGAGCTGAAGACAAGTGAGGAAGGTGTACTCCGGCATGAGATTTACTGTCATCCTGCTTCTCCAAAACAATATTTGCGAAGCAAATTGATACCATTTTAGAATTTTAACTTAAATGCATCAAGTCCTTCTGCAGGAGACACTGCTTTTTGGTCTCCAATGCGCATCACTTGGAATAATGTAGAAAAATTCAGTTACCTCTTATAATATTCCTCATCAAGTGTGTGTGCTGCTTTGGGAGGTAGTCCCTTTACAAATGAAAAATATGTTTAGAAAAAGAAAAATGCTCTCTCTCATGCAAATTTGGGGTATCGATAATTCACTACTCCTAAAAAATATCTTCCTCACCCTGCCCTCAGTGTGAGGATAGGAGAGTCGGCTAGAGGTGAAAGAGCATGTTCTCGCACAAGGTCATAAGTGATGTGGAGGTGTCCTTGACATACTGTCATTAGTCCTCTGATGGTTTGTTTATGAGTTTAATAGTCTGCCTTGGAAAAACTAACCACAATTTGTGTCATGTTTTCTGGGATAAATACATTTCAAATTCCAAATACTGTGTGCAGTTTTGGAAAATACGTTCATTCATAGGCAGTGAGCTGTCCTTAGAAGAGACAGAAGCTACTGCTTCAAGTATTACTGTAGTAACAAGGGTTTGCCTGCAAGCCTGAGATACGTTAATCAGCAAGTCCCTTACCCAGAAGAACCGGACAGTAGTCCTTAATACATACTTCATGTTTATGTTAAATGTATTGACTTACAAGGCAATATTTACTTAGAAGTCATGGAGCTAAAAGCATTTTTTAATGATTATTGTGTCTGTTCAGTAATCAAAATTACCTTTCTACCAAATAGAACAGATTTTGAATGGTTTTCTGTAATTCTCTAGTACCTGGCTTGGTATTAATATTGTAAGTAGACTAAAAAGACTGTCGGCTTATTACTTTTTTTGATAGATGTTTTTTTCAGAAGGCATTTTGAATTTTTTTCCCCTTCATAGTTCCAGAAAAGGAGAAATGTTTAGATTTAGCTGGCAACCCAGGGATCCTGTTGTTTGAAATCCTATCAAAGCTTGTAGAGACTTCAGCTTTACCCAGAAAGGCTATAATGGAAATAGTAAGGTAAGTGGCAAAGAAGGGTAAAATCAGCCTTCTTAGAAGCACTTATGAGGATATTTACAAGGCAGTCACCTCTGACTAACATCCTACTCCACAGGGTCTGCTCCAAAACAAAGGAGAAGGGGTCGGTGGCAAAGCTCACATGCCACATGGGACCTTAGTCCTTCATCCCAACTGTGCTAACTCTGAAATTGCAAGACTGACCTCACACTATCTCAGGGCCCACTGAGGGCCTAAGATGGCCAAGAAAGTTCAGACTCTTCTACCCTAGGCTAGAGAACCCCAGAAGAGTAAGACTTTTCCAGGGACGACTTTGGGTGGGCTTGGAAATCTAGTTTGGAAGACACTCCCATTCATGCTGGAACTACCAGGGGCTCCCAAGAGATCTTTTGACTCTGGGATGATGTAGAGCAATTTCAGACCTCCCAAAGTGCCTTTGGACTGGAGCTGAGCCAGAACTGGACTTGAGAATAGAGGATGAAGAAGCGTTCTCACACCCAAATGTGCTTTATTCCAGCAAATACCACTAAAGATAAACTTCCTCGAACTATTTATATTATTGTAGTATAGATATTGAATATTGCTGTTATCAATCCTTTTAGCTCATACTCTTTCAAAGCATTCTGCTTTCTCTTTTAGACTGAAAAATACAGAATGTTTTCAGAACACTCAATGGATAATCTCTATATGCTATCCTGTATTTGTCAGATATGGAACCAGAGGGTACACAAAATTCTATTCTTCATTCCATTTCAAAGACATTTATTAAATCCTGCTCTTGGTACACAAATTTGACAATTGCTTAACTTCTCAGCCTTGGCTTCCTCATCTATAAAATGGGAACAACAATAATAATACCTACCTTAAAATAATAATAATAATAATAATAATAATAATAATAATACCTACTTTATAGGGCAGTTGTGGGGATGATATGTGATAATGCAGGTGAAGTGGTTCAATAAATATTCCTAGAGCTCAATAAATATTATTGTGTGGAAGTAGCTAGAATAGTCATAGAACATATATATTATCTGTTTGAATCCTCACCTCCTTAATGGGTACTATTATCCTCATTTTACAGATGAAAGACCTGAAGTACAGGAAGTTAAGTAACTTGCCCAAGGGGCAATGGTGCCTAGATTTTAGCACAAACAGTCTGATTCCAGAGCCCATGCTCTTATCCAGCCCCCTAGACTGCCTCTCAGGAAATCTTAGCTAATGTTGGTGTTTTTATTATGATGATGATTATGGTTGTTACTCATCATGTACCTGGTTTCTAAGAAGATCAAGTGTTTAATACGTAGCATTTGCATTTAAGGAACTTAAAATATAAATTAAGAGAAAAAGCCATAAGTATGTAGATTACTAAATATACAAAAGTGAAATGACGCAAAATATATCACATAATTAACTGTCAGATGAGTGGCAAAGATCATTCATTTAGTTTCTGAGAAAACCAGTCTCTAGCTGGATAATGGTAGAATTTGATAGGCATTCCCATAGTTGATAGAAGCATTTATTGAGCATTACATGCAGAATTCTGAGTGTGCACTTTACATGCATTAGCTTTTTCCTGGATTACTGTCTCCTAACTGGTCTCCCTCCTTGCACCTCTTGACTCCCACCCCCATGACTTGCCCACTCCACAGTCTATTCTCAACACTCCCTCTGCCCAGCTGATGCCCTGCCGCCTACAGCACCAAAGGATCCTTTTAAAACGTTGTCGGATCATGTCACTCCTCTGCTGAAAACCTTCAAAACCCTCCTTTTTCCCTCAGAGTACAAGCCTCACACTTTCCATGACTTACTGGCCCTCCCGGTGATCTGCACTCGCTTCTGACCTCTTTGACTTCGTCTCCTATTACTCTGCTCAATCCATGCTGGCCTCCATGCTGTTCCTCAGATACACCAGATATGCTCGCATCTCAAGGCCTTTGCACTTCCTGTTCCCCCTACCCGGAATGCTCTTTGCCCAGATATCCATATGACTCACTATCTCCCCACCTCCGGGTCTTTGTTCAAATATTGTCATCTTAGTAAGGCCTTCTCTGGCCACCCTACCTAAAATTCAACCCTCCTACCACTCTCTGTCTCCCCTTCTCTATTTTTGCCATACTATCAATTTCTAACATAGTATGTAATTTACTTACTTATTTTGCTTGTTGTGTGTTTTCTCATGCTAGAACATAAGCTCCATGAGACCAGGGATTATTTTTGTCTGTTGTATTCACTGTTATATCCCTAGTGTCTAGAAAAAAAAAATATTTACACTCAGTAACTCTCTGTTGAATGATCATTTAATCATTACTTCAACACTGTGAGGTAGGTTCCCACATCCCACTGACAGGCAAGGAGAACAAGGCATAGAGAAGACTGGGCTGTATACCTAGCCCAGATCCCACTCTAGAGTTTCCATCTGCCTACTGGGCAGTCCCATAGGTACCTCAAACTCAAAACGTCAAAACTTAATTCATGTCCTTCACCCTCCCCTACTTCTACTAGTTCTTCCACTTGGGTTCCAAATCTCGGTGAATGGTCCACCACCTCACTGTGTTTATCCAATTGCCAAAGGCCCAGCATCCTTCTTAGCTGCTGCTGCTGCTCTGTCACTCCCTACATCCAGCCATTCACAGAATCCTGTCTGTTTGAGCTCCTAAACCTGCCTCATAACTGTGCACTTCTCTCTATCCCCATGCTGGGGAGGGAGCGGGGCAAGAAGCAAAAAGGACTGAGGGCAGAACCATAAGGAATTCCCATACTTCTGGAATGGAAAGAACAAGAGAGTCAGCAAAGGAAACATTAGCCATCAAGAAGGGAACCAGGATAGTGTGAAGTCAGAGAAGCCAGGGCCACAGAGAAATCCAGACCAGGACAGACTTTCCCCCAGTATTAAATGCTAAAGTAAGGCGAAGTGAAGTCAGGACTGAATGGGTAGAGTTAGATTTGATAGTTAAGATGTTAATTAAGAAATCATAAGGCACTTTTGGTTCCAAAAGAATGATGGGAGAAAAGCCAGATTTTAGAGAGTTAAAAAAAATAGCAGTCGGGTTAAATGTACTAGAATAAATGCATGTTTTTACCTCTTCTCCCTTCTGAAATCACACTAAAATGATAGTAAAAGAATTTTAGAGGGCATAAAGCCACAAAAACAAGAACACTGGACCAGAGCTATCAACATAATTTGGGAAGCTGGAAAGGAAATGGATGACTATTTACCGGCTGGTAAGCCCAGGACAAGCTGACACCTGAGCACCTGCTGTAGAGAAGGTCCAGAAGCCAGTTCTCACCATAGAGCACCTAACAGGTGCAGGAACTGAGGCACCAACAACCTCTAAAAGTAGAGGGCAGGGAGACCCTGAAGCAGAAAGACTAATTAAAAGTAGCATGAGGGCGCCTGGGTGGCTCAGTTGGTTAAGCAACTGCCTTCGGCTCAGGTCATGATCCCAGGGTCCTGGGATCAAGTCCCACATCGGGCTCCCCCTGCTCTGTAGGGAGCCTGCTTCTCCCTCTCCCTCTGCCTGCCACTCCTCCTTCTTGTGCTCTCACTGTCAAATAAATAAACAAAATCTTTAAAAAAAATTAAAGTAGCATGAGAAGCAGGTTGACCCTCAGATTCTTCTCCCCAACCCCATACAACCAAGTGACTGCCCTGACAGTCACCTCTCTGAAGAGGTTGTACCAGAAGGATTGTCTGGACTCAGTGATATCAGACATAACTAAGGATGAGGGTATCAGAGTAGAAACCAGAAATTATGTGAAAGTCCATTTATTGAATGATGAGACCCCCCCCCACCAGTCCCCTTCCCCTTCCTTGTGTCCCAATATGCTGACAGCTAGATTTATACCACTAGGTTAAAATACCCGAGGCTCCTGATATTGACTAGCTCAGGAGAGAAGAAAAACATGGATACTCCTAACTAAAAGGTCTCGTTTAAAAAAAAAAAAAAAAAAGGCCCTTGATGAAACAAGACTCCAGCCAATAACCTGATAGTGAAGTTCCCACTCAATAAGACCCACCATATCAAAAAGCTTCCAATTGGCCTTAAAGAGTGCTTACTCTCTCTCTTAAATATGAATAGGCATCCAGGGACCAAAAGAGATATCAGGAAAACCTGTATTATTAAAGAAAGATTACAAAAAGAAAGGAGGAGGAAGGCGAGGAAGCAACTAGTTATAAATATAACATGGTAAGTAACCGTTGAGCAAAGTTGAGCTGGGGGAGGGGAGATGATAGACTACAGCAGCGTTCTCCAACTTGAGCACCCATCAGGATCACCGGGCATTGTTTCAACACATTGCTGGGTCCCAGGGTTTCTGATTCAGTGAGTTTGTGTGAGGATCGAGAATCTCTTTTTGACAAGTTCCCAGTGCTGCTGATGCTGCTGGCCTGGAGACCACACTCAGAGCTGTAGAGTGTGCAGAGAATACTCTGAGGGAAAGGAAAGGTGAACCTTGAAGGACCTGTAGGAATTAAATTATACTAAGAGAAAAGAGCATTATATATTTTCAGAGAAGAGTGAGAACATTGTAGATGGTTGGGTTTAAGGCTACAGAAGGAATTTTCTGATTATAAACCAGACTCCAGGGGCGCCTGGGTGGCTCAGTAGATTAAGCGTCCAACTCTTGATTTCGACTCAGGTCATGATCTCATGGTCGTGAGGTGGAGCCCTGTGTCGTCGGGCTCTGTACTCGGCGCGGAGTCCGCTTGGATTCTCTCTCTCCCTTTCCCCCTCCTCCCTCTCCCTCTGCTTCTCTCCCACTTGTGCTCACTCTCTCTCTCTCAAATAAATAAATAAAATCTTTTTAAAATAAATAAATAAGCCAGACTCCAACCAGATCGCTAAAAAAAGAAAATGTCCAACACTTAAGACTCTTTTTCAGTAGGACTCTACAGCACTTTCTATTCTTTTTTGGATTACTTTTTTTTTTAAGCTATTTCCGAAGAAAATTCCAGGATACCACATCAGGAATGTCGTGGAGTCCCTACATTATGGGTTATGAGAAAAGGAGATTTAAGCCAGACATATGCACACCTCCAAGTTCAAGCACAGCCGCCTTTGCTAACGCCGCCCGGATCACAATAATGAAAGAAAAGGATTTACTTAAATTTCTTGAAGATCTCAAGAGTAAGAACCACTTGTCCTCTCCCCATTGTTGTAAAAGATTTATTTGTATATTACTGATCAGAAATAAATACTAGAGGCCAAGCACGAGAGAAGCAGGACCATAGCCTATTCTGAGTGACTGGCCTCTGCCACACAGGTATCATTTGAAAGCAAATCTACACCTTCACCTGAATCCTCCTGATACAGGTGAAGCCTAGAGTCTGGATGAAGCCTAGACTCTACGGATGGGGAGGGGGGTGAGAAAAGTGAAAAGGGGGGATCATGGCCACTGAGAAGACTAGACAAAAAGCAAAATAGGCACCACATGTATGTCTTTCATGTGAATTTCTTCTTACACTGTTCATAATACCATTTTTCTATCTTTTAAGGGTGCAGTCCTCCTTCAGATAGCCCATATTCAAAAATACCCATCTTTCCATTGTTTCCTAACATGGATGGGGTGGTGATGGGAAAGCCATTCAAAGACATACAGAAATTAGAAATGCAAAGGAGAAAGGAGCCTCTGGATTTCTTTGAGAACTATTTTTTCCATAAAAGAGACTGGAAGACACAGGTAAGATTTTGGTTATGTCACATTAGTTAATTTAAATACTTAGGTTTTCAAGTTCTAACTTAACACAACTAATATTTTTTTAATGACATTTTCAGTCATTATATTTCAAACCAGTTCCTAAAGTTAAGCCTAGGTATAAATATTTCATTTAATTTCAACAAATAGTTAAACTTACTGAAAAATACAACCTTAGGGTTGGGGTTAGAGGTGGGGAGTATAAGAATAACAATAAAAGGGCCCTCAGATCCTACCTGCACCTGCTCTCCCTTCAACCTAGCGGCCAGAAGCTGCATTACGGACTCCCTCACCTGGCTCTAGATCATGGTTGAGCCAGACACCACGGGATGAGAGGACCAGGTCTACAACTCAGTGGAGCAATCTGTGATGAAGTGGCCATCCTGCCCTTGGACTAGAACCCTACTTATAGTCCCGGCTACACCTTCTGGCCTACTTCACGCTCTGAGCGTTAAGGTCTCAGGCAGCTATGCCTTGGTTTCTGGGTATTCTCTGAGGAAGCTCTGGCCTTACTCCTGGTTTATAACAGGCCTCCCATCCTGCAAAACAACATCAAGATTTGACTGGAGGGGCACCTGGGTGGCTCATTTAGTTAAGCATCTGCCTTCGGCTCAGGTCATGATCCCAGGATCCTGGGATTGAGCCCCGAATCGGGCTCCCTGCTCAGTGGGGAGCCTGCTTCTCCCTCTCCCACTCCCCCTGCTTGTGCTCTCTCTATATATATCAAATAAATAAATAAAATCTTAAAAAAAAAAAAAGATTTGACTGGAGACCAGTGAAGCCTCTCCGGTTCCAGAAATCATGTGGTGTACACATCACTATGAAATCTTTTAGAAGGCCCTCCAGACATAGAGTTTAAGAGTCCCTGAGGCTGGGGGCAGGGGGTAGTGGGGAGCTGCTAATCAACAGGCATACAGTCTCAATTATGCAAGATGAGTAATTCTAGCAATATGCTGTACAACACTGTGCCTGAGTTAACAAAACGTATTGTACACCAAAAAATGTGTTAAGAGCATAGATCTCACATTAAGTGTTCCTACCACAATAAAATAAAAAATTTCTAAAGATTCTAGAGGAAAACAGGTGCCGGCAAGGATGTAGAGAAAGGGGAACCCTCTTGTACTGTTGGTGGGAATGCAAACTGCTGCAGCCACTCTGGAAAACAGTATGGAGGTTCATCAAAAAGTTAAAAAGAGAACTACCCTATGACCCAGCAGCTGCACTACGAGGTATTTACCCAAAGGATACAAAAATACTAATTCAAAGAAATATATGCACTCCAATGTTTGTAGCAGCATTATCTACAATAGCCAAATTATGGAAACAGCCCAAATGTCTATCGATACATGAATGGATAAAGAAGAGGTGTGTGTGTGCGCGCACGCACACATGCACGCACGTGTGTGTCTTTTTTTATGCCCGAGCGATATTCCATTGTGCATAAAGAATGAAATCTTGCCATTTGCAACAGTGTGGTTGGAGCTAGAGAGTATTATGCTAAGGGAAATAAGTCAGAGAAAGACAAATACCATATGATTTCACTTACAGGTGGAACTTAAGAAACAAACAAGCAAAGGGGAAACAGAAAGCAAGAAACAAACTCTTAACAATAGAGAACAAACACATGGTAACCAGAAGGGGAGTGGGTAGGGGGATGGGTTAATAGGTGATAGGGATTAAGGATGCACTTCTGATGGGCACCAGGTGTTGTATGCAAGTGTTGAATCACTATATGGAACACCTGAAACTAGTATTACACTGTATGTTAACTGGCCAGAATTTGAATAAAAACTTAAAAAATAAAGACTCTAGAGGAGTATCACAGTCACAGATGCCCTTAAGTTCAGACTTTGAATTTATCTCTCCAGATGAAGTCATACCCACAGGCAGATGTCACCGACAAGTTGGAAATAAGGGGAACTTTATTCCCCTTTAAATTTATTTCCCAACACTAAGCCCTCCACCTGTGATCCTTCTATTTACTGTCAATCTCTCCAACCAGAATATAAGGTTCATGGAGGCAAGGACTTTATTTCTTTCACTGAGGGATCCCTATCACCTAGAACAGAACTTGGACCATAGGAGACTCCATATCTTTTGGATGAAAGGAAATTATAATACAAAGTCTTTATTGAGAACAAGATTGTCTCTAATCATCAGCAGAGATAGTGTCAAGAGCTTTCTAAATGGTCCGCTCCTGTCTTTGCCCTCTGCGGTCTATTCTCAACACAGCAACCAAAGTGGCTCTGCTAAAATCAGCTCAAAACTTGCCAATGGTTTTTCACATCACTCAGAGTAAAAGCCAAACTCTTTCCTATAACACTCATGGTCCTACACCATCTAAACCTGAGTCTTCCAATAATGGTAGCCACAGTGGCTATTTGAATTTAAATTTTAGGGTTGCCTGGGTGGCCCAGGAGGTTAAGCATCCAACTCTTGATTTCAGCTCAGGTCATGATCTCAGAGTCCTGGGATGGAACCCCGCATCAGGCCCCCCACTCAGCAGGGAGTCTGCTCCCTCTCTGCCTGCCCCTCCCCACCCTACACTCACGCGCCTGCGTGCTCTCAAATAAATACATAAATCTAAAGAAGAATTACTGGTTTGGGGAACACTAATCAACAAGAACTAAAAAAATACTATACACCACAGTGACACAGGAGATGAAAAGGGTGGTACTCAGCTTTCCAAGTTCATTTTATTGTTTGAGTAGAGACTTAGGATATTGGTCACATCTATAATTTGTTAAATTTATAATGAGTGTTAAAAACGTGAGGATAATCACTTTAAAATGAATCATGAATAATTTAATGAATAATCGTTAAAATTAATAACTGTCAAATAGAAGGGGGAAAGAACAAGAAAAAATGAGAAAACATGGAATAATAGAAAGTGCAAAACCAAATAGCCAGAATCCAAATATATCAATAATCACAGTAAAAGATTAAAACATACTAGTTTAATTAAAAAGTATTAAAAAGAAAAAATAGACAATGGATCATCTTTCAAGTCTAAAAAGGATACTGAGACTGATTTCTAATAATTTTCAGATACCTGTTCTTTAAAGGAGACACACCTAAAATATAACACAGAAAGTTTCAAAGTAAAAGGACAGGAAAAGATACATCAGGCAAATACAAATCAGAGTGAGCCGGCATCAGTATATTAGTATGGGGAGAGTAAAATTTAAGGAAAACCTAACTAAAGATAAAGATGCTATTTAATTATTTTTTTAAATCATCAGGAAGACGTATCTATCCTGAACCTGTATGCACCTAGCAAATTCACAGATAAGGTGACAATTCACAGAATTGTAAGGATTAAATTTAGACATTTTAAAGGCATTGTGTGTGCTAAAAAGATGTGAATATACAAACCCATAATCACAGTGGGAGATATTTATCATGTATCTCTAGAAACTAATAAAGCAGGCCAAAAGGAAAAAAAAAAAAAGGAAATCAACTCATTTGACAAAAAAAAATGTTACCTGTTAAGGAAGAGAGACATGGAACATGAAGAATCAGAATCTAGAAAAAGGTTTCAGGACAGGGGGAACTTGAGCTGCATTAGTAGCCAGGAGGAAGGGCCCTTAGAGCTGTGGTTCTCTATCTTGTCTGCACAACAGAACCACCAAGGAGAGCTTCTAACCACCCTGTGTCCAGGCCACAACCCCATCCAATCAAATCAGATCTCGAGATGGGGTTCGGACTTCGGTATTTTTAAAAGTTCCAACATGCAGCCAAAGCTGACAACCACTGGCCAAGGAAGAGAAACTGAAGACGTAGGAGAGAGGCAGGACTGGCTATGTAATTTGTGGAGCAAGGGCAAATTGGAAATGTAGGGCCCCTTGTCCAAAAATTACTAAGAATTTAAAGACCGCAACAGCAGAGCAAAAAACCACATTCAGGGCCCTTCTGAGCACACGGTCCTATGGGATTGCACAGGTCACACACCCGTGAAGCCAGCCGTGGAACAAGGAAAATTGAAGGGAAATGGTCCAGGAGGGGAATTAATAAAAATACAGGGGGGAGACTTTGACCTTGGAAATCAGGAAAAACTCTCAAAGGCAAAGAGGAAAAATCAGGCTGCACAATGGAGCAATTCTAAGGTGGAGAGAAGAGTGAAAAGAATTCGTGTTAGCTAGTCCTAGAGAGACAATCACTCGCCGAGGGGGTGTGCAGATCTGGCTTTCCAGCAGCCACTAAGAGGACAGCCATGAGGTCTGTAAGAGAATTAACAGCATTCAGTGAAGAAAAGTGGTGTCAAGCTGTACTGAGTTTCTGGATGAGACTGGATACTAAACACTTTCAAAGAAACCAATCCACATATTTACATGATTTCCACCGGCATGTTCAGCAGCCCTGGAACAGGGAAAATAGACAGCTGGCTCCCCAGTGGAAGTTTGGAAGTAATATAGGTTGTACTCTGTGGAGGGCACCTTCTTTACTTTTCAGTGCTTTGTGATGGCTTAGGAAATTTGGTGAGGGTAGAACTGGCTCCTCTCTACCCTCCATATCCATTCCACACATAAACCATCTTCTGGTCTACACTTCTGAGTAGGCTTCATCATTATGAAAGAGAATTTGCTAAATGCTCAGTTACACATGGTGCTATGCTAAGCGCCCCAAAACAAGTTGAATAACCTTATAAATCACATACAAACCCCTTCCTAATACGATGTATTTCTGTTCATTATGTCTTTGTTGTATAATTCAACCCAAGTATATCACTAACTTTCTTTTTTTAATGTGCATAAAGGCAGCAAATATAAAGCCTTTTGACCCAGTCTCAGGCTATCCAAGTGACATTCTGGCCATTGACCAAATACTCAAGAAGAAGCAGAATTGGACGGTGACAGATGCAGCTGCTATTAAACAGCATGTGAGTATTCACTGTTACGGCATGCCTTCCCAGAAGGCCATGAGCAGATATTTTCCACCTCAATACTAAAACCATACATCCCAAAGGTATTTTTCCTGCTCTGTCTTTAAAATAAGACAAGATCGTTTCTCATTTTTACTCATTGTCATGATGTTTCTTGCTCTACGATCAAATGGATTCAAATGTCAACTGCTAAAATTCATCCTGCTAATCACCCATGGAACCATACCCAGCACTGTTTCTGGGACGTTCATTTGTGTCATGCTGGAAATAGCAACTAGTTAAGGCAGTAGACCAGCAGTCACAGTGAGCAGGTGTACTAAGGGGAATCATGACGAGTGAAAGCATCTTGGTTATAGCAGCTGAAAGAAGAAGAGTTTGAGTGCACTTCCTAGGTGCCAGGCACGGTGCTCTAGAAGTACTCTCCAAGTATTCTACAGGCACTAATTCATTTACTTATCACAACAGTCCTTCCGGATAGGTGCTGTTACCATTGTCGTTTTATAGATATGCACAGAGAGGTTGACTTGTCTAAAGGCAGAAGTAATAGAGGAAGTAATAGAGTCAGAATTATAAACATGCACAGCTTGGCCCTGGAATCCACACTTTTAACCACAACTCTGTGCTGCCGGTCTACTTTTGTGCCCTGACGTCTTAGCAACTTTTGTACTCCACAGGCTGGGGTGTATGTATTTCATGCCTCCTCTCTTCTGCATTTGACACTAGTGATCAAACTCTGACATTTTCTACTTCCTCGGCCTTTACAATACTGTGTCTTGCGGCTCTGTGTCCCTTCCTCTCGCTTCTCTTTCCTGAATGTTCATCCCTTAAATTGGATATTTCTTCATGTTCTAGTCCCATCCTACTGCTCTTCCCATTATATGCACTCATCCATTCATTTGTTTAGTAAATATTTATACATTATTAACAAAGTTCTAAAATTAGGGGCTACCACAGGAAAAAAAAGAAAACATAGCCCCTGCCCTCCATGAGCTTGGAGTGAGGGTGGAAAAGAAGGCAATGTGCAGTAGGGATATGGGGATATGGGGATAAATGAAACTACAGGTGGTCAGTACTGCGTATCACAAAGGAGTGGGCTCCCAACCTCTGTCTCATCATGGCACATATTCATGCTGGAGTAAATGGAGGCTGCTTATAGCCAGAGACCTCCAGTCTACAGCAGCAGCTGCCCCAAGGACTAATAAGCTTGAGAAGGTCAGTAATGTGGCATACCTGTAACCTAGCAGAACACCAGGGATCTCTGCGTTAAGTGAAGGAAAAGCTAGGGCAAGTATTCTTCGGATGAGCTCAGTCTACCCTCCTTGTTTCAGCTGCCACCTACATACTGATAACTCTTTAATTTGTCACTAGCCTGGACTTCTCTCCATTACTTTCGACTTATCTCACTGCCTGATGAACATTAGCTCACTGTCTCAGCACATCAAACCCTACATGTCCAAACCAGACTCCTCATCTGCATCAAACTGGCTCTTCCCTTGGGGATTCTTCCTGACATCGGGTGCTGATACCACTGTCTACCCCATCAATGAAACTAGAAGGTGAGGAATCATCCTAATTTATATATTGTCCTCACTCTTCACATCCACCTATGACCAAATGTGGCTACTCTTTCTTCTGAAGATTTTTCAATCCGTCCCCTTTGTCCTACCACTACTGCCTTACCCGGAGCCCTCATTAGGTCTTGCCGGGACAACACCGTCCAACCTCCTATCTCTGCCTCACAGCTGCTCTCCTCCACCCATTCTCCACACAGCTGTTGCTGATCTATTGTGAAGATACAGCTACATCCCTGTCCTGCTTACAAATGAATCTTGCCCTCTCAACAGTCACAGGATCTCTCAGCAATATTTTCTGCTCTACACACTGAGATTTGTCTCGCTTCCATCAGAACAGTGGCTTACTACCGCATGATTTTCACTGAGGAGAGGGCTCTCTTAACCTCACTGAAATCAAGCCAAAGGGTCTTTGCAGCAGACAATGTTTTACCTGCCTTACCTGCATCATCCCTTCCCTCTTACTTTCAAAACCTGACATTTTAGCAATACTAATGTGCTTGTGCATCCCACCAACTCCAGAGGCTTATTACCTTTGACCCTTTGTTTATACTGTCTCCTTTCCCTGGAACCCTTCCCATCACCACTGACTCCCTCAATCCGGTCAAATCCTTGAGGACCTACTCAGCATCTTCTCCCTCCCTGACCTAGGCTGGATTGAGTGCCGTCCTTGGCACTCCTTTTATCTCCAAAGACTATCTCCATCCCACACTTCCTCCTTGGTTTAGTTTATTGTGTTTTTAATATTGTTGTAAAATGTCTTATCTCAGTATTCCCAAATCATACATTTTGATTGTCCATCAACTCCTAACTCACATGTCCTCAAGAGGTTCCAACCACTCTTAAACTCAGTGATTTTCAGCTAGCCTGGGAATGTAACCCTTGGGCTATCAGAATTGTGGTTCATAAGTCAAAGATACGTTAAGGAAACTGCTGCAAATGTCTGCTCTCTCACTGCAGGTGAAGAGGGCTACAGATGCCTATAACTTGGGAATTGCCCTTGAGCACCGGAAGGACATGCTAAACCTCTGGCGGAAGATCCGAGGGGATCTGATTGGAGTAGACACTAAAAATGAGTCCTTTTATGACACCTTTTCTACCTACACCTGGTCCTGGAATGTTTGCCAAGAATTACTTTCGCCGAAGGACTTAAGGTTATATGATGCCTACATGAATAGGAATACCTTCCACAACTCTGTATTCTCTTCATCCTCCGATATCAGTGAATGTGACACAGAGACAGGAAGAAAAAGAAAACGGAAAGGTTTCAAAAGGTTTCGACAATGAAATTCTACATTTTCTAAACAGCTCATTGCAAACTACCTTTTTCATAGATATCAAAATTATGGTTTCTTGCTTTTGTCTAGTACATTCTTAGCAGCTGTTGACATCTTTTGAATTCTGACCAGTAAAAAAGTTTAAGTCATAATGCGGTTTCCCTTTCCTGATTCTTGACGAGTAAATAGAGGCCATGCGGTTATCTCCCCAGCAAACAGCTGCGCTCTGCTGCCCCCATCTGGCTCAAAACTGCCTGGGCAGAAGGAGAAAGCCGAACGTGGGCACTTACCTCAACACAGGGTTGCCCCTGGGAGCCCCTAAGGGCCCTCCCGGTAATAAGCATCTGAATTTACGTGACCGTAAGCGACGTTAGGTTTTTGGTTATTTGTAAAAGAGTCCAGAGGCAGCAGATGACAATGATCTTTCAGTTCCAGGGAATAATATTACCATCTCCCAGGGAATCTTAAATTTGAGTGTCCCTAAGGCTCCATCGTCACACATCATCAGGCTGATCTCTTGGATCCCTCTTAAAAATAGTTGATCCCATCCATTACACTTGTTGCTGTTGTTCTTTAGTGTATTTAATAAAGACGCACACGTATAACTATTACAAGTTTGGGAGGTGTACTTTTTTATAGTGGAAAAATATGCATAAAATTTGCTGTTTTAATCCTGTTTAGGGATTATCATCCATTACATTTTTTTTCCTGTTAGAAAAAGGAAAAGACATGTTCCATATTGATGGAGACAGTGGCTTATAATATAAAATCACACCACGCCAGAAAAAAGCAATGAAGATAGTGAAGGCTCCTAGAACTATTTAATGAAACAGACGTAAAGTAAATTTGTGTTAACCTTGAATATTCAGAACTGTCTAAATATATTTGCCATTCTTTACAATATTATGATGTTGAGAAGGAGAACCTTGGGGCAACTGGGTGGCTCAGTCCGTTAAGCATCTGCCTTCAGCTCAGGTAGTGATCCTGGGGTTCTGGAGTTTAGCCCCACACCAGGCTCCCTGCTCAGTAGGGAGCCTGCTTCTCCCTCTTCCTCTGCCTGCCACTCCCCCTGTTCATGCTCTTTCTTGTTTGCTCTCTCTTGCTCGCTTTGTCTCTCTCAAATAAATAAGATCTTGGGATGCCTGGGTGGCTCAGTTGGTTAAGCATCTGCCTTCAGGTCAGGTCATGATCCCGGGGTTCTGGGACTGAGTCCCCCATGGGGCTCCTTGCTCAGCAGGGAGCCTGCTTCTCCCTCTGCCTACCACTCCCCCTGCTTGTGCTCTCTCTCTGTCTTCCTGTCAAATAAATAAATAAAATCTTTTTAAAAATAAATAAAATCTTTAAAAAAAAAAAAAGAACCTTATAGACAAGTGACCATGTTTCCTACCCAGAAAACAAGATTTATGGTTTGACAGATTTTTTTTGATATACTATGACTGTAATAGGCAATCTAAGAGATGTAATTTGGATGCCAAAATATTGAAATTCCTGGAATATTTTCTTGGATCAATGGGATAACAGGACAGAATATTTTTAAGTCTATCTGTCCTGGAAAATCTAAAATGTACCATCTATCAATCTGTCCTGCACTGTGGTTGACAGTAGAAACTGGCATCTTGCAGGTGAAATACAGTATAGCAACAGGTATTCAGCCATTCATTCAACAATTATTTATGGAGTTGCATACTGTCTGCTGGCCCCTGTTCTAGGACTTGGATATATAACAGTGAATGAGCGGATAAAATGCCCTGACCTCACAGCTGAGTAATGCAGCTAATTATAACCACTGACTCAGTACTTCCACTTCTAGAAATTATTCCTAAAGAAGTAATCATGAATATACAAATGATTTAGTTATAAAGATGATTATGTTGGATTTTTAATAGTAAGAAACTCAAAGTAGCCTAAATGTCCAGTAATTCATGATACAGCTCTATGAAACAATATCAGGGTTATTAAAATACTGTTAGAAAAGAACATTAAAAAAAAAAGAACATTCCAGCAGAAGAATGATATTCACAAACTATTACCAAGTTATAAAACAGGCTACAACTGCTCAGAGCCATGAGAAAACTTTATGGGGTGGTTCTAGAACCTAATTATGATGGTAGTTGTACAAATATAGATTTTTATGAAAATGTATCAAACTGTACACTTAAGACAGATGAATTTAATTGTATGTAAACTAAACCTCAATGAAGCTGTGAAAAAAAGGGCATAAGGCAGTTCTGAAACTATTTTAACTTAAAAGTTACTTCTATAAATCAATTAGAAAAAAAGACTGGAAGGATATAAACCGAAGTGTTTCATGGATTAAATGAAGGATGGAATGGAGTAGTTTCTTTTTTCTTTTGTCTAAATGTTCTACAATAAGAAAATGTTTTGCAATAAGAAAAAAAACACAAAGTCTGTTTAAAGTTGTTAAACCAGCTTATTCAAATCTCTAGGGCTGCTGCATGTTCTGCAAAACTTTAAGAACAAATTAGGACACCCTTCCCCCACCTCTCAGTTCCAGAGCATACGCTTACACAGACCCGAATTTCCACTGATTGGAACTGAAAGAAAGGCACGAAATAATTAACTACCCCATGTCCCAGGTTGACACCCAAGGCAGTAATCCAGACTGAGAGTTGTTAACCTTTCCAGGTTTTGAACCCGCGCCACCCAGCTAGAAGAGCTCTTGCAGCTCACCAGCAGAGGGACCCTTAGGTCCCCTGAAAAGTATTGCTGAAAATACAATCTAGTATCTAGTCTGATACCACAAAGGACTCATAGCCATGTCTTCACAAATTTCTTCAGAAACATGATTTTAGGTGCTTCAAAAGATGAAGAAAAATGAATTGTACAGGTCAACCAAAGATAATTGTATAAAAATTAAGTTTAGGATACTTTTATCACATTTCTTCAAAAGGGCCCAAGTTGTTTGACATTTTAAATGACTAATTATTGGAACTAATATAGTAAGTGACTTCAAGGGAAAACAGAGAGTGAGCTCTATGCAAAGAAATATGAAGTGGAACTGCTGACTAGGAGCATGAAGAGTTTTTGGTGTGGGGAGAAAAAAGCATGTGGAAGAGAGGACAAGATGCCAAGAATAAATATAAACTACCACTATATCAAACAACTGGCCTTGAGAAAAGATAAAAGTCCTTGTACTTGTTTTTTGGAAAGGAGGTTTTGTTCAAAATGTTTCAAAAGACCATGAGAATGGCAAACGTGTTTTCAATAAAGTACAAGTTCTTTACTATCTTATCTTTTCTACTCACTCACGTATTTTCCTTTGTGATTAGGAAGGGTTTAGGGCTTGTTCCCATTTCTTTGCTGAGAAAGATACCCAATCTCTCATAGCTCCCTTCAGTTTTGCCTATGGAAAGAATGTGCAATGAAGTAAATGATGACTGGTTACCAGTGGGCTGTCTAGTACCGCACCAGTTAAATAACTAATTAACCTTTTCCTTAACTTCTTCCAAATGGTAGTCCTTACTCCCCTGGAACTCTTCTCAACTAACCTTATATCAACAGGATACTTTCTTCTAGATCATTTTGAAAATCAGTTTATAGTAATTATTGAAACATAAACATAAGGCTGAAATGTATTAATATAACAAACTAGATGTGTTGTATTAGAATCCTGATTGTGTGAACAAGCTCGGGTATGGATAATTCCAAAAAGTAGGTGGTTATAAATTATATAATTACAGGGGCCCCTGGGTGGCTCAGTCCCTTAAGCATCATGAGCTCAGGGTCCTGGGATCCAGCCCCGCGTTGGGCTCCCTGCTTGGCAGGGAGTCTGCTTCTCCCTCTCGCACTGCTCCTCCCTTTTTTCTGTTGCTCTCAAATAATCTTTAAAAAAAATAGTTTAAAAATTATATAATTATATAAATTAACCTCATGTTCTCAGAATTCATTCCATACCCCCCCCCAAGAAAAATAGTATTCTTTTTCATAGCTTTTCACACTATGAAAAGCTGACTACAGAAGCTGGAAAACTGCCGTTATTTCCTCACCCAGCTTGCTGTCTTCCTCAAATTCTTCTGCCATCAGGTCTAAATGGAACTAGGCACATTTAATTCTCAAAGTGATTCAAGGTTTTTCCTGTCTTAAAACGAGGGAAACTGAGGAAACTGCTAGAGGATCCCAGCATAGAAAGGAGGCTCAAGCGTAATGTCTCCCGCTTTTTTTTTTTTTAAGATTTTATTTATTTATTCGCAAGAGAGGGAGAACGAGCACAAGCAGGAGGGAGAGCAGCAGGCAGAGGCAGAAGCAGGGAGCCCCAAGTGGGGCTCAATCCCAGGACACTGGGATCATGACCTCAGCCAAAGGCAGATGCTTAACCGACTGAGCCACCCAGGGATTCCTGTCTCCCACTTTCTTGCGGGCCTGCACCGCCATCAGCCCCTCTTCCCTGCAGAGGAAAAGCCAGCTCAGAGAAATTCTGTGGGCGAGCTCTCCCTCCCCTGAGAGCTTCTCCAGCTCAGGGCCCGCCCCACAGGGCGGAGCTCCAGCTCCAACCCAGAAGGGGGACTTCAGAGCTGCCCCGCCCCTCCTTGCTCTTTTCCCGCCCAGATCCCGCGACTTCCGGAGGGGGCGTGGCTCCGCAGGAAGTTTTCGCCCGACAGAAAGGTAGGCATATCCGGCTCCGGTGTCATGGCCGGCCCCTACCCTGAATGTGCGCCGGCTGCGGTCGGCGAGAAGAGGCAGCAGTTTGGGAGCAGGTTCCTGAGCGATCCGGCGCGCGTCTTCCACCATAATGCCTGGTAACCATCCTACCCCTCGTCCGGCCTGCGGCTTGCCCTCTGTCCCGCAGCCCCGTGCGCTCTGAGAAGCCCCTGACCGCCGGCTACGAGTCCCGCTGCCCTGCTCGAGGCGCTCTCCTTCCACGGGAGAGGCGCTGCGTGGCCAGCGACTCAGCCTGCCCGCAGCTGGGACGTGAGGCCCCTAAGCTGCCTGTTTGATTTTCCCAGGGACAATGTGGAGTGGTCGGAAAGAGCAGGCCGCCGCAGCGGAGAGGAAAGTCCGGGAGAACAGTACCCAGCGGGTGTGCCAGGAGAAGCAAGGTGCGTTTAGGTGGGCCCTCAGTGGTATCAGCAGCCAGCGTACTACTAGACGCCCTCTCCCAGAGAGGCCAGAGAACCTAGACCGCCAAGAGCCTTTGTTACTGGACTGATTCCGAACTCGGGGATGGGTTCACGGGAGGGGAGGAGATGGGTTAGGATGGAAAAAAGGTTCACCCTAAAATCTTATTAGGGCGAAGAGGGAGTTTTGGGTTTGGCTCTGTTTGAGAGGAAGTAACTGTATCTTGATATATATTTTAGCGATTAGTTTTTAGTTAACGCCAAATAGACCCATATTAATATGACTGGCCGACAGTAACCGTGTGGTCACACGATCGACTTAGAGGCTGTGCTTCGTCTATATGATTACACTTTGAGGAGATGTTGTCACTGAAGCTAGATTCTAGCGGTCAGATTCTAAATATTTTTGGGGGAGGGAGCTAATGACTGGTATGATGGCCATGAGGATTTAGGGCTTCTCCCAAGGAAAGCTGGGTAAAGAAGAGTGTAGGTAAGTGTGGCGAAAGAAAAAGAGACCCGTTCTGGAGAGTTGGATGGTTTCACTGCAAAATATCTCTAGATACTAAGACTAGGCCTGGCTGAGCCTATGTCCCAAAAGACAATTGAAAGTAGGACTAGAAACTGGGAGAGTAGTATCCCACAGTTCACTATAACAATTAGAAGATTCCAGTTACAAAATATTCACCTTACGTAATTTGACAGACTAGATCAAAGCAAGTTAGAGTTGAAAGGGATTTTGAAAATCATGTAGTCCAATATCCTCTTTTTGCAGTTAAAGAAACTTGGACCACAGGACATTAAGTGCCTTACTCAGAGGTAAGCAGTTAGTAGTAGGAGTGGCAGAACTAAAATCCAATTTCTTAGATTTTTTTTCTTTATTACACTAGTCAAGGTCCTATATTGGCAAAGAGCAGAAAACTGCAGTCTAGGACTTTCCACTGCTTTGATCACCTTAAACTACAATGGAAACAGTCTACCCTTCTGAAGTCTCTCCTGTCCTCTTTCATCAAAACTTCTCATCCGAAGACGTTTTTTCTTCTTGTCAGCATTTCTCCTTTCCTTTTAGCCTTGTTCCTGTGTTTAGGATCTGTTAGTAGTATTGAATTCATGTCTTAGCTCCACATTCAATAAAGAACCACAGACAGAGGAGTATATTTAAAGAAAAGCTGAGTGTGTCATTAACCCGTGAGTTCCCATGGGGAATGACTGAAGAACCTGGGACATTTCTCCTGTAAAAGAGAACATTTAGAGGGGAAAATAACTGCCCTTACATACAAAAGAATTGTTCTGTATGGCCCTAAGAAATAGTAGGACTTTCTGACCAGAAGACAGATTTTTTTTTTTTTTTTTTTTTTTGCTTAATGTTAGAATTTTCTTTTTTTCCACCCAAAGACATGGGTGGAGAATTGGTAGTAAGTTCCCTGATAGAAGTTCTTCCCTAGAAGGACAAGACACAGAGGGAATTCAGGTAGGGTAGGTGGCAGGACTACAAGATTTCCCTCTCTGAGATTATGGCTCCACTTGAGGATACTTTTAGTATAAAATGACGTTCAGTGAAGCAGGATGACATTTGACATTAGGGACACATAAAATATTAGGAGATTGAGAGTTTTTAAAATTCTTTCTTTAATATTTACAGTTGATTATGAAATCAATGCCCACAAATACTGGAATGAGTTCTACAAAATCCACGAAAACGGATTTTTCAAGGATAGACATTGGCTTTTCACTGAATTCCCAGAGTTGGCACCTAGCCCGAACCAAAATGACTTGAATGATTGGCTCTCAGAGAACAAGAGGAATGAAGTACCTGAAGGTAGGAGCAAGGAGGACGGACCTGGTTTAAGAATAGAAGAACAGCACACGTGCTCTTCAGATAGCTTGGGATGTAAACCACAGATGCCTCCCGTGGAAGAAGACGTAACTCAGAAATTCAGTCACCTGGAAATCTGTGCTGATGAGTTCCCTGGATCCTCAGCCAGCTACAGAATACTCGAGGTAACCCCCCTCCGTTGTCCTGATACTGGGGTTCCTGAGGTGGTTCTGTTGTACATGCGGGTGGCGCAGGGAGGCTGACAACAAAAGTGATACTGTCGGAAGAAGATGACTAGACTTGACTCTCTTGTTGGCCTAGAAACGCCTCCATTTTTGAGCTAATGACATGTCCTACATTCAGACCAGATACCTGGTGGTTGTGGCAAACAAAGGTAGATCACCTGAAGTGCTACCTGGGAACATCCTATTGCATCTGAACGTTGTAGCGTCTGCTGTACCTGTCGGAACAGAGTCCCAAGTCACAAGACAAATTCCTTTACTTCTCTTATAAGATGGGGGTGGGGGGAAGGGGAGAGGTTAGTTGCAATGGTGCCTGCTTCTCAGGCATGGGAGAATTCTTGTCTTCCTCGTGTGGGTGGTGTTGCTGAGGCAAGGCTAGACCTGGAAACATGTCTAGGTAGTGACCATACACTCCCCTGGAAGCTAATTCGCCTTGGGGTTGAGTCCTCTAGCCTGATCTTGTTACTAGTCCCTTCCCCTCCCCAAGCAGAAGGGGACTTCTCCCTCTCTGTCTGCCTCATAGTAGTTGTGAAAATTACATACATTGAGATAACAACATAAAATGGCTAAAAATAATTCCTGGCATATAGTAAGTCCTTAGTAAATGGTCACTGTCCTTTTTGGGTTTGGGTTTTTTTGTTTGTTTGTTTTTAAAGATTTCATTTATTTAGAGAGCATGTGTGAGAGCAGGGGGAGGAGCAGAGGGAAAGGGAGATAATCTCTAGCCGACTCCGCACTTAGCACAGAGCCTGATGTAGGGCTCGATCCCATGACCCCAAGGTCATGACCTGAGCCGAAACCAAGAGTCAGACACCCAGCCCCAAATGGTCACTGTTATTAGCAAACCCAGCACTGTGTTTAGGACAATGTAATCCATGGTCCCCTTTTCATGAATTTTCCTGCTTAGTCTTGAGAGACATGTTTCCAATAATGATATAGTTCAGTTCAGTAAGAAAATATGTCATCTGTCTTCTCTGTACTGGGAGCAGCTCTCCTGCCGGGCTCCTCATGCCTTAAAATGTGCACCTGTGCAGAGTTCGTCTCCACCCCCTTCTTGGTCAGGAGCACCTCTCAGCTGTTGAGCCCATCACTGCAGTGGTGCTAAAACCACCCGAGACACTGACAGATGAGAGCCTAGCAGCTTGGCAACCCCACGTCCCCTGACCTCACTTATTACCAGCTGCAGCTTCCAAACCGGTGCCATTTCAAGGGTCATTGACACAGCAGCCAAGTTCATTGGGGCTGAGGCTGCCACGGTCGGGGTGGCTGGCTTGGGCTGGAATTGGGACTGTGTTTGGGAGCCTCATCATTGGTTATGCCAGGAACCCCTCTCTGAAGCCACAGCTCTTCTCCTACGCCATTCTGGGTTTTGCCCTCTCAGAGGCCATGGGGCTTTTTTTGCCTGATGGTGGTGGCCTTATCCTCTTCGTCATGGGCAGGAGCTGTCTCCACCTCCCATAGGTCTTTCTCCCATGTCCCGTCTGCCCTGTATGTTCCTTTTCCTATACCTCCCCAGGCAGCCTGGGGAAAGTGGTTGGCTCAGGGTTTGACAAGGAAGACAAATAAATACTGAAGAGAAAAAAAATTTCATCTATAGGACCATTTGCTGAAACTCAAAAAGTAAAAGCAATCCATCCCCTTTTTTCCACACCAGCTCCCTTCTGCTTTGGGGAGCCCATGCTCTTGTCTTTTACAGCGACCTCTTTTAGACTTCCTGCTGTCGAGTTCAGGGAATGTCGTGGGTACTCTTCAGCTCTGGTCACTGCAACTTCCCTACTAATACAATTAAGCAAGATTATCTACTGCTGATTATTTATCTAGCTCTAAGGAATTAATTCTTTGGAAAGTTCTGTAACTAAAAGTTCCTTTCTGTCTGCAGGTTGGTTGTGGTGTGGGAAACACAGTCTTTCCGATTTTACAAACTAACAAGTAAGTGTGTTGTAAAGTTTAACTATAAGACAGCAAAAAGGAGAAAGGGGTGTGTTGTTTCTCAAAACTTACTGCAGCAAACTGGTAATAATGGTTATTGGGAACCATGGGTGACAGGAGATGTCAATTTCTGCATTCTCCATTTATGGTTTTGATTTACTTTGATTTCTAAGTTACCTTTGTCATCAGGAAAATTGGTGAGCTTCAAAACCTGTTCCACTGCTAATATATGGTGCCTTTGATATTTTAACTTTGCTCCACAGGGAAGAGAAGAGACATAATTCAGTTTATAGTCTGAATTGTTCTGTGGTTTTTTCTGCCCATTTCAGTGATCCAGGACTCTTTGTTTACTGTTGTGATTTTTCATCCACAGCTGTAGAACTGGTCCAGGTAAGTGCAGTGGGTCCTATCTGTAATTTTCAGTGGTTAAAGGGGAAAGGGTCTCCTAAAAATCAAGGTCTCTAGCAAATTTTTATTATTCTTATGTGGTCTGAAAGTAAAAGATGACTGAAACAGCCGGGAATAGAGGAAAGAACCAAGCGTGAATGTGGGACCTTTGGGCAGGTCTGGAACTTTGGGCAGGTCTCCTGACCTCTCCAAACTTAGGTTTTAAGGATTAAAATGAGAAGATTATTACTGGTCCAGGTTCTTTGAGTTACAAGTCACAGAAACACCTAGACAAACTCAATCAATGAAAGAGAAGGTCATAGAACCCAAGGGCGTAAAGTGTAGCCAAGGCTGTCATTCAGCCCTGAAAAGATGGCAGGTACCAAGGCAGGTTGGCTAGCTGGTGAGATGTTGCCACTCCCTCCTGTTCCTGTCACAATACCTCCCTCAAGCTCATGGTTTCCTATCTCGCATAGCCCAGAGCCCATTTTTCCTTTGTTTTCCTCTTTACAGACCAGCTTTCTGTAATCGGTTTTTCATACGACCCCTACATGCTTGCCCCCTTACACATTCACCCTGTTCAGGCGTTCTCAGAGCCTCACCAGAATGACTTCTCCTGATTCCAAAGTCTCCAGAAAGAGTCTGGTTGACCCAGCCCAGCTGATAATCTACTTGCCCTGTTTGGATTAGCTGTGGCCAGTGAGGAACGAAGTCACATATTTGGAGAAGAGAGATATGGCAAGAGAAATTACCCTAAAATGTGTTACGATCATGTCTAGTGCTCCTAGCACAGGAGCTCTGGAATTGGTAGGTCCGTGTCTTTCTGGAGTGAGTTACTTTTATGGATCTAGACCAGGTGAATATTGAGGCTTATCTCTAGTTAATTTTATTTATCATTTTCTTTAGTTAATTTTATGACAATAAAATGTATAAAATTAAATTTTCCACATCTGATAGGTTTTCCTGGAGAATTCTGTGATCTGTGTAATATGCTACAATTGGGTTGGGAGTTGTTGCTTTTAAATGTTTAAATGTCAATATGTTTTCTCTCTCTCCTGATGAGATTTTTCTTTTTCCTTGTGGTCATTTACTTCCTGATCACTTTCCAGTCCTCAAATCTAACTTTGTGCATCAGAGTAAAGAGTAAAAGTAGAATCAAGAACATTCCTTTTCTTTTTTTTCTTTCTTTTTTTTTTTTTTTAAGAGAGGGTGAGTGTGAGTGTGAGAGGGGGGTGTGGGGGCTGGAGTCAGAGGGAAAGAGAGAGAGTCCTAAGGAGGCTCCATGCCCAGCATGGAGCCCAACGCAGGGCTCGATCTCACAACCCTGAGATAATGACCTGAGCCAAAATCAAGAGTCAGATGCTTAACTAACTGAGCCACCCAGGCACCTCCCATTCATTTTATTAAAAAAAAAAATAATTTTTAATTTTTTAATTTTAAGTAAGCTCTACCCCCAACGTGGGGCTTAAACTCATGACCCTGAGATCAAGAGTTACATGCTCTACTGACTGAGCCAGCCAGGTACCCCCAAACATTCCACTTAAAAGTACAGTTTGGAGGACACCTGGGTGGCTCAGTGGGTTAAGCGTCTGCCTTCAGCTCAGGTCGTGATCCCAGGATCCTGGGATAGAGCCCTATGTCACGCTCCCTGCTCAGCAGGGAGTCTGCTTCTCCTTCTACCTCTACCCCTTTCCCCTGCTCATTCTCTCTCTCTCTCTCTCACGTGCGCTCTCTCTCAAATAAATGAATAAAATCTTTAAAAAAAAAAACAAAAAAACAAAAAACCTGTTGGGGCCCCTAGCTGGTTCAGTCAGTGGAGCACGTGACTATAAGTTCAAGCCCCATGTTGGCTGCAGAGACTACTTAAAAATAAAATCTTTTTAAAAATAAATAAATAAAGGGGCGCCTGGGTGGCTCAGTCATTTAAGCATCTGCCTCAGGCTCAGGTCATGATCCCAGGGTCCTGGGATTGAGCCCCACAAAGGGCTCCCTGCTCAGCAGGGAAGTCTGCTTCTCCCTCTCCCTCTGCCTCTCCCCCTGCTTGTGCGCTCTCACTCACTTCGTTCTCTCTCTCAATTAAAATCTTTAAAATTAAAAAAAAAAGTTAAAAATAAATAAAATAAAAATACCAGTTAGATTCTACAGGCTCCTCCCTGGAATTGTTCGCCATTCTTGGCCTTGGAATAGAAGGCATGCCTTCATGATGTGAGCGATAACCCTCAGCGGGCAGTAGCAGCAGTTACACTTAAAGCAAGATAAGCTTTCCTCGAGGCTGTGTGAACATTGTCTAACCTATGTGTCTCTCAACTGTCTGCAGACAAATTCCGCATATGATCCTTGTCGGTGCTTTGCCTTTGTTCACGATCTGTGTGATGAAGATACGAGTTACCCAGTGCCCAGGGGGAGCCTCGATATCATCATCCTCATCTTTGTTCTTTCAGCGGTTGTTCCAGACAAGTAAGTTTTAGGTCCCTTAGCCAGTAGTGTGACAAAAACAAAACTTGGGTCACGGACCTTGATACCAGAGTTGGACCCTGAGTTGAGTAAGTGGGATGATCTGAGAGGCCGGGAAAAGCCACTCTGTCAAAGTGATACAAGTGTCTCAACCCTTTTCCTAAACCTGTTTGCCTCTAAACCTCTGTCTGTTGGCTGCAGTGGTTGGTTCTTCTCGGTGCTCGGGTTGAGCATCCCCAGGGGATGGGGGAGCAGTCTCTGGTGGGGGCGTGGGGCAGTCTGCGATAATCTCAGCCTGCTGTTCAGAACGCTATGGGCCACAGCTGTTGGGTACCATCCCCTCATTGGCCTTTTTATTTTACTTATGATGTTATTTTTAAGGGGCACCTGGGTGGCTTAGTCGGTTAAGTGTCTGCCTTCGGCTCAGGTCATGATCCCAGGGTCCTGGGATCGAGCCCCGCATCAGACTCCCTGCTCAGCGGGGAGTCTTCTCCTTCTGCCTCCCCCCTACCCCCACTTGTGCTGTTTCTCTCTCTCACTCTCTCAAATAAATAAAATCTTTTTAAAAAAATAAATAAACCTATAAGATGTTATTTTCAAGTAATCTCTACACCCAACGTGGGGCTCGAACCCACAACCCCGAGATCAAGAGCCATACATTCTACCGACTGAGCCAGCCAGGCACCGCTCATTGGGTTTTTTAAATGGTTTTGGTAAACCAGGCTTATTAACACAGAATTTATAGTGAAGCTTAACTCAGGTGTTCCTTTATGTTTAAGTTCTTTGGAAGCAGGGAGATTCTATACAATCAAGTTTAGGTGAAAGGAAAGTCAGTTGCTAAACCCTGCAGGAGACTGGTAAAGCTTCGTAGACATGGGCACCCAGCTGTGCTGATGAGATACTGTCCCCAGGAAGCAGCATCAGCCAGAGACCCAGCGGAGTGAGTGTCTCTGTCCTGAGTTTCCTTGAGGAGAGCACTGAGTCATCTGACCTGATAGGGTATTGTGAGCGTGCAGAAAGGCAGGTGCAGGACAGCCCAAAGGCCAGGCGTGGTTCTAAACATTCATAACTGCAGAAGTCTCGGGGCACCTGGCTGGCTCAGTTGGTAGACCGTGCGACTCTTGATCTCAGGGTCGTGAGTCCAAGTCCAGGGCTGTGAGTATAGAGTTTGATTGATAGATAAAATATCAGTGGAAGTTTAAATGCTACAAACTTAAAAACTGACATGGACTGAAACAAAACATGAAAATTAAAAACTCTTTAGTTAATATTTAAGTAGACTTTGTAGCACTGATACTTCCGAGGTTGGTACAGCCGAAACCAGCACAGCCTGCGTGTGGCAAGTGCAGTCAGGATATAAAGTGCTCCGCGTGGGCACCTGTTTGCATACTGACTCACCATGTAAATTGTAAGTTCTTGAAGTTTCATCTTCGTTTAACAAATGGAGAGGTCCAGGCTCTGCCTTGAGAGCGCTCAGGCCTGGGGGCAGGCGGATGAGTCAGCTGACTAGTAGTCCTCACCACAGGTTTTCAGGGCTGTGCTCCAAGAGGCCTGGGAGCACAGGGCAGGGGTGGCTTCCCCATGAGGCCATCTCGGGTGGAGTAGGAAGTGAGCCAGACATGGAGTATATAAGTGGGGTCCTCCCACGGAAGCAGGTTATCCTCAGGCCTCTTCATACTGAAGGGAGTGGGTCAAAGCCACGGTCGTGAGCAGACAGCAGAAGGCACCTGAGAAACTTGGGTGTGTGTTCCCGTTCTCACTGAAGCAAGAGCAGAGGAGCTAAGATGTCGAAGTTCGTGTCAGGGTTAGGAAGTCCACTGGCTTTTCCAGACATGCTGCAAGGAAAAGGAATCGTGTCCTTAAGGAGACCTGATCTTCATTCTCTGCTGCCCCACGCAGGATGCAGAAGGCTATCAACAGGCTGAGCAGGCTTCTGAAGCCCGGAGGGATGATGCTTCTGCGAGATTATGGCCGCTATGACATGGCTCAGCTTCGGTTTAAGAAAGGTATTTTGCTGCTATAACCAAAACAACCGTTTTGCCATCGGAATAGACCTGTAAGTGAGTGAAATCAAATAGAAACTCGAGAATATAATATAAGCTCCACATATAAAGCCACTTAATACACGACAAGGGCAATATGTTTTCGAAGATCTGTATGATCTAGGTATTGGAGAGATCTTCTAACCAAGACCGCAACTTTTAGAATAGCTACCTTTGGAAAAAGATTCGTTTCATAAGTAATTTTAAGTGTGGTCTGGCAAAAGATGCCATTAAAAAACTGAAAGACAATTTGGGTGCCTAGAACAGATAAAGACTTAATTATTACCTCTGCTCTTCAAGGGCCTTTTGGCAAATTGATAAGGAGAAGATCAGCAACCCACCCAAAAAACAGGGAAGGAAGATATTAGAGTTGATTCACAGAAGGGTACATCCAAATGGCCAAAAGCAAACTTCGAGGTAACAAAACTTCCAGTGAGATAACCACTTCTTAAGCCTGCTGCTGGCCATTTCATAGAAGGAGAGACACTTCTGTCTATTACTGATAGAAATAACAGGTTGTTAAATGGTATTTGGGTTTTTTTTGGGTTTTGTAAGCACACTGGTATCATCTACAGTCGAACAGTCCTTTGGGGAATCACTCAAGAACTAGCAATGTGTGTAGGCAGAATCTTCGAAACACAGTGAGTGCCTCTGGAGAGGGGAGCATTGTGCCTGCCGCATGAGGCGGTTGGACCCCACACCGGCAATCCTGGCGGGGTTTCCGTTCTGCATTCCCAGATGAGAAAAGCAGTGTGCAGATGACTATTTTAAACTTGGTCGCACATACAGGAGTGGCTGGGGAGAAATAAGCAAAGTAAAGCAAGTAAGATTATATTGACATCCTGAAGGCGTAGGATTACCTACCAGGGTGGTAAATGACATTCGGTCAGAGGGCGTGGCAGCAGAGAGAAGAGTGTCCGTGATAAAAACAGCACGCGGGCTGTATTTTGAGTGTGTGTGGACGCGTGGAGAGATGTGGGAAATGGTCCTGTGGCTCAGATTTCCTTCCCTTCAGTCTAGCTACAGTCCTTGGCTTTTATTTATTTATTTTTGTTTTACAAAGAGTATGTGGTATTTATTTAAGGGGGGGGGGGGCAAAACGTTTGCAACATGAAACGGCTCGAGAACAGAAGGCTGAGGATCGCGTGTGATCGAACACTGAGGTTTGATGGCGCCACTGGGGCTGCTCTCCAAAGCACCGTTCCTTTGTAACAGAGAAATTACAGATTCCTGCAAGGTGTCCAGAGTAGCCAAGAAAGGCTTCTGTTCTCTACCCAAGAAATTGGTATCATGATGCACATTTGATTGGCAGTGAAATCCAAAGAAGTGCTTTGAAGTTTCTCTGATTTCTATCACGTCGCTTCACAGGTCAATGTCTGTCTGAAAATTTCTATGTGAGAGGTGACGGTACTAGAGTTTACTTCTTCACACAAGGTATGAAAACGCTCATCTTTATGTATGACAGTCATCCCCCAACACCAGCCCAAACGTTGCTCCATGTACTCTGAGAAGTGAGACGTGGGGCCCCTCCCACCTTCAGAAGCCCTTTCCTGCCCTTCGTCACCCTGCGCTCAGCCACGCGGAACCTGTTCACTGTTCTCCAAGCAGGCTCCACTTACAGGAGCCTTCAGCCCCCCACATGGCCCTTCTGCTCTCTGCTCTTCCTCTCCATCACTTTGTCCGAAACAGGAAACCTGCCCCATTTGGCAAGACTTCAGTGTAGCTGGTGTCACCCCGAGGGCTGGGTGCTCCCCAGCCCCAGGTGTAGCCCAGCATGGCTCTCCTCTGTGGCCTGCCCTGCCTCACGTGCCCACTGCCATTCCGGGGCCCTTTATTGTGTCACATACTTTTTTGAGCCTTTGGTTAAAGTGGCAGAACCTCTCCCCTAAAAAGTGGCTTTGACATTGCATTTATGTAGATTTTTGCATGTAATCTTAAGGTGTCCATATAGCCCTTCTTGAAAATTCGTCCCCATCAGCCGATTCTTAGGCTCTCCCTCTGGATACCAAGCTGCCCTTCCCAGATGGTTCGGCTTCCCCCATTTAAATGTGAACTTGCTGTTACCAAGATGCTACTGCATTTATAAATAAACAGCCCGACTAAAGCCACTTAAAATACATAAATAAAGACGGTCTCACGGAGCCCATTAAACATAGGAAGTGGTACACAATGTTTTTTCTTCAGCGGAAAATACATAAACATCTCTCTTCCAAACCAGAGGAGCTGGATACGCTTTTCACTACCGCTGGACTGGAAAAGGTTCAGAACCTGGTGGATCGCCGATTGCAAGTGAACCGAGGGAAACAGCTGACAATGTACCGGGTTTGGATTCAGTGCAAATATCGCAAGCCTCTTCTGTCTGGTGCTGGCTGAGAGGCACCTGCTCCCGACGTGGTAGAAGTTCATTGGAGTCTTTTTAAAAAGAACATTCACAAATGGTGTCTTGTTGATCTTAGAAAGTTCAAGGATTCAGACTTGAACCTTGAACCTAGGACAAATTGTTTTTTATGAAGATGCTAATAATTGTCCTTCATATTTGTGAAACCCTTTAATATATACTTTCCTCAAGGTTTTTTTTTTCTTTTTTCTTTTTTCTTTTTTTTAAGTAGGCTCCGTGCCCAGCATGGAGCCCAACACCGGGCTTGAACCCCAGACCCTGAGATTAAGACCTCAGCTGAGATCAGGAGTTGGATGCTTAACCAGCTGAGCCACCTAGGTGCCCCCTCCTCAGGTTTCTTTCTTTGAGATCTTAAAGAATCTTTCTTTCCATTTCGTAATTTGTCATAACTGAGATGCTCATGGGAATCATGAATTTAAAGGCATCAAGAATTTATTATATATGAATATAATAAATCAAGAAAGTATTATATATGGTAAAGTGTCATTTGTGAGTTGCATTAAATTATTTCAGAGTTCAGATACCTAGGTTAGGCAGTTGATACGTACAAAGGTGAATAAAAGTTTCATTCAGTGAGAAGCACATCAAGAAGATTCATCTTTCTTTGGATATTTACCTGACTCAAAACACTGCTTTAAAAAGCATCAGAACGAGTCCTCGTTGTATATTTATTTGGTCATGGTCTCCACTTAACCTTAGTTCTGTGCAATTTTAAGCACTGTTTCCCCTCTAACCTCTTTCTAAAAAATTAAAAGGATCTTGACTTTTAGCAAAATTGTCTCATTTTTTTTTTAATTGTGTCCTTTAATGTTTGACACAAAAGGAATTGAGAGAACTTCAAGGATTGAGAGAGAGAGCCGGGGAGGGGGGGGGCAGAAGGAGAGAGAATCTCAAGCAGATTCCCTGCTGAGCTCAGAGCCAGACGTGGGGCTCCATCTCACAACTCTGAGATCATGACCTGAGCCGAGATTGTGACCTGAGCCAAAATCAAGAGTCAGATGCTTAACTGACTGAGCCGCCCAGGCGCCCTTGATAATTTCAAATTTAAAGGACAGTACCAATTACCAACAATATTGCAAGAATAGTCCATTTTTTTCTGAATGATTTTTTAAGAGTAGGTTGCAACGTGATGTCCCAACATTTCTGCCTATTTTAATGCATAATGCCTATAGCTGAAGATGTTCTATATCACCAAATAAATCCATCAGAAGTAAAAATTAAGCTGAAAACACTACCACCCACAGATAACCAAATTTTCCCAATGGCCCCAATAATATCTTCTATCACCAGAAAAAAAGTTGCATTTAGTAGTCATGTCTCTGTCTCCTATAGTCTGGGACAATCCAGGTTTGTTTTAATGAGCTTGACTTTTGAAGATTACAGGCTATTTCGCAGACTGTCCCTCAATTTGGGTTTGTTGATGCTTTCTCATGATTTGGTTCCAAGTTACACATTTCTGGCAGGAATATCAAGTGATGCTGGGCTCCTCCCATTACACACTCTCGGGATAACATGATTTTGAATTACCCTGTTGGTGATGTTAACCTTGATCACTTAGTGGTATCTGCTGGGTTTCCCCACTGAAAGTTAATCATCTTGTGGGGTTGTGCTTTGATATCGGGTAAATAACCCATTCCTCATCACTTTGCCCCCTGGTTTGGCATGTGTGTTGCATTTTCTTGGTTGAATTACTACTATGATGGTAGCCTGTGAGTGTCTTCTAACACTGCCATTCTTTCTCCATTTATTGGTTGGCATTCTATAAGGAAAGCTTTCTCTTTTTTTTTTGTCTGTTTTTTTCTTTTTTTGCCTCAAAAGTGACATTTATTCAAAGAACAAAAGAATGACAAGATGTCCACCCCTTGGCTCCCTTCCCTCCCCGCCCCTGCTCCTCTTCAGTCCCCCCAGACTGAACCCTGGGTAGGGCTAGGTAGCAGGACAGCTCCTCAGATGAGATTAGCAACATTGAGGGGTGTCTCAGTGGAGGTGTCGTAGAAGGTCTCGGTGTCTCTCGGAGAATCGTCTTGTCTTCTGTTACCATGTTATTAGCCACACCCTTAAGGCCAAATCGTCCATCACAACCGATTCTGCGGATACAGTTTTCCCTGTTGGTGGGAAGGTCATAGTTGATGAGTAAAGAAACCTACCGCACATCAGTGCCTCTGGCCTGGGTCAGGGGAGAAGACACGTCAGCATGAGAATGAGAAGGGGACACAGTCTATCCAGAAGGGATTGAAGTGCAGGTAGGCAGCCAAAGGAAGGTGAAGGAAAACACATCCCCTCCCCCCCAGCAACCCAAGGCATGCCAGATTTTATTCCAACTTGCTACTAGGAAAGCTTTCTTTTTTCTATTGATATAATTAATATGGACTCAGATTTCTGTTTTTATTTAATGGTCATTATATATACTCTCATTATTTGGGTGCTCGTGTTACCCCAGATTTGACCAGTGGGGGCCCCTTCAGAACTTCTGTGACCTTGTGATTCCTCGTTGTTCTTTGAGCACTTCAAGCACAAGTTGTTCCGAGCTCATCTTACCGTTTCTCTGCCCCAGTCTGAATCTGCCATTTCCCCCAAGGAGTTCTGGTTTCTTTTAGTGCAGAGAGGTATTTTGAAACCAAGCTAAGTGTGCTCATTGCTTTTGGGGTGTTCCTGTTCCCAGCCCCCCTCAGTGGACGGAGCTTAAGGATATTTGCATGTATGTACACACACACATACTTGTGTCTGTATTTCTACACTTAAACATATATTGAGAACCATCCGTTCAGATCAATGCCTTCGCTTCCAATCCAACACAAGATTTCTTCTACTTCTTATTCTTCTCTGTACTTGTGGTTTCTTTTTCCAACAATCCCAAGCTCCCATGACCCTCAATACGTTGGGCCAGTGCCCTCATATGTAATATTCCTCCCTTCGCCACCACTCACACGTGGAGGCCGCCTCACCTCTCGGGCTCTGAAACCCCGCTCAAAGTCACTATCGCCACAGCTCCCTGCCTCGCACAGACACCCTCCTCACCCTGCCCTGGGTCCAACAACGCCCGCACATACACACCACCCCTCCACCCTTGCACTCACATCTACCGTGCTTAGCTTCATTAGTGAGTTTTAACGGGTGGGAGGGAGGGAGCTTCCTGTCTCTTCCATTACCCTGAATGTACTTAAAACCGTAAAAGACTGAGTCACTGGAATGGTGTTTCATTTATCTTTTGGAAGGAAGAACAGATGTATTAAATGATCCACTAAAGACCTTCCTTTGGCACCTCTGAGGCATTTCAAAGTAACAGGAAAAGGTTTTACTCCATCTTCGGGCCACCTGGCTTGGGGTTTGGGCTTTAAGTACAAAAATGAGCCTATTCCTGCCTGCTGCTCTCCTTTCTTCTCTGTAATCTGCTAAACTCTCTTCCCTTGCTCTCTGACTTTTTAATCTTGTCTACCTTTTTAATCTACCTTAAACTCCATAAGGGACTTGGCATAACTTTTTAGCCTTGGAATTGCTAATAATGGTCAGAGGACAATTAAACCTGGTCAGGATAGATTAAAGTATGGCCTTGGTGCCACTCAAAAACGCACAGACTGTCTGGCCTATGGGTCTGACTCCCAGCGGTATCTCTTTGTATTTTTTTTTAAATACAGTCAACGCACAGTGTTACGTTTAGTTTCAGGTGTACAACATAGTGATTCCACAACTCTACCTTATGCTATGTCAGCTAAAAGTGAAGCTACTGTGGTCACCACACAACACAGTTCTCATCCCATTGACTATATTCCCAATGCTGTGCCTTTCATCCCCGTGACTTAATCATTCCCTACCTGGAAGCCTGCACCGCCCTCCCCCCGTCACCCATTTTGTCCTTCCCCTCTGGCACCCACCAGTTTGTATTTTGCATTTTCAGGTCTGATGTCTTGATATTCTTGGTGCGAGAAAAGTGCTGCCTTGGCTGGGAAGGTAGTGTCACGCGCAAAGCCACTCAGGAAGTTATGTCGTTTAGACTCAGGTCTCATGGAGAAGTTTCTGAAACCAACTGATCTGCCTAAGTCGTCGTAATTTGGCTGAGGAGACAAATTCGATGGTGTTTGAAAAATGAACAACAGCTCAATTTGAGACAGGTGGCCTGGAACCACTGGAATCTGGCCACATTGGGGAAGGTGGGGCCCGGGGTCAGGGTGTCACACCTGGAGAGCGTGAGTTCTTGTACTGCGAACCCATGTATCATCAGAAATTCGTCTCCTAGTTTGTATGCTTCATCCTGAGCCCGGCCTCTGCTAATGCTGTCAGACCTCTGCTTTGCGTTGGCTCCATGACCGGCCTTCGGTCAGTCCACACTCTCTTGTGCCCCGGCTGGCAAATGAGGGCCTTGGCAACGGAATAGGAAAAGGAAAACTAAGGTATTAAGAGATCCTACTTTCCTCCAATTGATTCCTGTCTTTGCCTCAAGATGTTCCTTTAGTAATAGTGGGGAGTTGTATCTGTGGCTTAAAAGATGAGCTTAGGACAAACCACTTCTCTGAGTCTGTTCACAAAGGTCTGCTCTCTGGTTTGTGGCTTCGGCTACTATTTTCAGAGCCCGGCTGCATCCATGCGTTACGGGCTCTTCTGTACGCTTCTTAATCTGGCTCGCAGGTTGATTTGAGACCCTTGGGTAACGGGTGGAAGAAGCACTGGCAGTAGGTTTCACAGGTGAAAACGCTAGAACAGGGCACCATGACCGCCTCACATTATTTCAGTGAATTTCTAGGTCCAAGATGACACATCATCTCACCTCTATAGTCAATGGAACACCACGTATGAGCAAGTCACAGAGCAAACAGCCACAGTCAGAGCCCATGCTCCGGGGGGGTGGGGTGGGGAGGGTGCCCTAAGACACGGAGGCCAGTACCCTCGACAAAGGCTCAAACTTGGCATCTTCACCCTGAGGTGAGCCCCACATTGCATTCACTCCTTCCTTTCTCTGAGTTTGGATTTCTCCATTAAAACTTAAAATATCCTAGGACACTGGGTGGCTTAATGAGTTAAAAGTCCAACTCTTGATTTTGGCTCAAGTCATGATCTCAGAGTTGTGAGATCGAACCCCACATCGGGCTCATGCGCTGCGTGTGGGGCCTGCTTAAGATTCTCTCTCTCCTTCTCCTGCCCCTCCCCCACAAAATAATAATAAAAATAAAATGACTTACATTCTTAAATTTATTTTGAAAGGAAACTTTAAATCACTACTATAAATAAACAACTATAACTTGTCATTAACAGAAGGTATTTTTTTAAGATTTATTTATTTATTTATTTTAGAGAAAGAGAGTGTGCAGTGCAAGTGGGAGGAGGGACAGATGGAGAGGGAGAGAGAATCCTCAAACAGACTCCCCACTGAGCAGGGAGCCCAGCTCAGGGTGACCCCAGGACCCTGAGATCATGACCTGAGCTGAAATCAAGAGTCAGCCACTTAAATGACTGAGCCACCCAGGGGCACCAACAGAAGGTATTTTAAAAAATAAATACAATGGGGGGCACCTGAGTGGCGCAGAAGGTTAAGCGTCCAACTCTTGGTTTTGGCTCAGGTCTCGACCTCAGGGTCATGAGATCGAGCCCTGTGTCAGGCTCCACATTCAGTGCAGAGTCTGCTTGGATTCTCTCCTCTCCCTGTGCCTCTCCCCACCCTGAGCTCGTGTTCTCTCTCTCTCTCTCTCTCTTTCTCTCTCTCTCAAAAGTATATAAATAAATACAGTGAAAACAAAAGAATCTCGAGGCGTCTGGGTGGCTCAGTTGTTAAGTGTCTACCTTCGCTGCAGGGCGTGTCCTGGGATCGAGCCCCACATCAGGCTCCTCCGCTGGGAGCCTCCTTCTTCCTCTCCCACTCCCCCTGCCTGTGTTCCCTCTCTTGCTGGCTGTCTCTCTCTCTCTCTGTTAAATAAATAAATAAAATCTTTAAAAAAAAGAAAAAGAAAAAGAAAAAGAAAGAAAAGAAAACAAAAGAATCTTCCAAGTTCTAGCTGGATCCCGTTGCTGCTCAAAGGCTCTGAACCGTAAGTCTAGAAACCCCACAGCAAACACAGCAGAGTCACGGCTCTCAGGGAGCTCACATTTGGTCGCAGAGATTCCAAAGAAGCCCAGAATACTTGAATCAGGTAGGCATGTGCCAGGAAGAATTGAGCCGGTAGACAGACGGAGAGGCGGGGAGCGGAGGAAAGAGTCCTCTAAGTTGGGGGTCTCCTGGAGGAGGTGACTTCCCTCGTGCGTGTCTGAGCGAAGAGCCTTCTAGGCAGCAGGAACAGCCACCACACAGGCAAGAGGGCTGGGGTAGACTCCCACGTTCTCCGGCCCACAGTGTGGGAGTGTTGCGTTGCTCACTCTTGTCATAAATGTATCTGCCTTCAAGCAGTTTTTAATGAGAGTATTACTCAGGTGCACTGTGTACTCAGAAATGAGTAAGAATGATTACCTGTCTCCTACCGACCCTCAGGTGCAGGGGTGGATTCCTCTCGGTTCATCTAGGGACTATTAAAATTAACAAAGCCAGCCCAACTCAAGAGACTCTGTTGCACATAAGCCAGGATTATTGACCTGTGATCTCGAACATAACTGAAAGGCGAGGGGATTCCCCCAAGGAGAGGAAGCTGCTTGACAAACTGAAGATCAGAAGCTGATTGTTAAGAATACACTAGAGCCCAGGAGTCAGGTGGCCCCGAGGTTTCTGTCAAGCCGCGGCTGAACCGAGGTCCCCCATCCGCCACGATGAGGTGGCTGCTAGCAGATTTGCAGTAACGTTAACTGGCTTTTGTTTAGAGCTTAATACTCTTTAAAAAGCTTTTCATATAATTTAATCCTCACAGCACCCCTGTGAAATATAAGTGTAATTATCTCCATTTTACAGATGATGTTCGGGGGGGATACATGGTTTACCGAGGTCAGACGACTAGTGTTAATTGTAAGGTAATTAGCCTAAGAGGAAGGAGGGGTATTTTGATATAAATGGTATTTGACATAATGCATGGGTTTAAACATTCTTGGCTCCAACCGACTGTGCCTGTCTGGAAAGTGCTACACCTGCTCAGAGGTCAGCCCTGCGGCCTGCCATGTGGGGGTGGAGGAGGAGAAAAGGCACTGGCCCCACCTCTACCCACCAGCCGCCCCAACCTTCCAGAGGGAAAAAACACGGCAGATTTCAGAAGTGTCAGACAATGACAGAGAGTCCACGAAATCACCTACCTAAGTTGTGTTGGTTTGGCAACATTGTCCAATTTGCAACATTTTTTTTCAAAACAGAAAAATGTAATCCACCACCTTGACCCTGCGCTCGGCCCTGTCTGGGAGGCTCAGCACCCCCTGGGGTGCAGGGAGGACCTGTGGCTCATCTTCCCGGGACGGGCTCCACGTGGCGGGGGCCGGCATCAGGGGCGGTGTCCTGTTCTGTCGCGACGGCCAGGTCCTCAGAGGGGCCCAGCGAGGCTCAGTGCCCCTTATGTTGCCATCTGGAAATTCTTGATAAGTTTTAACAAAGGGCTGGGCAAATTGTGTAGGCAGTCTTGCTGTTGCTTCCTTCTTGTTCCTTCTTCCTCCCTCTTTCCGGTTCCTTAGGAAAGAGTGGTGTTCTCTTGACTTACTTTTCCCTTCCCACCTGTCAGCTGATCCTTGGTTGCCCTGGGTGGGGCCTTCTTGCCCACCCTGGGTCTTCCTGACTTTCCAAGCCCCTTCTCCATTCTCCTGACAGGCGGGCTTTCCAGACAGGCCATGCCCAGACCCGTCAGGACTTGCTGCTCCTGCCGTCGGGGCCCTGCATGTACCCCACCTTCCTATGACTTGTGGCTTCTCCTCACCCAGGTTTCAAATCGAATGTCCCCTGACTTGTGAGAGTCCTTCTCTGCTGATGCCCTTGACCAGTGTCACCACCACCCCCTAGAGCCCTCTCCCTGCCCTCAGTCCTACCACATCATGCGGCTTTGTCTTCCTCATGACACACAGCATTGTCCTTAATGTTTTATTATCTGCCTCCTGCCTCTATACTATGACATGAGCTGTTTGGGGTCAGGGATTTTTGTCTACTTTGATCACAATTGTATCCTCAGTACTTACAGTGATGTCTGGTACATAGTAGGTGCTCAATAAATATTTCTCAGGTGGGTGAGTACATAGAATGTCACCCAGGAATTGGTCCCTAGAGCACGTCAGGCACCAAAGTGAAGAAAGTCAAATTCTGTCATCTCATCCAGCGAGGAGTAGTGGGTCTGGAGATGGAAGCCCCGAGCTTGTGGATGGAAGGTGCCCTTTAAACTTTTCTCAGAAACCAGCCATCCCTGTGAAAGATTGGGAGCAAGAGCCACCAAGGGAGCAAGGCTGCCCAGCTCCCGAGAGGAGGACCAGTCAGAATGGTTTAAAGGTGCAGAAACAGGGGCACCTGGGTGGCTCAGTCAGTTAAGTGTCCAACTCTTGGTTTCTGCTCAGGTCATGATCTCAGGGTCTTGAGATCGAGCCCTGTGTTAGTCTCCCTGGTCAGCTTGGAGTCTGCCTGAGATTTCTCTCCCTCTTCCATTCCCTCTGCTCCTCCCCCCCCCCATGCATGCACACTCTCTCTCTAAAAATAATGAAATAAATCTTAAAAAAAAAAAAAGAAAGTTTAGAAACAGCTCTAAGGAAACTGGCTGACTGGCCCGGTGACACAGTGAAACCAACACAGTGAATGAGATGATCCACTTTGAATTGCCAAAAGCCACCATATTTGGATAATTCTCTAATCTGTGTCATGAGTTAAGGATCTCACTTGAGCCGTGAACTAGTTTATCTAAATACCTCCTAGACCTCTCTCTCCACTGGAAGGCCTTTGGGCACCTCAAACTCAAACTGTCCAGAACAACTCATAGGAGCACAGACTGAGGTCAAAATCTTGGGGTCACCCTTTCATCTGTTCTCTACACCATGTTGGCCCAGTTACTGGATTCCTCTGAGTCTCAGTTTTCTCAACTGTAATTTGGATAGAAGTAAGAGAATACACATAATCTGGCAGCCCTAGTGGCCCCCATAACACAACCCTAAGTCCTTGCAGAGAACAGCATTGAATGCCAATGTCAGTGGGCTCTTCTGTACTTATAAGACTCCTTTGTGTAAGATATACATCATTATATGTTGTGTATTTAGCAGTTAGACAAATGATTTATCCCTTGGCCTGGAGAGAATAAACATGTGTTGTTGTGTGAGTGTTGGTGAGATTGTAGCAGAAAGCACTAATCTACATTTCTTTGCCAAGGTCCCAAAATGCTGTGAAGAAGAGGAGGTAAGATCTTCGGGCTTTCAACAAATTTCAGGTATTTCCCCTTAGTCAAGGTCAGCCTCTCCATGAGGAGCAGAGCACATCTTTAGGGCACAGTGTACTTCGGGGGCCCTGGGAAATGTTTTCATTTTTTTTTAAACATTTATTTATTTATTTAAGAGAAAAAGAGAGTGGGCACATCCGTGTGCACGCAGGGGAGAAGGGCAGAGGGAGAGGGAATCTCAAGCAGCCTCTGCACTGAGCCCAGAGCCCATTGTGGGGCTGGATCTCACCATCCTGAGATCATGACCTGAGCTGAACTGAGAGTTGGACACTTAACTGACTGTGCCCCTTCATTTTAATTAATTAATTAATTAATTAATTTTTATTATGTTCAATTAGCCAATGTATTTTATTTTAAAACCAGAAAATAAAAAATGACTGTAACATCAATGAATATATGATCGTGAAGGCAGCCTTGTTTGTTTTTATATCAACATGTATGTGTGATAACAGTTTAAAGAGTTTCTTTTGAAGGGAGGAGAGGACCGGTGAAAGCAGAAATGCTCAGGACCCATGTGTGTCACCGTGTGATCTTGCTGGCATCAGCCTCCCAGATGCAGGGGCAGAGTTGATAGAGAGAAATGTGGGTGAACCTCTCACTCCACCTTCCCTCTCTGTCCAACTCACACTGCCTCAGGGAAACATATTTGTGGAAAGAAGTGTTGCGTGAAGTAGTTAGCATTTATATATGCATGTGGGGGGGTCTAACTGGGAGAGGTGTCTGTGGGTGAGGAGTTTGCCATGGCAGCATCCAGGGCATCAAGGAACAAAATCTATCCTTTTGCATTTATTCTTACACAAATGGTTTCTATTTATACGTTTCTTGCTATAAATTCCATTTTCCCAGAGCACAGAAAAGCAGGACTTCTCAGGGAGGATGTCATAAGCAGGTGACCCTCAGGCAGGGTCTTGTAGGGTGAAGTTGGGTTTTGTTTTTTTTTTAAGATTTATTTATTTATTTCAGAGAGAGCGGGGGCACGTGCACACATGTGAGCTGGGGGGAGGGGCAGAGTGAGAGGGAGAGAGAGAATCTCAAGCAGACTCCCCACTGAGTGGGGAGCCCAATGCGGGGCTCAATCCCAGGACCCTGAGATCATGACCTGAGCCAAGATCAAGAGTCGGCCGCTTAACCAACAGAGCCCTGAGGGTGAAGTTTTTCCTGGTGGATGGGGATGAGGTGATGGTGTCTGATCAAAGGAATGGAATTTCACAAAGACCCATTTACAGGGAGGAGCAGCAAGTGGACAGGGTTGTGGCTGTTCCAGGAGGAGAGTGCGTGGGGCAGGTCTTAGAATGTCTCCTGAGAATTACAAATGTCTTCCAGTCAGTTCCTCCCAGACAGATTGTGGGAGCCTCAGATGCCAGGCTGAGGAGTTGGGGCTTAATCCTGTGGGCAGCAGAGGGCCACTGGAGACGCTGAAAAGAGGACAACAGAATAATTACATGGACATTCAAGAAAATTACCTCTGGCAGCAATTTAGAGAGATAATCACAGGGGATGAAAGGGTTGGGGGGGAGGGATGCAGGGGCAGGGGAGACCAGAGCCAGGGAGGTCAGGAAGAAGATTCCACTAGTTCCAACAGGATGGGATGAACCAGTGCTATGGAAGTCAGGGCAGAAAGGCAGGAACGGGGCCAGCCACATTTAACCAGTACAATGGATAGGATTGGTGGTGATGAGGTGAGGGAGGCAGAGTGAGAGAAACTGAGAATAACCTGGGAAGTTCCTGGCTTTAACCATGGAGGGAATGCTGATACCATAATTAGGGTTTCAATCAAGAGAAAAAGGAAGAGATTTGAGGATATGGTGGGACAGTAAATGAACCTATAGTTTGAGCCACCCACAGGCATTCATGGACATGCCAGGTCCAACAGACGGACACAAATTTGTAACGAAGAAATAGGCGGGAGAGGATGTAAGGAGGGAGTCACCAGCACAAAGGTGCTGGTTGAAGCCACCACAGGTTATGAGTGAGAATTAGAAAAAACTGGGGTTAAGAATCAGAACTGGGAGCACGTGGGTAGCTTGGTTGGTTAAGCATCCGACTCTTGATTTCAGCTCAGGTCATAATCTCAGGGTCGTGTGATGGAACCCCGGGCTCCAAGCTGGGTGGAGCCTACTTAAGATCCTCTCTGCCCCTCCCCCTCCCTAAAAAAAAATCAGAACTAAGGGTCACCTTGGTGGCTCAATCGTTTAAGCATCTGACTCTTGATCTCAGCTCAGTTCTTGACCTCAGGGTCTTGAGGTCAAGCCCTGAATTGGGGGGGCGGAGCCTCCTTAAAAAAAAATAAATGAAGGGGGCGCCTGGGTGGCTCAGCCGGTTAAGCCTGTGCCTTGGGCTCCGTAATGATCCCAGGATCCCGGGATCCAGCCCCACTTCCCGCTCCCTGCTCAGCTCACTCAGCTCGGAGTGGGCTTCTCCCTCTCCCTGTGCTCCTCCCCCTGCCCCACCCCCTGCTCCTGCTCTCTCTTTCTCTCGCCCCACTCCCGCGCACACGTGCACTTTCTCTCAAATAAATAAATAATATCTTAAAATAATTAAATGATCAGAACTGCACTCTGAGGAAGCTGGGAGGAGAGGGGCCCTTTAGGTGCATGGCTGGAAACTGTCCAGAGAGAGAAAAACAGAGCTAGAGGAGGCTAACAGTGATTGTCATCAGCTGGTAGAAATCTGGGGTCTCTTTCCCTATTTTCTGTATTTTTGAATTCTTTTATCAGTAACTATATATTGTCCTTCTTTTGGCTAAAACAACCCTTCACTGGACAAATAAAAGGGGCAGTCCCCAATAGGTTAAGCACAGCCCACCGGCCCAGTGTACTGAAGACTGAGCAGAGAGGTAGAGCAGGCAAATTGCGGCTCATCACACAACCCCCTTCTCCAGCAATGACTCCCCCCCGCCCCCCCGCAGTCCTCCAACCCCGGAGGAACCAGGGTGCCACGGCAGCCATGTTTCTGCCCAGTGACCTCTCTGGCCACAGATGATTGGACGGGCTTTGCACGTGATACTGGCTAAGCCAGTTAGAGCCCTTCCCAGGATGTTGACGTGAGAGGGCAGCTGACGCTGGTGGCCGGATCCATGAGGTGTGAGCTTAGGGGCAATCCGCTGCCATGAAGGCCGAGGGCAGAGGAGCCATTGAGATCCCTGGTGAGAGCTTGCCTGGTAGAGACAGAAGACCATGCAAACAAAAGCCCCGAGGGAGGCCAGGGTTGGGTCACCAGAAACAAAGGTGGAGGAGGTGGGAAGCAGGCGGGGCTCATAAGACCACCAAGTTGAGTTGGGATGTTTTTTCATTACAATGAGAAGTCGTTGGAGTGTTTTAAGAGAGGGAGTGGCCCGACCTGGATTACATTTTAAAAGATTAACGCAGCTGGAAAATGTATGTGGGGGTGGGGCAAGGGTGGAGAGCAGTTTGGAAGCCCCGACCCCCCGGGGTATCCAGGCCACTAAGGGTAGACCAGACTTCCGTGGTGGCCGAGAAGGTGGAAGGAGCAAGAGTCGAGACAGGACCCGGTGAGGGGGCAGGGAAGGGGGCGTGGCTGGGGAGGAAAGGGTGGAATCAGGACCAGATGGTAGGTGATGGTGATGCTGTTATTGAGAAGGGAAAGAAGGGAAACATCGAGGCTTCCATTTGGACATTTTAGGTTGGAGGTGCTGGTGGCATGTCCCAGGGGAGAGGCTGAGAAGAAGGCAGTGGGGTACATTGGTCCGGAGTTGGGGAGATGGGTTAGATGGGTTGGCCCTGGATCCTGGAAATGTGAGTGGCATCAGTCTGCAGCTGGTGCTAAAGCCATGGGCCTAGATGAGACTACCTGGGAGCTGGAGAGGAGGGCCCAGCACAGAGGCCTGGGTCACACAGTCGGAAGTTTGGGAGAGGGGAAGAAGCAAGGAAGGAGGGAGGAAAGGACTGTGTGGTGACCTGGAAGTCCAGAGGAGACTGCCCTGGCTGAGCCGGCATTGAGGCCAGAGAAAGACCCTTTAGATTTGGTAATGAAGTTGCCCTGACCTTGGACAATCTGGGTGGAGGTTTCATCTGGAAGTTAAATTGGGGTGGGCCTCATCCTTTGCTGGAATCTAGATTAAAAAATGAAGGACATTTTCAGTGCAAATGGAGAAATCTGAAAATGGATTTTATGTTAAATAATGTACTAGCTTTCAATTTCTTTTAATAATGGTCTGTGGTTAAGTAAGAGTAACCTGGCTCTTAGGAGACACACATTGTAGTATTTATTGTAGTAGTGAGGGGTGAAGGAGCAGGATGCCTGCAGCTTTCCAGTGATTCAACGATAACAAAACTAAACACACTGACCTACGTATGTTTATATACGTAATTTATGTATACTCATTTATGCGCTACTACCTATATATGAATTATGTACTGTATATAGGTATATTATCTATTAGAAAAAAGGAAGGCAAATGTGCAAAATGCTATTTGGGGAAAAATCTAGGCCGAGGGTATTTTAGTACTTTTCAACTTTGCTATAGGCTTATGTTTTTCCTAGAAAAGAAATTGGGAAAAAAGCAACTTAGAAAAAATGAGCAGGAGGTGATGAGGAAAGGGAAACCACAGAATTTTGAAGGAGAGAAATGGTACAGTAGCTGGAGGAGGACGCAAGGTCAAGGCAGGATTTTATACACAATTTTTTTTAATGAAAAAAATTTTTTTAATGAGAGCATGTGCTTATGTTGAGAGGAGTGATCCCGTGGAAAGATAAATTGGTGAAGTAAGAACGGGGTGAGAGGTGTGGGACTAGGTCCTTGGGTAGGCAGGCAGCGGACGAGGGCCACCAGCACATGGAGGGCAGCCTGTGGCTCGAGGGGACACTGTTCTGTGCTGGGCTGGGCCACGGGGTCACTGGTGGTAGATGTTCCTGTCTATGGGCTTCCATTTTCCTCATGAAGTAGGATCGGGGCTGGCAGCTGGCTGACAGGACCCCGAGGGCAAGTGGGAGGTTCAAGCAGATTGGGGCACAGGGCCAAGAAAAAACTGGCAAATGTGTTGTTTTGTGTTTAAGATCTGAATGAAGGTTATTCATTGGCTTCAAGAAGGAGCCAAGAGAGGAGAGATTTAAGTCCTTACACCTCAGTTTTTCTGTCTGTAACATGAGGGGATCATACTGGGAGACTTCAAAGAACCCTCCAAACTCCTGTTCGCTCAGGGTCCCTTGGTGACAGGCACCTGCTGGGGAGCTTTTACTGAATAGCATGTGTTTGCATTGTTTAAGAATTAGAGATCGCTAGTAAAAACTGGACGCTTGCCTAAGAGATTTCTAATTGAGGGTAAAAGCTAATATATACAGAGAGACACTTGAAAGGCAGACTGTGTAAAGCTTCAGGGCACCCCTGGGGAGCGCGGGGGTGGCCCAGAGGTCCCTGGGCCTCTGCGATGCCTTGACGAGGTGCCGTTTGGGTGAACGCAGCACGAAGCCCTTTGAGAGTAAATTCTGCTCTCTCCTGGCTCTCACTGAAGTTGGCACCGCACAGCGTGAAATGAAACAGCAGATTAATGTGATTAACACTGAATAAACCTCTGTGTGCGAGCAAATATAGCATGAAGTGGGTTCGGGAATTTTAAAATATCTATTATTAAAGACAGCCCGCAGGGCTGCGGTGCCACCAATGACAAAGCCACAGGCTGTGCTGGAACGTAATATTCCCACAGTCCTTGCCCCAGCAAGGTGCAGTTGCGGGCTTCTCTGCTAATGCTCTTTCCGGATCCTCTCGGGGGGATCACCACCTCTACCCCATTTTAGAGATGAAGAAACTAAGGGCAGGCAGAAGTCTCCAGTGTCACTGAGGGCAGGACCAGGGATGTCATCGCCGGCTCCCTGTGACGGGCTGAGCACCAGGGGAGGGAAGGTGCCTCTCAGCCCCCCCCGAGGGCCAGCCGGCGAGCCAAGTGCACCATACTGGGGAGTCCGTTTCTGGCGTGCATGCTGGGCGCCAGGCTCTGGGCTGAACGCTTTGTGCAGATGGTCTCACTGAGTCTTGATGACAACCCTTGGCGGTTGGTATTATTAACCCCGAGAGGAAACCAAGGGCAGAGAGCTTAAATCACTTGCCACAGGCCACCCAGCAGAATCAGGATTCAAGCTCAGATGTGTCTGCCGCGAAGCTTGTGCTCTTGCCTGCCCGCCAGCTGCTGTCTTCCAGGAGAGCACGGTGTGGGCGCTGGAGCTGCCGGAGCCCTTCACTCGAAAGCCTTAGCACAGCGCTGAGCGCAGGTACTAGGGCGCTTGACAAGTATCAGTCTGTTGACAGAGGGACTGACAGTCTGAACGGATGAATGAGTGGCGATGTGACCGCCTGTCTTCTGGGGTCTTTCTCTTCAAATTGAAGATTTCCCCATAGCTTATGAACGCTCAATCTAATTAAGGCAAAGAGGCATCAGAGAATTGCCGGACCTTTCCTTTATTAACTGTCAAGTCCAATCTGTAGGCTGTTTATGTGCCAAGGTCAGAGATCAGTCTTTAGCTGCTCTCCTTTGATTCATTCTGCAAAGCCCCGAACATAAAGTTTATTGATGCAAAACTGATTGGCAGGCGGAGGTAACGAGGTGGCAGGGACAGGGCAGAGCAGAAGGAGTCTCAGCCACTCTGCGGTCAGTCGTGCTCCTTTGCCAGGCTCACTTCCCGGGCTCCGGGTTACTGGGTCCTAGCGGTGCGCACTACAGTCCAGATGAGCTGCAAATGTTGTCTGGGCCTTGGGCAGCGTTCAGGGAGCCCATCGAGTTGGGGAGGGGAAGGAGGCCTTAGTCCTGGTTTTGTCTGTTAATTTGGAAAGGAGCGAGTGAGGGATGGAACTTAGGTAGGGATGGTCTTGAAACTTCACAGACCAAAGGAAATCCTGTGTAAGCCTCCCTCAGACAGGCCTGGGAATCGGAAAGAAGGAGGTCATTGTGACATCTGCAGTTTGCAGCCAGTCCATGACGAGGATTACCCCGTTACCCCTCTGTTCAGCCCTGCCTCTGTGGAGCTCCTGCCAGTGTGTCCTCCGCAAAGGAGGTGGGGGGACGCTCGGCTCCACACCTGCCTCTTGTAGAGCGTCCCCGGGGTGACAAACCGGAGGGAGGCGGTAAGTTCCAGGAGAGAGAGGAGGATCCAGGAGTTGCTGAACTGCGTGCCACTCAAGATATGGAAAGGTCTCTAATATTACTCCTTTTTATCAAGACTGAACCTGATTCTGTCTGATCTGAGAAAAAGCTGTGGCTGCAGTTCATTTTGTTTTTTTAAAGAGTTTTCCTATTTTCATTTATTTATTTATTTTATTTTTTTACTTTTTTAAAGATTTTATTTATTTATTTGACAGAGACAGCCAGCAAGAGAGGGAACACAAGCAGGGGGAGTGGGAGAGGAAGAAGCAGGCTCCTAGCGGAGAAGCCTGATGTGGGGCTCGATCCCAGATCGCTGGGATCATGCCCTGAGCCGAAGGCAGACGCTTAACGACTGCGCCACCCAGGCGCCCCCTATTTTTATTTTTTTTAAGATTTTATTTATTTATTTGACACAAAGCACATGAGCAGGGGGCGGGGAGGTAAACAGAGAAGCAGCCTCCCCACAGGACAGGGAGCCTGAAGCAGGACTCGATCCCAGGACCCTGGATCATGACCTGAGCTGAAGCTAGACGCTTGACCAACTGAGCCACCCAGGTGTCCCTGCAGTTCATTTTAAATGCCCTCTTTGTGTAACTCAGAAATACTGGTTTTCCACAGCCAACACCCATCTGGATGTAAACTTGCCCCCCCTTACAAATTAAACGGTCCATTTAGAAGCAGAATAATAGCGATGATGATAATAATAACAAAATTAAACAAATCGATCCCCACCCTCCCTTGTTTTATTTCCTTAGGAAATAGTCCAAGTTCAAGGTCTAGTCTGAGCAGGTACTATCTCCTTTCCTGGTCTGTTTCTGGACAGGCAGGGAGACAAAGTCCCTTTTCCTCTTCTCTGTGGAGGGCCGGGCCCAGGCTGCATAGAGCTCCAGACAGAAATGTCCACCGGGGAGCAGGGAGGGACCTGGGTCTTCAATGGCTGTGTCTCTCCCTTGAATTCACTAAATGTTGAGCAACTGCTATTGTCAGGCACTGGGATAGGAAGGTGATTAAGGAAGGATCCTAGAGGGGCACCGGGCTGGCTCAGTCGGTAACACATTTGCTCTCCCCGTCATGAGTTCAAGCCCCACGTTGGGTGCAGAGCTTGCTTAAAAATTCAAAAAAAAAAAAAAAAGGACCCCTGGAGACCCCCACACTGACCACTAACCATAATATAACATAATAAATGCTATATTCGCACAGGAATAAAGTGTTTTAGGTGCACAGAGAAAGAAGGGGAGTGGGACTGGCTACAGGGGTTCTCAGAGTGGTTCCCAGCCCAGCAGCACCAGCCTCACCTGGGAAATTAGAAATGCAAATGACAGGCTCTACCGCAGACCCACTGAATCAGGAACTCTGGACGTGGGGCCCTGTGATCAGGTTTGAAGCAGCCCCCAGGTGATTCTAGTGGAGGCTACAGTCTGGGAATCATGCGGCAGTTGCAACCAGCAGCTTATTTTTGCAAATAGAGTTTAACTGGAAATAGCCACGGTCCTTCACTTACATATCGTCTGTGGCTATTTTTCTGCTAGCCCGAAGACAGTCATGTAGTTGCAACAGGGACGGTAGCCTGAAATATTTACTATATCTGGCCCTTTAGAGAAAAAGTTTGCTGCTTCCCAAGGAGTGGGGGTGAGGAGAGGCTGGTCCCCTGCTTCCACGCCCCTCTCCCGTGGCTGGTGCTGCGAGGGCCTCTGGCAGTCACACTTTAGGCAGCTGGTTCTGTGACTCGGCTCTAGTTCGGAGACTCCCTGAAAACTCAGTAAACAAAGTCAATTTTATGTATCATAAATACATATTGGTCAACACAATTAGGAAGGTGGTTCTTTTAAAAGTCAAATGAGCAAAAAGAAGAAGTCCTCATTCCAGGAAGCCCCATGTTACTGCCTGCCTGTCTGGCTAAGCACCGTGCTTGATGCTTTAGGTCCGCCTTTCTGGATGGGTATTGTGTCCCCACTTCACAGATGAGGAAGTTGAGGCTCGGAAGACGAAGTAACCAGAGCTCAGCCGAATAGAGCTTGGACTGGATCCTGGTTCAGCCTTGCTCCCAGGTCGGGCTCTAAGACAACGCCTCCAGTGGACAAAGAGACACGCCACAAGAATCTGTTAACGTTAACACAGACAAATCAGCAGGCGCTGGAGAACCAAACCCAGGTCTACTTCTTGGGGGTGGGGTGTGCTCTGGGGAGCACGGGGAGAGGAGGAGATGGAGGTCCCGCAAGGGCACAGGACCAGCCCTCCCCCCTCCCGCACGAGCCCCACGGGGCAGCACGCACATGCATCAGTGCCAGGTGTGAGGCCGGCTTTCAGGCAGTGTGAACGCTCGAGGCCTCCCAGCCCCCTTCCCTTCCCTCAAGTACCAGTGTAGCAGGCGGCAGGGCCTCTGCCCAGCTCCTGGTTGTCAACGTGGGGGTATGTATAAGGGCGCCCCAGGGAAGAAGGACTTGTTGGTCAGCTGAGTCTTGTGTCCGTTTGAGAGGAAAGAAGAACCCCCCAGGGTGTTTCCTGCTCTGATACAGGAGTGGAATGGATGGCTGGGCGATGAGATGCAGTCAGACCGGGGCACCCATTAGCATGGGATATCCTTGCAACATTGTGCTGGAGACTGACTATCAGAACAAAAATAAAATCCTGCCCTGCTACCCCTTAAGCATCCTGGGAGCTAAAACACCATTGTCTTGGTGGCAAAAGCCGTGACTAAGGAAGTCCCCTCTCTTTTTTTTTTTTTTTTTTAAGATTTTATTTATTCATGAGAGACAGAGAAAGGCAGAGGCAGAGGGAGAAGCCGGCTCCCTGTGGAGCAGGGAGCCTGATGCGGGACTTGATCACAGGACCCTGGAATCACTACCTGAGCCAAAGGCCGACCTTAACCAACTGAGCCACCCAGGTGCCCGGGAGTCCCCACTCTTGAACACAGTTACTTGTTTTGGCTTCCAAATATTTTGTTAGGTTGTGAAGACAAAAAACATTCTTTTTTGTGTTTTTTTTTTTGGACCAAAAAACATTCTTAATCAAAAGAGTTTGGGATGTCAGGGAAAAGTTAAAACCTCAGAAGACAGCAAGTGTTTTGAGGAGACTAATGGTAAACTGCTTTCTCTCATCAAACAAATCAGTGGCCATGACCAGACATTTGTATTGTTAATATTTTTTTTAATATGTATTTATTTATTTGAGAGAGAGAGCTCTTAGGGGGGGAGAATGGGGGCTCAGTCCTACGACCCCAAGATCATGACTTCAGCTGAAATCAAGAGTCAGACACTTAATTGACTGAGCCACCCAGGTGCCCCTGACATTTCTATTTTAAATACACTTCTTTGAAAAAAAAATCAGCATCTTCGGAGTGTCTTCTACATGCCGGCCTTCATGCTAGTCTCTCTTAACCGAGGTTACATCCTGACCTCCCAGCAACTCTGAGGGGCCCCTTTACAGATGGGTGGCCAGGGCTCAGTCAGGGCAGTGACCTTGGACTGGGCCTCACTGACAGAGAGGCAGAGCTGAGTTTTGAACCAGGTCTTAAGACTCTGTGTCTTGGGGGCGCCTGGGTGGCACAGCGGTTAAGCATCTGCCTTTGGCTCAGGGCGTGATCCCAGCGTTCTGGGATCGAGCCCCACGTCGGGCTCCTCCGCTGTGAGCCTGCTTCTTCCTCTCCCACTCCCCCTGCTTGTGTTCCCTCTCTCGCTGGCTGTCTCTATCTCTGTCGAATAAATAAATAAAATCTTTAAAAAAAAAAAAAAGACTCTGTGTCTTGTATTCCTTTCACAGCATCACATTTACTCTGCACAAAAATCTGGATTTGGGGAAGAACAATGGGAGACCAGACAAACAATATCTCTAGTCTGTGGATGGCTTCAAATCAGGAGGGCATCTGGGTGGCTCCCTCGGTTAAGCGTCTCTTTATTTCGGTTCGGGTCCTGATCTCAGGGTCCAAGGGAGTCTGCTTGACGATTCTCTTTCTCCCTCTACCCCCCCCCCCAGCTTACATGTTCTCTCTCTCTCCCTTTCTCTAAAATAAAATCAATCTTAAAAAAAAAATCAAGATACTAAGGTATATTTTAGGGTGGTGGTTCTTGGACCAGATGGAACCACCCTCCCATCAATAATGGACCCTGGGCTGCTGGGTAGACTGGATAGGCTGTAGACTGTGTGCGGGTTTCTGGGGCCAGCTGTGACGTCAGCTTACCTTTCCCTGTTGCAACTCTTGTTTTAGTGAGATCTTGCCTTGAAAAATTATTTCATTTTGCATTTACATGATCCTTTTTTTTTTTTTGCCCCCAAATCTCAAAAATCTTTATTGTGTTAACAGGTTTCATCCTTAGAGCAAGCGCGGGAGGAGGACAGGTGTTAGCTGTCAGCTTGATAGATGAGGAGATTGAAGTAACTTTCCTAAAGTCTGATACTAATAAATGTTAAAGCAGAACCTAAAACCGGAAGCCCCACCAAGATACCTGCAAAACCCTGAGAACAAGACTTGGAAGACTCAACAAGTGTAGGATGAGATCAGCCACCTACAAAGAAGCAGGGTTGGCTAAAAATGGGCGATCCAAATGTCTAAGGAAACGTAAGCCGCTACATTGCTTGTGGTTTCAGAAGAGCTGTGATCTGCCCACCCAGCGTCTAAGAGAGGAGTCTAAAAAGCAGGGCTTTGGTGTCATCCCACAACAGGGACAGACCAACGCCCTGGCTTTTTAGAAGACAGTGTCCTGTTTCGAGGAATCGGGAACAGCAGCCGGACGTAGCTTGCCACGGCGGCAGTAAGATTAGCCCACTCATCCCCCTGGCTCGCGGAGGAACCTCGTGGTGTGGTTTGCCTTCCTGAGTAGCTTTTCTGTGAGGAAAGTCAGCTGGTCAGATGTCGCGGCTTGGCGGTCGGGTTCTCCTTTTAAAATGAGTGACTTCACATCATGGGTGTGTACCATTCTCAGTATTTTGATTACATTCTTCCCGAGTTAGGTGAACTCTGAAGCAAGGGACCTGAAGAACCGAGAACCAGGTTCTGGGTGATGGTGAATTTGATAAGAGTCTTACCTAAGTAACTAACCAACCACCCATGTGTCAACCTTCACAGGAAGTGAAAACTAGCTGCCAGATAGGAAAGATGTGGAACACAGTAAGTATGGGGTCACGAAACAAGAAACCAGAACGAGGTGGAGGAAAGTTAGAGTTAATTGAACCGAACTAAAAGAGCAGGTGGAACCTGGGACAGGCCAGGAGGGGCAGAACAGAGCACTGGGGCCGCCTGATATAGCCTTGACCTAGACCCAGTGGAGGGGGGCGGGGGCTCTGGAGCCAGAACATTCTCTGGGAGAATTCTGCTTCAGCTGCCTGTGAGCTGGCTGGGGACCTCATACCTCTTCTGCACTTTCTCCTCCTCATTCTTACGGTGGGCCTCCCCCAAGGTTGAAAGGATTAAATGTGATAATGAACGTGCTCTCATTCTAGTGCCTGCCCTGTAAATGCTCCGTAAGTGCTTTCGGTTATAAGCCCTGTCCTTTGGGATTACACACGGGCTCACCACTGTTGAAACGCACTACAGCACTCATTAAGTACCCCGTTACAGCAGAACCTCGCCGAGGTGGTGGCCCATCTGTGTCCTCTGCTCCGAGGCAGGCATCTTCCTCATGATCACGCACAGCCCAGAAGGCCCAGAAACACGCTTTGACATCGTCCTGCAAGCTCTGGGCCAGGGCGTTTTCATTCACTGTTCTCTCCTCCTGGAAGGCTCTTCCCCTAGACAGTAATAGGGTTTTCACCTTCATTTCCTTTAGGCACCTGCTCAGATGACACAGTATGGGAGAAAAGCTGTGCTTGACCTACCTCCCTATAGAAAGTAGCATCTACACTGCCCCCAGGGCCTAGAGCTGTATTCATGTTTCCTGCTTGCTTTCTCCCCACACGCTCATTACCCTTGACATACAGTCACGTGTTAATTGTCTGTTTCTCCAAGTGGTATGCCCATGAGACCAAGCATTTGATTTGGGGCTGTGCTCTTCTTTTTAAAATGCCTTCCTCACTTCCTTCTACTCGGAAGCCTAGAATGGTTGTCCCTTGAAAGAGGTAGGAGGCTCTTCTCACTCTATGATAGAAAAGCAGCTATTTGCCTGTTCCAGCTCACTGTCATATGTACACAGAAGATAGGATGCGCTTCATGTGATGTAAAAACCTGTGGCCAACACCAGTTAAGTATCTAATGGAGACCATTCCAGGTAGAGGGATAGAAAGTGCAAAGGCCCTGAGGTGGGAGCAGGCAGTGAGGCTGGAGTGGCAGAGCCGGGGGTAGAAGTAGAAGAGGATAATTCCAAGGTTTCTGGTTTAGATCATGAAAGAATAGAATTGACATTTGCTAATATGAGTCAGCTCGGGGGACGAGCAGGTTTGGGGTATGTGAAGTTTTGAGATGCTTGCAGGTTGGAAGCACCTGCCACAAATCCAGTGGCTTTACATACATTATCTCCATTGCACAGGTAGGAAAGTTGAGGCAATGGAACTTGGGTGTCCCTAGGTCTCAGAGCATGTTAGAATGGCTAGGATTTGAACCCTGGCTGTGTCTCCAAGGGTCTGCCACTCTGAAAAGCGCTGGTTACTGAAGGAGAAGCTAAGAGAGAAGACTGGCCTCAAATTGGACAAATCAAGAATACTTCGGATAACGTGGACTCAGAAAGGTCTTTCTGGAGCCGGAATGGTAAGTTTACGGCAAATAAAAGGGAGCCTCACATCCCAGGAGTGTTGGAGCTGCGGTCCCTTTGGCCTCAGCAAGTTTGCTGGCAAATCCATTTCCATGGCCATCAGGCCGTCACGTAATGCCAAAACAATGGAATGAAACGTGGAAAATCTGTTTGAGGTTATTATCCTGGGTTACACTCCAAGTTTTCATATTTTCTAAGATTTGCTTGCTTAGAAATCATTCACAAAAATTAACGTAAAACGGACAAGCCGTTCAAGGCCTTGATACTGAGTACGGTCTGCAGACCAGCAGCAAGACCATCATCTGGGAGCTGCTGGAAATTCAGAGTCTCAGGCCCCATGCTAGACTTCTTAAGTCAGAACCTGCATTCAGCAAGATGCCCAAGGGTTATGTGTGCTCATTACAATTTGAGAAGTCCTCGGCCCAGAGCCGAGGTGGACTAACTTTTTCTATAAAGGACCAGATAGTAAATATTTCAGATTTTACTGGCCTGTCATAATTACTGTTTTGTTTTTGTGGTACAAAAGCAGCCACAGACAACATGCAAAGAATGAGTGTGGCCGTGTTCTAATGGAACTTTATTTAGGGATGCCAAAATTAGAATTTTATGTCCTTTTCATGTGCCATACTATTCCTCTTATTTTCTTTCAACCATTTGAAAATGTAAAGCTCATTCTTAGCTCAGAAGCCACACAAAAAGGTGCTCATCTTCTGACTTGCCTTTTGGGGCTGGCCATCCCCAAGCCGCCTGCCCCTCTCCAGGTGATCCCCCCTTCTTTCCTCTCCATGGGCATGGGTCTCGGACTCCCTTTCCCTCATGACCTGTGACACTGTGTCAGAAGGTTGATGACTTAAGCCTAATATAAAAAGCCAGTAGAAGAGGGGTGCCTGGCTGGCTCAGTCAGTGGAGCATGTGACTCTTGATCTTGGGGTCCTGAGTTCGAGTCCCATGTAGCGTGTAGAGATTACTAAAAAAATTATAAACTTTAAAGACATATATGTATTTAAAAGGCAACAGAAGAACTGCGACTTTAAAAATATACCTCTGCCAGTTTCCACAAATATGTTTGCTGTTGTTTCCTACTTGAGGTTTTCTTTGAGAATGACCAATGGGGGGGATTCGGTAGCTAAGGGGAGGGGGCTTGTTCCATTTAAGTGCATTTACTCTCTTTTGCTCTCTTTGTCCATCCTGCATTTCAGCTGCCGGGAAGAAGGAACACACAATGCAGGGAAAAGATATTTATTAAAAAATAACTTTCGGGGAGGGAGTTGGAAGAGGAAATTAGCGAAGGGAGGTACTCTCCAGGAGAATAAGAAGATTGTTCCGCCGTCACTGGGCTGTGGGGGAGAATGCATGACTTGATAAATAAAGCAGACAGTGTCAAGGGCACTTGCCCAAGAGTAGTTTGTGAAGCAAGCTCGGCGGGAGGAGGCTATGACAAACACAGAGACAGGAGAGTGACGGGCAGAGAGTCTGACGAGGGCTGGGATCGGAATTTTTTAAATCCGGAGTGCAGGTTCACGGCAACCAACCACTTTTCCCTTTTGTTAGGAATGGGGAGAAGAGGGGAAATAACGTTGACTCAACGCCTGCTGTCGGTCAGGCATGGTTACAAGCCATTTCCCATCACTGTTTCAGTTTTAATTAAAGCAACTCATGGAATTAGGTGTGCTGGCCAGTTTTCAGATGGGGAACCTGAGAGGTGAAGAGTCAGGATTGGAACCTCGTTCTGTCCGGTCACAAATACTTTAGTATTCTACGCTGTCCTGCCTAGTGCAATTTACAGTGGAAAGAACGCCTCCACGAAATTCGTTATTTATTCACACGATGAGAAAGCCTCAATTCTCAGGGATGTGGAAACAGCAAGAGACCTCGCAGGTAACCTGTTCTTCTCTACTCCCCACACCCCTCCCCCAACAAATGCAATGCTTTCGTTAAAAAGACATCAAGTCCCCTTTCTTTCCTTTCTTTTCTTTCTTTCTTTTCTTTTCTTTTCTTTTCTTTTCTTTTCTTTTCTTTCTTTCTTTCTTTCTATTTTGGTCCTTCTTCTGTTATGAAACAAAACACATAAACAACTCAGTACATTGGCAGCCTGGCTTCCAAAGTTAAACTGTGTGCCCTTAAACCAGTCTAATGACAAATGTACATAAACCCTTTGCAGAAATGTGGAGTTTGGGGACCATTTACACAGAGATTACTCTATCAGGCATACATTTATATATATATATATATATATATCTCATTTAATCCTTTTAATCCTCCAACAGTCCTGGGAGATTTTAACACCATTTTGTGGATAAAGAAACTGAGGCACAGAGAACTTAAATTATCTTAAGGCTACACAGCTGATAAGAGGCAGGATGGATTAAAGTCAAGGACATTGCCTGGTGAGTTCGTCCTCTTAATAAGGCCACCACATTGCAGGCTCCTTCTAGAAAAGGTGCAATCACATGAAGACTCACTGTCAGCCTGCTCAGTACATATGCCAGGATCTTTTGCTTGCAGGTGGTGGATACTATGAAACAGTCAAGGAGATGCTGGACAATCATTAGTATGGTACGGGTCAAAAAGCAAAAGGAGGTTAAACCAGTTTCCCCCAGTCTTTCTCAGAACACCTTTTCCGTGACTACACTCAACCAACCAACCAGCCAGCCAACCAACAAAAACCAGAGTAATGGTTCCAAAATTAAATGGAAAAGTGCAGAAAACCTCCATCCCCCTCCCCGAGATTGCCATATGCCTGTTACACATTTTGGGCTCCAAGTAGTGCCGAAATAACGGATTCCACTTTGCTTTAACCAAGAGTTTCCCAAGGACCAATGTACGGCTACTCCCTTTAAAGCCTATTAACCTATCGAGGCTTGCAGAGCACATCTTGGGGAACACCAGGACTAGTCTGAGGCACGTCCAGCCAGTTCCGTGGTCTTCCCTGTGGCTATGAACATGAACCCGGAGGAGCTGTCCATACGTTCCCCTGAAGACAAGGAGCGGATGATCAGCAAGGACAGCTTCTGGCTGATCCCGTGCTGGAGCCTTCCGCAGCTAATGCGAACTGGGTCTTTACACGGCTCCTGTCACCATTTGCCAGTCAACGACAAGCTGAGTCTGACAAAGTTGCCATGTGAGCAAACACACTTTAAACAAGTTGATTCATGAACCCAAGATTCCATCACATTGTGAGAGGAACCATCTGACAAGAGAATTTATTTTGCAATTACCCATCTTTCTCTGGGAAAGGGTAAGGTTCTTTTTCCTTGCTCTTGATATCTGATATCTTCATTTCTACAATGCTTATAAATAGAAGCACCCAATCTTTGTGGTAAGCAAATTCATTAAATTCCTACAAGCAATTTCTACTAGGATGAGTGTTAAATCTAGAGTGGGGCTGTGAATAGACTTACGACAGTGTAAGTTCTTTGACACGCTGAGAAAAACACACAAGGAAAAGTGAAACTAAAAATATCACCTTTCCTGTATTCCACTGATTATTTGAAATAATTACCTCATAAAATGGAATCATAGCCTTTTAGACCTGGGAAGGACTTTGTAAATATAGTCCAAACCCTTCCGTCATAGATGAGGTTGGCAAAGCTTGAGAAGGTTGGGTAACAGGTCCATGCAGCTTGTCTGTGGAACAGCTGGACTGGAACTCAGCTCTTAACTGTCCAGTGCTCCTTCTCTCAAACTCTCAAACTCTTTTCTCCAGATGTTCCAGTGTCGCTTTAAGGAGTTGCTTTCTTGATCATTCACTATAATGCAGAAGCTTGCCTCATTTGTTGGTTTTATGTGTTGGAGGGGAAGGCAAGTCAAACGTATACCACGTGCCCCTTGGTTCTGCGGATCTCTTGATGGCCCTCCACCTTGACCTTTTTTCCTAACCTCTGCCCCCAACTGGCTTTTCCTCTCCCCTCCAAACACTGTTATCTTTGGAAATATGTGTGTGCACTTTCCAACCTGGCTGGGATCTGGGGCAAGGTGACTCTCCGTTTAATAGATTTTTTCCCACAGTGCCTGAATTGGTCCAAGGGTATGGAAGGTCGGACAACGAACAAAAAGTAACCTGCCATCCTCTTCCCTTTCAGCAAGTCTGTGTTCTGCTACTGTAACACGAATTAGGAAAAAATAAGAGAAAAAGGCAGAAACTCCACTTGAAGTATTCGCCTACCCCCTGGAAAAGTTCAAGGCTGTTGTTCATTGTCTGAATTTTCCCTTGTGAATCACTCCTATTCCTTAAATCATCTTCAGACGTCTGATCAAGGAAGTGTCAGAGCAACATACAAAGTTGAGTATTTGCATTGAAGTCCGTGTCCTGGCTCCTAGGAGTCGGTGGAGAATGTGCT
>NW_024424897.1:15708370-15857336 GCF_017311325.1 Ursus maritimus | reverse complement strand
CCCCCAACTTTGGTGCTGGGTGATCTGAGTGGGAGCCTCTTCCCAGGCAGGAGGCCCTCCTTACTGCTGGGGCTACTGCGCACGAGCTCACCCCTTCCTATTTTTCATTCCTCAGTAGACATTCTGTGAGGGGCAGGCCTGTATTTTCCATTCTAGTACTTACCCGCAGGTCCCGCTAAGTACCCAGGAGGGACGTGTTTTTTATCAGAGGTTGAAATGGACCCCCCCCCCGGGTGCCCGGGGTGTCCCTTTGGGGTAGCGCCCCCCTTCCGGAGGGCAGCATCCCGGCGGGAGTGGGGGCTCAGCTTTGATCCCAGGGCACCTTCTGTCCCTAGAGGCGCCCTCTGCCAGCCAGGTATGTGGAGGGAAAGTGGCTGTCCGCTTTCCAAGGCGGCCGGTGTGGGTTTGGGGAGCCGGACGGTCCCTTTGGAGAGTGGCGGGGCGTGCGAGAAGCCAACGCGGTGGGCACAGCGAACTCACTAACTGGGAGTCTCCGTGGAAGTTCGGGCGGGGTCCGCCGGTCACGGGCTTTCTTCCTCTAAAATCCATCCCCGGGCAGAGCAAGCCCACTTCTCACCCAAACTCGTGGAGATGAGGGACTAGGCGGGCGCGGGGTTCGGCGAGACGGATCGGGGAGAGCCCGGCCCAGGCGGCGAGGCCCCTCCAGCGCCGGTCCGCGGCCCAGGGCGCCGGCCCAACCGCCTCGGCCGGGCCGGTCCCGCGGGTAGGGGCCGGTCACACACGGACGGCGGCGGGGGCTCACCGGGTCGGGCTCGGGGCGGCCCGTCGCCGGCGCCGCCCGTGCGCCCGCCCTCAGCCACCCGGCGAGGCGGCGGCCTCCTCCGCCGGCGCGGGGTCCCCTGGTTAACCCCTGCCCGCCAGCCTGGCCGCTGATTGGAGGAGGCGGGGCGCCGGGGCAGCGGGGACCCCCCCACCTTCCTCGTCCCCTCCCCCTCCTCCCCCACTGTCGGCTCTTCCCCCACCCCCCCCAGGACCCCCCCTGCCTCCCAGCCGTGCAAATCTCGCGAGGAAACACGCGGTTTCACTAGTGTGTTTACACCGATCACTACTAATCCGGACCGAACCGATCCGGATTAAGGGGCCGGAGGCGGGTCCTGGGCACCAGCGGTTCCGACCCCCCCGCCCTCCGCGCCGCACCCGAGTGGCCCCCAGCCGAGCGGGCCCCCACCTCCCGGCCCGGCCTGGGCCCTCCTGCGCCTCCCTTGGCCTTTGTCCGGCGCCAGGAGGCCGGTCCCGCGCCCCCCGCGGCCGCCCGGGCCCGGGCCCGCGTCAGGCGCCTGGCTCTGTACGCGAGCCCGGGGATCTGCGGCCTCCTCGGCCCCCCTCCCCCGCCCGCCCTCTCGTGGAGCCCGGCGCCGGCGGCGGCTGCCCGGGCGGGGGGTTGCGGCGCTCAGGAGAGGCCCCGGCTCCGCCCCGGGCCTGCCCAGGGGGAGAGCGGAGCGGTCCGCGGCCGGGTCGGGTCGGGGCCCCTCCCGGGAGGAGCGTGGAGCGGCGGCGGCGGCAGGTGAGAGGCTGAGCCCCGGGCGGGGGAGGGCGCCGGGCCTGGGGCATTAACCGTCCGGGAGACCCCCTCAGCTGAGGAGGTTGCGGCCCGGGCCCACTCGGGGGCCGGCGCCGGGCCGCAGCTCCTCGGCGCTGAGGCGGGAGGGGCTCCCTGAGGGCTGCGGGTCGCCGAGGGGCCGGGCTGAAGATGGGGGAGGCCCAGGCGGCCCCGGCCTGGGAGTGGGGCCGGCGGCCGCCAGGGCGAAGGGGACGCCCCGGCAGCTGGAGGCCCCGGCAGCCTCCCGGGCGCCCCCGAGAGCCGGCCCGCCCTCCCTCCGTGACAGGTGGGCCTGGAGTTGGGGAAAGTTTGGAGCCGGCGGGAGGCGAGGGGCGCCGGGACCAGGCCCCAGCGGTTCTGCTTCCCGGCTGTAGGGAGGGCTGCAGGGAGGATCCCAGTCCAAGGCCCCGCTGGAATGAGACAGAGTGGAGATTTCCTTAACATGAGTTGACATTAAATGGAATAACCGCTGGGGCGTCATTTTCCGGACCAGGCCTGGGGATGGAGGTTTAGGAAATGTTCCGAGAGACCCTAGGGTTTGAGGGAGGCTGCACCCTCTGCCATTCCGGCCTTGATTAGGGCAGGGCGAGGCGCGAGGAAGGCCACTTAAGGGAAGCACTCCCTCTCAATCCCCCTTTTCCTTTCTTTCTTTTCTTTTTTAAGATGCCTTTCTCTTTCTGCCTTTTCGAGAATTTCCTTATTCCCTCGCTAACCTGCACTTGTTTGGGTGGGTGAAACTAATTTGTCACCCTTTCATTCCCCTTTGCCCCCGGCTCTCAATCCAGGAAGGGAAATGAAACTGGAGGACTGGTAGGGGTTGTTGCAGCTAACGTGGAGCTGTTAGATTGCAGAGGAGAATGTTAATTCACGTCCTCAGTGAACTTTTAAATCATGCCAATCGTTCCAATAGCTGTTTAATGATATGTTCAGAGGGGGTCTGTGTAATGGTGTATGCTCCTGTTCCACTTTTAATATCAGAGAGGTTTCCAGTGGGTTCTCCAAGAGTTGATCTCTTGCAGTGGATGGACATATTTGCTGAAAGTAGCCTGTGCATTTATTGGTCGTGGAAGGAGTTTAAAAATGGTGTCCTCCTGCCCTTCCCTGCTTGGAAGGAGTGCTAAAAGCAGATGTCTAGAGAAACCTACTGCTCCAGGGAGTGGTCAGAAAAAGATTTTGTAAAGGGATGGTTATGGAGCTCTACTGATTTCCCGAGTGAATGCTGGTTGATGGTTTTACCATGGGTTCTCTATTAAATTAAAAATAATTAATTCCTTTTTTCATGAGCTACTGTGAGCTCTTCAGAGAAAGGAGCTATATAATAGAGTTATTTGAAGTTATTTGTAGCTTCTGATTCATGCTACATTATTTTTAAATTATTATTAATGATTCGTATTTTTAGTTTAAGAACTAGTTCCTGTGGGTTTGGGAAACAAATACCCAAAAGTACTTAGTTAAATTCGAAGGTTAATAGAAGGAATTTGTTGTTGTTTTGCAAGTTAGTCCTTGCTCAACTTTTACTGAGATTATATGAAGGGTTTGAGGGTTTTTGCTGTTAAAATCAGATCAGAACTAGACAAGGATAACTAGCCTTCGGAAGAGGACTTCTGAGCCACTTTTAACTTTAAATGTGTTGCTGTTTGATGCAGCCCATTGTAGTTTATCGCTCGTATGCTGTATTTACTTGAGGTTTACCTGTGTGTGACCATTCAATGAAATAATTACTGCATTTTGTTACATCTAAAAATTGGTACCTCACGTTTTAGCTTTTATGTTCTTACAACTTACTTTGTCTTTTTCAGTAGAAATGATGGAAGAATTGCATAGCCTGGACCCTCGACGGCAGGAATTACTAGAGGCCAGGTTTACAGGAGTTGGTGTTAGTAAGGTGAGTAAAATGCTAATAATGAACACTGTTCATAGTCTAATTGAAATACATTTAGAAAACAAGATCAGTTTGGGTGGGCCATGCTGATAGGTTGCAGGGGAGATCAGCTCATGGTTCTAGTGCAATTTTAGATCCTACCAGTCATTCCACTAACTAAACAGTATTGAAGGGATTCTAAGTGAGAGTATATGCTTCTCTTTTCCCTCTAATATGGGAGAGGTTTCCCATGGGTCTTGTTGCAAGGATACTGATGGGATGTGTATCTGGATTTTGTGCCATATTTTGTCAAAACTCTTCATTCATTAAAAAAAAAACTTGATAATGAAAAGATACTGGCGTAGATTCATTGTTTCAGGGGGTGTTTTGGGGTAGTTGTGTGCTAGAGTTTTGAAAAATCTGCTTCTGTTAAGTTTGTCAGTTCTCCCACTCTGTGGTTCAACAGATTCCTTCTGGTTGCCCCCCCCCCAACTGCCTTCTCCCTCCTCCTATTTTTCATTCTTATTCACTCTCTATTTTTGTTCGGTGAGCATAAAGTAAGATCAAGCCCCCATTAATGGTCAGGTGGTTAAGCTGAGCAACATTATGGCTTCCTATGCACCCTTTATGTAGTTCACCCCTCTGCTTTCATAAGATGGTCTTAGTGCAATATATTTACGATTTTAATACAATACGTAAAATATGTTTGTGATGTTTTATTTAAAAGCTTCACCAGTCTGAGATTGTTGAATTAGTTGGGCTTGAGACTTGTGAATTTTGGTCTTTGACTTCATGCGAGACATTTCTCTCTGTGCTTTGCAAGAAATCTTATTTCTTATGGTGACCTAAATGTTAGTCTCAAGCTTTGGTTAATAGCTTCTTAAAGGAGAAGGTGTTGGCAAGGTTTAGTTGGAAAAACTGGCTGCTTTGAGGGGGTCTCATAGTTTTGGTGAGCCAAAATAGCTTGATCGTTTTTTTGTTCATTCAACAGCTATTGAGTGCCTGCTGCATACTAGGCATGGTGCAGGGTGTCAGGAATGACAGCTCAGTGCCTCCAAACCTCCGTTGTGGAGAAAGTGAGAGGGAGATGATACTTGGTGAGATTTGTATTAGAACTGCGACAGGGTGGTGTGGGCACACATTCGTTACACATTAGTTCTTGGTTTCTTTGGCCACTTTGATTAAATAATTGACTTGTGGCACTTTGGAGTGGCTATACTGGCTGTTGTTATATTAAAAATATTATATGTATAAATGTGAGTTCTCTAATCTAGGAGAAGTAGCTTCAGCTGAAAGTGAGCAGTATATTTGAGTATTAAATTGATCTCTGATTCAGTTGATTACCTAATAAGATGACCTTTGATGTGTCTTTTAATTTGGGAATTCAGCAGAAGGTTCATACCCAAATCTGTCTGTTCAAGTGGTCACCTACAGAATAAAAGTAAGTTTGTATTCAAATTGTATGTTGTTTAAATTCATTGGGTTTTGTTGTTAGCATGCTTTTTTTTTTTTTTTTTTTAAGATTTTATTTATTTGACAGAGAGAGAGACAGCCAGCGAGAGAGGGAACACTAGCAGGGGAAGTGGGAGAGGAAGAAGCAGGCTCATAGCGGAGGAGCCTGATGTGGGGCTCGATCCCATAATGCTGGGATCACCCCCTGAGCCGAAGGCAGACGCTTAACCGTTGTGCCACCCAGGCGCCCCAGCATGCCTTTCTTTTCTTCAGTGTTTAAGGTCATCGATAGCTATATCCGAGTATAGTTTTGGTGGGGTAGGCGCAAGTGATGGCGGTGATTGACATTGTGAATCTTGCTGCTCAGGCCCAACCTTAAAATCATGTAATTAAGGAGTCGGAAGACTTAAATCTGCCTTTTTAATAAATTTTTCCTTTTATATATAAAGAAGTTTATTTATATCCAAATGCTTTAGTGTCACTAATTGTATGTTATTTTGATGTTTTTAGTCATAGTAAGTATATTGATTACAAAAAATGTTGTTCAAGGACCAGCAAGAGATTGGTTTTTTTTTTTCCCCATAGCAAAGAAACTTGGGGGGGGAAGCAAGTAAATTTTTCCGTAGTTTGGAGTTAGGAAGAGGGAAAAAATCTCCATTTTGTATGTTTTTTTTTGCCTGCAAGACATGGTATCCCTCAGACCACTGATTTGAAATAGGACTGGGGAGGAGGAGGCCATGCTACTGGGAGAAAAGGTGCTTTGAGAAAAACTGCTCCTCCTAGCTTTGAATTCCTCATTATGGGTCATGATTTCCCAAAGAGGATGTCATTGAATTGATAGTTTTCAGTTTTGCAAAGATCAAGAGAGCTTTCAGCCTTTGCTCCAAATGGGAGAACCGAGTGACTTCCCTGTGATAGTGCCATCTAGTGGGACTGGTGTAGCCCTCAGGGGCTGTCTCTTGAGTTTCTCCTAACCATTCATACCATTTTCAGTGCTTTTTGATGTCCATAGAAGGAAGAAAGTTAGTGCCACTGTGGATTCTTCCCTAGTGGACAAGAGTGTTTTAAGTAGCTGTGGTGTTTGAACTTCCGGTTGCTGGTAGGTCTTCTGTCATGTTGCTTCAAGTTTTTTACACCTGCAGATTAATTAGATCTGCGTCACAAAACTTAGGTGAAAACAAAATGGTCAAGCCAACACATTTATCATTTGTGTTTCAGTTGCTCTTTACTGATATATAGGATTTTCTCAAATTTTAAGTTTTCTTGCATGTTGCATTTACATGCATTCAGTTTCTTTTAGCGTATTTAATTTATAATCAGTAAACCAAAAGAATTTGTTTTGTGCCTTGGGATGCACTGCATGGATTTTTTTAAGAGATCGGCGTTTTCTGTCATTAGTGAGTTAATGATGGAGGAAAGTAGCCTAATGTGCACTGAGAAAATACAGCTGTTTTCCTTCTCTATCTAGTGCCACGGTTTAGGAGGACATGTAACCATCCTCTTAGCATTTTTGAGGTGATGAGGTTAAATTGGGTTGTGAACCTACTTTTTCATTTCTTGTTGACCTGATATGTGAGCTAGCCTACTTCTTTTTTTAAGGTCTCCTCCCTTAAGCACTGGATAATCCACTTGTAGTTTTGTGAAACTGACTCTACCTCATATTCCTGTGTTTTCAGTGAGGACCTATTGCAGCGTATATTCCCTACTCAGTGTTCTCTCTCTCTCTTTTTTAACATTTTATTTTTTTAAGTAATCTCTGTACTCAACTTGGGGCTCAAACTCATAACCCCAAGATCAAGAGTCACATGCTCCACTGACTGACTGAGCCAGCCAGGAACTCCATTTTGACAATTTACGTGCAGGTTGTCTCTGTGACTCCAGGGACTGTGTAAAGTAGGGAGAATTCCACCGTTGCATGCACTATATCTGTAGCTAGTTTAGTTTAGTTTAGTGTAGGGTGTTTTTTTTTGGGTTTTTTTGGGTAAGATTTATTTATTTGTTTGTTTAGAGAGCGTGTGAGAGTCAGGAGAGGGGCAGAGGGAGAGAATCTTCAAGCAGACTCGCTGCTGAGCGTAGACCCTGATGCCGGCTTGATCTCAAGACCCTGAGATCATGACCCGAGCTGAAACCAAGAGTTGGACGCTTAACTGACAGCCATCCAGGTGCCCCTAGTTTTTTTGTTTGTTTTGTTTTTTAGATTAGTTTATTTATTTATTTATTTGTTTGTTTGTTTATTTATTTATTTAAATAATCTCTGTACCCACCGTGGGGCTCAAACTCATGACCCTGAGGTCAAGAGTCACATGCTCTTCCTATTGAGCCAGCCAGGCGCCCCTGTAGCTAGTTTAGTTTTAATGCCAGTAGAGTAGCAAATACTTAGATAGTACTTACTATGTGCCAGGTACTGTTCCAAGTACAATAAAAGTAATACGTGAATTTAAATCTTTTGTAACAGGGATGCTAGTCTTAATAAATTCTGTTCTCTTTTTGTAAGACATACTGATGCCCAACAGGTTGAATTATAGACTTACAGAGAATCACATTATGACAACTTGCACTTGTATTATAATTATATAATTTCATATAAAATTTCATAAGCCAAAGAAATATAACTCTAAAATGTAAGATTTGTTGATTCTATGAAAACTAAGTTAACTGCCTTGGAAAGACTGTAAAGTGAGCCGATAAGGAGATACCTATAAATGTTTACAAATTTTTTGTTTTTTTGTAATCTGGAAGAATTCTTCATTTAGATCTTTTAAGTCTCGCTTCACTTTTAAAGAAATTGAAACCAGAAATTGTAGATGGTGCATTATGGGTGCGGTTTGCGTGAGACTGGAACTACAGTCAGTGGATCTGTAACTCAGAAGGCCTTCGTCAAAAGACTGGCAACAGAATATACATTTATAGGTTTGAAGTTCAAAGAAAATGTGTAAGGTGTAATTTTTTTTTTTTTAGATTCCTCATTGCAGCCTACTGTTTTTATTAATGTCATTAGTTTCAGTTGTATTGAATAAAAAGGATTATGTAGTATGTGGCGGTATTGAAAGGAAGAACAAAATGAGAAGCCGTGAAAGTGGGACAGTCTGTTTTGGCACAAGAACCTTCACTTTATAGAGCCTGAAGTAAGACCACACGCTTTTAAGGTATCACATGGTAGATTTTTGATGTCTTAAAGAAAAATGATCTGTTTTTCTACCTTCTATAAATTTGTGTTACATGATCACTTTTTTTTTTTTTTTTTTTTAAGATTTTGCCTGTTTATTTTGAGAGCAAGCAGGCACACACAGGCAGCGGGAGAGGGGGAGGGAGAGAGAATCTCAAGCAGGCTCCGCGCTGAGTGCAGAGCCCCACATGGGGCTCCATCTTATGACCCTGAGTTGTGACCTGAGCCAAAATCAAGAGTCAGATGTTTAACCGACTGAGCCACCCGGGGACCCCATGATCACTTTATTTAAAAATTTTATTTTTGGGGCGCCTGGGTGGCACAGCGGTTAAGCGTCTGCCTTCGGCTCAGGGCGTGATCCCGGCGTTATGGGATCGAGCCCCACATCAGGCTCTTCTGCTGGGAGCCTGCTTCTTCCTCTCCCACTCCCCCTGCTTGTGTTCCTCTCTCGCTGGTTGTCTCTTTCTCTGTCAAATAAATAAATAAAATCTTAAAAAAAAATTTATTTTTATTTTTTTCTGATACATGATCATTTTAAATGATCAAATTTGACTTCTGAAAAGATGTTTAACCAACTGATACTTTTTCTCCTGTTATTTAGTTAATTGCATCAGTTAAAAGGTGTCAGTTATGGGGGCGCCTGGGTGGCTCAGTTGGTTACACGCCAGATTCTTGATTTTGGCTCAGGGGGACCCCATGATCACTTTATTTAAAAATTTTATTTTTGGGGCGCCTGGGTGGCACAGCGGTTAAGCGTCTGCCTTCGGCTCAGGGCGTGATCCCGGCGTTATGGGATCGAGCCCCACATCAGGCTCTTCTGCTGGGAGCCTGCTTCTTCCTCTCCCACTCCCCCTGCTTGTGTTCCTCTCTCGCTGGTTGTCTCTTTCTCTGTCAAATAAATAAATAAAATCTTAAAAAAAAATTTATTTTTATTTTTATTTTTTTCTGATACATGATCATTTTAAATGATCAAATTTGACTTCTGAAAAGATGTTTAACCAACTGATACTTTTTCTCCTGTTATTTAGTTAATTGCATCAGTTAAAAGGTGTCAGTTATGGGGGCGCCTGGGTGGCTCAGTTGGTTACACGCCAGATTCTTGATTTTGGCTCAGGTCATGATCTCAGGGTCCTGGGATGGAGCCCCATGTCAGGCTCTCTGCTCAACAAGGAGTCTGTTTCTCCCTCTCCTTCTGCTCCCCGCCCGTGCTTGCACTCTCTCTCTCGCTTTAAAATAAATAAATCAAATCTTAAAAGAATTCTCCCTCTCCTTCTGCCCCCTCCCTAAAAAAAAAAAAAAAGGTGTCAGTTATGGATATCTAGTACATACCAATCTAGTAATTAAAAAAAAATATACGTTTTGGTGTTTTACATTTAATGCATAGTTAGACAGTGCTCAGTAAGCATAAATTCTGAGAAATAGTCTACACTTACACTTGAATTTTAAGGCACTGTTAAATTTCTTACTATGTTTGGCTTTATGTTGTCTTCTCCTTTTCATTTACTTAGTATTTGTTTAATTTTCCTCCCATTTCACATGTAGTCAAGTGTCAACTCATGTCTCTTCTTTCTTTGAAATTTCACAAGCAGTTTTCTGTCCTGCCTGCTACTTTCTCAATCCTTCCTCATACATAACTGTAGTAGCCAGTCTCTCCTATCCCATTTATCTTTCTGTAAACTCTCCCCAGTTAGATTTCTAAAGATAGGGGTCCCTGGGTGGCTCAGTAGGTTAGGTCTCTAACTCTTGGTTTTGGCTCAGGTTATGATCACTTGGGTGGTGGGATAGAGCCTCCTATGGAGCTCTGCGCTGAGGTGGGAGTGTGCTTGAGGATTCTCTCCTGCCTCCCCCCCCCACCCCCTCATGCACTCTCTCTCTAAAATTAAAAAAAAAATTTTTTTAAATAGATTTCTAAAAATACCAGCATTATTGTTTTACTCCCTTGCTTTAAAGGCTCCCATTTCCTGTTGGACAGAGCTAAAACTCCTTTCCTCATTTTTCAACTTCGTTGCCAGTTGTCTTCTCTCCCTCTGCTGTGTTCCGCTCCCTTAAATCATGACTATCTCCTAACCTGTAATGTTACCAAACAGGCTCATACTCTCTCCTTTACCTTTCCTTTTTTATTTGCCTGATGAACTTTCAGCTTATTCTTCAAAGCATAATCTATAGATGTGTCGTCTTTATAGCTTTTTCAGATACCTGCACTATTCTAGTTGCATTATTTTATTAACACTTGATAATCTCCTTTTATTATAACATATTTGTTTCCCCTATTAGTCTCCTTGGGAACATGTATGATATCTTTATCTCTGACTGTTAAAATGTTCAGCATGTTGTATACGTTGAATAAGTTTTTGTTGAAAGGAGTATGGTGAAGATGAAAGTAGAGTTAGTTGTCATCCATGTAGACATGGTCTCCTCTAGCTTATAGTTTTACTCCAGTCTCAAAATTCATGTCTTTCAGTTAGAAGATTTAGTACATTTATATTTAATGCGATGATATATTTCGGCTTAAATCTTCCTGGTGTTTCTTTTTAAATCTTTCTTATGCCTTTTTTACCTTCTTTTGAAATGATTTTTTTTCATGTATTGATTAATTTCCTGCTATGAAGATAAAGAAATAAGCACGTAATACTTTTTCTTTCCCCTACTTTCAAATTTTTGTGTTATCTTATTATTTATTTTTAACATCCCATTTTTAGGTTTATAGAAAATTGAGCAGATAGTACCAAGTTCTCATATACTTCCTCCCTGCCTCTCTAGTTTCTGTCCACTATTTTTTTTTTCTTAAGGAAGCTCCATGCCCAATGTGGGCTTGAACTCGTGACCCTGAGATTAAGAGTTACTTGCTCTGTGGACTGAGCCAGCCAGGCACCCCTAGTTTTCCCCACTATTAATATCTTACATTAGTGTGGTAGGTTTGTTACAACTGAAGAACCAATATTGATACGTTATTATTAACCAAAGTCTATAGTTTAACATTAGGATTTACACTTCACGTTGCACAATTTTACAGGTTTTGATAAATACAAGAAATTTCATGTACCTATTATTCGTATATGTATTTTTAAGATTCCACATTATTATTGAATCTGCTTATGTAGTCAGTGTTACTTTAGCCTAATCTACATGTTTACGCTTTGTTCTTCATTCCTTTTTGTGTCTCTGACGTTTTATCTGGAGCACTTTTTCTTCTAAGATATTATAAATATTTATATTCCTAAAATATATCCTTTGGAATTCTGCTAGTGGGGGTCTACCTGTGATTGACTTCCCATTTCATCTGCTTTAAAATATCTGGGTTTTTTTCTTTATTCTTTTTTTTAAGGGGGGGAGGGGCAGAGGGAGAGAGAGGGAATCTTAAGCAGGCTCCACGCCCAGCATGGAGTACAACGTGGGGCTCCATCTGACAACCCTGAGATCATGACCTGACCTAAAATCAAGAGTCGGGTGCTTAACCAACTGAGCCACCCAGGTGCTATTCTTCAATGGTATTTTTGTTAGGTTTAAAATTCTAGGTTGGCTATTATTTTTTTTCACTACGGTGTTCACTGTTGTCTGCTGGCTTCCATTATACCCTTTTTATTTTTAGTCTCATTGCCATTCTGTTGACCGTAATCTATCTTTTCCTTGCCCATTTTTGAGATTTTCCGTATTATAAAGTGGGAATGGGTGATATGTGTAGGTTGGATTACTTTTTTTTCTTCATTATTTTTCTGTGATTTATTTACATTTGAGTATTTTTTTGGGAACCTGAGCATACACTTAAAAAGATGGATTTTAGTTTTTAGAGAAGTTTTAGATGCAGGGCAAAATTGGGTGGAAGGTGCCTAGATTTTCCATATACTCTCTGACCCATACATGCATCTCTTCCCACAGTATCAACATCTCCCACAAGAGTGGTACATTTGTCACAATTGATGAATCTATATTGACACATCGTTATCACCCAAAGTCCATAGTTTACATTAGGGTTCAGTCTTGGTGTTATACATTCTGTGGGTTTGGTCAAATGAATAAGGATCTTTCTCTGTTATAGTATCATACACAGTAGTTCTACCGCTCGAGAAATCCTCTGTGCTCCAGCTGTTTATCCCTCCTTCCCCTAAGCCTTGGCAACTACTGATCTTTTTACTGTCGTCATAGTTCTGTCGTTTATGGAATGTCATATAGTTGGAACCACACAGTATGTAGCCCTTCAGACTGGCTTCTTTCACTTTGTAATACTTAATTTAAATTTTCTCCATGGCTTTTCATAACTTGTTAGCCTATTTCTTTTTAGTGCTGAGTAATGTTCCGTTGTCTAGATGTACCACGGTTTGTTATCCGTTCACCTCTTGAAGAATATCGTGGTTGTGTTCAAGTTTTAGCATTTATGAAGAGAGCTGCTATAAACATCTCTGTGCAGATTTTTGTGAATTGTTGAATTACTTTTGTTTATTCTGTTTCGTTGGGATTCTTGAATCTGTGGATTGCTGGTCTTAATCAATTCTAGAGTATTCTCAGCCATTGTCTCTTCATATGTTGCCTCTTCCTTACTCTGTCTTCTCCTTTTTGCACTCTGTTTAAACATATTAGACCTCCTTACTGTATTTTCTCTGCCTTCTACTCAGTTTTTTGGATTTCTGGTCTTTATTTCCCAGGGCTGAATGCTGGGTAGTTTCTTCTGACCTACCTTACACTTTATTTTTTTAAATTTGTCTGATCTACGTAAACCTATCCATTGAGTTTCCATGAAGGCTGATTTGTTTCTGGGTCACTCCTGTCCTGTAAAGGTAGCCTGTGCTGCTTGTTTAAAGTATGGGGTGGATTTCCTAGACTCCCCTCATTGGGGAGGGCCTGGGCTTTGACTTCATTCTCTCCCTACACCCCCAGGCCTCCTAAAGTACAGCTCAGTTTCAGAGTTTTACTTTGGAATTAAATCAGCAAATGCCCTCAAATAGAAATAAATTTTTTTTTGAGTGCCGAGCTTACCTTTCTGAGTTTTTGTCTTCTCATGGATTTTGGTACAGTAATTCCTCATTTCACTTTTTTACAGTCAGTAATACAAACCTCCTGTGTAACACTTACAAAGTATGCATGAACTCCTGTGCGATAGAGGGTAAGAGTCCATGCCTAGGTTTCTCCCTTGGGAGTTTTCACTTCTCATCTGCTTCCTTACTTCCTATATGAGGTGTTGTCATCGTCATCACTCCTGGCCATTAGAGTCATTTGTGTTATTTCTTATTCTCTGTTTGTTTTTAGTTAAAAATAAAGACCGAATTGAAATATTCCCTAAAACTCTTTTTTAAAAAGGCAAGGAGAAGGGGAATATATATTATCAGTGATTTTGTATTTCAACCCTGAGTCTAGGGGTGATTTGACTTGGTCAGTCTTGTTCTTCTCTACCTTGTCTGCGTCTCAAATTGCTGGCTGCCTCTTGGTGGTAGGTTTCCTGTGGCCCTAACTGCTACGAGATGTGATGGGAAGGGATTGGTGTAGAATCTGCTTCCTACTGTGGTAGCCATGTCATAGGCTTCATAGGCTATTCCCTTTGACTTTTTTACAGTACAGTTACCAGTTTTACTTTCTCTAATCCTGTATATTCCTTCCTCAGACTTTAGACATCCTAAAAATAAAATCATTCCTGGAGTATTGGGTGACTGCCCTACAGAGGGGTTCACCTTCCCATCTCTCTGTTCTCTTTGGTTCGTTTGAGGGTAGTCTGTTGGCTTAGTGTGGGGCCACCGATCTTTATCGTAGGGTTGTCTTAGCCCCTGCCTGCCCCCGGTCAGCTTTTTTGCCCTCAAAGAGATTTTCATAGGAAATCTTGTTTCATAATTTGGACTGTTCTTTTTGCGGCATAGTTAACAGTGTTATATTACTTTGAGGTGTATAATAATAAAGCGATTCAGCAATTCTCCACATTACCCAGTGCTCATCATGATAAATGCACTTTTTTTTTTTTTTTTAAAGTAAACTCTACCCCCAACGTGGGGGCTCAAACTCACAACATCAAGACCAGGAGTCGAATGCTCTACCAACTGAGCCAGCCAGGTGCACCATGATAAGTGTACTGTTCATGGACTTTTCTTGCTTTCTACCCAAGGAACACTCCTTTGCAGATTAGAGTAGGCTAGAGGATCTGGAGTACCAGTGGGACTCTTCTCCATTTGGTTTATTAGTTTTGCCTGTTTTCCAAGGTTCTCATGACTGTACCAGTGTTTTTGCTTTCTTCCCACTCCCAGTACTTTAATTTTCCAGAATCTTATCTTTAAATTTTTTTTTTTTTAAGTAAACTCTGTGCAGCTTGTGGGGCTCGAACTCACGACCCTGGGGTCGCACACTCCACTGACTAAGCCAACTAGGTGCCCCTTATCTTTACTGTTTAACAATGGAAATAGTTACACTACATTAGCGGTCAGATATAAGAGATATCATTCCCCTCACAGATAGACCTTGTGCTGAGGAATGCTCATAGTCAGATGCTCAGTGAAAGAGAATTTTGGTTGTTTTGATGGTTTAGCAACTTAATTGATAATTTCCTGTGCAATTTGGGATAGAGCTAAGAATGAAATTTGCATTGTAATCCTATCTTACTCTTTTAACATAACCTTTTTTTTTTTTTAAGATTCTATTTATTTATTTGTCAGAGAGAGAGCATGTGAGCGCAAGCAGGGGGAGGGGCAGGCAGAGGTGGAAGCAGGCTCCCCACTGAGCAGAGAGCCCGATGCAGGGCTCAGTCCCAGGACCCCAGAATCATGACCTGAACCAAAGCCAGGCGCTTAACCTACTGAGCCACCCAGGTGCCCCTGAATTTGACTACTTTAGAAATCTCATATAAGCGGATTCATACAGTATTTGTCTTTTTGTGATTGGCTTATTTCACTTAGCATAGTATCCTCAAGGTTGGTTCACGTTGTAGCACTTGTCAGAATTTCCTTCGTTTTTAAAGCTGAATAATACTCCATTATGTGTACCACATTTTATTTACCCATTTATCTGTCATTGGCCACTTGGGGTGCTTCTTCCTTTTGGCTACTGTGAATACTGCTGCTGTGAACATGGGTGCACAGATGTCTGAGTCCCTGCGTTCATTTCTTTTGCGGACATATGCAGAAGTGGAATGGCTGGATCATATTAAACTTCATTATTTTATTGGCGTTTGACCCTCTCAGCCGTTATAATTGACAGAGGGCAGCCAAAAATGGTGATTATTTTTCTTTTAGTTCACATCCAGCAAAAGCCTTCAAAGTCTTAGCAATTTCATTAACATCTGTAGAAGAACTAGTAATAATACTCAAACTCCAGTTTTTGCAGATAGTACTATTGGCCTGGGAAGCAGAAGAACTAAGCTGTCATGTAATTTGGTGAGTTACATAGGATAAATAGCCTTTTATTTTAACCAGTTTTAGAATAATAATAGCAAGCTATCCAAATTTGGTGTCCTAGATTTTATTTTAACCAGTATTGCCTTAAATATTAAGTCCTATGAAGACTGTTAGTGTTGTCCTCATAAAGATAACAAGATGTTGGTGTCTGCTGGAATGGGCGCGACCTGTATGACTGATAACTGCGTCTATGAAGAGTAAATACGTGACTTATCACATAAGCTGCTGCGAGAGTGGGTGTTAATTTAGTTCCTGTTTGCCTGACTCCAGAGGAATGCTAAGGATTAATTGTGGAATTAGAATGTAATCTGAAGGGCCACTGATCTCAGGAGATAGTGCCTCCAGTTCAGGATATCTTCTGTTAATGAACTCTAATAGACAGATTTAATGTTCAAATTTAGCAGAAGCTACTAGCATCAAACCAAAACTAACTTATCTAGTCTGCGTTAACGTTCCAATTGACCAGCTAGAACCAAGACACAGAATATTCCATCAGTATCTTATAAACCATGTGTCCTGCTTGTATGCTAATCTGGAAAAGATGAAGGAAAAGAGACATATAATAGCTATATTGAAATTCTAATATTCAAATTTTTCAGCAGTTGAGTTCAGCCAGCTTTTATTGAGGCTGTACTGTGTCTAGGTGAGGTCAGCAGGACGCACTGTGTACTCTTGAGGCTTTTAGAATCAGGCAGACGCAGACCCAGGTGTGTAGGGCGCACAGCTGAGGGGGCTGTAGAGATGCGGAAGTACCGTGGGCCTAAGAGAAGGGAGCGTCATTTGCTCAGGAGTCAGATTGTATGTGGAGAAGATGAGACCTTTTCTCTGTTGCTCAGAAAGATCACATAAGATACACTATAAGCAAACAACCTAAGAAATGTTCTGATAAAATATTATTACAGAATGAGTCACAGAATGATGGTATAGATCAGCTTGGTTTTGAAGCTTAACAGAACTGCTTAGGGTCTAGGGTAGAGGTTCTTTTTTAACGAATTAATTTTGATTAGGAGGTATATTCGGTTAGTACAAAATTCAAAAGATTTCAGAGATACACAGTGAAACATCTCCTTGACACCTTTCCCATGTCCATCTGGTTTCTGTCCCTGGAGACAGCTAGCTATTAGTAGCAGTTTCTTTTATTTATATATATGGTGATATATGTTGTACAAATCATATGTATTTGATGTATATGTGATATATTTATATATTTTACATATATGTGTGTGCGCACACGCACAAAAAATTGGTATATTAGCCCCTTCCGTTTTTAAAAAACAACAGTGACAAGTATATTATATACAGTATTGTATGTTTTGCTTTTTGTGCTTAAAATCTTAGAAATTGTTTTATAGTAGTATATGTAGAGCTTCCTTGTCCTTTTTTCCAAAGGCTGCTTAAATATTCCATTGTACAGCTGAGCCATAATTTAACCAGTTTCCTGTTGATGGACATCTAAATAGAAAACAGGATTTTGTTGATATAAGCACTGCTGTAGTGAATAGCCTTGTGCATAATGACATTTCACACATGTTCATATATACTTACAGGATACATCCCTAGAAGTGGAATTGCTGGGTCAAAAGATATGTGCATTTGTAATTTTGGTAGTTATAGGCACATTCCTCTCCATAGAGAGGAGGAACATATTTTTATATTTGTCCATCAGTCAGTCCGTATATGTATCAACGAATAAAAACATTGGTTTCTCCATGGTCAGGTATGGCAAGGGAGTCCATGGACAGGTGTTAGGGTTCTTGACTCTCATAAAGTGGTAGGTAAAATTTGTATATACTTACGGATCTGTCTTAGGTAAAGTTTATATGTATCTTTTTTGGAAGGAAAGAGTTCCATGGTTTTCATACATTCTTAAACAGTTTTGTGACTCACAGTGGGGTTAAAAAATGCTATCTAGCAATTAGTTACCTCAAATTAACACATACTGTCTTTTACAGGAAGTGTTTGAGCGCGTGAGTAGTTACTAGAGATGTTGTATGGGGAGTTACTGTGTAGGAGACTTGCCTCTAATTCCCAAACTTTTATTATTCTTCCCTTTACTCCCAGGGAGGCCATGTTTTAAAAGGTCTTTTTTTGGGGGCGCTTGGGTGGTGCAGCCGTTAAGCGTCTGCCTTCGGCTCAGGGCGTGATCCCGGCGTTATGGGATCGAGCCCCACATCAGGCTCCTCCGCTATGAGCCTGCTTCTTCCTCTCCCACTCTCGCTGCTTGTGTTCCCTCTCTCGCTGGCTGTCTCTCTCTGTCGAATAAATAAATAAAATCTTAAAAAAAGAAAAAGTCTTTTTTTTCTTTTAAAGTGAATTTATTAAGCAATACTTTGTTTTCTTAATTTTATTAATCAGCACTTTTGAGAAGTATGAGATGAGTTTTACTGCAAGGATTTGAAATTCATCTATATGGAATTGATAAAATTTTAGGTAATCTCGAGTCAGTTTGGCATTTCATTTATTTATTTATAGAAGATTTTATTTATTTGAGAGAAAGAGCGCACATGAGCGGGGTTGAGAGGGAGATGCTTAACCAACTGAGCCATCCAGCCTCCCCAAAGCTCTCTTTTTTAATACTGCATTGTTATTTGGTGGCTTATTTTGAAAGAGGATTTTTCTAGAGATGATTTGGAATATTTTATGTGAGGAAAAGTGAGGTGAATATGTATGTCATGCTAGACACATGGAGCAAAATTAAAAGGTCTTAGCTGTTAATAGAACTCAGGAAAATTTTTAAAAATTGTGACATATTCTGGAACAGAACTGGTGGAGCATTCGTTATACAGAATTATTTGTGGTAGATAACTTATTTTTATTTTTAAAAAAGATTTATTTATTTATTTGAGATTGAGAGTGGGGGTGGCAGGAGCAGTGGAAGAGGGACAAGCAGACTCTGTGCTGAGAACGGAGCTGGAGCCCCGATGCGGGCTTGATCCCATGCCCCTGAGATCATGACCTTAGCCAAAACCAAAGAGTCAGGCACTCAACCGACTGAGCCACCCAGGTGCCCTGGTAGATAACTTACTTTAACTAGTTCTCCAAAGTTTTATTTATTTCTGAAGTAGAAGCTTAGGACAAAGTTATTACGGGGTATCCTTGTAGAACTTTTTTTTTTTTTTAAGTTTTTTATTTATTTAAGTAATTTCTACACCCAGCATGGGGCTCAAACTCACAACCCCGAGATCCAGAGTCACAGGCTTTTCCAATTGAGCCAGCCAGGTGCCCCCTAGAACTTTTAATAGTGACATTTGCTATGATGGGATTCTGCTTTTACTACAAAACCTTTGATTACTGTGAATTCCTTCCCTCCCTCCCTCCCTTTCTGAAGATTTTATTTATTTATTTGAGAGAGTGAGTGAGCAAGAGAGAGAGTACGAGCGGGTGGGCGGGGGGAGAAGCAGACTCCCCTGCTGACCAGGGAGCCAGACACAGAGCTGGATCCCCAGACCTTGAGATGATGACCTTAGCCGAAGGCAGGTGTTTAACCGACTGAGCCACCCAGGCACCCCTACAGTGAATTTCTAAGATCCGGTCTATGTTATTGAGTTCAGATGATATTCTTTCTGGTTATTTGAAGGTAGACTATGGTAAGTTAAATACCACTAAAATAATAATGCAACAAAGAAGTAATAGCTAATAATGCCTCAGTGGAGATAAAATGGAATACTTAAAGAAAAATACACCTCAGTCTTAAGGAAAGTAGAGAGGGAAAAGAAACAAGAAGATGCGACACATAAGGAAAAAGTTAACAATAAGGCAGATTTAAATCCAAATTTATTGATATTGAATAAATCATTAATGGTCTAGCACTCCATTTAGAAGGGAGTGTCAGGTTAGGTCACTGTTATATGACCCATCTGTATGCTGTCTACAAGAAACTCACTTTATTTTTAACCTGCATCTTTGTAATTAAAAGGATAGAAAAAGATACTATATAAACACTGAGAATGCGGGAGTGACTATGTATTAGATAGAGGAGACTTCAGAACAAGGAAAATATTACAAGGGGTAAGAAAGTACATTTTATAATGAAAAGGGATCAGTTCATTGGGAAGACCCCACAGTCGTGAATGTGTGCGCATCCAGTGATAGAGCAAAGCGAAACTGACAGCTGAAAGGAGCAACAGACAAATCCATATTGTAGTTGGAGATTCCAACAGTCTCTTTCAATAACGGATAGAACAAGCAGGCAAAAAAATCGGACATAACTATCAGTGGACTGTACCTAATTGACATTTATAGAGTACCATGCCCACATTCTTTTCAAGTGCACAAGTAATATTTATCAAAATGGACTATATGCTGGACTATAAAACATGTTTCAGCAAATTTAAAAGGATTTAAGTTATAAGGAGTACTCTGACTACAACGGAATTAAATAATAAATCAAAAAGAAAAAGATATCTGGAAACTTGCCGAATATTTGAAAGTTAAATAACATACTTCTAAATAAATGTAGGTCAAAGAAGAATTCATAAGGGAAAAAAAAAGAATTCACAAGGGAAATTAGAAGGTATTTTGAACTAAATGAAAATGAAAACATAGTATATCAGAATTTGTGGGATGCAGCTAAAAAAGTATTTTAGAGGGAAACTTAAAGCTTCCAAAGAAAACTCTAGGGTGCCTGGGTGGCTCAGTCAGTTGCATCTGCCTTCAGCTCAGGTCATGACCCCAGGGTCCTGGGATCGAGTCCCTCATCAGGCTGCCTGATCAGCGGGGAGCCTGCTTCTCCCTCCACCCGCCACCACCTCCGCCCCCCGCCCCGTATGTGCGCATTCTTGTCAAATAAATAAATAAAATCTTAAATTAAAAAAGAGTCTAAGATTCTGCCTTCAGAAGATTCTGCCTTCAGAACTAGAAAAAGAGCAAACTAAGAAGGAAAGAGAGAAAAAGCTGAAATAAATGAAATAGAAAGCAAATCTGAGTAACCCTGTATTTATTTCTAAAAATTGGATTTGTAGTTAAAAGCCTTTCCACAAAGAAAAGTCTAGACTCACATGGCTTTATTGGTGAATTCTATCAAACATTTAAGGAAGAAATAGTAACAAAATTTCCACAAATTTCAGAAACTACGAGGACAGTATTATCTTGATATCAAACCAGGCAAAGACATGAGGAAAAAAGAAAAGTATAGCTCAATATTCCTCATGAATATATACTCAGAATCATTAAAAAGTATTAGCAAATTGAATCTACATACACACACACACACACACACACACTCATATGAAGGATAATACATCATGACTAATTGGTTTAATCCCAGTTGCAAGGTTAATTTAACATTAAAGTCAGTGTAATTCACCATATTAATAAAATAAAGCAAAAAAGCCAAATGACCTTGTAACAGATGCATGAAAAGCATTTAAACAAAGTTTACTAATTTGTGATAAAAACTTTCAGCTAACTAGGAATAGTAGGGAATTTCTTGGTCTGATAAAGGGAACCCTCAATCTGATAAAAGGCGTCTGTGGAGAACCTGTGGTGAACCTCATGCTTAATGGTAAAGATGGGATGCTTTCAACCCAGTGTCCAGAACAAGTCAAGGATATTTATTTCACAACTTCTGTTTAACCTGTTCTGAAGATCCTAGCTGGTGTATTAAGGCAAATAAAAGGAGTAAGCTCACAGATTGGAAAGAAAAAGTAAAACTATGTTTATTTTTTAGATGCCTTATAAATGACATGATTGCACAGGCAGAAAGTTCTTCTTTTAAAACGCTGCTTTAGCTGCATCCCACAAATTTTGATTAAAAAAAGCTGCTAGAGTTTAAATTTAGCTAGGATTCAAGATCAATTTATGAAAATACGTTGTATTTCTGTATACTCGCAGTGTACAGTTGGCAGTTGAAATTTGAAAAGCAATACCATTTGTAGTAGCATCAGGTAATAGAAATATGAAAACATTCCCCAAGAACACAAAAGTGAGAATATTTGTTAGAATTCCTTGTGTTTTTTCCCACTTGATTTTTTATTTATTTTTAAATTTTTTAAATTGAAATTCAATTAATTAACATATACTGTATTATTTGTATGGGGTACAGGTCTGTGATTCATCAGTCTTGCATAATACCCAGTGTTCATTACAACACATACCCTTCCCAGTGTCCATCACCCAGTTACCCCACCCTCCACCTTCCTTCCCTTCAGCAACCGTCAGTTTACAAAAATATGGAACACTTCATGAATTTTCATGTCATGCTTGTGCAGGGGCCATGCTAGTCCTTTCTGTATTGGTCCGATTTTGGTATATGTGCTGCTGAAGCGAGCACTAGAATTCCTTGTACTAGAAGTTACCTTAATGCTCATTTCATTGATGAGGGCTTTGAAGTACAAAGGATTATAGAATGTTTATTTGTTTAAGTAATCTCTACACTCAGTGTGGGACTCGAACTCACAACCCCAAGATCAAGAGTTGGATGCTCCACTGACTGAGCCATCCAGGACCCCTGGTTTGGCATTTCTGAATTAAGCTCTACACCCAATGTCGGGCTTCAACTCATGATCCCGAGATCAGGAGTCATATGCTCTACCAACTGAGCCAGCCAGGCACACCCTGCATTTTTAATTTAGGTGAATGGTTCAAAGTCTTTACCTTTTAGTTATATCTGAAATATTGCAGCGTTGAATAATCTGACCTCTTTGTGGGGCAAACCATTTTATTGTAATATAAGCTTGACAGTTTATAGGGTGATTAAAACTGGTTGGCTTGGTCTCTAGACTGTTGGTGGGAATGCAAATTGGTACAGCCATTGTGGAAAAGATTATGGAGCTTCCTCAAAAAAATTAAAAATAGAACTACCCTATGATCCAGGAAATCGCACTACTGGGTATTTACCTGAAAAATACAAAGACACTAATTCAAAGGGATACATGCACCCCTCTGTTTATTGCAGCATTATTTACAATAGCCAAACTATGGAAATAGCCCAGGTGTCCATCAATAGATGAATGGATAAAGATGTGGTGTATAGATAGAATAGAATTCAGTCATAAAAAAGAATGAAATCTTGCCATTTGTAACAACATGGATGGAGCTGGAGAGTATAATGCTAACTGAAATAAGTCGGTCAGAGAAAGACAAATACCACATGATTTTACTCATGTGGTATTTAAGAAACAGAGCAAATGAGCAAAGGAAAAAGAGATAAAACAAGAAACAGACATCTTAACTATGGAGAACAAACTGACGGTTACCAGAGGGGAGGTGGGTGAGGAGGTGGGGGAAATAGAGGATAGGGATTAAAGAGTACACTTAACATGATTTAAAAAAAAAAAAAAAAAAGGATGTGCACCTTTGATTGTCCTTCTAGTGATGAGTCCTTTTTACAGTGCTGTTGGGATAAACATTAAGTTGTGCAAAACTGATAGCAATGTGGAAAAAACGAAAAACAAAACTGGTTTGTTTAGTTGGTTAAAGTTTCCTTTTAAAGATGGACCTTGAGTATCCTCCTGTACTCCCAGAGAGGGGGAAAGCAGTAACTAATCTTCATTGAGCACCACCTGTATTTCAGGCATTGTTTTCCTCCCTCCCCAGTATATAATAGTATTTTATTTAATCCTTGCAATAGCCCTAAGCTGGGTCTTTTTTCTTAATCACAGTCGACAAGACCAGAGCTCATATATCATATAGCTTAAGGGATTTGTCTAGTTTCATACAGTGGCTCAGTGATTCAGTCTCATACCTATCTGATTTTAAACTGTTGGTACCAGCCGTTCTCAATAATTTTTCTGTTGGTCACACTCCCAGGCCATCCCATTCTTTCCCATTTAGGAAATGCAGTAAGTGAGATTAATTTTTACAGTGCTAACTTTGAATCTGTTCCTCATTTTAAGAGTAAATAACCCTAAAAAAATAGTCAGGGATGTAATTTGTGATACTCCTCACAGCTGATATGTCAAGACATTAATTTGTTTCTTTTTGTTTCAAGTAGGCTCCACACCCAGTGTGGAGCCCAGTGCGGTACTCTAACTTATGACCCTGAGATTGAGACCTGAGCTGAGACCAGGGTTGGACGCTTAACCAGCTGAGCCACCCAGGTGCCCCAAGGCACCAGTTCTACAGTAGCTTTGGTGCACTTTAATCCAGGTCACTGTCTAGATTTTTTAATGGCTGTACTTAACTCTGAGCTATGAGCCATCCTGTGCCTTAGGAAATAATGTGCTTTAGGAGTATAAGTAACAGTGACCTAGCTAAGGGTATTTACATGGGTTATACCCAGTGTACCCACCATCTTGATGATAGCTTAGTAGTGTAATTTTTGAAATTGGAATTGGTGGGTGAGCAAATGAGATTGCCATGCCTTAGTGGAAAATCTCTGAATTATCTTTTCCCAGACCAGATAGGTAGAAACTGGGAACGGCAAAGATGTGTATGTAGGAGGTAGAGTCATAGGTCACATAAACTTAAAATCACTGTGTTAAATTCTAGCTTTTGAAGGGGCAGAGAGGGCATTGGGGTTGTCTGCCTGGCTTTTTTTCTTTCTCTCTTTCTTTCTTTCTTTCTTTCTTTCTTTCTTTCTACCTGGCTTTTTACAGATGAGTAAATTGAGGCTCAAAAAGAGCAGTTGACTTGGTAAAGGTTGTGCCACAGTCAATATACCAGTATATTGGGCTCTGCAATAGAAATTTTGTTACAGTTTCTTGTAGGAGATGGCAGTAGGTTTGTTTCTTACAGATTAATTAATGATCCTTTCAAAACAGTAAAAGCCAGAAACTTAAACTTACTGATCATCAGACTTTCTTCAGGGTTATATACTTCTTGGGTATTGGAAATTTGGATTATAGTGATCTTTATATTTTTGTTCTTACGACCATTTCTTCTGTGTTGTCTTTACTGTGAATGTGCCCCCAGGATTTTCTACAGAACTTCTGCTTTCTATCTGTAAATACTGAATTTGTATTTTTTATTTTTTTCAGATTTTATTTATTTGAGAGAGAGAGCACGAACAGGGTAGAGGGAGAGAGACGAGCAGACTCCCCGCTGAGCAGGGAGCTGGACGTGGTACTCGATCCCAGGACCCTGGGATCATGACCTGAGCCAGAGGCAGACGCTTAACTGACTGAGCCACCCAGGCGCCCCTGAATTTGTAGTTTCTAATCTGTGAAGGAGTTTCTAAGCATAAGGTGAAAGGCTGAAGCTAAATTGCAAGCTTTATAATGAAATATGTAGTAGTCTCTATGATTTTTGCTTCTACATATGTTGAAGTCATACTCCTTTTCCTTACGTTTAGTTTTTTAATGATTAATTTTTAGTTATATAAGGAATACATGCATACTTTTGTAATAATGAGAACTGCATAGAAAACACATTACTGATTTTGGTATGTAATTTTTACAGAAATTGAATCTTACTAGTGTTCTGCAACTTGTTTATTTTTCATGCAACAGGTGATTTTGAGATCTACCATTTAGGTGAGGCTACATGTTCTTTAAACAGTCGTCCTATAAACACATCTGTTAGGACAGTGTTTTGTCCCTTATTTAAAGAAATGTGAGGGGGTGCCTGGCTGGTTCAGCCAGTGGAGCATGGGACGCTTGATCTCAGAGTCATGAGTTCAAGCCCCACGCTGGGCATGGAGCCTACTTAAAAAAAAAAAAGGGGCACCTGGGTGGCTCAGTGGGTTCAGTGTCTGACTCTTGCTCAGGTAAGGTTGTGATCTCACAGTCGTTAGACTGAGTGGGAAGTCTGCTTGAAGAGTCTCTCTCCCTCTGCCCCTGCCCCGCTCGTCCATGCCTTCTTTCTCTGAAATAAATAAATCTTTTTAAAAACTAAAAAATATATGAAATGAGATAAAGGATTTGAAAATTAGCGGGGGAGGGGTTGCCTGGGTGGCACAGCGGTTAAGCGTCTGCCTTCGGCTCAGGGCGTGATCCTGGCGTTATGGGATCGAGCCCCACATCAGGCTCCTCTGCTATGAGCCTGCTTCTTCCTCTCCCACTCCCCCTGCTTGTGTTCTCTCTCTCGCTGGCTGTCTCTATCTCTGTCGAATAAATAAATAAAATCTTTAAAAAAAAAAAAAAGAAGAAAATTAGCGGGGGGATACCTCATCCTTCCATAGCCGATCAGGAAGCTGTGGAGGGCGGGAGCACGTGTGGTGCTCCTCTCTGCCCACCACAGTTGCGGTCCCTCCCACGGTTGTAAGGACTTCCTGTATCTAGCAGAATTGCGCTGGATCTTTTTTTTTTTGTTAACAGCTTTATTGAGATATGATTCACACAACATAACACTTCATCAATTAAAGTGTACCATTCAGTGGCTCAGTCTATTTGCAAAATTGTCCAACCGTTACCACAATCAATTTTAGAACATTTTATCACCTCAAAGAGAAACCTTTACGCCTTAGATGTCACGCTCAAAATCCCCATCCCTCTTAGCTCTGGTCAACCACCAGTCCACTGTTTGTCTCTATAGATTTGCATATTCTGAACATTTCGCATCAGTGGAATCATACAGTACGTGGCCCTTTGTGAGTGGCTTCTTTAACTTAGCATCATTTTCAGCTTTCAGGGTTCATTTGTGTTAGAGCATGTATCAGTACTTTGTTTTTTCATTGCCAAATAATACTTCGCTGTATGGATATGCCATATTTTTTTAATCCATTCTTCAGTTTGATGGACATTAGGGTTTTTTCCCATTTTTTGGCTATTATGAATAATGGTGCTATGAATATTCATGTATGTATTTCTGGGTGCGCTTACGTTTTCATTTCTTTTGGCTGTGTTCCTATGGGTGGAATTGCTGGATCTTATGGTTAAGAGATACTCTGTTAAAGGCTGGAGCTAATCTAAAACTCTAAGGATCTTTTTTTTCAGTCATTAGTTTAACCAGTTTAGGTGCTGCCAGCCTTTCCAGTGTGGCTGTACCATTTTATATCCCTACCAGCAGTGCATGAGAGATAAACTTTCTCCATATCCTTGCTGACACGTTATTATCTGGTCTTTTTTTTCTTTTTCTATTTGTTATATGCACCAGGTCTTGAGTGAATTATGTGGACTTTATAAGCAGGTTTCTAGGAGAAAAGACAGTTAAAGGATTTCTTGTTTTTCTTATTGTTGAGCTTGCTTGTTGTCTGGAAATGGATATTATTAAATTACATGGTTAGGATTTGGCATGACTAAAATATTACTAAAAGTCATTAATATTAAGGATTTTCTTGACAGTGTATTGTAATATTTTTGTTTCCTTACTAAAACATAATTATCATTCATTTAAAATCACTTTTTTGGGGGGGGGGTTAAAGACTGCCTTTGTTGTTGTTTGACCTGGTATATTCACTATAATTTTCAGTTAATCTGATTTTTTGTTTGGGAGGAGGTTGGGTTTTTTTTTATTATTAAGTTTTTAATCCCACAATATAGTTAACGTACAGTGTTATATTTAATTTTACGTATACAGTGTAGTGATTCAACAGTTCTGTATATTACTCAGTGCTCATCATAAATGTATGCTTAATGAAGGCTTTTTCTTAAATGAGATATAATTGACATACAACATTGTATTAGTTTCAGATATACAATAAAATCACCCCACTTTGATCATAATTAAATGGAAGTAAAAAATGAACTTCACTGTACTTATGCCACCCAAGTATGTTTGCTACAGTTATTATTAGAGTTAAGCCAGTTGATTCAGTTGAACGTTTTTTCTGGTTTTCGAGATTAGGTAGCTTCACTTGGAATCGAGATTGATTATTATAGTAAAAGAGCTACCTCAGTTACTTCAGCCTATAGTTTTAAAGATTGTATTGGAATAGATTGAAATGGTGCCACCAGTTTGTAAATACATCGAGTTGATTTTATTCTTTAAAAAGAATTTTTCTTGGCGGCGGCTGGGTGGCTCAGTCAGTTAAGTGTCTGCCTTCAGTGCTCAGCTCATGATCTCAGAGTCCTGGAATCAAGCCCCCCGCATTGGGCTCCCTGCTCAGCGGGGAGCCTGCTTCTCCCTCTCTCTCTGCTGCTCCCCCTGCTTGTGTGCATGCCCTCTCTCTCTGTTAAATAAATAAATAAAATCTTAAAAAAAAAAAAGAATTTTTCTTGAGAGTGTTGCTGAAGATGACTTTAAAAGTTAAAAGGGTACAGTGCTCCCTGCTAAATTGGGACCATTCTGGAAGTAATGTGATTTTGCCAGTTGCTGAATATGTTTATTCTAATTGTGCATTCTGAAACTGGGGAAATAACCACATCAGTGTTCATGACCCACTGTTAGGTGGGCCTGAAATAAAATTCCACTGATCAGTGACATCTATAAGCCCCTCTTCTGACTGGTGAACTACAATGATGTTTTGGGTCTTCTGGAATTAGTGTCTGTTCAGAGCCAGAGCCAGCATCCAGTAATTGTCAAAGAGTCTTTGATTATTTCATTTTACCCCATGCAGAGTCACCTTGGTAAAAGGCAGTGGTAGTCCTTTTGGGGAAAGCTTGTGGGGAGAAAGATTAGTGGTGTAAATTTTTGGTGGTATGGGGGATCCTTCCTCAAGGAGACCCCCTCATTCACTGGTTCTGGGTCTATAAAGTAACTCAAATCTTGGAATTGATTGAGGGGCCCTGGCTCTGTGTTTTTAATGATTGAAGTTATGCTTTTGTTCACTTGACCTAGACTCTCGCTTATACAGCTCAGGTAAGAATTGTAGAGTTCCCATCTACTTAACTGTTGGGAACACTGATCAACTAACTAGCCAGTGCCCGAGGTCTCTGGGAGTCTGACTATTCTGACTGCTGCCTTGACTCTGCTATGGTATGTGAAAAGGTAGTGCTACTAATGACTGAAAAACAAAAGTATGGAAACCCTTATTTTTTATTTTTTTATTTTTTTCTTCCAAGTTTTTTTTTTTTTTTAAGATTTTATTTATTTATTTCACAGAGATAGAGACAGCCAGCGAGAGAGGGAACACAGCAGGGGGAGTGGGAGAGGAAGAAGCAGGCTCATAGCAGAGGAGCCTGATGTGGGGCTCGATCCCATAACGCCAGGATCACGCCCTGAGCCGAAGGCAGACGCTTAACCGCTGTGCCACCCAGGCGCCCCTTCTTCCAAGTTTTTATTTAAATTCAGGCTGGTTAACATATAGTTTAGTGTTGATTTCAGGAGTAGAATTTAGCGATTCGTCACTTACATACAACACCCAGTGCTCGTTGCAACAAGTGCTCTCCTTAATGCCCGTCACCCATTTCGCCCATCTGCCCCCCCCCCGCCCCGGCCATCCTCCAGTAACCCTCAGGTTGTTCCCTGGGGTTAAGAGTCTCTTATGTGGGCCCCTGGGTGGCTCAGTTGGTTAGGCATCTGCTTCAGCTCAGGTCATGATCCCGGGGTCCTGGGATTGAGCCCCACGTCTGGCTCCCTGCTCAGTGCGGGAGTCTGCTTCTCCGACTCCCTCCTGCTCCCCCTGCTTGTGCTCGCACTCTCTCTCTCTGTCAAATAAATAAATAAAATCTTAAAAAAAAGAAGTCTTATGGTTTGCCTCCCTTTCTGCTGTCATTTTTTTTTCTTTCCCTCCCCCTGTGTTCATGTTTTGTTTCTTAAATTTCACATGAGTGAAATCATATGGTATTTGTCTTTTTCTGACTGACTAATTTCACGTAGCATAATACCCTCTAGTTCCATCCACGTGGTTGCAGATGGCAAGATTTCATTCTTTTTGATGGCCGAGTACTATTCGTGTGTGTGTGTGTGTGTGTGTGTGTGTGTACGTACACACACCGCACCTTCTTTATTCTTTTATCAGTTGATGGACGCTTGGGTTCATTCTGCTATAAACATTGGGGTGCATGTACTCCTTCGAATCTGCATTTTTGTATCCTTTGGGTCAGTAGCTAGTAGTGCACCTGCTAGGTGGTAGGGTAGTTCTGTTTCTTAACTTTTTGAGGAACCTCCGAACTGTTTTCCAGCATGGCTACACCAGTTTGCATTCTCACCAACAGTGCAAGAGGGTTCCCCTTTGGAGACCCTTAATTTTAATTAACATTAGGTATAGCCTTTAATGGAGTGTCTTTACTACTCCATTTTGACCCTGTCATCAGCTGTGTTCCTCTGTACTCACTCAAGTGTAACTTTGTCTGCTGTTCTCTTTTGTCTCGAAAGGACTTCTAATTCCTTTTAAGATGCCATATAGTCCAAGGAGGAAATGAAAACTTTAGAAACTCAACAAATGTTGACGTTTTAAACTTTTACTAGAGTGAAAAGATTAACCTTTGGTCCCTACTTCTACAAGTTTTTCTAGTTTATATGGGCTTTATTCATGTGCTAAAAGCTGGTTGTCGACTTTTGTATCTTAACCTCAATTTTCATGGTCTTGTAACGGAAGTACTTTTTTAAGCTCTCCCCCCGCCAAAGTACCTTTTAAATATATTAGAAATGTGTTTTATTTTGTTTTTGGAAACCATACTTTCTTTTAAAACAAGAAAATTGTCTATTTTTTAAACCGTCCATTTGGTTTTTTACTTATGAAAAAATGATTAGTAGCAAGAGACAGGGTAAGTAGTTTAAATGTTGGCATAGAAAATGGGGCTTTCGCTGAGGAGTCCTATTATCATACATTGTTAAAAAAAAAATTCTTTCTAGCTTCTCTTTGAGCCTGAGATGACTCTTTGAATGGACAGTTTCCCCTCCCCAGTGACTTGGATGTTAGTAAATGTTTTTTTAAACAGCTGTTATATATCAAATATCAAGTGACAGACTGTTTTACTTGGAAAATAAATGAAAATACGATGTAGTTATTAAACTTATCTAATGTGGATGAAGACGTACCAAACATACAAGAGTATGAATTTACCGTTAGAATTTAAGGTTTCAGGAAAACTTAAAAAAAGAAACAAAGAGAACAAAATAGTAGAAATACAAGAAGAAATAAATATACTCCAAAACAGAAGACTAGGAATTAATCCAGAGTTGGAAAATTGGGAAACAACAGGAAAAATTGAGGGAGTAACTTGGGTGTAACAAAAGATACCTACAAAGTGAGGACCTACAAAATGAAAACACTGGAAATGGATGTGTTATATCCTATTAATACGAAAGTCTCGGTAGAGTAAATAATTTCATTCAGAGCAGGAATTCATGTGACAAAATAAGATGTAAAAATGAGGATAGATTCCTGTAACCAAGGAAGAATCAAGATTATAAAATGATCTTTTCCTCTCTCTCCTGTTCTTTGAAGCAGGGCAAAAATCCACTCCCTAGTTACTGGTGGTCTATCCTGATCTTTCAAAGAATACTTTTCATGTTAAATAATAACATAGAAATAATAAACTCCAGTAGCAAAATCTGACAAATATGAGGAATTAGAAGTATAGCCTAATCTCATTTATGAATATATAGATGTTTAAATTCAAATAAGAGTATTAGCACATGGCTAGGAGATAATTCCTTTTTTTTTTTTTTGTATGTTTTAGGTAGTTTATCCTAAAAATGCCAGACAAGTTATTTTAAAAATTGATTAATGTATCTAGAGTCAGTATAGCTCGAAGGCTAGTAGTACATATTTTGAAGCCACATTGCTTAGGTCTGGGTCCTGGCTCTGTGTCTCTTTTTTTTATTTTTTAGAGATTTTATTTATTTGAGGGGCGGGGAGAGGGAGAAGCAGGTTCCCCGCTGAGCAGGGAGCCAGATTGGGGGGGATGGGCTCTATCCCAGGACCCTGGGATCATGACCTGAGCCAAACACTTAACTGACTGAGCCACCCAGGTACCACTCCTGTCTCTGCTTCTTACCAGCTGTCTCGCCTTGGGGAGTTTACTAAGTTTTCTTATATATAGTTTTTTAATCTAAAAATGTGAGTAGTTATAGCAGCTGTCTTATAAGGTTGTGTGTTAGTTTGCCAGGGCTGCCTAATAGACTGGGTGGTTTAAAGAACAGAAACTTATTTTTCACTATTCTGGAGGCTGGAAGTCCAAGATCAAGGTGTTAGCTGGGCTGGCGTTTTTTCTGAGGCTTTCCCGCCTTGGCTCACAGATGCTCCCTTCTCACTGTGTCCTTGTTCCTTCTCACTGTGTCCTCGTTATGATCTTTCCTCAGTGTGCGTGGATGCCTGGTGTCTCTGTGTCCTAATTTCCTCTTTATAAGGCTGTCAGTCATATTGGATTAGGGCCTACCCTAACAATCCCATTTTAACTTAATTACTTCTTTTAAAGGCTCTTTTTTTTTTTTTTAAGATTTTATTTATTTATTTGACAGAGACACAGCCAGTGAGAGAGGGAACAGAAGCAGGGGGAGTGGGAGAGGAAGAAGCGGGCTCCCAGCGGAGGAGCCCGATGTGGGGCTCGATCCCAGAACTCGGGGGCCACGCCCTGAGCCGAAGGCAGACTCTCAACGACTGAGCCACCCAGGCGCCCCTCTTTTAAAGGCTCTTATCTCCAAATATATTTTGATGTACTGGGGGTTAGGGCTTCAGGGTAAATTGTAGGTAGACACGGTTGAGCCCATTAACAGTTTGTTACCAGGATTAAATGTGATATAGGATGCTTTACCTATGTAGCAATTGTTACATAAGTATCATTTATCATTATTACTTAACTCTAGCAAGTAAATAATACATTTAAAAAACTCACAAAAACTTTTTATTTCAAAATAATTACAGATACAAAGGGAATTGGAAAATTTGTATAGGGAGGTTCCATGTACTCTTCCTCCCCCAGTGTAACCGTCTTGCATAGTTATAGTACAGTAATAAAACCAGGAAATTGACATTGGTGAAGTTCACACAACTCATTCAGATTTCACATAATACACCCACCATTTGTGTATGTGATTGTGCACATCTGTGTACTTTTATCATTTGTGTAGCTGCTTGTAACCACAATCAAGGTGCAGAACAGCTCCATCACAAGGCTCTCTTGCTACTCCTTTGTATTCACCCCCACCTACTCTTCCTTGAAATCCTAACTCATGACAACCACTAATCTGTTTCCATCCCTATAAATTCATTATTTCAAGAAGTACGTGTATGTATATTACATATATACTATAAAAATGGAATCATACAGTGTATATTCTTTGGAGATAGGCTTTTTTTTTTTTTTAAGATTTTATTTATTTGAGAGAGTGAGCGAGAGAGAGTATGAGTGGGGGGAGAGAGAGGGAGAAGCAGACTCCCCTGATGAGCAGGGAGCCCAATGTGGGGCTCAAAGCAAGGACCCCGGGACCATGACCTGAGCTGAAGGCAGACACTTAACCGACTGAGCCACCCAGGTGCTCCAGAGGGATTGGCTTTTTTTACTTGGCATAATTTCCTTGAAGTCCATCCAAGTTGTTGGGTGTATAGATAGTTCACTCCTTTTTATTGCTGAGTAGTATTCCATGGTGTGGATATACCACAGTTTGTTTAACCACTTACCCATTGAAGGGCATTTGGTTTCTTTCCAGGTTTTGGCTCTTATGGGTGTTGATTTTGTAAGTTCTTTATAGATTTGCTTACTAACCCTTTATCTGATATGTCATTTGCAAATATCTTCTCCCTTCCTGCCCATTTCTTAACTGGATTATTTGTTTTTTAGGTGTTGAGTTTGGTAAGTTCTTTATAGATTTTGAGGTTTTGGCTGTTACGAATAAAATCATTATGAACATTTGTGTACAGGCTTTTACATGAACATTACTTCTCTGGAACAAATGTCCAGTAGTATACAGTTCCTGGGATATGATATGTGTTCAGTACATTTTTAGTTTTAAAAGAAACTACCAAACAGTTTTCCAGTTGGCTGTACCTTTTTATATTCTCACCAGCAATGTATGAGCGATTCAGTTTTTCTATGTACTTGCCAGCATTTAGTCTTGTCACATATTTTATTTTAGTATTCTGATAGGTGTATAAGGACCTTTAATTGTGGTTTGAATTTGTATTTCCCTAGCAGCTAATGACATTGAACATCTTTCTCAGGCTTATTAGCCCATCTTTACGTGTTTGTCAGTGAAATGGCTGTTCATGTCTTTTTGCCAGTTTTCTAATTGGATTAAAATTTTATTGAGTTTTGAGTTTCTTATATAGTCTAACTTTAACCCCTTTGCCTGATCTGTGGTCAGCAGATATTTTCTTTTAGCCTGTGATTTTTCTCTTTGTCCTGCAAGGTCTTTGCTGAGGAGACGTTTCTCATTTTGAGGAGGCTCCATTTGTTAACTTTTCGTTTTATAGATCAAGGTTTTGGTGTCAAGTCTAAGACCTCTTCACCTAGTCCTGTGTTGTGAAGATTTTCTCCCATTTTTTCCCCTAAACATCTTGTGGTTTTGTTTTACATTTAAGTTCTTTTTTAAGATTTTATTTATTTATTTGAGACAGTGAGAGAGAGAGAGAGCCTGAGCAGGGGCAAGAGGCAGAGGGAGAGAGAGAAGCACTCTCCACTGAGCAGGAAGCCTGATACCGGGCTCAGTACCAGGGCCCTGGGATCGTCACCTGAGCTGAAGGCAGGTGCTTAACCGACTGAGCTGCCTACGTGCCCCTACCTTTAAGTTCTTGATCCCGTTTGAGTTAGTTTTTTAAATAAGTTATAAGATTTCAGTTGAGGTTCATATTTTTGTCTGTGGATGGCTAATTGCTCCAGCACAAATTTGTTGAAAAGTCTATCAAATTGTTTTTGTGCTTTTGTCAAAAATTAGTTGGGCATATTTGTGTGGGTCTGTTTTTATCAGTTGTGAAAATTAAATGTGCTAATATAGAATGCCCAGCCCGTACAAGTGCTATGTAAGTGTTGGCTGTTATTATTCTTACAATGGCAAATAAGTAGTAACTCTTAAAAAAGCATTTGGATGAACTCAACAACCATCCCAACTTTCTAATTTAAAAAACAATACAGTTTTTTTTTTAAGATTTATTTATTTATTAGAGAACGTGAGTGCACACGCGTGTGAGCTGGGGGAGGGGCAGAGGGAGAGAGAATCTCATGCAGGCTCTGTGCTCTATCCCATAACCCTGAGATACGAGCCGTTCAGAAGCCAAGAGTCAGACACTTAACCTACTGAGCCACCCAGGTGCCCCAATGCAGCTTTTAAAAACAGCTTTAATTGTGGTAATATACATCTAAAATTTGCCATTTTACATTCTAACTAACAGCACACAAAGGTTCCAATTTATCCACATCCTTGCTAGCACTTATTACTTTCCCCCTTTTCTGGATAATAGCCATCCTAATGGGTGCAGGGTGCTATGGTATTTCATTGTAATTTTGATTTGCATTTCCCTAATGATTAGTGGCATCTCTTCATGTTCTTCTTGGCCCTTTTATGTCTCTTTGGAGAAATGTCTGTTCAAGTCCTTTGTCCTTTTTTTCTAAAAAAAAATTTTTTTTTAAATTTTTAAATAAATTCTATCCCCATTGTGAGGTTGGAACTCATGACCCTAAGATCAAGAGTAGCAAGCTCTACCAACTGAACCAGCAGGTGCCCCTACCCAGTTTTTAATCAGATTGTTTGTTGTGTTCTTATTGATTTGTAGGAATTCTCTGTATAGTCTGGATATTAACCCCTTAGCGTAGGATACATGATTTGCAAATATTTTTTCCGATTCTGTGGGTTACCTCTTGACTCTATTGATCATGTTCTTTGGTGCACAGAGGTTTTTAATTTTGGTATAGTCCAATTTGTCTGTTTTTTGTTGTTGTTGCCTGTGTTTTCGGGGTCCTCAATTTTGAGTTAATTTCTGTATGTGGCATAAGGTAGGGTCCAGCTTATTCTTTTGTATGTGAATGTCCAGTTTTCCTGACACCATTTGTTGAGAAGATTGTCCTTTCATCATTGAATGGTCTCGGCATCCTTGTTGAAAATCAAGGTTGAAAGTCATTATGCAGGACACCTTAAACTTACACATAGCTGTGTATCAGTTATATCTCAGTAAAACTGAAAAAAAAATCTGCAAAGAAAAAATTTGTGGTGGGAGGAAAGAAAACCATTTGACCATATATGCAACGGTTTATTTCTGGGCTTTCAATTTTATTCCATTTGTCTGTATGTCTGTCTTTATGCCAGTGCCATCTTGTTTGGATTATTACAGTTTTGTAGTGAGTGTTGAAATCAGGAAGTGCGAGACCTCCACCTTTGTTCTTTTACGGGATTGTTTTGCTATCCGAGGTATTACTACAGCCTTTAATGGTGTAAAGCACTAGCAGAGTTATGTTGAAAAAGAACAAAACAGTGTTCTTTAGGCTTATTATTTGTGTTGTTTTATTCAGTGCAGTAAAATGTGAAACAAGATCTATAAATTGTAGAAAGGAAGGTATACACTTATTATTTATAATAAGGAACAAACAGATGATTAGAAAGAATAATTCAGTAAAGTGACTGATTTAATAAAATATATGAAAATTACATAATTCCTGAACATCAGCAGTATAAGAAAAAATCAGAAAAATTGAGTCCCAGTTATTAGAGCTTCAAAGATATGATGATGTTACGTGGTGAATGGGAGTTAAACTTGATGGGCCATAAGCCTTTATGCCTTGGGGTTTAATTTACCCCTGTGGATGATGATTGAAGTCAGAGGCCTGAACTGGATCTGTGTAAAGCTGGAAATTGGGAAGGGGCAAGCCTTGCCTATGACCTAGGACTGCTAAAACTGCTCACTGGCCCAGGACGTAGGACAGAAGTGAGCAACTTATATGGATTGTGGCTGTTTAAAGCCACCTGCGGAAAATGAGGTGCTTGGGGCGCCTGGGTGGCTCAGTCGTTAAGTGTGTGCCTTCGGCTCAGGTCATGATCCCAGGGTCCTGGGATCTAGCCCCACATCGGTCTCCCTGCTCAGTGGGAAGCCTGCTTCTCCCTCGCCCAGTCCCCCTGCTGGTGTTCCCTCTCTTGCTGTGTCTCTCTCTGTCCAATAAATAAAAAAAAAAAATCTTTTAAAAAAAAAGAAAGGAAAAGAAAATGGGGTGCTTGACTGGCTCATTCGGTAGAACATGTGACTCTTGATGTCAGGGTCATGAGTTCGAGTCGCATGTTGGGTGTAGAGATTACTTTAAAAAGAAAGAAAAAATTTAAAAGCCACCTGTAAGAAATGGAAAACTTCAACCTTGTGTGGAAATCTTGGGCAAGGCAACTAATGTATAAATGTGTTTGGAACTAATGAATGTTACAGGCCACTGGCAGAGGCAGACATTAAACTGCTTTTGGGACTGTTCCTTAACCCCTGAAATGTGGAAGACGCTGCCAAAGTGAGCATGAACTCATACAAAACTTACAAAACACCTTATTACAAAGATGCATCAGATGGGAAAATCAGCAATTGAGGAACTGATAATAATAGACTAGTTTGTAAAAACATTTGATTATCTAATATATAGTCCATATTCAGTTTCTGCCTTTGTCCCGTAATGTCTTTTATAGCTGTTTGGTTTTGCCTTGTTTTGATATTCAGGGTCAGAGCAAAGGTCGTTCATTTAATTTAGTCATACCTTTATCCTCTTTTAACTTAGTTGAGTTTCCCCTGCCATTTTTGTTTGTTTTTTAGTGAGGGTGACATTTTTGAAAGGTAACATTCAGTTTGCCTAAAAACTTTTGGTTAGCTCTCTTACTAGACAGTAAGCTGTTTTAGAACAGGGTATATTTGTCATTTATCCCTGCTAATTAAATTTAATCTAATGATTTTATGATAATGTGGGATGCTGTGCTTCAGAAAAGGACAGTAAAAGGGAGGACTTAGTAATTCTTAATCCTTTTCTCTTTCGGTTAGACAAACATACCCAAGGAACCATAAGGATCCTTGGGCCTCTTGCATGACATTTCAGATACTACGGTGGCCCTCACTGTTATGTGCGCTCTGCAGTTTTTCCTTACCAGTAATTGTGAGTAAAACAAACAGGTTCTTCAGTTCTCTCTTGTCTGTGTAGTTGAAATACAGTATATGGTTTTATTACTCTCCAAGGGAAAAAATGCTTCATAATGGTTACACTAAAGGTAATTCATGAACAGAATATTTTTAAAATCTGGGCATAGGAATATTCAATTTAAATTATTGTAGAATTCTTATGTAAATAAAACTTTTTTCTCATTCAGAACATTGTGGAACTCTGTCATTATAGGATTAAGACTTTTGTTGTTTTATCACTGGGAGTACATGATTTGATTTCTTCTCCCTAGTTTCACTTTATTATTTTTCTTTTTAAGATTTAATTTTTTGACAGAGCATAAGCAGGGGGAGTGGCAGAGGGAGAGGGAGAGGGAGAAGCAGGCTCCTCGCTAAGCAGGGAGCCAGGTGCGAGGCTTGATCCCAGGACCCTGAGATCATGACCTGAGCCGAACGCAGACGCTTAACCGGCTGAGCCACCCAGGTGTCCCTCACTTTATTATTTTTCTTTGCAGCTTCACAAGTGTCTCACTATGAAGCTCTCTGTTACCGTGTGTTAATTATACTTGAAAAGTAGTGCTTTAAGAATAAGGTGAAAGGAATACTTAATACACCCTAGTAGGAATGCAAATTGTTTCTGAAGTAAGCCTAATAACTTGTTTTTTAACAGCTTTATTGAGATATAATTCGTTTACTGTACAATTTACCCCTTTTAAAATCTGCAGTTCATTGTTTTTTTAGTATATTCATGGATACATACAACCATCAACACAGTTTTAGAACATTTTTATCACCTCAAAACCCCATATTCTTTAGCTGTCACCCCCATCCCCCATTTCCCCCCCACCTCGACCCTAAGGAACCACTTAATTTACTTTCTGTCTTAGCTTTCCCTAGTCTAGGTTTTCATATGAATGGAATCATTTGATATGTGGTCTGTTGTGACTTTTTTTTACTTAGCAAATGTTTTCAAGGTTCATCTGTACTGTAGCGTGTATCAGTACTTGATTCTTTTTTTTTTTTTTAAAGATTTTATTTATTTATTTGACAGAGAGAGAGACAGCCAGCGAGAGAGGGAACACAAGCAGGGGTAATGGGAGAGGAAGAAGCAGGCTCACAGCAGAGGAGCCTGATGTGGGGCTCGATCCCATAACGCAGGGATCACGCCCTGAGCTGAAGGCAGACGCTTAACCGCTGTGCCACCCAGGCGCCCCAGTACTTGATTCTTTTTTATGGCTAAATAATATTCCATTGTAGGGATGTACCATATTTTGTTTATCCATTTATCATTTGGGTATTTGGGTTGTTTCTACCTTTTGGCTTTTGTGAATAATGCTGCTATACATTAATGTCCAGGTTTTTGTGTATATTCATTTCTCTTAATTATATACCAAGGAGTAGCATTCTGGGTCATATAGTAATTATGTTTAATTGTTTGAGGAACTGCTTGTATTTGAAAGCAGCTGTACCATTTTGTGTTCCCACCAGCAATATATGAGGGGTCTGATTTCTCCACATTTCTTGCAGGCACTTTTTTTTTTAAATCAAGTATGATTAACACACAGTATTATATTAGTTTCAGGTATATAATACAATGATTCAGCAATTCTATACATTTCTTAGTGCTCACTGCCAGCACTTTGTTACTGTCTTTGTTAATATAGCCATCCTCGTAGGTGTGAAGTAGTGTCTCATTTTGATTCTGATTTGTGTTTCCCCATTAGCTAATGATGTTGAACTTCTTTTCATGTGCTTATTGACCATTTGTATGTAGTCCATTTGGAGAAATGTCTGTTCAGATCTTTTGCCCATTTTTAAATTGTTTTTCCTCAGAAGTCAGCTGTTAATCTTATTGGGATGCCCAAGATTTTCTCCTGTCTTTGCCTTTGAGCGTTTTTCCTATTATGTGTCTGTTTGTGGGTGGTTTTGTGTTTATCCTGCTTGGAATTCATTAAGCTTCCTGGATGAGTACGTTATTGCTTTTCAATAAATTTGAGAAGTTTTCAGCCATTATTTCTTTGAGTATTTTTTTTCTGCCCCTTTCCTGCTCTCCTCTCTCTCTTGTACTCCAATTATGTGCATGGTGATGTACTTAACGGTTTCCCACGCTTCTCTAAAGCTGTTTTTTTTCCTTCTGTTTTCTCTCTGGTTTTCAGCTTGCATAACTTCTATTGATCTATCTTCAAATTTGCTAACTATTTCTCCTGACACTTCATTTCTACTCTTGAGCCTCTCTAGTGCATTTTTTAAAAAATATATTTATTTGAGAGAGAGAGAGAGAATGCCCGCCCGGGCCCATGAGTGGGAGGGGCAAAGGAGAAGGGAGAGAGAATCCCAAGTAGACTCCACACCGAGAGCAAAGCCCAATATGGGGTTCGATCTCAGGACCCTGAGATCACAACCTGAGCCAGAACCAAGACTCGAACACCCAACCAACTGTGCCACCCAGGCGCCCCCATTTTTTATTTCAGTTATTCTGGTTTTCAACTCCAGAATTCCTTTTTAAAAATATTTGTAATTTCTGTGTTTCTGTTGATGTACTTTATTCGATGCAACATTGTCATTCACACCTTTCTTTACTACTTTAATTATGGCTTCCTTTGCCTCTGTGAACATATTTATAGTGGTTATTTTGAAATATTTTTCTGTTAAATTCAACATCTGGTCACACTCACAGGCAGTTTCTTTTGCCTGCTTTTTTCTTTTTCCTGGTTTGTGGGTCATACATTTCTATTTCTTTGCACACCTCATGATTTTTTGTTGGAAACTGGTCATTTTAGATGATATGTTGTACTAACCTGGGTACTGATTTTTCATCACAATCTTGGGACTTGTACTGCTACTTGCTTGTTTATTTGTTTAGTGATTGACTGGATTATTTTAGTAAAGTCTGTTGTTTCTTTCCATTCCTCCAGCATCAAGCCTCTGGTGGTGGCTTTAGGGAGGCACAGCTTTAAGACTGTAGTCACCCTGGGATGGTTGGTACTAACAGGGCTTTCTTTCCCTGACCAACCCAGCTGTTAAATTCCACTAATTGCCCAGATTGCTCTGTTGTTTTCAACAATACCCTGAGGCTTAGATTCCTCCACAAACTAATCAGATCAGATTGGGATTCCTTGGAAGGAAGAGTTGCTGAGGTCAGTGTTTGCTGTTTGTTCTGACGCCAGGAGGACTTCTCCCAAATGTCTTAACTCTTGGGCTCTCTTCTGCAAACTAGCTGGCTTGCAGTCTAAGCTGTACGCTCATTACCTCCACAGATCTTCCAGTTGCCTTTTACTGTAACTTCCACTTTCTCGAGAATGCCCTTGGAGTTAAACTTATCCATGCTCTTTTGGGAATGAAGTCAAGTCTTTTGGGAAGAGCTTTGGTGGCATGTATTCTTGCCTTTTTCCTGAGGCAAAATATCTGAGTCAGGGTTCTGGAGCTGGGGCTGGGGACAGTGGCAATCTTTTGTGAGTGACATTCTAGATCTGGGAGCTGAGTGCTGGAGGGGGTAGGAGACGGGAGTAGGGTGGGAGTGAGGTGCATGCAGCAGCTTGCTTCTCCTGGTGTGGAACTACCACCATCTGATGAGCTGGGCGGAAGAGCTCTATGGGGCCCCACTGTTCTCAGTATGCCACACCTGAGGTATAGCCTCTGTTCCACAAGTGGGGGGGTATACACAGGGGAGCCCCTGCTTTTGATGTACTTGCGTGGTACTTAGTATCAGCAGCACGGGGCTGGGGACAGTTCTGCTCCTTGCAGGAAGAAAGCTCTTGGACTGAGAGCTGGGGAAGAGGGAGCCATGTGTATTGGAACCTTGCTGAGATTGGAGAGAGGAGGAATGAGAGTGGTCTTGGTTCAAATACCACAGATTTTGACTTTTCAGTACGAATTTTTGTAGATTTTATTGAGTAGTTGTTTTCTTCATTTACTGTTTCCCCTCAGGGACCATTTCCGGAGGCTTTGAATGGTTTTTAAAATAATTCTCACCAATTTCACTGAGGAGCTCCTTGTACTGTGAGGCTAGGAGTCAATCTCTTGTAACTTGGTTTTTTTGAGCTAGTGGTCATGTCTCCTTAAAGCATGACTCAGAAAAGTGTTTCCTTCATTATGGTTCCTGACCACTCTTCATAAGAAACCCTTAACATATCAACTTTCAGATGATGCCTCTATGATACAGGAGGCCAAGAGAATTGATTTCCCCTGCTTATTTTCCTTAAAAAATGAATTCACTACATATGGAAGTACTCTAGAAGGAAAAATTTGCACATGACTACAGAGTTGGTGAAGGAAAGGAAAATAGTAGTAACAAGAGAATTTTCTTTTTTAAGATTTTACTCTTTTTTTACTTTTTTTTTTTTAAGATTTTATCTATTTATTTGAGAGAGAGAGCATATGAGCAGGAGGAGCAGCCGAGGGAGAGGGAGAAGCAGACTCCCTGCTGAGCAGGGAGCCCAACTCGGGGCTCCATCCCAGGATCCTGAGATCATGACCAGAGCTGAAGGCAGACATTTAACCGACTGAGCCACCCAGGCGCCCCTTTAAGATTTTATTCTCAAGTAGTCTCTACACCCACCATGGGGCTTGAACCCACACCCCTAAGATCAAGAGTTGCATGCTCTGCCCACTGAGCCTAGAGAATTTTAACATGAGGGCGCCATCTTATAGTTGATTGAGTTCTTTTTAAGTTGGTTTGCAGGTGTACAGTTAATTCTTGATTTCTTTGACCTGACTTACACATCAAAATCAGCAGACTTCTTCCTCAGTTTTGCTGTCATCTTAAATTAGTTTCTTTTGATTCCTTTTTTTTTTTTTTTCCTTTCCAGGGTCCACTCAATAGTGAGTCTTCCAACCAGAGCTTGTGCAGCGTGGGGTCCTTGAGTGATAAAGAAGTAGAGGTAAGAGGCCACCACCACTGTGAGACTTCACATATTCCCAGACTTTCAGTCTGGGTTGAAAGATGGCACTGCATAACTCCAGGACACACTGATTTAGGACTTGTCTGTGTCTTATATCTCCTTATAAGTTCAGTATTTTGTACATACTCTCTAATTTTCATAATGTGAACAATGTAACAAAATGCTAATTGTGATGTATATGGTATTTAACAGACTCCTGAGAAAAAACAGAATGACCAGCGAAACCGGAAAAGAAAAGCTGAACCATATGAAACTAGCCAAGGTAGTAATAATTTCACACCAATAAAAATACTAAATTCTTATGTACTTAGAATTTTCCGACTCACAGTAAATAATCGGTTCAGATACAGGGATTCCTAACAAGGGAGATTTGTGTGCCTTTAGGGAATACTAGGCTGTTTATTATAGACTTGCCACTTGATATACACCTGACACAAGTGTCAGTTCTCTGGGGACTCTCATTTTCCCTGTTGTAAGTTAACGATCTTCTCACCACAGGTTTTTGTTCAGACTAAGCAGAAAAGAGGTTACATTGGCTTTTTAACCATATCTTGCATTAGCTCAGTGATTTGTTAATAATAGGTAACCAGAAATGGTTTTATTTACATGGCTGTCCTTTCTACATCCTCTTCTTCTTTGGCAATTATTTAGTTGAACATTGGCACCCAGTGGGATAAATCTGTAAATATGATGGTTATGATGCCAGATATCCATATTAATTAAGGAGGGACTAAATGGTTTGCTTCGTCCACCTACCCTCTCTGAGGAATGGAAGTCATAGTCTTTTTTGCATTTTTCTTGTTTGTTATCTACAAATTATTTTTTACTTTTGAGAGGAAAATTCTCCCAAAGTGACATGGTTACAGATTTTTTTGTGATATAGAATAAACCCTCCGGTCCTGATATGTTTGTTTTAAATTCTTTGTTCTCTTAACTGAGGGCATGGACTATAAATTAGTTTTATTTTGATTCACAGTTGTGGCATAGGTTTTGTTAGTATATTACAAAAGAAAGATTAGCAAATCTTAAAGGAAAGCAATCTCAGAAAAAATCTTCTTTTCACTGCTTATTAAGTCTTTTATTAGATGAGGAAACTGTCTCTGTTCTTACGATACAGATAAATTGGCTTACTTGTTAAAAGTTAGGCCAACACTTGATGATAATGTATGTAGTTATTGAATACATAGTACATTTTAGTGAATAATGGTTTACATATGTTATTGGAAAAACTATACTTACTTTGGTTTCATTTTCAGGGAAAGGCACTCCTAGGGGACATAAAATTAGTGATTACTTTGAGGTAAGTTAAAATTTTGGAAAAAAAAATCTATAGTGGTTTTTAAAAAACTAAATCCTTGCGTTCATTTAAGGCTTTAGAAATCAGTATTTTGCCTTTACCGCGCTCTCCCCCCCTTCTGCCCCATCTTCATCTATCTGATGCTGCCCCATCTCTCTATTTAGAGGGAACTGCTGCTGACTTCCGAAATTTAAATTTGTTTACGATGTGTCTTGTCTGTGATGATATAAAAATTCACAAATGAGGTGATTTTTCTCTTGGCCAGACTAGGTTTCGGGTCTTACAAAGATTGAAATGGAGTGACTTGGACTCTTCTTCTGTCCTCTTCCCTTTAGTTCAGTGGGACATGTAGCGAGCTCACTGACCCATCGTTAGTGGTCCCTAAAGAAGACGCTAACATCCACTGTACCACTGTATTCCTGCTTTCGGGTATTTTGAGACAAGAAGGGAAAACATTCTTCTCTGATGTCCTTTCAAAACCATGTGTACCTTCAGCTTTCTAGCCATGTTTTCTTTATATCTTGGTACATTTCTGCTGGAGCTCCTTCTTAAAATCTCATTGAAAAGATAGCAGAATTTGACTTACATGGTGGCATTTTCTCTTTAGCCTAAGATGTATTGACTTATTAAAGGGGCCAGATAATTAAGACCTGTTTGTGTGTTAATCTTTTACTCTCCTTATCTGAAGCATAGTACTGTTTTGAATTATTCATATCCATTTTTCCCTGTTGGCCAGTTTGCTGGGGGAAGCGGGCCAGGAACCAGCCCTGGCAGAAGTGTTCCACCAGTTGCACGATCCTCACCGCAACATTCCTTATCCAACCCCTTACCGGTAAGCATTCACCCGGAGAAACTTGACGCCTGTTCTAGGAGACCAGCAGCCCAGGAACACTCAAGCAGTTTCTCTTCCGTTAATGACCCAAGGGGAATGAGGCATTAAGGAGAAACATTCATATTATTACCTGTGAACTTAGATTCAAGTCTGTATCCATAAATTTACGTTTTACAAGAGCTCACCCTGTTCCGCAGTGTAAGTTATCTCTAAGCCAGTTCAGATACTAGGTTTTTATCCTTGCCAACCTTTCATGTTCCTATTAATTGAATCCTGTTTTTTAAAAAAATTGGTCAGCTCCTGGCATTTGATTTATTTTCAAGGCTTTCTCAGTGATGTGGTAGAGAAGCTAATGTTACACAAATTTGAGATATAGATTTGTTTCCTTTTTTTTTTAAGATTTTTAATTTTTACATAATCTCTACACCCAATGTGGGGCTTGAAGTCACAACCCTGAGATCAAGAGTCGCAGGCTCTACTAACTGAGCCAGCCAGGTGCCCCCGCCCCCCATTTCCTTCCATTAAGTGAGAATTGAAGGTCCTAAAAAACATTTTAGCGAAGTTAGTGGTTCTCAACTGGGGATAGTTTTGCCTCAGGGGACGTGGGGCAGTGTTGGAGTAATTTTTGATCACAACTAGAGGGTCGGAAGAGGGAGCTGTGGGCATCTAGTAGGCAGAGGCCAGAAACGCTGGTAAACATCTTACACACAACAGGCCCCACAATACGGTTACCTGCTCCAGATGTCACCGGTGCCAAGATTGCCGCTCTCTGAGCTAGCTAGCAAATACGGGATTTTCGTGTGAATTTATTTGTGTGTCTTGAGATAATTTCTTGATACCATACAAGATCTTTATACTCAAGAGTGTGTCCTGGCCGCTGATGCCTCAGGTATTGCTTTGGGATCTTGGAGAAAAGGGGTCCCCCTGAGATCAGTGTTTGTGCTAGGTCTCTTTTTAGGAGCGTTGTTTGACTCTGCTGCCTCAGCAGAGTTGGGTAGCAGTGCTTTTTTCCGAAGTGATTGAGTCTTCTGCATTAAAGTACGGAGAAAGCGCCTCTTCCCCTCTTCTGTCTCATAAAGTCATGCATTCATTAGGGTGACTACGGTTATTAAAGCACTTAGGAGAATGCATTCGACTCGAAAATGTGGCTGTTATTTGGTCATCCTTGTATTTAAACATGTTAGAAATATTTGATGTGTAGAACTGGTTAGGTTGAGGTTTTTTAGGTAACTGTCGAGGAGGCTTATGTCTTTATTTTTCTTAACATTTATTTATTTATTCATTCAGTCATTCAGTTAAAGAAATTTTTGTTAAGTAACCTCTATACCCAAAGTGGGGCTCAAACTTACAACCCCAGAAATCAAGAGTCGTGTGCTCCACTGACTGAGCCGGCCAGGTGCCCCTATTTTTCTTAACTTTTAAGCCAATTAAAGTGTTTAAAATATTCCAACACAAGAAAGAAATTTTACCAGCTCCCTTTCCGCAAACCCCCTATGCTCTCTGCCAGTTGTTACCTCCTCCCTGCCATTGGGGATAGGCACTATCCTGACTTCTAACAGCATAGATGGGTTTTTTTCTGTTTTTGTACTTTGTATGAAAGGAGTCATACAATATATAATCTTATGTCTGGCTTCTTTCATTCAACATTTCTTCTATGAGATGCATCCATATTGTTGTATGTTGTTGTAGATCATTCACGGTCATTGGTGTGTGGTATAATTTTAATATTTTTATTTAATAATTTTTAACTATATGGTTAATATGTTGCCCATCTTCTTCCACTAGAATGTTAATCCCATGAGAGCAGGGACTTTGCTTTATTGTTTATTGCTGTTTCCATCTCTTAGTACTTACTACATAAAGATATATATTTTTTTCTTTTTCCTCGTCTTGACATGAAGAGATAATATCTTACTCAGTTTTCAATCTCTAATACCCAAAACAGTGCTTGGCACAAACAGTAGGTGTTCAGAACTGTTGAAAGGAAGAATCAATGGATAAAGAATTACTTTAGCTTTTTTCCCCTAAGTGGTTCTTTTGTATTTTTTGTTGAAAACAAAAAAGGACCTAAAACACGAGCCTTTGAATGCAGGAGTTTGGTAAACTGCAGCCCACAGCTGGAAAGCTAAGAGCGACTTTTAGATTTTTAGAGTTGTAGAGACAAAGAAGAATATATCGCAGACATGATATGTGGCCTAAAAAGCCTGAAATATTTGTCTGCCCTTCACAAAAAAATGTTTCCAGGAAATCATTATAAAGTTAACTGCATGTAATCATTACTTAGGTCAAGAAGTAAAATATTTCCAGTACCCTGGAAACCTGTGTGCTCTTCTCTGATTACAACTCTCTCCCTCTACCCTGGAAACAACCACTGTTCTAATTTTTGTGATTATAATTTGCTATTTCTTACAGTTTGACCATGTATGCATCCCTGAACAAAATAGTTTCATTTTGTCATTAAGTCAATTTTGTTAATCGTGGCATTTAGTCACAGTGTTTAAATTTTCTGTATTCTGGTTTTGGGCTGTTTGTTCTAGCAGTTACTAAGAGAGCTGTATTCGTATCTCTCATGGTTGTGGGAGTTGTTTGTTTCTTCTTGTATTTATGTTTTTGCTTTGTACATTATTAAGTGACTCTCTTCATCTCTTGCAATACTTTTTGCTCTAAATGCATTAAATCTGATATTCAGTATATCCGAACCATTGTATGGCATAGGTATTTCCATTTTTATACTATCAACTTGTCATTATTATGTTTTTAATATACCTGAAGAATATATTGTTGAATTTTTTCTTTATTTAGTCTGAAGTATTTTTTTAGCTTTAGCATTTATTTTATTTGCATTTAATTTAATTATCATTATATTGGGTTTAAATACACCATCTTTTAATGTGTTTTCCACTTATCCTGCATATTCTCTGTCCCTTTTTCTTTCATTTCTTGCCTTTATTTGGGTTGGGTTTTTTGGGGGGGTGGTGGGAATCCTTTCATATTCTCATCCTCTGCTCGTAGCTAGGTCCTGTTCCATGTTCTCTTAGAGATTGCCACATGTATCTTCAGTGTGCCTAGGTTTGGTGTTAAGAGTGTCTTTATCCTCCTCTCAGAGAAAGGATGATATCAGAACATTAACTCCATTTACTTGCTGCTAACTTGGTGGTGGTGGTATATGTTTGTATTTTGTTTCGTTTTGTTTTTTTTTAGCCTCATACAACATTATTATTTTATGCCGCCAGTGTTCATTTACATCTTTCTTTGTACTTTTTTCCTTTTTGCATCTTACACCTTCCACCTAGGGTCACTTTCCCTTTGCTTGAAGTACCCCTTTAGTATTCTTTTATATGTATCTGCTGGGGAGTTAACTTTCTAGGTTTTTGTTGGCTTAAATAACTTTATTTTGCTTTTATTCTTGAAAGGTGTTTTTGCTGTGTATGTTAGTTTGGCTTTCCCCCCCCCGCCCTTAACAGTTGAATGTATTATTACCATCTTCTGGCTCCCATTATTACTATTGAAAAAAACAATTTTCATTTACTTCTTATTTCTATGAAAGTATCTGTGCCTTTTTTCCCCTGGCTGCTTTAAAAATCTTTATCCGTGGTGTTCTGTAGTTTCACTATGATGCGTTCTTTTAATGCTCTTGCTTGTGATTTGTTGGGCTTCCTTGTTGGGTCTTGTACCGGTTCTGGATAATTATTAGCCATTGTCTCTTCAAATATTATTTCTGTCCTGTTTCTTTTTCTTCTTCCTGTGAAATTCCAATTAATTGTATGTTAGACCATCTCACCTTATCATCTTGCCTTTTAACTTCTTTTTTCTATTTTCTTTTTGTCTCCATCTGCTCCATTCTGGATAGTTTCTTGCCTTTCAGTTCCCAGATTCTCTGTTTTGTTGTATCTAACTTGCTGTTAACTCCACTGAATTCTTAATTTTTGTTATTTTATGTTCCCTGCTGGTATTTTCAAGCTCATCTTCTCTTATTATTTTTTGTAGTCTAGTAGACCTTGTTTTGTAATCTGTATTTGATAATTCTGGCATTTGAAGCTTTTATGAATCTGTTTGTTGTCTCTTGTATGAATCTATTTGTTACTCCTAGCTGTTGCTCCAGGCTTTATTTCTTTTATGCTTTGTATTTTTTTTCTTTTTTTTTTTGACTGTGTGCTGCTCATTGTTCCTGAAAAATAGTTTGTGAAATTTCTTTGAGATCTAAGACAAAGATGTGTTCCTCCAGGGAAAATTTTTATTTGCTTTTTCAAGTGCCTAGAGATTTCACCCATCCAGTACTACTTTCAGCTACTGAATTTGTGGCTTGCATTTTGTTTGTTTGATTTCTTTTGTTTGTTTGTTTCATCTACCCATTCAGTATTGATCTGGATTGTGTTAACATTTCTCAGGGGAGCTCCTGCCTCCTGCATTGCCAAGGCAACTTCCTTGTAGTTCCCTGAGGGTGGAGGAAATTTTTCTTCTGGTTTACATTTTCCCTGAGAATGTAATCCTTTGGAAGCCCTAGAAGCTTGAAGTGTGAAGGGTTTCCAGTTGAACTCCCTGCCCCCAGTTGGACTTTGTTTGGCCTTTGATTATCTGCTTGGCACCATGTACCCTGGAAATGGAAATTCAGGATCAGCAGGTACCCTTAGGGCAAACGTGACTTTGGTGCTTCATTTATGTGTCTTGTGTTCCTAATTTCCCTTAGATTTTGCCCTGGCAGATCCCTACTATTTTATCAACTCTCCAGTGCTTTGAATATCTTTTCCCCCCTATTTTGCCTTATTTTTATGATTATTTTCTAAGGGAAGTTTAGTTCAAACATCCTAACCTGCCGTGTTTCCAGAAATACTCTAAAATCTTTCAGCCCTTGGCAAATATTTATTGAGTACATAACAGAATGATTAATTTTAGTATTGCAGCTTCAGAGATACACTCTCCCAAGTAGTGCAGATATTGTTGTGATTGGGTATCACGAGTGCTTTGGAGCCTGAATTTAAATAATTGCATTTGGTTGGGGTAGGAGTGTTGGTCTCAAGGAGGTAGATTCTACTTACAGATTAAAAAGTTAAATTCCTTTGTCGGGATCATTTTGGTTTATTTTACTTTTATTTTCTAAAATGAAAATGTTAAGTAGTTTTTCCTGATGAAGGAATACATGCTGACTATGAAAGTCCAACAATTCAGAAGTGGTAAAATAGAAAGTCTTCTCCAGAAGAACTATTATTAAAGAGTTTAGTGGGCATAAATGTATACATGTATGTTCATGTAATTGACTTCCTCATTTCTGTTGCTTATTTATTTAACCAATATCCTGTAAACATTTTTATATCCTATAAATAGTGCTGTGATGAATGTCCTTTTTTATATATGTGTACTTAGGCATTTCTTTTCCTTTGGATAAATTTCCAAACTATAATTCCTAGTCAAAGAATATACTTTAAAATGTCATCCCATAATTGCTAGCAGATTATCAGCAGTTTGTGGGTCCCAGTTTCTGCATACTGTCCTCTTAATACTAAAGTTTAGTGTAGTAGTCTTTGTCAGTGAGAAGAATACCTTGTTTTACCTTGCATTTCTTCATTAGTGATGTTAAACGTCTTTTCATTAGTTTAATGGCCTGTTGGATTTCTCTTTTCATGCGTATATAGGCTCTTTGCCATTGATTTATTGGAGTATTTGGGTTTTTTCTTCCTGATGAGTAGGAACACATTATTTTTTAAGATTGTTAACTCATTGTCATTTATATGGTAAACATTTTTGCCTGTTTGTAATTTTGTCTTTAAACTTTGTGTTGACTTTTGCCATTTGGGTAAAAAAAATTTGGAGTCAAATTTATCAGTGTTTTTCCTTTATGTCTTACTGGTTTTGTGTTATTCTAAGATGTTCCTATGTGGTTTGCATTTTTAATGTCATGTTTAAAAAGTCCTTCACCACTAGGAAGTCATAAAAGTACTTGTTTATATTTTCTTGTGATTTTTATGTATAAGGAAGCAGTCTACTTTTCCCTTTTTTCTAATACCTATGCAAATATCCTGCCATCTTTTTAAAAAGTTCCCACTAATCTGAAATACACTTTAATTGCAAATTGTATATCTGTATTATATGGGTCTGTTTCTTGAGTTTTTTATTCTGTGCCACTAATTGATTGGTCTGTTCATGTACCAGTATTATACTGATAGAGTTATGTTGTTTTGTAGTATGTTTGAATAACTAGTCAAGTTTCCCTGCTCTTCTTTATCAAAACTTATGTGGCTAATCTTGATTATTTTTCCAAGTGAACCTCAGAATTAATGTGTGAAATTCCACAAAAACAACCCCCCAAAAGAAAGCAAGAGTTAACCTCTGTGATCGCTACACCACCATAACACTCTCTCTTGCAGAAAAAAAAGAAAAAAAAGAAAAACAAAAGTAAACAAAAAGCCTTAAGCATTGGCTTTTAGAAAGATTTGACATCTATAAAATTTGAATGCAGGAGCGTGGTATCACTGTGTAGGTCATGTTTTACACCTGTCAGTGAAGCTGTGGTTTTTCTTTATATGTAACGCTCATATTTCTTAAGTTTATTTCTAAACTTATTTCTATTTTATAGATTTTTGAAGAGTTTGAATCTGTTTTTTCTTCCATTACATATTCTGATACTAATTATTTGTTTATGGGGTAGCAATTGATTTTTGTATATTTATTTTAAATTCAGCCATCTTACTGAACTCTTGTTGTTTTGCTTAGTTTCCTTTGTGAATAGTTATATCATCCAAAAATGACACTTTCCAGTCTTTAATATTTTCCAGTGTTTATGCCTCATTTTCCCCCCCTTATCACATTGGCTAAACCGTCTATAATAATGTTGAGATATTTGTGATATTAGCATGTTATCCCGTCTAGTTTTCCTAACCTTGATGGAAGTGTCTGTGGTACGGCACCATTAATTTATGTTGATTTCTGAAAAAATACTCTATCGTATTAAAGATGGATACTTCCAATGTTATTTGTTCTTGTTTTTTAAAAGTTGCCCAACAATGTGCAAATCCTTTTTGGCACCTAAAGGGAAGAATCTTGATTCTCCTTCCCCTACCATTAACGTAATGAATTATATCAGTAAATTTGCTAATAATGAACCATTTTTACATTTCTTGAATAAACCATACATAATTGTGTTATATTATTCTTTTAGTGTTCTATGGAGCTTGTTTTGCTTGTATTTATTTTTGATTTTTGCATCTAAGTATAGTGTGGTGAGGATAGAATTGAGAGTGAAACTCTGCCTGTAAATTAGGGGACAACTGTCTTAATCTTCATTTACCTACAGGATAGAAATAACATTTCTTTTGTAGGTTTGAGGGTATTTTGAAGTTGATTTGTTGAAGTCTACAAAGTAAACTGCAAATGCAGTTATGCAAATAAAGAGCAATTAAAATGTAATTTTACAGAGTTCGAGTGAGATATTAACTCAGATTTATAAATAGGTTACAGTCCAGTGATACTGTTGTTATGCTTTCCACATTCGTTTTCAGAGAAGGTGTTTTTCAAAATACTCTTATTTTCGATAACTGTGTTTTAATCTGTTATATGTTTTGGCAGTTTCAGGTCTTCTTTCTCATGTAATTTGTGTGTTCTGTTTAATGTTTTCCAGCGGCGAGTAGAACAGCCCCTCTATGGCTTAGATGGCAGCGCTGCAAAGGACGTGTCAGAGGAGCAGTCTGCTCTGCCCACCCTGATGTCCGTGATGCTCGCAAAACCTCGGCTGGACACGGAGCAGCTGGCACAGAGGGGAGCTGGCCTCTGCTTCACTTTCGTTTCGGTGAGTACCGTGGCTGAGTGGATGGCAGATCCTTGTTGCCCTGTAGCTCCCTTGGTACAAGGGGCTGAGAGAGACTGCTTTCCTAAAGTCCGAGCACAGCAGGAGCGCCTGGGTGGCTCAGTTGTTGGGCATCCGACTCTTGGTTTTGGCTCAGGTCATGATCTCTGGGTCGTGGGATCAAGGCCCATGTTGGGCTTCGAAGCTCAGTGCTGAGTCTGCTTGTGTCCCCCCCCCCCATACTTACGTGCTCTCTTGCTCTCTCAGATAAATAAAATCTTTTTTTTTTTTTTTAAGAAGCAAATAAACTTAAAAAAAAAAGTCTGAGCGTATCGGGAAAGAAAATGTGGTTTTAGGTTGACAGAGAAGTAAAGAAGGTACAGATCGAATTCCATTACAGCCAAAGTACGTGTCTAATTAAAAAAAAACAAAAACAAAACTTCCAAACTCCAGGCATCACTTATTTGAAGCAGTATTCAGGTCAGTAAAATTTTAGCATGTAGGCAGGCATTCTGTAGCATGTTTGCCAGTCATTTTCCCTCTGTGGTATTTGGGTGACCTGTATGCTTGCCTTTCTCACCTCTTCACAGTTACTTTTTCCAGGAATATTTGGCTACTGGTTGGCTGTTTTCATCTTGCTTCTTTCTCTCTCCTTAAAGAACCAAGAATTTGAGTACTATGAAAATTTGACCCTACCTGTATTTGCCAAATTATAATGCAGTTTGACTCAAAAGTTATTTTTTTTTTATTTCTGTGCCCGACTATGGATGGTGTGAAGCAAAAGAAAGCCCCATTTCCCTATTCCATTTTTAGGGGCCTCTTTCAGAGCTGATATCACCAGTGATCCAAATATTTTTCTCTTCTGCTGGTCCATTTTCCTCACTTACAACCTAAATTTCCTCTTTATTTGCTTTGTGGATTCTGAGTCATTAATCCACATGCAGTTGTGTATTAAAGGCCATGAGAATGGTGGGTGCCTTAAGGAAAGGAAATGAAAATTTTGAAATAATTAGATAGAGAACCATTTGGAATACTTTCTTACAGTTAATTGCTTTTCCTCAAGAAAACATTACAACTTTTAAATTTACAGAATTTTTTAATCATCAAAGGAATTTTTTTGTGTGTGAAGGCAGTATAATTTTATCCGTGGGTGGCAAAAGAAACACAACATAAAATGGGAGAATTGACCAATATAATCCTGTGGGTGGGCCTGACAGCAGTATGCCATAGTTGGTATGAGAATGTCATGGTTCTCTATAGTATTGTTCTAGAGAACGTGTCTGTCTGTGTGTGTACGTATGAATTACATTGTGTGTTTACTATTCACTGACTATTAAATCTTCATCTCAGATCTAACTTTCTCAGGCAAAACCTTGGATAATCAGAGGTTTATTTGTCCTTATATTCTTTTATTGCCTTAAAAGCTATCTCCATTTCCCTTGAGGGGAGTTCCCTTTGTTCATTGCACAAATACTTACTGAATGCCCACTATATGACAGGCATATGGTTAAGTACACAGGAGGGGTGCCTGGGTGGCTCAGTCGGTTAAGTGTCTGCCTTCGGCTCAGATCATGATCTTGGGGTCCTGGGATTGAGCCCCACATTGGGCTCCCTGCTCAGCAAGGAGTCTGCTTCTCTCTCTCCCTCCCACCCTCCCTCCCTCTCTCTCTCTCACTGTCTCAAATAAATAAAATCTTAAAAAAAAAAAAAAAAAGCACACAGGATTTTGATCAGCAAAACTCAGTCCCCTAATGTGAGCAAGACTTCCATAAAAGGTATGGGCATGCAGGCTGGGGTTGGGTGACTGAGCAGGATAACCACCTGCTCAGTCCTATCAGCTAGTACACTCAGGCTGTCAGAGGAGTTGCAGATGCTACAGCCGGATTGTTCTCATGTAGAAGAGAGATGGCAGAGAAGAGTAAGAAAATGATCGTCCTGTCATTGAAAGAGTATGAAAAGGGGCACCTGGGTGGCACAGCGGTTAAGCATCTGCCTTCGGCTCAGGGCGTGATCCCGGCGTTCCGGGATCGAGTCCCACATCGGGCTCCTCGGCTGGGAGCCTGCTTCTTCCTCTCCCTCTCCCCTGCTGTGTTCCCTCTCTCGCTGGTTGTCTCTCTGTCACATAAATAAATAAAATCTTAAAAAAAAAAAAAAAGAAAAGAAAGTATGAAAAGAAAGGCCTAAATGGTTTGGTACAGTTCTGAATCTCTTTGCTTCTCTGTAGTTCCAGCCAGGGTATAAGCTTAGTAATACAGAGAAAGAAGAAGGCAAAAGGGAAATGCTGTGAGTCAATAAAGATAAGCAGTTTCCAAAAAGATAGGCAAAGGCTATGAGCAGACAGTTTTACAGGGGAAAAAGACAAATGACTAATAATATGAAAAATGCTTACCGTCAGCCATGGAGAAATGCCGAACATAACCAGGTAACACTTTTGACCTATCAAAGTGTCAAGGACAGATACGTTTGATAATCCTCAGTGTAGGTTACAGTTTAGACACACATGCAAGTTTTATACTGACTCTGAATTGGTACAGTCACTTGGACAAGTCGGTAATGTATCTGAGTGTTAAATATATGTATCCTGGAGTCCAGAAACTCCATTCCAGTAAAACTATACAAAGATGTTTATTGTATTGTTTATAATTACAGAAATTGGAAGCATTTTCCCTTCACCACTGTTTCAGAGGAGCTTGGAATGAGGGTATCTATGACCTCCACACTGCTAACCCCAGGGATCGTTCTCAGAACTTATCTGTCCCGCGTGATTCATAAGCCACAGTTGATGACTCCCTTCTCCAAGCACATGCTCTTCTCTTGGCTTCCATTCTTTTGGTTCTTCCTCATTTCCCAGACCACGAAACAGTGGAGTGCCCCAGGGCTCAGGCTTCAGACTTTTGTCTACCTTTATTCTCTACGTAATCTCATTTAGTTTCTTTGCTTTAATTATCACCCATATGCAGAGCTTTTCCAAGTTTGTATCTCCAGCCCAGAACCCTGCCCTGAATTCCAAACCTATGTAGTCAGGTGCCACTAGTCTTTTCTTTGTCTTTTTTATTTTATTTTATTTTATTTTATTTTATTTTATTTATTTGACAGAGAGATAGTAGGCATACAAGCAGGGGAAGCAGCAGAGAGAGGGAGAGGCAGGCCCCCCACTGAGCAGAGAGACCAACGTAGGGTTCCATCCCAGGAACCTGGGATCCTGACCTGAGCCAAAGGCAGAGGCTTAGCTGACAGATCCACTCAGGCGCCCCTCTTTATGTCTAATAAGCATATCAAATCTAGTATGTCCAAAACTGAATTCTTTATTCTGTCCCCCTGCTCCAAACCCATTTCTTCCAAGGCCTTCCACATCTCAGTAACGGTCAACTCTCCTTCAAATTGTTTAAAAACCATGGAGTCATGCTTGTCTCTTCTCTTTATTTTATATCCCCGTTACAAATCCATCAGCAAATTACTTACTGTTGAGAATATGTTCAGAATCCTACCACTTCTAATCCCTTCACTACTGCTACTTCAGCTAAACCATGGTCTCCCGCTGAAGTTATGGTACTAGCCTCCCAGCTGGATTCTTTTCTCCGGCCTTTGTTTCCTTTTAATCTGTTCTCAACAGATCAGAGTGATTCAGTCACACCTGCTCAAAGGTGCTGAAAATGGCACATAAAGCCCTTGCATGGGCTGTTTCTTCCCATTGTACCATCTCTTACCACCCTCTCCCTTCTCTACCGGATTCCATCCACACTGGCTACCTTGCCTTCTCAAAGGTACCTGGCATGTTCTTACCTCAGGCCCTTTGCACTTGGTGTTGCCTTAACATTCTTCTCCCCCATAGTAAGTAAGCATGCCCTGCTCCCTCTCAGTCTCTAGTCTCTACCTCAGTTTACCCTATTAGAAAGGCATACCGTAGTTAACTGTAGGAAAGAGCAACTCCTCCCTGCCCACCCCACACAGAGCCTAGCTGCTGTGTCCTACTTTGTTTTTCTCCTTAGTCTTATCACCAGCTGACCTGCTATAATTTACTTCTTTGTCTGACTCTTCCCCCCCTCCCCCACTGGAATATAAACTCCATCAGGTCAAGGACTTTGCTTTGTTCACTTTTGTATCTCCAATGCCAGAACAGGATCTACCCTGACACACGCCCGGGGTAATGGGGCAATTCTGTGTTGCATGAATTGATAAAGGCATCCTTCATAAAGGTCTAGAGGAATGCTACACAGTTGACAGAAGTAGTGAGATAGGTGTATATATAGGGTTTTGGGTTTTTTTTTTAAGATTTTATTTAAGAGAGAGTGAGTTTGCATGGGGTGGGGGGGGAGGGGTGTTGGTAAGAGAATGAAGGAGAAGCAGACTCCCCACTGAGCAGGAAGCCTGATACAGGGCAGGATCCCAGAACCGGGAGATCATGACCTAAGCCGAAGGCAGATGCTTAAGCAACTGAGCCACCCAGGTGCCCCAAGGTATCTATAGCTGACCCTTGAACAACACGGGGGTTGGGGCACCAACACCTCCGGTTCAGTCAAAAATCATGCAGTGTAATTTTTGATTGCGTAGAACTTAACTATTAATAGCCTTCTGTTGACCAGAAACCTTACTGAAAACACAAACAGCTGGTCAACCATATTTTGTATGTTACTTGTATTGTATATGGGTATTCTTAAAGTGAGCTAGAAAAAAAATGTTACTAAGAAAATCATAGGAGAGGTCGCTTGGGTGGCTCAGTTGGTGAAGCGTCTGCCTTCGGCTCAGGTCATGATCCCAGGGTCCTGGAATAGCCCACTATCAGGATCCCTGCTCACTGGGGAGTCTGCTTCTCCCTCTCCCTCTGCCCCTACCCCCCACTTGTGCTCTCTCTCTCAAATAAATAAAAATAAAATCTTTAAAAAAAGTCATAGGAGAGGGGTGCCTGGGTGGCTCAGTCAGTTAAGTGTCTGACTTCAGCTCAGATCATGATCTCAGGATCCTGGGATCAACCTCAGCTTCGAGCTCTGCACTCAGCTGGGAGTCTGCTCGTCCCACTCTCTCTGGCTTTGCCCCTTCCCCTCCCACGTCCGCACCTTCTCTCTCTCTCTCTCTCTCTCTCTCAAATAAAATCTTTAAAAAAAGAAAATCATAGAAGAAAATACATTTACAATACTGTACTTACCAAAAAAAATGCACATATAAGTGCACCTGGGCAGTTCAAACCCCTGTTATTCCAGGGTCAATTGTTTATGCTAGCAGTGAAAGATGTCTCGATATGAGTTGATAAATAAAAGTAGCAGGTGGCAGAATATTTTGAGTTTGATACTTTAAATGTTTAAAATCATATTGTTAACATAATTTTATATGGCACTTTTTGAGGGTAAGGAGGGGCAGAGGGAGAATCTTCAGCAGGCTCCACGCCGAGCTAAATTGTAAAAATAGTACATGGATATGGCCCACAAAAAATTAAAGTGTTGGAGAAGAGTGAAAGTCTTTTCCTTTGCACCTGTCAGACAGAGATGTAACCACTATTCACAGTTTTAGATTTTCTACCGATTTACCATTTTAACTTCAAGTAATGTACCTCTTATTTAATTAACTTTAAGTAAGATCTCTCTGCTCCCCGTTACAGGAGATGAGTTTAACATACTCAAACTATCATCCAGCTGCTTTCTTATCTTTCAGTTTTTTAGTTTTTGTCACATTGTATGTGTGTAATATTGGGTTTTTTTATTTTAACTATATATTTTATTTTATTTTATTTTAACTAATTTTCTGTTTTATAAATTATTCTAAAACTTGCAAACACATAAGGAGCATTTATTATGGTTTCATATTAGGCAGAGCAAAACTCCCAAGTGATCTTACTGGATTCATGAAAAACCCATCCTCGTTGATCAGTTTTGATCCACTGAGACAATTCTACTTGTCAGGGGCTTTGGATCTTCTTTTTTTTTTTTTCTTAATGTCAAATTTATTATTTCCTTGAAAGCTACATTTTTTTTTTTAAGAATTTATTTATTTGACAGAGAGAGACACAGCGAGAGAGGGAACACAAGCAGGGGGAGTGGGAGAGGGAGAGGCAGGCTTCCCGCTGAGCAGCGAGCCCCATGTGGGACTCGATCCCAAGACTCCGGGATGATGACCTGAGCCGGAGGCAGACGCTTAATGACTGAGCCACCCAGGCGCCCCTGAAAGCTACATCTTTTAACATTATATAAGATGTTCTTAAAAGTTTTGATTTTTTTAAAAATGTGCTTTTGTTTTATATTGTTTTATGCTGAAGTATTTTAAAGTACATTTCAGAAATCCTGACCCTCCTATCTCTGAATAACTTAACAGGCATTTTCTAAGAAATACTAACATTTTCCTAGATAGTTGAATTAACGTTATCACACTTACCGTTTATTGGTATCTATTCTTATGTAAAATAGAAGTTTCCTCTCATCATCTGGCCCTATTTGGCTACATTGACATATAGTGCCTCTAGAAAGGCAGGTTAAATGCTTAGTTTCTTACCTTTTAATTACCAATTTTAGTTTTATAAATAAAATTTTAATTTTTAAAGTAAGGAGTAATAGCTGTATGAAATGGTGACAAATAACTTCCTCTTCGTTGATTACTCTGGCCTCATGGGTTTTCATGGATGTATATCCAAAGATATAATCAGTCCTGGTGTTTAGCTGGTTACAGGCTTTTTTTACCCTTTCGTCAGTTGATGAACATCTGCATTGTTTCCACTTTTTGGTCATTATGAATAATACTGCTGTTAACATTCATGTCCAAGTTTTTGTGTGGGCATAAATTGTCATTCTTTTATTTATATACTGAAGAGTAGGGTTGGGTCATATGGTAACTATTTCTGTGGCACTGCCAAACTGCTTTTTAGAGCAAGTGTACCATTTTACACACCCAGCAGCAGTGTGAGGGTCCTCCACATCCTTGTCAACACTTGTTGTCTGTTGTTTTGATTCTGGCCATCCTAGTGGGTGTGAAGGGATAGCTCATTGTGGTTTTGATTTGCATTTCCTGAATACTAATGATATTGAGCATTTTTTTTCATTTGTTTATGGCCGTGTGTATATCTTCTTTGGAGAAATGTCTATATAAATCCTTTGCCCATTTTTAAATTGGGTTGTCTTTTTATTGTTGTAAGGGTTTGAGTTTAATTTTGAAAAAGTCCAGTTTATCTATTTTTTTTTCCTTTGGCTGCTTTTGCTTTTAGTGTTGTAGCTAAGAAGGCTTTACCTAACATAAGGTCATGAACCTCTCTACTCCTGTACTTTCTTCTCAGTGTCCTTTTAGCGCTTATATTTAGGTCTGTGATCCATTTTGTATTATTTTTTTATGTATGGTATCAGGAATGGGGTCTAACTTTATTCTTTTGCATGTGGATATCCAGTTGTCCCAGCACCATTTGTGTGAAAAGACTGTTCTTTCTCCATTGAATTGTCTTGGCACTCTTACCAGAAATCAGTTGACCGTAAATGTAAGGGGTTTATTTCTGGACTCTCAATTCTACTCTATCAGTCTGTATGCCTATGCTTATGTCAGAATCACAGTCTTAATTATTGTGGCTTTGTAGTACTTACGTTTTGGAATGAGGCTATGTGATTCCTTCAACTTTGTTCTTTTTCAGGATTGTTTTGGCCGTGGGATCCCTTGCCTTTCCCTAAGAATTTAGGATTAGTTTTTCAGTTTCCACAAACAAACCACCTGGGATTTATGTCAGTTGTGCTGAATCTATTGATTAATTTGGGGAGTATTGCCCTCCTAAGTCTTATATTCCATGAACATGAGATAACTGTCCATTTATTTAGGTCACTTTATTTTCTTTTAATGTTTGCTTTTTTCAGTGTATAGATCTTGCCCTTCTGTTAAAATTATTTCTAAGCATTCTTTTAGTTGCTATTGCAAGTTTTCCTAATTTTATTTTGTTTTCAGATTGCCCATTGCTAGAGAAATACAGTTAATTTGTATATGTTGATCTTACATCCTGTAATCTTGTTGTGATTGTGTTTTAGTTCTAATAATTTTCATGTAGGATTTTCTGTATACAGGATCATGTCATTTGTGAATAGAGATAGTTTTACTTCTTCTTTTCCAATCTGGATGACTTTTATTTTTTTTCTTGCCTAGTTGCCCTCTGATAGAATGTTGAACAGAAGTGGTTCAAGTGGATATCCTGTCTTGTCTTGTTCCTGATTGTAGGGGGAAGGCATGTGATCTTTGACAGTGTTACGTTAGCTGTATGTTTTTTCAGAGGTGCCTTTTTTGGGTTGAAAAAGTTCCCTTTTATTCTAAGTTTATTGAGTGTCTTTATCATGAAAGAGTGCTGGATCAGGGAAATAAAAATCAAAACCACAATGAGATACCACCTCACACCAGTCAGAATAACTAAAATTAACAAGTCAGGAAATGACGGATGTTGGCAAGGTTGCAGAGGAAGGGAACCCTCTTACACTGTTGGTGGGAATGCAAGCTGGTGCAGCTACTCTAGAAAACAGTATGGAGGGTCCTCAAAAAGTTGCAAATAGAGCTACCCTACGAGCCAGCAATTGCACTAGTAGGGATTTTTCCCAAAGACACAAATTAATGATCCCAAGGGGTACCTGCACCGCAGTGTTTATAGCAGCAATGTCCACAATAGCCGAACTATGGAGAGCCCAGATATCCATTGACAGATGAATCAGTAAAGAAGATGTGGGCGCACACGTGTGTGTGTATACACATACATACATACATACATACATACGTACGTACATATGATGGAATATTACTCAGCCATCAAAAAAAGAAATCTTGCCATTTGCAAGGATGTGGATGGAACTAGAGGGTATTATGCTGAGCAAAATAAGTCAGTCAGAGAAAGACAATTATATGATTTCACTTGTGTAGAATTTAAGAAACAAAACAGCGTAGGGGAAAGGAGGGAAACATAAAACAAGATGAAATCAGAGAGGGAGACAAACCATCAGAGACTCTTAATTATAGGAAACAAACAGGGTTGCTGGAGGGGTGGGAGGTAGGGGGATGGGGTAACTGGGTGATGGACATTAAGGAGGGCACATGATGTAACAAGCACTGGGTGTTACATAACACTGATGATTCACTGAACTCTACCTCTGAAACTAATAATATACTATATGTTAATTAATTGAATTTGAATTAAAAAATGAAAGAGTGCTGGATGCTTTTTCTGTATCTATTGAGATGATCGTGTAGTATATCATCTTTGTTCTTGAAGTCTCTCCACTCTTTTTTTTCTCCATTGATGCTGTTTGTCCTGTATTAGGCATTTTTACTCTTAAAACATACTTTTTACCTCAGAAATTTTTATTTTACTGTTCCTTGATTATTTTTCTCTGTTCTTTTCCTCTGGAAAGCCTAATAGATTGTGTTTTGGAGCCTCTGTGTTGTTCACATTTCTTAACTTTTCTCTCCTTCTTTGTTTGACTTTCTGTTTTATCTTCTGGGAGGTTTTCTTGACATTGTCTTCCAGATGACCGATTCTGTATTCAACTGTGTTCATTTTATTATTTAGCTAATCTGTCTTACTTTGTTAAGTTTATTTTTCATATTCTTTGCTGTTTTTTCATTTTCATAGCTGTAGTATCCTTTGGCCCTCTTTGAACTTTTTATTTTTAAAGTTGTTTTAATTGAATTACCTGTTTTCTCTTGGATCTTTGTCTTTTTATGTTGTATCTTCCCATTTGTGCTGTTGGTTTCTTGAAAATGTGTGTTTGGCTTTAGTTGAATGAATTAGGGTGGTAAATAGAGGTTGTTGGCATGTGTTCTCCTGTGCAAGTAGCATCGTGCTGCTCCCCAAAGGGTGGGAGGGCTGACTGAGGTCTGAGTGTCCGGTTGACTCTGGGCAGAAAGACCAGCTCCTCCACAAGCATCAAAATAAGGAGGGCTTTGTTTTGATGGGTAAACTCTTTTACTCTTCGCAGTACATTCCATTTCTTTCTCCATTATATCACTTGTGGACGGTAGGGGTATTGTACTTTCTTTGCTTTTTTCCCTCAAGCCACAGTATTCACATCAGGAGCCATCCCTCCCCTGGACCCACTTATTTTTCATTTTTAAATATTTACTTTTTTTTTTCCAGTTTTGTTTAAGACATCTGTTCTTGTGCTCTGTCCTGTCAGAAGTTAGTAGTATCCAGTCCCCTCAGTATGCAAGGGGGGATCAAAGGGGACCTTTACTGGACCTTATAGGTTTTAAATTGTGTGGTAATTGTCACATGGATACTCCTGGTTTTTGCAAATGTTAGGTCTCAGTGTAAAGTTTTCAGGAGCTCCCTTGAAAGGACCCAGCCTGTTTCACTGGTGATGTTTTGAGCTATGACTTTATTTCACTTTTTCTGTTGATTTGAACCCAGCTACTTTTGAATGTTTCTTAAAATTTAAAGTTTTAAAATATTTCTGATCCATGACTCTTGTTTCTTAGTGCTGTTATGATTTCATTTAAAAAATATATTTGCATATCAGGAGCGTCTGGGTGGCTCAGTCAGTTAAGCATCCCTCTCTTGATTTCAGCTCAGGTCATGATCTCAGGGTTGTGAGATTGAGCCCCGCATCAGGTTCTGTGCTGGGCTTGGAGCCTGCTTAAGATTCTCTCTGTCCCTTCTCATCCCCCCCCTTACTAAAAAAAAAACAACCTTTGCATATCGGTAGGACTTTGGAGATCCAGCTTACCGTCATGAATTTGAAACCATATTACCTATATGATAGGAATAAGGAATACAGACATCTGGGGAGAGTGTTTTGCAAGGCAGGGGTTGGACTAAATTTACAACCACAGTGGCCTGCTTAGCGAGGCCAGCAACTTCTCTTCTTATTGGGGAGACTGTAAACTCTTTGTTTTCCAGTTTTGCATTTCTAGAGTTTAACCAGGAGCAGGCACAGAGGCTCACAGTTAATATTGAATGAATGATCAGACTTAGAGCATTTTTCTCTACTGTGGACTCACTTGTCACAATAATAGGTCCTTATATTTCTGTAGTTCTTTTACCTTTTGAAGGTATTATTTTCATTTTTATGAGGATTTGCCACCTCCTAACCCGTGTCGCACTTGCTCAGCTAACTTTTTGCATTTTTACTTATCATTGGGCTATTTGTACATCTGTTTTTACAGAAAGCTTTAATTTGGAAACGCCCCACTGAATTACATTCTAGCCCCCCCATTTGCCGGAAGAGAACTTAGGATCAGAAATGAGCACATGTAAGAAGGCATTTTAGCAAAGCGTGTACACCAAAACCTAGAAATTATAGAATAGCCTTTTAGTCAGTCATGTGATTCTTTTTTTTAAGGGGAGGGGGAGAGGAAGAGGAAGAGGGAGAGAATCCCAAGCAGACTCCCCACTGAGCGCAGAGCCCTGTCAGTGGGTCGGGTGGGATCTCAATCTCACGAACTTGAGACCGTGACCCGAGCTGAAGTCAAGACTTGGATGCCAGTGGACTGAGCCACCCAGGTGCCCCAGCCATGAGCTTATTGGGTGTTATTATAATTATAGTTGTAACAGTCATATTTGCTTAGAAATACACTTTAAAAGGAGAGGCTTGTAAGAGCAATCTAATGATAACTGAAGGAGATAATGCTAGTAGTTCAGTGTAATACTTGAGGTTCATGATGATGACCCTTATTAACTAGTAAGTAAACAAAAAGGTTTGCTGCATCATAAAGAGTAAAGAACATTTTCAGTGCTGTGGCCTTCGCTACACCGGGCTCTGCTCACGGCTTTAATCACTTCCAGGCTCTGCACGTTCAGGCTCTGTGAGATGCTTTCTCGTTTTACTTCTCTGATCCCCACATCAGTTTTCTCCCTTCTCTTTGTGTTCACGATGTGCTCCCAGGAATGATCCGACGGCCTACTCTTCTTGACTGCTTATTTCCTTCAAATCTTAACTCTGATACTACTCCTTCCCTGAGGAATTCATCCCTGACGCTGGATTAGATTATGTGCCCTGTTGTATACTCTTACGACACTTACCCCAGTTGGAGTTTTGTGTTTATTATATGATTATTTATTTAACAGTTTCTTTCAACAGATATTTACTGAGTGCTTAATAAATCTTCTCCAGGATTATGAACTTTATTAAGGCAGAATAATGACTGGGCCTGTGGGTTTTGTGTCTGTTTAACTTGGTCATTGTGTCCCTAACACCTAACATAGTGCTTAGACATAGGGAGTGAGCAGTTGTTGAATGAATGAATGCAAATGCAGATAATACTGCCTACCCTACGTACAAGCCTGCTTGGGACAGTATCCCTAATTGTTAATGAGAGCTGGTCAGTCTGCTGTGGCCCATGAGAGTGGTTCTTATGGATACAGGTAGCCCTTAATTCTCCCATTTACTAGCTCTGTGACCCTGCAGAGTTGCTTAATAACTCTGATTTGCATTTTCTTTATCTATAAATGGAAATAATAATAACTACTTTATAGGGTTTTATAAGGATTGGCCTGTGACCATCATAGTGATGCAGTTAGTGGGCAGTAGTTACTCAGTAGGTAGTGGGCACAACATTGGTCCTATGTTAATGAATAAGAGAAATAGTTTAAGGAATATATAGAAAGTATCAGAAAATTCACACATGTGGAAACACTACATTCTCTGATAGATTGTAGCAGTAGGTGTATTGCCATTAGCCCATAATCCTCAGAATATCCAGTATTTCCTGATTATGTCTGTGATGGGTTGTATCGTGTTAGGTTCATTCTTGTTTTTAAGAGGATTTTGGGGGCAATGTGCCTGGGTGGCACAGTCAGTTAAGTGTCTGACGTCGGCTCAGGTCATGATCTTGGGGTCCTGGGATCAAGCCCCACATGGGGTTCCGCATTAAGGCAGGCAGTCTGCTTGTCCCTCTCCCTCTGCCTCCATCCCCATCCCCATCAATCTCTCTCTCACTCTCTCAAATAAATAAAATGTTAAAAAAGTAAAAAGGACTTTTGGGAGTATGATTATGTATTCCTAAATAGTTAAATTGTATTAAGACTTAAGCCTTTTAATTTTAAAATGTCTTAGAATGCCCTATCACTTGCGTCTGAGTTACAGTCAGCAAGTGACAATATTCGAAATCATCCTGGATTTTTGGACCACTGTGTTCATGGATAATGTTTATGGATTTAGATTATTCTGAATAGTAGTTACAGTTCTTTCTGCCCAGAGTCCCAGGCCTCCCCTGTGCAGTGGATGCTTTACCAGCCTTTTCTGACAAGAGCATATTGCCATATAAGTGAAAAGAAAAGAAAACATGTTATTACAGGAATAATTTTTAATTTTCTCTAATTTACGTATTTAAAAATTCATTTGGGCACATTTGATACTTCAAACTATTTACAGGGACATGATCCATGCTATCATGTTAAACCTTGCTTCTCATTTAAATTGTTTTACTTTCATCTTGGCTGTACGGCCCTGACTTCTGACTTTCATCCCAAGGAGTTTGTTTTATATAATTGTTTGCATTCATACAAATGTTTGTGGAGGGGGATGCCTGGCAGGCTCAGTTGGGACTCGTGATCCCAGTTTTGTGAGTTCGACCCCCACATTGGGTATAGACAATGCTTTTAGAAAAATAATAAAATCTAAAAAACAAAACAAATGTCTGTGGAGAAAGATGCAAAACTTTCTAGTGATTGGTTGATATACTTTATTACAGGCTCAGCAAAACAGTCCATCCTCTACGGGATCTGGCAACACAGAGCATTCCGGCAGCTCCCAAAAACAGATCTCCATCCAGCACAGACAGACCCAGGTAGGTCGGTGATCAATATACAGAGGCAAAGATGTGCTTAGGAATAATTGCTAACCACATACAAAATCTATGAGTCCTCTTTTTGTCTTTCTTTTATTTCTCCAACTTTACCTCATTATTTGTGTGTATTATACTCAGAGCTTGCATTTTGAGTATTAAAGTCTTTTGGAAGGTGCTTTAACTTTTTGAGGTGTTTCTTTACCAATCTGGTGTGTTGCAGAGAAATCCTTATACTGTAGCATGGTATTGAGTGAGGAAAGAGCACTTACTGTGGAGACCTCTAGGCCTGGGTTGAAATCCTGGCTCTGCAACTTACAGTATCTTTTTGGGCCTCAGTTCTTGAATGCAAATTATCTGTAAAATGTGGTTGGTTATCTAGTTCTCTCAGACAATGTATACAAAATGCTTAGTAGGGCAATGCTTCTAATGCACTTCAGTGAATGTGAATTCCCTACTTTATGAAAGTAGTTCATTTATTCCTTGTACCTCCTTATTTGACGAGACCTAGCTAGACTCCTTTAACATGTGGCACACCAACATAATTCCCTCCTTAAAGAGTTTTCAGAAACTCTTTAACTTAGGGAATGTTGTGAACATTCAAAGTTAGTATCTGAAAAGGATAGTGGATACATCCTCCGTTCTGTAGTGTTGAACTAGCCAAATAGTACACTGTGTTTTCTTGAAGTCTCTTGGCAGCGTGTTGCCTTCAAGACAAGATGCTTGGCAATCTAGGAGAATTTCTTTAATTTTAAGAGCTATACAACCTTCAGGAGCAGATTTTAATTTTATTTGAATGAGAGCTTTTGGATAGTTGAACAGACTTGATTCAGAAAACCATTTCTCCCCTTCTTATTGTTCTTTGATTCCACTAGGTGGCGTATTAGTTCTTTAGAGATTTGGGTCCTCTCTCCTCTGAACTCCTTTTCTATTCAAAGTTAGTTTCATTTCTAGAGTAGTATGTTTCTGTATTGCTCAGTGCACAATCATTTGAGAATTCATGTATTTGATACCAGAGTTAATATGTATTTGAAGTGCAGGTGTAGCAAAATATAAGGCTTAAATAGGATGAGGAAAGCGATTTAATTTCTTTAGCCATGTGGTTCCAGGCTATCTATGTTTGCAAGTACTTTTTTCCCCCAGAAAAGTAATGAGAAAAGTATAATGACATGTAATATTTTGAGACTAATCTTAATTTGTTTTCTCTTTGTATAGTCTGACCTCACAATAGAAAAAATATCTGCACTAGAAAACAGTAAGAATTCTGACTTAGAAAAGAAGGAGGGAAGAATAGATGATTTGTTAAGAGTAAGTATTAAAATGTGGTAAGAGATTTTACGACAAGCACTGATTGATACTACGTATATTTGGATTATGCACATATTATCATAATTATTGTCACCAAATAACAAATAATAAACATTTGGATATTTTCCTTTAATCTGAGGGAATCTGAATAGGAACTAGGATCAAACCGATATTCTTTTTTTTTTTTTTTTTTAAAGATTTTATTTATTTATTTGACAGAGATGGAGACAGCCAGCGAGAGAGGGAACACAAGCAGGGGGAGTGGGAGAGGAAGAAGCAGGCTCATAGCAGAGGAGCCTGATGTGGGGCTCGATCCCATAACGCCGGGATCACGTCCTGAGCCGAAGGCAGACACTTAACCGCTGTGCCACCCAGGCGCCCCCAAACCGATATTCTAAGTTCTGTCTTTAAATTGGAAATCTTATGTTTAGGATTTTAATATTTAAATATACACTAGAGAAATAGATATATGGAGTATTGTGTTTCATCTGGAACTGTGAGAAACAACATAAAATATTGTTTTTTTATTCCAGAGAAATTACATTCTTGTATTTTTAAAACTATTTCACAGGTACTTTTCAGCCCTACATTTGCATTTTGTGTCTTTTATAAGTATTTGTCTGAAGGTTTTTGTGCTTACAAGAAAAACTTCAAAAATCCCTAATCTGGAATTTAAAAGATACTTCTAGGAAATACAGCATGATATTTTAAAAATAAATTTTTAATATGCAGTTTAGCATATTGACTAACCCATTCTCTAAAAATCTTTGTTTTTTATTATAAAAGCAGTATATGTTCTTTATAATGAGTTTAGAGAATACTGAAAAATACAACACCCGTAATTCCTTTAACCGAGTAAAACATTTGTTACATTTCCCTCAGTAATTTCGAGCCATTTGCGGCATACACACACACACACACACACACACACACACACACACACACACATATATAAGTGCATGTATAAATTAGTCTTACTGATCTTAAATAAAATTAATTAACAATTTAATCTTCTGCAGTGATTTAGAAGGTGTAGGTGTGATCATCATTTGTACTAATGCAGTAGTTTTCCAGCTGGCTCCATGGGGCCCTGAAGGTTCTGTTGGAGGAACCTCCAGGGCTCCCATGACACAGCTGGGTGCAGATCTGCAGGTTTTCTTTCTTGTTGGGTAAGACTGTTTGAAGAAAGGATTTTGTTTATTAACAATAATAGTAATGTTTATTAATAAAGATAATAAAAGTCACTGTATTTGTGATTATCTCGCTCCAGAAGATTTTACCTCTATTTCTGTAATTATCAAAATATAATAAAAAGTAGTGTATTTGACTCCCTCCTATAAAACCTGGAATTGAGCACATATCTAAACCATATGCCTGGTCTGAGTAACATCTGATGTTTTAGACTATCATCATTCATTATTTTAATATTTTAGATAAGAAGAAGTCTTACATTATAGTTTTATGACCTAATTTACAGTAATTAGTTACACATGTTAAACTTATTCGCAGTACATTTTTTTCATCACAGTTTTTGTCTTCTTACTTTCAGTTGACTGGAATACATTTTAAGTAATTATTTTTCAAGGAGGATATATCAGTGTTAAGTTTTTTGTTTCCTTGTACATCTGAATTCTTTCTCTTGCCTTCCCATATAAAAGGTATTCTTTTTGTGTCCTAACCTGTTAGCCTTCTCCTCTCACCTTATTGTAACACATACATACACATGTGTGTGCACCTTTTACATTTTCTGTTTTTTTTAGCATTTACTATTTCTGAGAAGACTGTGACCAAAGGAACAAACACTGTAATCTGTTTTCTGTGATGATTATAGGCGGTCTCTCCCCTTATTTTATATTTCAGAAAATTTTGCCAGGGTACATCTATACATGGGTCTCTAAATTTTTATTCTGAAAATGTGTGGTTATGCTTAGTTTTTGCCTCTTTCTGTCTTACGTTGGCCTCTTCCTTGGTTTCTGGTTTGAATCCCCGATCTCTTCCCTTTATTTCTATCACTTCAAGTCTTATTTAATATGATTGACCTTCTTTTCTGAATCTCATTAAACATTAGTCTGTCTTCCTTATATTTTCTGCTGTTTACTGTATCTTATGTCAATTTTGATTCTATTATTTACATTTTTAGTGTACTTGCTTTTTTCCCCTTACCTAATTCATTTTCTTACTCCACGCTGTACATTCTTTATGGTTTTTGGCTCTGATTTCATAGACACCATGTCTTTTTGTGTTTTATGGAATATGACAAGCTGTATTCTGAAATGTTGTTTTGATTCTTTAGGGAGATCATTTTCATCGTTCTCAAGCTGATGTTCTTTTTCCTTACTCAGAAGTATTTTTTACTTAAGTCTGTTCTTTGGTTGTTTCCTTTACTCCATCTTTCAATGAGGAGAGGCATAGTTAGTACCTACCTTCTGTCTTTCATTGTTAGCATATGTTCTTGCTTGGGGTTGCTCTTATTCCTGTTCTTGTTCATATGGGTGCTGCTTGCATTACCAAGATTTTATTTTTATTTTATTTTATTTATTTTTTAAAGATTTTATTTATTTATTTGACAGAGAGAGCGCCAGTGAGAGAGGGAACACAAGCAGGGGGAGTGGGAGAGGAAGAAGCATGCTCCCTAATGCGGGACTCGATCCCAGGACTCTGGGATTACGCCCTGAGCCGAAGGCAGACACTTAACAACTGAGCCACCCAGGCGCCCCAAATTGCCAAGATTTTAATTAGGTAGATTGTGGGTTTAAAAAGCTCCTAGCCCAATTTCAGTACTGACAGGGTTTTGTCCAGAGAAGCTCTGCTGGACTGAAAAAGGATCATGGGCTCATCATCTTTCGTCACCTGACTCTTAAGATTGAAAAGATGGATTATATGAAAAACTTGAATCCTGACTTAGTATGCTTTTTGAATTTGAAAAACTGTCTGCTTTCATTTTCTGGGAAGCAGTATGCTACCTTTACTCACCATTACCCACTTTCTACTCCCTTGTTTTCTGAAGGTTGTAGTCTTCTCTTTGGCTGTAGAACAATACCAAGGGAATGGAGACGTCAGAAAGGAAGACACCAAAGGCAGTTGCCATATTTTTCAAGTTGATTAGAATTTGTGTTTCTGATCTGGAGGGGCAGGGAGTGAACGCTCCTTAATGTCTCCTTTCAGGCAGGCATGGGTGGTTTGCTGGATTTTTCCATTTTGGTGAGATGTTGGATAAGGCTGCATCAGGAGGCTATAGGCAGGTGCTGTTTTAAACCTGAATACAAAGTTGTTAGTGCTAGAGAACCACAAAAATTTAGAGTTCTTAAAATTTTCTTGTGTTTTGGTATGCTGGGTGGCTCAGTCAGCTAAGCATCTGCCTTTAGCTCAGGTCTTGATCTCAGGGTCCTGGGATTGAGTCCCGCTTTGGGCTTCCGCTCAGCGGGGAGTCTGCTTTTCCCTCTCACTTTCCCTCTGTGCTCTCCCTCCCTCTCTCTCTCTCTCTCTCTCTCAAATAACTAAAATCTTTTTTAAAATGTATTATTTAATTAAGAGAGGGAGAGAGAAAGAGAGTGCGTGCAAGCAGTGCTGGTGGTGCGGGGGGGCGGGCAGAGGGAAGCGGGGGGAGAGAGAGAATCTTAAGCACACTCCACGCCCAGTGTGGAGCCTGAGATGGGACTTGATCTCACGACCCTGAGATCATGACCTGAGCTGAAATCAGGAGTTGGACCCTCAACCGACTAAGCCACCCAGGTGTCCCTTAAAATTTAATTTTTTTTTTTTTAAGTAAGCTGTACGCCCAACATGGGGCTTGAATTCACAGCCCCAAGATCAGGAGTTGGCGTATGCTCTACCGGTTGAGCCAGCTAGGCACCCCTAGAGTTCTTAAAAGTTTAAATAAGCTGTCAGAGATTGAGTCCATACATTTGATTATGGATTTTAAGGGAATCCTCACCTTCCAAAAGGAGATTGAATTTTATGTAAACATTACATAGTCTTTGTCTTACAGTTTCTTTTCTTTTTCTGTTTTTTTTTTTTTTTTTTTAGATTTTATTTTTAAGTGATCTCCATACCCAACATGGGGCTCGAACTCACAACCCTGAGATCAGACATTGCAGACTCTACCAACTGAGCCAGCCAGGCACCCCATAGATTTTTTATTATGAATTAGTCACATTTACCCCAATGTACTTGCACTTTGCCTTTGATAATGGTCCATAGAACTCTATACAAAGAACTGATAGAAATTATACATATGAGTAGAAATTGGAGATGGAAGCTGTTGTACACTGGTCACTTTAAAAACGAAGCTGTTAAGTCTCAAAAATTGTGTATGCTGTTACATCTTCCATTTGTGCTTTTTATGTTTCAGAAACACTTATATCATTTGATTGGGAAATACCAAATCTTTTTTCACAACTCAAGCACATTATTATAAAGTAGCATTTATTTGCTGAAAGAGTAGAGATCTTTTGTTAATACAAGAATAAGTTTAAAAATTGCAAGTCAAAATTGACCTTGGGTTAGTGGTTCTTCCCTTCTCTGTTATTGTAGGAGGTTTGACTTTTTCAAAGTATTTAGCCCATCCTTCTGACCACAGCTGAATTAACTGTGTATTTACATTCTGGCATTCTTGAGAACCAGGACCTCGTATTCATCTTGTTTGTTAGTTCTGTCTTATGTGGGCACGGGTGTGCCTGGCTTCTCTGGTAAGAAACATTTATGTAAATTTATGTCTCTTTCTCTGTGGAAATAAGAATAGAAAAACAAAGAGCAATTGAACATAAGAATGTTATGTGGTTTTTTAAAAATTCTGTAATTTTTTGTGTTTAATTCTCCTTTGTAAGTATTCTGTGAGTGCTGTAAAGTGCTTAATCACCTTCTGAATGTATTTTAAACATTTCGTTAATTGTAGGTTTTTTATTTTGCGTCAGTTTAGTTATTATATATGAGAGACTAGATTTACCTATAGCTGCCTTTTGAGAGGAGTAAACTATGGTCAGTAGAAAAACATGCCCGCTTGTAGTAACAATTCAGCTTTTCTCAATAGATAAGTTTGTGAAGAGAGACTGAAGGAATAAAGTATTTGTTTTTTAAATCTAGTTACTCTTAGCTCTTTGAACCTTAATTTTGCTTTTGATTGAGCAATAAGAAATTATGTTTGGACTCCCTGAAAGCTGCTTTTGTATTAATCTATCTTCCTTGGAGCTAATTTAAAAACCGTTTTCCCTTGAAGGCCAACTGCGATTTGAGGCGGCAGATTGACGAGCAGCAAAAGATGCTAGAGAAGTACAAAGAACGATTAAATCGGTGTGTGACAATGAGCAAGAAACTCCTTATAGAAAAGGTGAGTGTCGGGATCCCCTCCCTCCTTGGGGGCTTTGTACTGTCACTTTGCCATTGCTCAATAAACTTTGCTTTGTTTCCCGCCCAAAAAAGAAAAGAAAAGAAAAGGTGAGTGTCGTGGTGGCCTGAACCCTGCATCTCCAGATGCTCAGGGTGTGGCATTGCTGTAGCTCCTTACTCCTTACCTGGGATGAAAATATGTTAAAGTAGGGCTTTTTAGGAGAAGACGTCTTATGATTTGACCATCAGAATTCTTTCTTACATGGACACTTGTCCAAGCATCCAGAGTGATCATTTGGGGCATTGTTTCTGGTCGTGCCTTGCTTGGAGTGTGATGTTGATTGGACAGGGACAGCGTGGCCTACTTGAATTTATTTGCAGTGTCTCTCTCCTACATTCTTACATTCATCCTGTCATTTGAAGTGCATATCCTATTACTATCGCAGACATTTAACAATAGCTACCCTTCCGTTTTAGAGACGGTATTTGGAGTAACTTACATATATAATAATGTGATAATTAAGTGCTTTTTGTGCTTTAAAAAAATTAAGTTTGACATATACTTACGTGCGACTACTTTAATTGGCTGATGTTTCCTTTGTTATAGTAATTGATTAGTTGTGACTTGACTTTAATTGTTATTAGTAACTATTTCTTGAAAGTTTTATTATAGCCCTAGTACATATTAATCTTCTATTGGAATATAGCAGCGCTGCTAATGAAATAAATTATTATAAGCCAGAGGTTTCCCACAGATTGGTGATTACTTCTGCTGAAATCTTTGGAATGCCATTAAGAAGACAGGGAGCATTGGTAAAAGGGAAGTAGGTTATTTTAGTGATGTCGAAGATACTGAGGAGAATGTTGTTTCAGCTTTTAATTCATCAATTTTATAGACAGGAAACCACTTTTTTCCATTAATACAGAGAACATATTTAAAGTTTTAGGGTACTTCCTGAAGACCATGTAGGGTCAGCCAGTTGTACTAAACTTGGATCAGTAAAGTACAGAAAGTAAACACCATGCTATATCTCTGAATTCTCATCAGAGAATAAGGTTCTTTTCTATTTGTCCTTTCCCCTAAGTCAAAACAAGAGAAGATGGCGTGTAGAGATAAGAGCATGCAAGACCGCTTGAGATTGGGCCACTTTACCACTGTTCGACATGGGGCCTCTTTTACTGAACAATGGACAGATGGTTATGCTTTCCAGAACCTTATCAAGTAAGTGAATGCAGTGAGTAAATTGAAGTTGAAAAGTTGCTCTAAGTTTTCTGTAATTGTAGTCATTAAAAATTCTAGTTGTGGTAGTCTTTCAGCTTTAGTCCCTACATATGTAAAGAAACGTAGGGAATGAGGTGAAGTCCTGGAAAAAAATGACACAAGTAATCAGAGAAATACTAAATGAGTTCTACATTAAACTTTAAAAGAATCAGAATTAGGGGTGCCTGGGTGGCTCAGTCGGTTAAGCATCTGCCTCTGGCTCAGGTCATGATCCTGGAGTCCCAGGATGGAGCCACACCTTGGGCTCCCTGCTTAGGGGGGAGTCTGCTTCTCTCTCTCTCAAATAAATTAATAAATAAAATCTTTTAAAAGAAAAGAATCAATTGCTCAAGTTAAGAAAAAATCTAGAACTTATCTTTTGAATTATGTAATGGATTTTCATGAGGAGTTAGCATATAGAAAAATGAAATGGGCAAGGACCTAAGAAAGAATGTCCTGAGTTAGGTATAAAACAAAGTAAAACCCTAGAAGAACCCTGTAGGATATGCCGCTGAGGCCCTTTTTAAGGAGACGGTGTCCAGTCATTTGAGACAGTGGCTCCCTTAAAGGCAGGGACTGAGCCAGTGGTCAGGCTGGGAGCCAGCCACAGTGTGTGTCTGTCAGCAGCTTGGGACCTTGAGCACTCTTTCACTTTATCATAACTTCAGTTTGAAACATTTAAGTATTTACTTCAAGGAGGGAATTAACATTTAAAATCCTAAAATTCCGGGCACCTGGGTGGCTTAGTCGTTAAGCGTCTGCCTTCAGCTCAGGTCATGATACCAGGGTCCTGGGATCGAGCCCCGCATCGGGCTCCCTGCTCAGTGGGAAGCCTACTTCTCCCTCTCCCACTCCCCCTGCTTGTGTTCCCTCTCTCGCTGTGTTTCTCTCTGTCAAATAAATAAAATCTTTAAAAAAAAAAAAAAATCCTAAAATTCCAACTGTGTAAATAGCTAATACTAGTTTTGGACTTAAAAAATATGTATATCTTTAGGTTATAGTGTCTTTTGGTATATCTTTTTTTGTTAGATTATTTCCATCTGAGACTGGGGGTAGGGCATTGTGTTTCTAATCGTGGGCTTGCAAACATTTGATCTGCAGGTCACTGTGAGTTGGAGGGTTCCATAGACTGCTTTTCCTTTTTTCCTTGCTGAAGTAACGTACTGAGCAGTAATTGGAGAGTGTTGGGACTCCTTTAATAGTAATGAAACATAAAAAAATAACAAATTTATACCTGAAATAAAGTACAGATATTGATCTTATTAATAATGCTAACCTCTGGATTGCACATGAGCAGCCACTGTTTTACATGTGAGTTATTACCCTCCACTTGGCTTAGGTATGTCTTTGCCTCACACACGTACCTTGAGTTTGTATAATTTGGTGTGGTAAGAGGCTAGCTGTTGAGTCAAAGATACAGTACCCAGGAGGAAAAACAAAACCTTTTGAGTTAAGCCGTGTGCCAGAAGCTCAGAATGACATCCACTCGAAGTGCTAAGCATAGGTGGCTGGGGAGGGCAGAAATGCACCAGGGCAGTGGAAATGGCTGCCACATGGAGGCTTGACACCCTGACCAGGACGTGCAAATTGCCCTGAAAGTGGCACACCATCCAGTTTCATTAGAATGGCACCCAAAGATATACCCCCAGTACTGGCCAAAGCCACCTAGTGCTTCGATTGAGTCCCAGATGTGATAGTGACTGCTGCCAGTTTTTGACAGTGGTTACTCTTTAGATGGCTGTCTGTAAAATGTCTAAAGACTTTGACTGAAAATGATAGTGTGTTTGTATAGAGATATAAAATGTAATTACTTTTTTTAAAGAAGTGCTCACAGTCTTAGCTGATAGCAATATTTTATCTTTTTACTCTGTAAGCAGCCCCCGAGGCCCAGAAGGTTCTGGAAATCATACACAGAGTACAAAATGGTGACTTTGCTGTAGAGCCATCAGAGCAGTTGGGACTGTCTAAATGAGATCCTTAACTAGGGATTGTTCCTCCTAGGTCGATAGCATTTTTTCATGGTTTTAGGTGATATAAATTACAGAACAGCCATCTCTTTTTCTTGGGAAACTATTTCTGGCTAGTGTCTACTAGAGTTTCACTTTAATAAATTAATTCCCTTTCATTTTTAATGCAGAAGTTGAGATTCTTCAGTTGTAAAGGCTGTATTTGATGTCCTCATAAATGATTATTTTCTGTGTATAACAAACTCCATGATACATAATTTGGGGGTGAAGTAGCTGAACACCAGGTAGCAGTGTTAGGTTTTATGGGAAGAGACGAACCTCAGAACATTTAAAAATTAGATAATCAAATACAGTCTAAACAGGACCCTCAGTGCAGTTTTTTGGTTTTTACTTTGTTTCTCTGCTCTTTCCAAGTGATCTTTATTAATTCCCTAAAATAGGAGATTAACAGCTAGTAGGAAAGCATACCAAAATTGTATTCTCTTTTGGCCAGGTTAGCAATTTTTTCCTTTTCCAAGTATGTTTGAACCTGTTGAAAAAGTAATTCTGAGATTGTAGTTATGTTACATGTTGTGGTTATTCAGTACACTCTTTCTAATATGAGTAAGTCTTAAAGTCTCAGTCAGTGGCAAGGCAATAAAAAATTTGTTATTGATGAGGGGTATGGTTTTCATGTTTTATTAAACAGATGTAAATTTCACCATTAAATACTGAGCCAAAGTGTATGCTGGCCTTGGGTCAAGATTTCTGAAACACAAAGCTCAAACAGATGACGTGAAGGATGTAGAATATATTAGGCAATTAGAGAATTTGGGGGGTGGTAAATTCTATCATACATTTACACATTTAGTGACACAAGTAAACTCTAGGGAGAGGAAGATATGTAAAACTTTGGGTTAGAATTGGAGGAAACCCCATTCAGGACAGAAAGGAGATCCTTGTTGCTGAAGTCAAGAAACTGCCCTTGACTTCAGACAAATGAAAAGTCTGTCACTTTATGAAAACCACTGATTTGCACAAAATCACCATTAGGCAGGAGAAACAGTATTGACAGGATAGATGAGGGGTTTGGGTTGTGGGAGTTGGCTAGTCTGCAGAGAGCAGAACTGGCTGGGCCGCCGCTCAAGTCCAGAATCTGCAGATTAGAAGAGCAGACTGGAAAGTCTAGATGCAGAGTGGTTAGTGCACTCCTCAAAGGTCCTGACTTTCCAGTTAGGTTCCTATGATGCTTTCCTCAGACAGGGAAGAAATTCTTTATTAAGATTTTGTTTATATTGAAATAACATTAAAGTAATGGGATTTGACCTGTATACAAAATTGTGGTCATGTAAGATATGAATTCTCAGCAGGAGTAAATTAAACTTCCTAGCATTGTAATGGTAGTCCAGGTATTTATTCTGGTGTATAAGGAATTATAGAAACCCAGGGGTGTTTTTTTTTGTCTTTTAGGTAGGCTCCATGCCCAGTGCGGGGCTTGAACTCATGATGCTGAGATCAGGAGTCTAATGCTTAATCGACTGAGCCACCCAGGCACCCCCAGAATCCCATTTTAAAGTGATTTCTTGAGAACCATCTGATTCTTGGTCACATGAACCATGATGAAAAATAACTCTTGGTTGATTCTATAAATGACAGATCTCCCTTGGGTGTCCATACCATTTTACAGTAGATACAGAACATGAAATTTGGGGAATCTTTAAAAATTCTTATCTGGGATATTCAGGAGCTCTCTATAGATCACTGCTAATTTTTTCTTTTTTTCTTTTTTTTTTGGTTAAAAGGATGTTCTTGCTTACAGTATTGTCCTTATAGATATGGGAGCATAAATTGTGGGCATCTACCCTGGAATATGGTCTTGTTTTTCTGGTTGCCATTCTTCCAAGGAAAATACACTGAGTGTAGGGAAGGTCAAGAGACTGACTACTAAAGTGTTCAGGGAAGAGGGTTGAATAGATTTCATTTGAAAATAGGTTAAAAACTTAGATTCCATTATTCTGCAGAAATGAAGGTGGATCAAGAAAAGGAGGTGGGAGAAGCATGGTAGAGAAGGAGAAGGGAGCTAGCATTTGATTCTCAACTAGGGTAGGTGATTTAAAGATTTTAGTCTTTTAAATGGTCAATCCCAAATCTTGGTATATTTTTAGTATGCCAGGTCTCCAAACCTTAATATCTGTTAGGCATACACAAGAGAAAGTGGTTTTCTTATACTGGTATTTTTACTGACTCCTAATTTGCAAATGGGTTTATTATAGAAAATTCAGACTTATTAGGAAATCCTCTAATGATGATGGTGTAGCGATGTCTGGAGAATCTTTATATATGTTTTTTTATGAATTCATTTTATGTCGCATTCCCTAAGGAGTTTTTTACAAGTTGCAAGGCCTCATTGTGCTATCTCTGAATGTACTTGTTTTTGAAAAACTTAGTTGAGGGGCGCTTGAGTGGCTCAGTCAGTTAAGGGTCCTGGGATAATGAGTCTCACATCAGGCTTCTTGCTCAGTGGGGAGCCTGCTTCTCTTTCTCCCTCTGCAGCTCCCCCTGCTTGTACTTTCTTGCTCTCTCTCTGACAAATAAATCAAATCTAGAAAGAAAGAAAGAGAGAGAGAGAGAGAGAGAGAGAGAGAAAGAAAGAAAAAGAAAGAAAAGAAAGAAAGAAAGAAAGAAAAAGAAAAAAGAAAGAAATTAATTCTTCCTTGAGTCAGAAAGTAAGGTTGCAATGGAAATTGAATATTGTTCCTGCCAACTTTCCTGGTCTGAGAATGATCATAATTACTGTCTTAAAGTACAGACTCATTCCAAAAAAAACCTTTGTCGTCAGTTATTTGACTTTTCAACTAGAAGTTAAAATCAAATCTCTACTTGATTTAAAGGGGCTTGTTTTTTCTGAAGTCTATCAAATACATAGGCATCAAGATATTTGTGTTTATTCTGCAACCATGTTACAATTTTTTGACCTTCTTCTGTGCAACATCTTTTCTATCTCTAGGCAGCAGGAAAGGATAAATTCACAGAGGGAAGAGATAGAAAGACAACGGAAAATGTTAGCGAAGCGGAAACCTCCTGCCATGGGACAGGCCCCTCCAGCAACCAACGAGCAGAAACAGAGGAAAAGCAAGACCAACGGAGCTGAAAATGAAACGTATGTTCTCTATTAACGTGAACTGTGAGATACTGCACTCTCCCCCCAAATACCGATGTCCTGTTGAGTGCCACTGGACAAAATGATACATTATGGGGATTTCCAGAGCATTAGCTTTCTTTTTAGTTACATTAATGGATTTATTCACAACTTATATATAAAAACCATGTAAGATTAATTCATTTTCTTAGTCCTGATCTCATTTAGGTATTTCCGAATGAGCGGGAGAAATAATGTCGCTTACCTTGATGTCATGGTCTTTGGCCACTCTTGTAACAAATGTGGTGTCACCGTAGTAGTCATATGATACACTAGTTGCGTATGTGTGGTTCTGGGTTCTGGCACATTGGTATCATCTCGTGGGGATTACCTACATATTACTGTGCATTACTTACCTATTTAAAATATGTTCTTTTGCCTTTATGTTTTCTTATCAGTTCTCAAAAACATACTAGCCCATGAGCCATCGCAAGTATAATAATATTTGTACTACACCATTGTTAAAAGCCCATGACATCCCATTCCAGTGAGAAGGATGGCTTAATGCCAGTACTCACTCCATACATACCCGATGTGTCGGGGAAGCCTCTTCCTTGACATTCATTTAATAAATCTGTGTTAAATGTTCTGGAGACTGGGGATACAGAGCTAAAGGATACAGCCCTAGCCCTAGAAGCTCAATGGTTTATTTAGGGGAAATGAACAGATGAATAAACTAATAATTACACTTAGTATAGTGATAAAAATACACACAGTAAATAAGCTTGGGAAGCATCTTCATTCTTATAAATAAATATTTTAAAACTAGACTCTAAATTTAAAACATTTCCTTTCAGAAAGTCCAAGTAGGAGCCCAGATTTGAAAGATTTTCTGGGCAAATGCTGTACACATTAATCTGATCATTGTCTTCTTTTGCTGTCACTCCCGTATTTTGTGAAGGGACTCTCTCTCCAGTATTACTTGAAAATTATCAAATGCTAGTGCATAAGACCATTGGCTTAGGAGTAATAGAAGGCACAGGCTGTTTCCTTGCCAGAGAACAATAATTAGAATGCAGTCCAGGCCAGTAGTGTGTCAGTAAGCAGTTGCCATCTGGAGTCCTGTGTCAAATCCAGACTAGAAGGCTTTCAGTCCAGTTTTTAATTAGAGTATCTGTGACTTGGCTCATTCCTTTGGCCAGAAGCCAAAAACATTCCTCTGGAGCCTTAGAGTGAGTCACATTATCATTCCTGGTATCGAACCTATTTCAGGCAGGGAGAGTCCCTAGCTATGATTTTTCATTTCTCCCTTTTTTACTGGTGTGATATAGATTAATTGGTGTAAGTATGTCTGTCACTGTAAAGAGACAGGTGTAACAGCCGTAGTGGATACGTTTCTTCTTGTTATTCTTTTTATTTTATTTTAGTCAGATCTCAGAGGCTATTTCGTAGCCCTGCCTGGTTGATAGAATAGCTGTTTCTTTCTCCTGCTATTTAGGATAGAAGCTTTGAGGTGTATGTGTCTACTTCTAGAGTGTGGAGAGAGTGAGGTTGGAGGAGTGAGCTGTCACTTCTTAAATGTTCATCCTTAAGATGTAAGGGTGCAGTTGGGGTAGGTGGAACACAGAATAAGTGATCACCCATCAAGTCAGCCCTCTGAGAATTGTGTTTAAATACCTTTTTACAGTTTATGGATTATTTCACATTCTCATTTAATGGGCACAGCAGCTTCGTTAGATGGGGATCATTACTCGCTGCATTTTTAAGAAACTAAGACTTAAGTTTAAGTTGCTTGTCCAAGATCACATGGCCAGTGGCCTCAGTTGCACTTTGAACCCTAGACCCTCAGACTCCAAATCCTGGACTCTTCCACCAAGTCATTCTTCTCCTTGTTATTATAGTAGCAAAGTCTAAGAGTTATCAGAAATCGTCAAATCCATTGGCTTATTATTTTTCCCTTCAAAAAAAAAAAAAAACTTAGGCATATAATTTTTGTCTACCTCTCCCAGTGGATTTTCATCTGAGATTGTATGGACAAAACTCATTTCATAAATAACATAAAAATATAACTCATTTATTTTTCTCATTTTTTCTGGCTTTGCAGTCCTTTCTTGTCATATCTGATAAATCACAGACGTTTTCTCTTGTCAAAGGATTGCAAGATAATTTTAGATATTTTAACAGAGAGACTGAATATACCATATAACGTGCTTTGGCATTTCTCTTTTTAATAGGCACGCTACGATTTCAAATAATTTATTGGGATTTCTACCATTATCTTCCAGGTTAACATTAGCAGAATACCATGAACAAGAAGAAATCTTCAAACTCAGATTAGGTCATCTTAAAAAGGTAAGTGTAAAGAGAAAAATATGTCTGGAGAAATTATTTTACATGTGGTATTGGAGCACATGTCATGGTTTGACATACCTGCAGAAATCTTGAGCTAGTTAAGCTCACTCTCACATCCAGTATTTATTTTTATTTATTTATTTGTTCGAGAGAGAGAGAGAGAGAGAGCACAAGCGGGGGGAGGAGCAGAGAGAGAGGGAGAGTGAGAGAATCTCAAGCAGACTCCCCGCTCAGCACAGAGCCTGACTCAGGGCTCAGTCTCAGGACCCTGAGATCATGACCTGAGCCGAAATCAAGAGGCAGAGAGGCTCAGGAGGTGGAGGCTAAACCGGCTGGCCACCCAGGCACCCTGCCCCTCTTGTATTTCTAATGATGGAATGTCTTTCAGTTTTTGAGTCAACTCCAGCCACCCAATGGGGGCACTTTTTCAACCAATGATGTTCCAATAGATAATTCTGTATATGTCATAAAGCTTCATAAGCAGTTATCCTCATAGTAAAAATTAAATAGACAGTACTAGCAGATGGTTCAGATTTGATATGAAAACTCTTAGGATATTTTAAATCACATAGTAGCTCTTACCTCTCATCTGAACTGGCTAAGAAAAGAAGGTCTTGTACCAGCCATATCGTAACACAAAGGCACCCACATAAAAATTCTTACTGACAGTGTTCACAGAGGCCTCTTGGATGTAGATTGCTCATCTCCTAAAGTTAGCAGCCCATACATTTTTGGTAGATGCTGCTTATGGTCATGATGGTCGATAAGCATTTAATAAACTGCTGTTGGTGTGTGTTTGTCTTTCCCACTGGGTTCTCCGATCTTGTTAAGTCAGTGGAACTTAAGGCACCAAGCATGATCCATACTTACAGAGCAGAACCAGATAGAGAATCTGATTTTTGTTAAAAAAAGAAGAAGAAGAAGATGATTGTGTGCTTATATGTAAATACAGAGAACATTTCTGGAAATTTACACAAGACACTTAACAGCAGTTTCATCTGGGGAATGGGCATGGTGGAGAGGAGGGATGGGGGAGCAGAGGGCTTTTTTCTTACTTGTATTTCTTTGTATGGTTTGAATTTTATTTAATATTTGCTGTGGGCTTGTTTTTTATGATTAAAATTCTAGCTCTTAAAAAAATCTTTTTCAATTCAAAAGAAACATTTTCCCTTCGTTTTTCAAAAGAGAAATGTCTGCTGTTTTGAAATGAGATTCTGAGAAGTTAGTGTCCTGTGTTCTGAGCTATTTCTTTCCTTTTCACTTTAGGAAGAAGCAGAGATCCAGGCAGAGCTGGAAAGGCTAGAAAGGGTTAGAAATCTACATATCAGGGAACTAAAAAGGATACATAATGAAGATAATTCACAGTAAGCAACTTGGGGGTATGTTGGGTTGGAAACTACTGTACACTTTGACATGAATGGTCAAGAATGAGGTTTCTGCTTACTATAAATTGGGTAAATGATTCCACGGTGTATTTTAGCTCTATTGCAAGGTATAATACGGTCTGTGAACACAACTATGATTTGCTTTAGGTTAAATATATATAAATATATTAAGATTTATATGTTAAATAGTATCTATACATGTATTACAGTGCTTTTACACAAGTAGAGGTCACTAAAACAGTATAGCTTTGCAGTTGTAAGTGGTTGGCATACATTGTATATTCAGATTCCTGCAGAGCCTTGCTGAATGGAAGCATGGGTGACAGTGTGGTGTCGTGGAAGGTTACTGGGTTGAGATGGCACTGGTTTTGGAATGACCTTTAAGGGCCATTTGGGCGTTGAGATTTTAAACAAGACTTTCAGGGTCAGTGCGTTAATTGTAGATGAATGCCCACCTTTTTTATAAGTCCTTCAGAGGATTGCAGCTGAGAAGTAGATTAAAGTGGGAAGTAGGTTCGGTCCATAATCTCTTCCTTCCCACGTTTTTCTGACTCCGAAAGGTGATTTTTTTTGGACATAGCTGTAGCTTCTGTATTTTTGTCTGGCCAGTGTGAGCCGTGGCCTTTTCTTCCTGTGAAGTGGCAGGCAGCAGCGGTTCCCATGACTGGGCTCTCTGCGTGTGTCAGGCACAGTGCCACGTGCCTGATGCTCTCATCTCATCTTCGCAGTGGCCCAGTGAGACTCAGCCTGACCAGGGACCTGTAACTATGTGACCCAACAGCTCCAGAGCTAACCGCCACACACTCATGTCGCCTTTCTCTACAAGCATGTCAGTTTCTCAGAATTAGAATAGTTTCAGGATTAATAGTGGGGCTGTTTAAGATCAGGAATTAGGTAGACATATTTGTGAAACTATTTTTGCCAGCATCTCTCCTTTCTTCATCTTATTGTTAGAAAACAACACAAGGTGGAATCCTCTGGGGGAAACAGTTACATCGTGAAACTGTCTTAAAGAGAGACCATGAATGCACATAGGACATGTGACTTCCTTAATAATCGAATCCATTTGTAAGGCGCTGTGAAATATCTTGGGACTTTATCGTATCCGTTTTGGAATGGTGGGAACATGTGACTCTTGACTACTTTGGAGGGAGTGGGTAGCACAGTTTGAAAATCCCCGATCCGGTGGAGTCTGTACCCCATCCTCTTACAGCAAGTGGATGGTGATGGTAGTTGCCCAGCTACCTTTCAGAAGGGGAGGAAGGTCAGCAAAGGTCACAGGTCCAGTTGTGGCCTGTGCCTTGTGGCTCTACAGCCAGTGCTGTCCGTTGTCGTCATGTGGTCTCCCTGCCCCGGATGGCTCACTTCGCGTTCACTCGCTGCGTCCGTGTGGTTGCCGAACTAGCAGCAGCCGCTGTAACCATGTGTGTAGCATGTGAGAGATTTACGGGAGATTGTGTAGTCCTGAAACTCAGGATATTCTGTGTTCTCTGTTTCCCCAGATTTAAAGATCACCCAACGCTCAATGACAGATACTTGTTGTTACATCTGTTGGGTAGAGGCGGTTTCAGTGAAGTTTACAAGGTAAGTGTAAGAAACTGGGCACAGAGACGAAGGATTGAATCTTGGTTATCACCAACTTGGAGAAAGTTAGGAATCATGGTAATTGTGGGTTGTACCTATTTGTTAAAATTCAGAAACTTTTAGAACCTGTATCTTTGGAAGAACTGCTTCCAGTAAACTTACGTGACTAAGGCAGGATCCAGTAGTTTGCCCTATTTTCAATTTGAAAAAAAAAAAAAAAAAAAAAAAAAACCAGGAAGGAAAAAGACTCCTTTCTGGATAGTGAAATGGTGGTGGTTTTTATTCTGGTTCTGTACCTCCTGCCTCACTTACCTTTGTTAGAAATAAATATGTGTCACTTTTATCCTATAATTTTTTTTTTAACAAAATAGATGTGTTAAAGTTAATTCTTACCTGAAAACCTGCTTTTTGTTTTTAAAATGTTCTCGTCTTCTCAGTCGGAGTGCTGAGTAGCTCTGGCGTCCCGGAGGCGTGTCCTGGCTTCATCCGGGCCAGTGACGTTCAGACCGCTGTGCCTCCGGTGGGCTGCAGATCAATAACATGTTCACCAGTCACGACCTCCTTAAGTTTCTGGGTGTTTCTGGCACTGGGCTTTTATCTGCAGAATCCGTTTATTAAATGGTCTTTACTACATGGCCCTGCGAAGTCCCTCCTTCTGAGGTGCGGCCTTCACTGTTGGGATTTACGTTATGCCCTATGAATTTATGTATGGGAAATCTTTTGGACAAAATAATTAGTTTTCATTTCAGATAAAAACAGTAAAAACTAGTTCTATCCCTCACCTTTTTTTTTTTTTTTTTTAAGATTTTATTTATTTGAGAGAGAGAGCACAAGCAGGGGCAAAGACAGAGGCAGAGGGAGAAGCAGACTCCCTGCTAAGCAGGGAGCCTGACGCAGGACTCGATCCCAGGCCCCTGGGATCGTGCCCTGAGCTGAGGGCAGATGCTTAACTGACTGAGCCACCCAGGCGCCCCTATCCCCCACCTTTTATTGTTATAAAAAAAATAACTGTATTTTCCAAAACTGTTGTGCCTATATATGTGTGTGTGTGTGTGTGTGTATTTTTTCATCGAAGTGTAGTTGGCACACAATGTTATATTAGTTTCAGACATACAACATAATGATTCAACAGTTTTCCTTTTTTTAATGTTCATTTTTTACTCTGGTGATATATACATAAAATTTGCCATTTTAACCATTTTAAGTGTACAGTTCAGTTGCATTAAGTATATTCATAATGTGCAACTGCCATCACTATCCACTTCCAGAACGAGAATATTATTTTTAGTGGACTCTTGGGCTTGATTTTCTAGTATATTTTGTGATCTATGTTTGTAAGGGGGACTGGCCCATAGTTGTCTTTTGTGTGTGGGCAGCATTGTCTAGCTTCTGTGTCCTAGTTATCCACAATAAGTTGTGCCTGTATGTATATATATTTTTCCCATGCCCTGGAATGCATTGCATAGGAATTATTGGCTCCTTGAAAGCTAGAGCAGACTCAGAATCCCATGGGTGGATGTCATTGAACAGGAAAACATTTTGACTACCTTTTCAGTTCCTTTTACAAATACTGATTTATTCATATTTTCTCTCCTTTTTTAAGTCTCTTGATAATTTCATTTTTTTGGAAAATCTTTTATTTCACCTTGATTTAAAAATACCGTCCATACCTTAGTTATTTCTCTCTCTTTTTTTAAATGAAATGTTTATTTTTGTATATCGACTGATAGGTCAGAAAGGTTAGTCAGTGGGTTTTTTTTCCCCTCTAAGAATCAACTTTTTATTTTGTTGATCAAGTCTACTGTTTAATTTGGATTTTTCTTTTCATTAACTTTTCCTATTAGTCTTTCCTTCCTTTTACTTTTCTTTGTTTTTGTTTTCATTCTTGAATCATATGCTTAGTTTATTTTTTATTTTTGACGTTTTTTTTCAATTGTGGTAAGAAAAAACCCCGGAATTTACCATCATTAACTGTTTTTGAATGTACAGTTCAGTGGTGTTAGGTGTGTTTATGTTGTCGTGAAACAGATCTTCAGAACTTTCTTATCTTAGAAAACTGAAACTTTACCCATTAATCAACAGCTCTCCTCTTGCCCTCCCCCAGCCCCTGTGAACCACTGTTCTGCTTTCATTTTCTGTGAATTGGACTACTTTCAGATACCTTTATAAATGGAATCACAGTATTTGTCTTTTGTGACTGGCTCAGTTCACTTAGCATAATGTTCTCAGAATTCATGCATGTTGAAGCTTGTGATAGGATTTCCTTCTTTTAAGGCTGAATAATATTCCATTGTATGCATACATACTTCATTTTCTTTATCCATTTATCTGGCAATGAACATTGGAGTTTCTTCCTCTTCTTGTCTGTTGTGAATAGTGCTGCTTTGAACGTGCGTGTGCAGATATCTCTTGGAGGCCTTGCTTTTAATTCTTTTGTCTGTAAACCCAGAAGTGAGACACCTCCTTTTTTAAAACCTCAAAATTCATTCTTGGTGCTTCCCAAGTTGGTAGTTAGTGATTTCTTCATCCTGTTTTTTCCCTAGTGTGTTCCTTAAACCTTTTCACATTCTGGAAATGTAGATGTTTCCTCCAATGTTGTGTACATTCTGTGTAGTTCTTTTGCTCTTCTCCACTCTCCAGAAGCCCTTCTTACATGAGTGGTGGATCACAGTGTCTTGGGTTCAGAAATATGGTGTGGTGGGTAGAGAAAAAGACACTCGTAGGATCATTACTGCTCTTAGAAATTAGGTGCTATTTGATCTGGCTCGTACTGGCTTGAAATGGTCCTCTGCTGTAAAGCCATGACGTTACACAAGCTTGCAGGTGGACTCAGAGTCTAAGAATTTCCATTTCTGTGAGATATTCTGTTTGAATTGTGTGGTTTTTATATTTTAAAAACTATTGGTTTAAATTTAGTATAAATTGGAAATTTCTTTTATAAGCAGCCCTCTCTTGCATCTAGTGCTTTCCTAGAGGTAGCTTACATTTTAAAGATCCGTTGAACAGTAATCATCACTATTCATGGACTTTTCCTATGCCTGTTACCTTCATCTGTTCCTACAGCATGGAACCTGGCAGATGGATGGTCATAGTGTTAGAACTGAAGTATTAAGTTTCTCCTCTGAACTTGAAAAACTAAGAAAAACTATTCATTCTAAAGGAATCCCTCAATTAATTCTTTTGTATAAGAGAAATTTCCTATTATATTAAAATACTACTCACTTTATCAGATTGTGATTTACACCCAGCATCCTCAAAAACCCACCTGTTTCCCTTCTTCCCTCTATGATACACCACTGTCTCACTGATGGAGGACTTGGCAGTTGTGGTGGTCTTTGGGGAAAGTCTGTCCCTTTCTTTGGACGGTGCTAGAGACGTGACCTGGTGTGACTAATTTCAGACATTGTTGGGATCAAAAACTGCTTTTTATTTACCCATCATATATGGGTGGAACTATTTTTTGTTTCTGTTTGTATTTTAATAAACACAATATAAAAAATTACGAGGTTATTTTCTAAACAAACATAGTGAAAAGGTGTATCTGGAGGGGTTCTTTCTCTTGGAGCAGGTCGTCTGTGTCCCCAGCATTTCAAAAGCAGCAAGACTTAATACTAGTGAATCATGCCAAGTCCCAATGTCAGCAGAGGGGTGAGATACAGCCTGGGGGAGCAGGGTCCCAGAGGGGGCGGGTGATGTCCGCAGAGAGAACTGTTTGGAAGGGACTGGTAAGGCACAGGCTGGCTTGCTGTTTGTGGTGTGTGCTGGGTTGTTTTCTAAGCCCCTTGGTGCCAGTGCGTCTGGAGACTTCTAAATTATCTGATCACAAGTTTTAAGAAGATGGTTGTAACTCTGAAACAAGTACGTGATATGTTGTCATCCATGGCTATTTGTATTTAATAATGCATTTTGGGTTTTGAGTACATCCATGTGTTAAACAGAAGCTTCAAATCGGTTACTTGCCTGTAATTCTTGTTAGCTTTTATCCAGAATATAACTTATTCCTTTTCTTTGTAGGCATTTGATCTAACAGAACAAAGATATGTAGCTGTGAAAATTCACCAGTTAAATAAAAACTGGAGAGATGAGAAAAAGGAGAATTACCACAAGTAAGTGACGCCAGGGTGTCTGATGTGTCAGAATTCAGTGGTGGCGGCTGCAGTGTGGGCCCTGTGTTAACAGCGGTGCGTGTGTTGCTGTGCTGGTGTCATTTACTCGTCCTGACTGTCCTAGGAGAGTAACTATTCCATCTTACTGATGAGCAAACTGGAACTTAACAGAATTCGAGTAATAGTTAAGAAATGGCTGAACTGGTATTTAAATCTAGACTTCCCTCAATCAAAAACCCATGCTCTTTAACCTCCCTTTCCATTGTGTGTCTAACATTAGCTACAATAAACAAGCAAAGCCTCAGAAACCATCTTGCCTGTCTGTGGAGAGCAGATGATAGTGCCCTGGGGATCCTGGGGAGCTTTGGGCAGGACTTTTTCCTGCTGTTTCAGTCATTTCATCATGGAGGAGACAGTGGGGGGCACCTGGGGTACCTCAGTGGTGCTTACTTGACTCCTTCAGCTCCTCAGTGCTGTGCTCACCTCCCCCTCACAGTTTCCCCTCTCAGAATTCTCCGTGCTCAGTGTCCTGCTTACTGTGCTTGCCTGTCTTCTGAATGCTACCAGTGGCCGTCCTCCGCCGTATTGGGAGGGGGGGGTGACTTCTTTAGAAGGTATGATTATTACATGTACAGGTGTGAATTTTTTGGATCTACTAATACCAGGTTTTGCTTGTTTCCCCCACCCCAAGCTTCAGAACGTGGGAATTCATGGCTCATTTGGTTTGGAGGCCACACATACCTAATTTGCTTTTAGGATCCCTCCCTGGGCTTAGTTGTTTCCTTGTTGTAGGTACAGACGCTGAGTTAGACATGCCCTAACCCTGAAGAGACAAGACAGCCCTCCCCTATTTGACAGAGAGAGGGAGAACAAGCAAACACAAGCAGGGGGAGTGGCAGGCAGAGAGAGAAGCAGGCTCCTTGCTGAGCAGGGAGCCCGATGTGAGACTCAGTCCCAGGACCCTGGGATCATGACCTGAGCCAAAGGCAGACACTTAACCGACTGAGCCACCCAGGCGCCCAAGACAGCCTTTTTTGATATAAACAACCCACCTCCTTTCTATAAAAGCAGTTTTGTTTTTTTTCTTATAAATAGTACTTTGGAGGGGAAAAAAGCAGTGGAGTTTGAAGTAGCCTTGTAATTGGCTCCTAAGTCTCATTTCTGCATCATCAGCTGGTTCTTGGGGCATGGACCAACACAGCTCCTGCTGTGTACCTATTACTCACCAGGGATCCGGGACCTCTTCCTCTTCCATGCAGATTGGCAGTGGCACTCAGCACTGGAGAAGCGGAGGTTCCTACGGCATTAAGAGAAATAGGGCTTAGCAGATGTGGGCAAAGGGATGGTGTGTACTGGATGCGTGGCACCCTGCATGTGTATCGTACGTGACAGGCAGCTGCAGTCCAGATGCTTCTGAGGCGCTGTTACGTTATTAGAAGTACATTCCAGTCACTTGGCGTGCGGGGACGAATGGCATGCCACAGTGAATGCCAGGAGCACTCCAGGGAAGGAAACCACATGTCGTTCTGACCAGTTAGAAATGGGAAATGTCCCCATTATATTGAGACTCTCAGAGTGCATAAGGCTGTTGGAACTATACGTGCTTCTCTTTAAAAATGCTCTTGAGCTGTCCTTGGAGCCTGTTCTCTATCTTACGTGTGTGCGTTGACCACTCTGACTTCATGAGGGGCCAGCCTTGGTCAGCCTTGAGAAAATGGTTCCTGTGCCGGGATTTACCCATACTTTGCCTGGTCTGTGTCCAGCCTTTAGGCTGGCCCGAAAGAGAACTCTGGTAAGGAACACTGTAGTAACTGTAGGGCGGGGGGTGCTGCTTGCCTTAGCCCTTTGCAACAGTGAGGGATTGCAGCCGGGACCGTGTACCTCCGTGACACATTCGGCAAGCTGTTTCAAGTGCTAGCGGGGAGAGATGGGGGATCTATCTCACATTCCTCTACCAGGCAGAATCGTAGAGCAAATGAAGAGGTTGTCTCATTTTTCTAAGCTCTTGACTGGTCCAGCTCCAGGCTCGCAGTGGTGCCTACCCCTTTGTTTCCTCACTGGAGGTGGGAATCATAGCACCCAGGGATCTTCTGTGGAGCCATATCTGCAGGGGAGTGCGTATGCAGAGTTCTTGTGACTTCCATTCACGCCTGGGGAGAAATTCTTAAGTATCTCCACCTTGCTTTGAAAGATTTTGCTTGATATGAAATCATACTGATGAGAACAGGCTATATAGATAATAGTGAATTAGCAAAATGTCATTAACTCCTTTGAACTTAAAGAAGGCTTATATCAAGCACATAACAGATTTTAGAGAGTGCTTTAAAAATTCAGTATTAAACTAAAAAGAGGTACACTTGAGTGTTGTGGTAACAGTATAAAATATGAAAATGCTACTATTCTTCTGCATAGTAATGTCTTTGATTGCTTTTCCTGTCGTGGGAGTGGCTTCCCAGTCCCATCTGGAATCAAGACATTTGGGTAAAAAGGAAGATCTCAAAGGTTGTTGTTTTGTTTAATTTTGAGTTCTCTTCTGCACCTCCTTTCCTCTCCTTCCCTCACAAACAAAAAGCAAATCGATTATTTTACTTTTGCATTATTAAAGCATTCGTATTACAAGATTTAACTCCCCCAAATAACATATTAAAAACTCCACAGTAGGAAACGTTTCATATAAAGCTGTCCACAGAAATAATCGTATCTGAATTAGTATACTCTTGTGTATGATACTCTTGTAAGTTTTTAGGACAGAATCATTTTGGAAGTCTAAGTATATATCCACTTACAAGAGAGTAAAAAACTGACACCTTAGTGGATACATTTCTTCCAGTTTCTGATTCAGGGCTCTGTATTCAGTGCATTCAACCCTTGGGTTAAATTAAAAGTTGAGCATCTGAGGGACGCGGCAGAGCCATTGGCTTGCCTGATGAAGCACGAGAAGTGGGCTTAGAGCCCGACATGATGTGGAGGGAATGCTTTCACCGATCACAGCAAATGCCCTTGGTTGACCAGGACTTCGAATGACCCTTCCTTTGGTTCTTAATGCTTGCCTCCTTTAGTTTCCTGTATTTTCTGTACCTTGACACAGAAATTGGTCTCTGCTCTGAAATGTATGACAAAATTAAAAAGTTAAAACAATGGCAGAGAAGTATACAGTTTTAGTGTGCTAGTGTAAGAAATGACTTGAATGGTTATCTAGTTAGTCCCTAGCTTTCTAAACTGGGTTTTTGTTAACAGCATCACTTTAATTTTACTGAATGAAATATTACATGGAATCTTAATATTTGGAAAGGACAGGTGTGACGCTGCTTAGGTGGGATGAGGGGTTGGGCCACAGCTACATTTGCTCAGCGTCTGCACCGGGTCTCTGGAGGCCTGGATTTCCAGGAAGCAGCCTTTGAAACCTCCAGTCCTGCGCAGCCACGGGGAAGCCCAGAGAAGCGACATCGCAGAGCTGGGACTCAGGGCCAGGTTTCCAGGTCCCAGTATAGTGGGTGTCCTGACACTGCTCTGCCTAAGTGCTGGCAAGTCTTTTTCAGAAAGACATAAAGATGATGAATGTCAGAAGAAGCAAAAAAATCGCCAAAAGTGGCAGCTTGAAAAATAAGCTTTGTCAAGCACAGTTTCCATCAGGGAAAAACATGTTTAATTACTTTTATATTCCTGTTCCTCTCTCCTCCTTGCCCTGGTTGTCTCCTCAGCTTTTCTTTAGTTGAGTACTTTCTGTGTATCTTTGATATACTGGAATATACCAATTTCAGAAAACATCAACTTAGTTTTATTTACCATACTCTGGAAAGTTTCTCTTTTCTGACTCTTGCCTTATAAGAAAATGCCCCAAACTAAATGGTGGTAGCTTACTTAAAAAATAAAAATTTTCTGTTGCTCTCTTTTTAAATAAGAATTAAATACTTCAAAAATTATTGGTAATTATATTGAATAAACTTGCTCTGTAATTCTTTTAAAATTCAACGAATACGTGAGATTATATAGTTTGTTTTTGTTCCTAATCTTATTAAATCATTTCAAATAGGAAAAGCACTAAAAAAAAATGTTAATACGTATATGTAAACTCTCATTCCAGGAAAACTGGGGTTCAGTGATTTCCTTTTTTAAAAGATTTGCTTATTTGAGAGAGAGAGATAAAATGCATTCACATGCACACACGCACGCAGGCATGCACCGAGGGGGAGGGGCAGAGAGAGAGAGAGAATCCCAAGCAGCTTCTTCGCTGTGTGTGGAGCCCAGTATGGGGCTTGATCTCACTACCCTGAGATCATGATCTGAGCTGAAATCAAGAGTTGGATGCTTAACAGACTGAGCCACCCAGGCACCCTGGGTTCCATAATTTCTTATCAATTTCACATTTTCTTAGAAGAAAGTAAAGCTGATAGCCCTTTAAATTCTTTTTGTGAGGAGCTAGGACTCCTTAAAGCAAATACAAAGCACTGCTGATTGCCTTCTGTAATCTGTAACCCTTTTACCCAAGGAGTTTATGTGCCAAAATCGATCTCCTTGATGCAGCCCAGGATATAAACATTTATAGATATGAAGTATCAGCTTTTGAGGGGCGAGAAAAAGCTATCTGTATAATTTTAAAGCTTTGATATGTGGGTATAAATATCAAACAGGTGAGACTGTGATAGAATGAACTTGAAAGGGATAAAAGGTTGCTAAAGGGTTGGCTTCTAGTCATTCAACAAATATTTGAGCACCTGCTATTTTCTCAACCGCTTAGTAGACACCAGTAGAGAAAACAGGATGAGGAAGGATAGAAGGGCCAGCCAGACCTGACTGGAATGCACAGGCAGAAACAGGGAGCAGTGAGAGAATATGTAGGAGTATCCTTGAAGAGGTCTGAAAGACAGTCCAAAATACAAAATGTTAATTTTCCACTTTGTTTACAGGCATGCATGTAGGGAATACCGGATTCACAAAGAACTGGATCATCCCAGGATAGTTAAGCTGTATGATTACTTTTCACTGGACACTGACTCGTAAGTGCTGTGCCATTTTAGCTTAGCAGTTGCTACTGGTTTCTTGTGGTGTGTTGACTACTCATGGAATAGAGTTTCAATCTGGGTCGAGGAAATACCCTCTGAGGGAACCAAGTGCATTTATTTCTGGGCAGATGATCCTGTGTGAATTCACATTGGGGCCAGCAGTACATCTCTTGGCCACAGGATGTGTGATGGTGTGCTGGTAAACGTTTAACAACCAGCTCGGTGGGGAGCGGATAGGGCTAATTCATAGTATTCGACAGTTTCTGTGATAATGAATTTCTCAGCATGTCTAGTTTCACTCTACTAACTTAAAAAAAAAAAATCCAGCTTTATTGAGATAGGATTTAAATACCGTATAGCTCACCCCTTGTATACAATTCACGGCTCGTACTATGTTCACACATATGTGCAGTCATCGCCATAGTCATTTTTAGAACATTTTCACTAACCTCAAAAAGAAACCCCATATTTTTTGCTATCACTCCCCTATCCCCCCCCCGCCCTGCCCCCAGCCCTAAGCAGCCACTAATCTTTTTTTTTGTCTCTATAGATTTCCTATTCTAGACTTTCATTTGAATTACTCATAGTATATGGACTTTTATGACTGGCTTCTTTCATTTAACAAGATGTGTTTTCAGGGTCATCCTTAGCGTAGCACGGATCAGTACTTCGTTCCTTTTTATGACCAAATATATTCCATTGTACGAATATACCACCTTTTGTTTGTCCATTCATCCTACCGGTGGCTTAATATCCAGCTTATAAAATTCCTGAAAATTTAACTCTCAGCTCTTGGTAACTGTCACAAGTTGCTGCCAGCTGCCTCTGACACGCACCACCGAGTGTGGACTGTCCGAGAGTCTCTGCCCCAGCTGCAGATTCTGATGGACAGTGATGGGCCTTTCAAGGAAGGACCAGCAATGTGATTTTATCATAGAATGGGAATGAATGTGGCAAAAATGAAGGCATAACTCGATGCTGCATGTGAAATAGAGCCTCACAGGCATGTAGGAGGTTGGAGGTTTAAAGGGATCTCAGTTCAGCCTTCTCACTTGTATAGATGGAAATCTGTGGACCAGGGAAGTTAAAGGACTTGCCTGAGATCCCTAGTACTCTTAGGCATTGTCTTATTACCTGGTATAGGTGAACTGCATTACCTCTGGGTTTTCCGGGGGTTTAGAAACAGTTCAGCATTTGGAAACGTTTTCTCTGTAGGGGTCTGAACTGAGTCAGGAGAACATACCATAGGGTCTGGCCAGCAGGTGTTCCTCTTCGCCTTGCAGGGTGGTTCTAGGCATTTTGGCCTATTCCAGACAGCAGCTGTCTCAGGGATTGCTATGCTGAGAACCGTCCCACATTTAGAAATGTTCCCAAAAGGGGGAGACCTTAATTCCCTTTGGAAATGCGAACGATCCCTTCTTCCACCTGCTCAGGGATGTACTCTTTCCAGAAGGGTGGCCCTCGAACCTGGCGTAGTCAGTGCGTGGTTAGCATGGATGATATCTAGGTAGAGAACAGGTCTCCACAGGGTGGCCCTACCTTTTTGCTTTGAGTAAATTATTTGAATACTAGGTAGACCACCCCCACACCCCCGGCCACCACCACCCCTCAAAATGTAAGTATAAAAAAGATCTCAAAAATAAATAGGACTTGGATTATTTGCAATTTTGAATTGTGTATACACTTTTAACTGATCTGAGGAATTGACTTGGTTGTGTGCTATTCTTAAGTTTATTTTGTTCCTCCTATTGTGTGTATGGTGAATTTTCACCATCATTTTAGAAAATCTGAGAGTTGTTGGGGTGTTAAAGTGAGATTTTATTTTAAGCTTGCACTTGGGTCAAAGAGTACATTGACTAAGCATGAGAGTCTGCGTCTCAGATCAGAGAATCTATAAATTTTTGGTATTTATCCTCAAATAGGGTGCTAGCGTGCCCGAGTATGTTTCATAAGAAATGTAAGCTGTTCAGTTCAGGGATCCCACAGGACTGCGTGTGTCCACCTTTCACTGCGGTGCTTTCTGAAGGCCTCAGACTGCCCAGGGGGCCATAACGCTAGTCCTGAGCCTGTTTGTGCTCAGGTCTGCTCCTCACCCTTCCCCTGCTCTGCGTCTTCAGTGAGTAGACCCTTGAAGGCTGTTGACCAGGCTCCCAAGTCAGTTGTTCAGCTATGTTCAGCCGCTCAGGAGACCAAGATAGTGGGGGTAGACAGACAGACAGACAGACACACCCACACCCACACCCACCCCCCCCCCCCCCCCCCCACTGTGACTCCAGTCTGTCTTGGTAACCCTCAGTTCTGGTTGCACCATCTGGCCCTCTGGCCCGAGGGTGCTAATGGCTTCCTGTCTAGATGATCTCTGGGGTGCCTCACTGGCCAGTTTACCCTCTCAGCTCTTCCATCATCCATGTGATCAGTGCCCTGAATTAAAACCTCTCTTTTAAATACTCGGGTGTTCTTCATTTCCTGACTAGACCCTGAGTGATAACACCCACATTATCACAGCTTAGGATAGTTTAAAAGGTCTTCATCTCTCAGGAATACTCAAATTCAGGAAGCCTTACTTTGGTTTATAACTGCCTTGGAAGATAGACACATGACCCTTAATGCCACAAATGGTATGTAGTTTTAAATTTGGGTCTATATGATGTATTGATACAAGTGGAGGGAAGAAACTCATACTATGTAATAACACATTTGTTAGAACCACAGGTACTGTGCTTTTATTTATTTATTTTAAAGATTTTATTCATTTGTTTGACAGGGAGAGCACACAAGCAGGGGGAGCAGCAGGCAGAGGGAAGGGAGGAATCAGGCTTCCCACTGAGCAGGGAGCCAGCGGGGGGGGGGGGGGGGGGGTGCAAGGGATCATAACCTGAGCTGAAGGCAGACCCTTAACCAACTGGGCCACCCAGGCGTCCCAATACTGTGCTTTTAAAAGTTCTTTTACACCTTGTGTTTAGCAAGGAGAGATTATAGTACGGTATTGTGCCAAAGTGCCATGAGACATGACCTGAAACCAATTCTTGGGACCTGGGCGAACCATAGATTCTGTCTTACTGTCAGCCCTCGGGGTCATATGAAATGTTTGCATTGAGAATTGTGTCCTTGACCACAGTATGCTCGTTTAGAACTGGAGCACGGCAGGGATATGTGTAGGAGACCCTTCTGGAAAGGTGTCTAGCTTACATACATATACAGTTCTAGTCGGTGTTCATATAGTCTGGACTTAAGACGTGTGTCATGGATGAACTGTAGCACAACAGATTCCAGCGTGGAGGGTGTGAAGGCTCTTCACCAGGGGAGAATGCAGTTCCTTCCTGTCAGCCACTTGGGTAGCTACTACTGAATAAAGAATAGAACTGGACTTTAACGAATGAAGAACAACAGAGCAAGAAGCTAATTACCTGAAGTTTTCACTGGGGCTGGTGTAAGAAGTCTTAATCTGCTTGCTCTTTCCCACAGTCAAATGTCGGTTTATATTTGTCTTTAGGTTTTGTACAGTATTAGAATACTGTGAGGGAAATGATCTGGACTTCTACCTGAAACAGCACAAATTAATGTCGGAGAAAGAGGCCCGGTCCATTATCATGCAGATTGTGAATGCTTTAAAGTACTTAAATGAAATAAAACCTCCCATCATACACTATGACCTCAAACCAGGTATGTCTAACTTTTAGGTGACCGTATTGATGGCTTTTCTCTGGTCTTCAAAGTGACTTGTAATTTTACAAAGTTAGAGAATGTGGCGGGAGCCTGGAAGCCTAGTAGCATCTGGCTGTGCCCAGGCAGGTGTGCGAACAGAGTCCTGGCCCGGCAGTCCTGGGCTTGAGATGGGGAGTTGGATTAAATGCTCGGGAGAAACAATGCCCTTGTCTTTAGAGCCAGGGCAGGTCATGACGTCAGCCCGATTTAGAAGGAACTGCTCTGGCAGGCTCAGCTTTGTGTTTTCCCATTACTCACCCTACGGAGCCATTCCTCTCCTCCAAGTCTCTCTGATAAGTGCCTCCAAATGAACGAGTTATTTTGCAGGTGTGCCTCCCATTTCATTAAACCCCCAACAGTTCTTCATCTTTTTGTACGGTAGACCTCAGCGAGCAGTAGAGGGCAGTTAGACTCCTTACCTCTGTTTTCTGTTGTCGGCATCGTGGGCTGTTGTTCAGAAGTCTGCGTTTGTTCCCTGCAGACAGCTGGCGCCGCCTGGGCTTGGGTGCTCGGGAGATGGTTCCCATTTACCGCCTGGTGGGCACAGTTGTTAACTCTGCCTTCCTCTCCTGGTAGCTGCATATTAAATCTCACTATTTACTATTCTTTAATGTTCTAATACAGTTCAAATGACTAAAAAACTCATTACAACAAAGTAATTTTTAAAACGATGGCCATTGTGTGATGGGGTCCAATACATTCTCCCGGCGTACGAGCTGTAGGTGGCACTGTGGTACTAGCTTTGATTCCCTTGTATGTTTTTTTGGGTGGTGGTTGTTGTGTTTTTTTTGTCCTGAAACTACTGTTCTAAACAGGGTTGTTTAGAGATCGTTACTGAAAGTTCAGATGAAACTTTCCCACCATTTTTGACCAACTGTCCAAGTGATATTTTACTTTGGCGAGTTACTATTTTTTTCCCACTGCTCATAGTGGTGGTTTTGGCACATCTAGCAGGTGATTCTTGGAAAATGGAAGTTTGCAGCCAGGCGCTGAGGACTCTCCTCCAGCATCCAGAGTCCAGACCATTTTATTCCAGGAATTTAGATGTTTGCTATTACGTGCAAGAGTTCGAGTTCAATTGTCCCCTTCTTGTCTGTTATTACCTTGAACTTTTCTCTTAATTAAGTCTCTTTTTATTCACGAAGGTTTTCATCTCTTTAGGTAATATTCTTTTAGTAAATGGTACAGCATGTGGAGAGATAAAAATCACGGATTTTGGTCTTTCCAAGATTATGGATGACGATAGCTACAATTCAGTGGATGGCATGGAGCTAACGTCACAAGGTGCTGGTACTTACTGGTAGGTATCCGGGAGATCTGCCAGGATGGCTGGCGGAGATAAGGCTGTGCTATACTGAAGTGTTGGTAATTAATCATTAATGTCTACATCCTGTCTTAGGCAAAAATGCTGTAAACCAAAGTAGACTTTCCTCCCCAAATATTACTGTCTTTCCAGCAGTTTGACTTTTTTTATTTAATTAATTTTTCTTTCCTTTTTTGGATACCATTGAGAGAGGTCATGTATGGCCAGGCGTTGGAGTTGTGTCTTTCTTCCTAGGGCTCGCCCTATGGAGTAGGAAGAGAATGAGATTGCTCATGCGTATTTAAAGAATGGCCCTAAATTATTTTTGGTACAAATGCAGGTCTCTCTCTCTCTCTCTCTCTCTCTCTTTTTCTTTTTCCGAGAGAGGGAGAGAGAAGATGGGGGGAGAGAGGAAGAGAGAGAATCTTAAGCGGCTCCACACCCTGTGCGGAGTCTGACGCGGGGCTCAGTCCCACAATCCTGAGATCACGACCTGAGCCCAGATCAAGAGTCAGACGCTTAACCGACTGAGCCCCCCAGGTGCCCCATTGCAGGTCTCTTCTTATGCATTAATGGGATAAGGGATTCATCTCTGGAGTTGCCTGACGATGGGGGACTGTCGAGAACTGAGGGGTTGTGAAAGATGAGTATGTAAAAGAACCACAGCATCCCTTGAAATCTAAACAGGAGAAAAGCATCGTGGCTAGGAAATTTATCCATCTCCTCAGCCATGCTCTAAAAGATTTTGGGCCACATATCTTCCATCTGTTGTCACCCATCTCCCTGCAACCACCCTACCCCGGCTAGCTCTGTGACCTCTCCTACTTCTGCCTAGTATTCCTTTCGACAGCAAGAACCGTAAAAGATACCTACAGCCTAAGCATTTAACTTTGTGATTGTAAAGGTGTGTTAATGGAGCTTGCTTTTCACTTTTGAGGTGGTAACACAAAGCTGCATGTTGGACGTGTGATTCCAACGTGGAGAAAGCCTCCAGCAGCACCTGAGGGAGGGGTTACACATGCTGTTAAACACCGGGGTCTGTTGGTCAGATCTCTTTTTTTTTTTTTTAAAGATTTTATTTATTTATTCGACAGAGAGAGACAGCCAGCGAGAGAGGGAACACAAGCATGGGGAGTGGGAGAGGAAGAAGCAGGCTCATAGCGGAGGAGCCTGATGTGGGGCTCGATCCCATAACGCCGGGATCATGCCCTGAGCCGAAGGCAGACGCTTAACCGCTGTGCCACCCAGGCGCCCCTGTTGGTCAGATCTCTTATCTTTGAGACTGGAGGGCCCTGGGCTTTAGCAGAATAGTGACTGCCTGGGAATGAGGGTGTTGATTGGAAGCAGACAGAGAAGGGGGAATTCGTTCACAACCCACGAGAAGAGCTCTATTCTCATCAATCTGATCAGATGTAAGTTATGTATATTAGAGAAACCATCAAATCCTGGGAAAAACACCACGTACGCAAAATTTCTACTTTTCATTGCTCCTTATTTTTTAGAAGGTACCTATAGTGAAAATCAGTCCCTAAATTAAAACTTTGAGATTCTAGGTTTAAAATAGAAGCTACATTTACAGTGTTTATTTACTATGGTGGTTATTGTGGGTTAGTGTTCCTGTCACTAAATGATACAAAAATATCTGTTGTTGAAAATTCTGGAAACAGGTCTATACCTCTGCTGTATAAATTCACTAGAACTTAGATTTTAGCTTTTTGTTTGGTAGCTTGTTCTTTTAAAAAGTGAAGCCTTTTAACATTTAAATTAGTTCTCTTGTTGCTACCTATTGCTATATTTGCTGAGCTATTAAAAATTTAGTGGTTGCAATTTAAACAAAAATTATGTTTGGAATTTGCTTCAAAGTAATTTGTTGGGGGAGGGGGGAAGAGGTATCCGAACAAAGATTGGCCCCATGTTAATATTTATTGAAACTGGGTGATGGTTACTTGGGGGTTCATTTTACTGTTCTTTCTACTTCAGATTATATTTGAAGATTGGTTTCATAATAAAAGGTGAGGTAGAGAGGGAGGCTACTGAGAAAAGTTAATTAATTCCGTGGGTTCCTGTGAAGTTTACAAAGTCTCCATGTTGGTAGAAGCATTGTCATAATCACCCTCCTCCTATGTCATCCTCTTGTGATGTCCTCAGAGATACAAACAGGACGGGAAGACACGACAAATTCTAGGTGACTGTTTGCAGTATTTTTGGCTGTTGCAGTATTTGTAGAATTCTTCTCCATTGAATACTACTTTTATTTTAAGATTTTAAGTAATCTCTACACCCAACATGGGGATCGAATGCACACCCCTGAGATCAAGAGTCGTGTGCTTTGCAACGCCTGGGTGGCTCAGTTGGTTAAGTGGCTGACTCTTGATCTCAGCTCAGGTCTTGATCTCAGGGTTGTGAGTTCAAGCCCCGCATCAGGCTCCACACCCGAGTGGAGCCTCCTTTAAAAAAAAAAAAAAAAGAAGTCGCGTGCTCCACTGACTGAGCCAGTCAGGCACCCTGAATACTACTAAATAAATGACCTGTAGACTAGACCTTGAGAATCTTCTCTATGACGATTTTTATCGTGACAGGATATGCAACTTGGTTTTTAAACACAATTTAGCGCAGTGTCAAAGAACTGTCTTCTCTCTCCTGAAGTCCTTGATAGGGAATTAGAGTGCTTATTATTTTCAGTATTATTTGAGTGAAGAACTAGTTTATTTCTCCATTTACACATGGGCAACTGAGACCTAGAAAGTGATTTTCCAGATTTGTACTATCCAGTGGCAATGTCTTTTTTTTTTAATTCAGGTTTTTTGTACTCTGAATATTTATTCAGCATTGGATAAATTCAACAACTTCTGTCTTTCTCTGCCACCGCCACAAGAGAGTTATAAATACATTAAAATGATCATTTTGGAATCAGATTTCTATTTTTTATTTATCCAAGATCATATTTAGAATGTGTATGTTGAAGAATCAAGAACCATGAAAAGTCGGGTTCAGGAAGGTTTTAGTGGCATTTGGGAGAGCTGTTCTTTTTATTCTTTTTCCTGTGTTTTTGTTTCTTTGCTTTTTTTCCCTCTTCATAAGTTCAGTGTATGTTTTGGCTAACAGTTTTCATTGTGAAATAATATTGTAAGTCAGTGGTCTTAATCATCCCAAAAAGTCTGTTAAAAATAATAAATAAGAAACAAGAACGTGAGACTAAACTTCTTTTAAAAAAGAAAAAAGTCCATCATCAAATATTTTCTGCCTCTCAACTCTTGTGGCCCCCTTCAAGTTGTAAGTTTAAATTTTTATACCAGAAGCACAGCAGGGTCTAAAATAAAGAATTTTTCACAGAATTGCTTTTACCAGCATGAAATTTGCAGAAATCGATCTGTTATCTTCAGAATGCTGCCTTCCAGCTGCGCCATGGCTAAGGCCCCAGGCAGTGAGTGGCAGCATATTTGTCTGGTTTCCTAAATGCCAAGAGGCGCTTACCTTCCACACCATACAATTTGGTGTGGTTGGCTGCCCAGCTAGTCTTTTTCAGAGGCCAGGGGTGGGTGGGGAGGGAAGGAATTCAGATGAGGATTGAATTGTGCTAACTACTAGTTTGTTGGGCTTTTTCTCCCCTACTTGTTAGACTTCCAGTAAGCCCCTGGTCACTCTTCAAGTGGGAGATGTAAAATACCTTTGATAATTTGGACTGTAATATCACCATTTATTATAGGTTGTAGTTACTCCCAGTCCAGATTTTGCAAGCAGGCTACTTTAAGAAGGCAGACAGCCTGTCCCCTCAGAGATTCATATGGGGTCCTGAATTCATTTGACTTTACAGATAGTTATTCTAGAGACAGTCGTCTTTCTTAGCCAGTGCGAAAGCAAACCCGCGCCACTTTGGGTTGCATTTTGATGTTTGTTGCTGCAGCTCTCGTAAAAGGGAGTGAACCTCTTTTGTGTTGTCTCTCCTTTTTGGAAATTGTTGAGTGACACTTGTATTAGGGCACAACCCTGGGAAAGGATGCTGGGCTGGGGGAATATTTGCCTCTCTCTCAGTGAGTCGAGAAGTGTATTTTAAGGCTTTTAGGACATGACTGCCTCCTTAAGTTAGAGTGTCTTCTCACGGACTTTCCCCGGCTAGGCCCAAGTTGCATTTTTGGCAAAATTTCAGTTAAAGTTCAGATATTTTTATTTCTTACAAGGTCTTCTACTTTGCCTTTTTGTACATGTCCTTAATTTATACAATCATTTTTCTAAGAATTTTTATTTTCCTTTTGTCCCAGGTATTTACCACCAGAGTGTTTTGTGGTTGGGAAAGAGCCACCAAAGATCTCAAATAAAGTTGACGTCTGGTCAGTGGGTGTGATCTTCTACCAGTGTCTTTATGGAAGGAAGGTAAGGAAGAAGGTCAGATGTGGTGGCTTGATGTCTGTCTTGGGCCGCATGTATAGACTGGCATGGTGTCAGTTATTTTGGAATTAATCATTTGGTTATACAGAATAGAATCCTGAAAGTTGTGGTTTGAAGAAAATACAGACAGTAATAAAAGCTTTATGCATAAGCAGAACTTTTCAACCCTAGAGTACTTAATGAATTCCACTGGGCTATTGAAAACATGCATTTTTGTTGTTTTCAATTAGATCCAGGATATGTTTTGTTTCTGATAATATATACAAGGAATTATGTGAAATAGTTTATTTAAAGTATACAGTCGTCCCAGGAGCCATTCTTTAAGGTCCCAAGAACTGAAACTTGAAATAGCTATAGGGCTCTTTATTCCCAGCCACCCCATTAGTTAAAGCTGTTATTAATAAAAGCATGCTTTCTATTTTCTGTTTTCTGTACACCCCTGGGGAGGTGTGGTGTTACGACATATTCATTGTTACCTCTGGATCAAGGTGCTAGATCATTTGGACGCATAATAACCTAGGTAGTAGACTATACCTAATGAATTTTCACATTTGTGTTTTCCTTATGAGCCTTATTAATAAACATACATACTAGGATCCAGTGCGTATATGCTTATATTTTTGCTGTCAGTGTCTTACAAATAACTGAAGTTTGTCAGTGGTCCCGACAGTGTAGGTTGTGGGTATAAGTCCATTTGGGAGTTCTGCAACTCCCCTGGACTCTCAGTATTTTTATTACAATCCCCAGACCAAGCTCTTTGTTCAGATTTCACCTTCTTCTTTAACTTCTCCTTGGTCTTTGTTTCTTTATCTTACCTCTCTAATATGGGGAAACTATTCAGAACCAGCCTGTATGGGTTAATTATTATTATTTTTAGGTAATCTCTACACCCAACATGGGGCTTGAACCCACAACCCTGAAATCAAGAGTTACGTGCTCTACTGACTGAGCCAGGCAGGCGCCCCCAGAGGAGTTAATTATTGTTTATACTCTCTGATAATGTGGAAGTGCTGCTGATAGTGTTGGTAGAGCTTATGTACAAGTGCTGTAGAGATGACACTAGACTTGAACTTATATTTTAAGAATTTATTAGAAAATTGGGGTTCCTGGGTGGTGCAGTCGGTTAAGCGTCTGACTCTTGATTTTGGCTCAGGTCATGATATCAGGGTCATGAGGTGGAGCCCCCCCCCCCCCCCCTCCCCTCTGCGCTGCCCCCCCCCACCATGTGCTCTTATGCGTGCACATGCTTGCTCTCAGATAAATAAAATCTTGGGGGGGGGGGCGAGAAAAGAAAAGAAAATGGCACGTTGGGGCACAGATGAAGCCCTTAAATAGCCCCAGCTCTCCCCCCGCCCCCACCTTGTACTTACTCCTTCTCTTTTATTTCCTTTTCCATCTCTCTTTACCTGTGTCTTGGGTCTGCTGGTGGTGCATGTATGTATTACTAAGCCTACAGGTATCAGAGTAGAAGAAGTTGCTGGTTCCTGCTGGAATGTTATTTTTCTTGGCTGTAAGCAAAGCTGAACAGAGGTGTTGTGATATGGCAGATGCTGCTTCCAGTCCCAGCTCTGCCTTAACCTTGATGGTGCCCTGTGAGCATGTTACTTAAGTTCTGAGCCTTTCCACCCCTCACCTATAAAAAGAGAGAGGAGACCATCTCCAAAGTTCTTTCTAGCAATTCTCACTGAGGCATGTCTTCTTTCCCTTCCCTATGGTTTTGAATTGTGTTCTCTTTAATTTTAACCAGAGGCCCACCTTTGTTTGTTTCGTTTTTTTGTATGATAGCCTTTTGGCCACAACCAGTCCCAGCAAGACATTTTACAAGAAAATACTATTCTTAAAGCTACTGAAGTGCAGTTCCCGCCAAAGCCAGTAGTAACACCAGAAGCAAAGGTAAGTTGTGACCCGTTGGCCAGCAGGAAATGACTGCTTTGCTTTCTGTATTATTTCTCTGGGTAATAGTGGATGGATTATCAGTATAAAAGGAACCATTCAAAACCTCCTCCTCCTACCTTCGGAATGTGTACTTCTCCAGCCCCCACCCTGTTCTCCCGCTCTCCTCCTACAACAGGTACTCAGGGTGCCTGGTGAGTACTAGGCACTGTCCAGGTCGTAGAGAGGGAATGGCGAGTGTGTAGCAATGGACTACAGACAATAACTGTAGTTATTGTGATATTGTCAATAACTGTGAGACCGACAATAACTAGCAACAGATTCATCTCAGATGGTGAAAAATAAATTCAAGTAAGAAGACGGAGGGGCGGGAACTCCTTTTTTGATGGCCTGGTCAGGGACAGCCTCAGTGATGGAGGGACCTGTTGAGCAGTCTTGAATGGTGTGAAGGTGGGAGCCGTGTGTAGATTTGGGAGAAGAATCTTCTACGCAGAGGAGTGCGTGAAGCTGAGCTGTTAAGTGTAAGCTTAGGAGATCCGCGGAGCAGGCGGGGCAGAGGGGAGGGTGGTCAGTAGGAGAGGCAGCAGGACAGCTGGGGAACTGAGATGGGAGACGCTCAGGGCAGCTGTGTGATCTGATTGCTGTTTCAAAAGCGTGCCCTGGCGGCTGTGTAGAGAGAAAATGCAAGGTGGAATTACTTGACCAGTAACTATCCTAGCCAACCCGAGGTAACCCATTTAACTCCTGTTTCACATCTCACTAAGAAAGGTTCGTTTTTAAAGGCCAAGGATTATTAAGTGTATTTCTGTGAATTTATTCTTCTCTTCCAAATACTTGAATCAGGCAGCTACCTATAGGTGTTTTTGATTTTGGAAAACCAGGATTGTTGCTATACTTTTGTTTATTAATTAAACACGGAAAAAAGAAAATCATTATATCTCATGTTTTAGGTGTGTGTGGTTTTTTTTTTAATAGACTTTGTTAGACTATATTTTTTAGAGCAGTTTTAGACTCAGCAATACTGAGCAGAAAGTAAAGAGTTTCCAGGTATTCCCTGTGTCTACACAGGCACAGCCTTCCCCGCAGTCAGCATCCTGCACCAGAGTGGGACGTTTGTTACAGTTGATGGACCTACATTGCGACATTGTCATCACCCGAATATAAAGTATGGCCTGAGGGTGGTAATAATGACATTCTAGATTCTTAAAAATCATTTCATTTATTTAAAATAATTACAAGACTCTGATTAAATAGAACTATCTGGTTATGAAGTAGAAGACAGATCATCTGTTTAAGGGCCTTTGTGATAAGAATTGTAGAAACTGAGCCTGTGTAGGCCTTCGTACCTAGCACAAGGAAACTTCCATGTTCGTAGTAAATTAGGATTCCGAATGAAACCCAACTCATGGTATGATTCTATGTCTGCGGTACTCTTGGGGAGACAAGCCCTGTTCAGGGTTTCCTTTACTACTGAGGTGTGTCCCTGATCATTTCGAGGAAGAATGAGATACACAGGGGAAGCATTTACCACTCTGTGACACACTGTAGTGTTAGTAAGTGTGGGTCTCCTCACCCTGCCTGTGGTGGTGGCTTGTCATCACCGTTTTCACTTCCTCAGGAAGTAGAAAGTGCACATGAGGCCATGGTTTGTACACGCAAGACTGTAAGGTACACGTGCCTGGGGAGGCCGGCCGAGGCAGAGAGAGTGGTTTTGGTGTTGGTCTTTGTGCTCTGGGGCAGGGGTATCTGGAGGTCAGGTCATGCCCCATTGCCCCTCAGGAATGGCTTGGCTGCCTCCTTCCAGGAAGTAGTCCATGGCCAGAGAGAGGTGCTGCTGCCCGTGCGTCTCCTTGCCTGGTCCTGTCGGGGTGTGCCGGTGATTTCCGGAAAGGGCCCTGAGCCCCTGCTCTGTAGAAGACGTTTGCTCCGGGCCTGGACCCTGGCAGCCACTACAGAGCCTCAGGGTTCCCTCTGGGAGCGCCACGATTATCTGCCTCAAGCTTCTTCAAGAACCTTTCCTTTCAGGCGTTTATTCGACGATGCTTAGCCTACCGAAAGGAGGACCGCATCGATGTCCAGCAGCTGGCCTGTGACCCCTACCTGCTGCCTCACATCCGAAAGTCAGTCTCCACGAGTAGCCCTGCTGGAGCTGCTATCGCGTCGACCTCGGGGGCGTCCAATAACAGTTCTTCGAATTGAGACCCACTCCTAGGCCGCGAACTGTTCAGCACACACAGAGTGGACAAATGGCATTCAGCAGCGGGTTGGGGACATAGCGAATCCGAATGGATCTCATGAAACCTGTACCAGGTGCTTTTATTTTCTTGCTTTTTTCCCATCCATAGAGCATGACAGCATCGATTCTCATTGAGGAGAAACCTTGGGCAGCTCTGGCCAGGCCTCGTAGGAAAAGGCCCCGCCCGAGGTTCCGGCGTCAACGGCCACTGCGTGTGGCTGCTCTGAGTGAGGAAAAAATTAAAAAGAAAAACTGGTTCCATGTACTGTGAACTTGAAAACATGCAGACTCAGGGGGGTCCCTGATGCAGTGCTTCAGATGAAGAATGTGGACTTGAAAATACAGACTGGGCTAGTCCAGTGTCTATATTTAAACTTGTTCTTTTCTTTTAATAAAGTTTAGGTAACATCTCCTGAAAAGCTTGTAGCACAAAGGCTCAGCTGGGGATGGTGTTTGACTTCGGAGGAAAAAAGTTGCTATTGCCCGTTAAAGGCACTAGAGTTAGTGTTTTATCCCTAAATAATTTCAATTTTTAAAAACATGCAGCTTCCCTCCCCCCCCCTTTTTTTATTTTTGGAAGAATACATTTGGTCATAAAGTGAAACCCGTATTAGCAAGTACGTGGCAATGTTCATTCCAGTCAGATGCAGCTTTCTCCTCCGTCTGGTCTCCTGTTTGCAATCGCTTCCCTCAACTCAGCAGGGAAAGCGTCAAGTGGGAGGACTGAGGTGTGTGGGGCTTTGCCGTCGGACAAAGAACGAGGTTAGAAGCCCGCAGCTTGGAGTCTCTAGGTTTTCAACTCTTCCTTCACAATTTGAACACTTGACGGTTGTCCCTTTTAATTTATTTGAAGTGCTATTTTTTTAAATAAAGGTTCATCTGTCCATGCAGTCCTCTTGGATTCTCTGAATGTAGTAACTATCAAAAACTCTTCCAGAGGTAGGCAGAAAATGGGCCGGGGAGCCAAATGAGGACGCGGGAGGTCCTCCCCACGGTCTCTGTGCTTGCTGACTGGTGTACCTTTCTTGTTAACCACGATATTAAAACTTGATCAGCTCATAAGCTTTCCTCTGTTAGATCTTTTGGCAGGAAACGACCTCCAGCCCTCTCAGTTTTGTGGGTGTGTGCTGGTGTGTGCGTCTGTGTGTGCGTGTGCACACAGGCTTTGTCTGACTCACTTCAGTAGATCAAGTGGAGTTAAAAAAGAATTGCAGGGAGATAGGTATTTTGAATATGAACATTCTTTTGGAACTTTTTTTTTTTTTTTAAACATTTGGTTATTTCTGAGATGTGTGATCAACTGAACATGGAGCTGAAATGGGAGATGCGTGGCCCCACCGTGCCCTTCAAACAGCAGAGCGCTCGACAGTAGAGGGGAGGAGGCCAGAGCCTGAGCATGTGGTAGCCAGCTTGGAATGTTACTGACATATGTGGCAAGAGGGCTCAGCCAGAAATATTTAAAGATGCAGCATTCAGGCGTGCGAGCTCCCTGGGCAGGGGGAAGGAAGTCAGGAAGGGTAGAGAGCTCTCACATGACTCTAGTCTTTCTCTCACGCGTGAGAAATGTCACTGGTGATGCTTTTGCTGGCACCTGTGTTGGTTTTGTGGCCCTGCCCTGCCCCACAGCCCTCAGTGCCAGGTGCTCTTAGGGGAAGATGGAGTGATCCCAGATGGAGAGACAGTGTCGGGTAGGTACTGTCTTGCGGAACTCTGAATGGGAGGAAGTCAGCCCTGGAGCCCTCGGAGCCCCCAGCTTTCCAAGTTACCACAGATACATTTTTTTTCCAGATTTCCATTTTATCGCAAGTGTTAATACACGTGCGTGGTACCTTTTTAACCGTGACTTTCAAGCTGTTAAGCAGAGAGTCCCTCAGGGTCTCACAGGCTGAGCGCCCTGGAGGGATGGTGTGTGCACACGTGAAGAGATGGAGGCGTCGAGACTGACTCGGAGTATTAAGTCCTGTTCCTTGTGTTCTCTTATTCAGTGATCTTGCGAGACCTTTTTTTTTTTTTCCCCAAACTTTTCTTTTTTTAAGGTTGAAAGAATGCTGCATCTTTAAGCCTTCCCTCTAACTTCCTGCCTCCTCCTCCCCACGGGCTTGTAAGTGGAGCCGCAGGACTTTGTTGATCTACCTTTTCTGCCCTCATCCTGAAGAAGGTATGCCCTCTCTCCTCGCTTCCCTTGGGTCTAGGGCCTGGTTGGAGCTGACTGGGCTTGCTTGGGTTTGGGCAAGGCCTCTTTCCCTACATGGACTAGCCTCAGAGAACATGCAGAATGCTGACCTCTTCTAGATTTTTAAGTAGCCAATGAAATCACTAAGTGGGGTTCTTCCATGACATATTTTGTTAATATGGGTTTCACTTTTTCCAAGGACAATCCCTTATTGCCACAATTGATTTACTTTACACTATGACAAAAAATGTGTATTAATTTGTAATTAAACCCAGCCAGACTGTTTTCGACTTTCCCAACTTGGGGTGGGGGGCAGGATATTAAAATAAGTTTTAAGAAGTGAATCTCCCAGCCTCTTGATTTTACTCTAGTTCTTCAGCTTCAAACGGGGCTCTGAGCATCTAGGGGCGGGTACGTAGGGAAATCCTACAGCTGACTGCGTCCCGGTGGACGTTGAAGGCATGTTGGCAGCGTGTTGATTTTGTACCTCCGATGTGCCAATAACTAATGCTTGTGGGTGGGAAGACTGCAGGGAGCAGGATAGGGAAGGCCCAACCGTCAGCTCACGATCCAGGGGTGAAAGCTCTGGGCCCCAGGAAGGGAAGGAATACAGGTCTTTGATGAGCAGGAATTGGGCTCTGCCTTCTACATCCGACGATGGGCAGCTTTACGTGGAGACTTGCTCTTGAGAGCCGTGTGCACCCCACTTCTGTGGCTGACCCGGGCACACCTGCTCCCTGCCTTAGAGGGTTTGCCGCCCTCCTTCCTCTAGCGCTGTGTGGACAGGTTTGCCTTCAGCTGAGAAGATGAGCAAGCAAGGAGCTCCTGTGTTTCTTAACTTAGAAAATAATTCTCTTTAAACATAGTCATCTCCCAGAATCCTAGAGCTAGAAGTAAGCTCCTCGCTTGACCCACCTTGGTGAGTTTTGCTTTCTGAGAATCTCTGCCCCTCCCCCGTCCCACTTACTCATCATTCTACATGCCCAAGCTCGCTCTATCTGTAATTGAAATCAGCCCCAGGGTAAGTGGGGGAGAGACGTGGTGCACACACTAGTTGAGGTATGGGGAGTCTCTGCTTCCTAAAATTAGCTGTTCTGTTGTCATTTCTTAAGGCAGAATCACCTGGAAGTTAAGAGCCTGGGCTTTAGAAGTAGGTCTGGCTCAGAATCTACTTCTGCAAGCTTCAGGGATCGCTCCTTGCATGGTTGTAAGGAGTGGAAATAGTAGGTATAATAAAGTGCCTGGCACATGAGAGAGGAATCAAAACGTGTGCTTCACAGAAAGATCACAAGATCCAGTAAATAGGATTGCTGGGCCTGAACCCCCCAAGTTTGCTGGTGGAGATTCAGAGCCCTTCTACTTGCCAGGTGGTCAGGAGATCCTTTGGCCCCGGGGAAGTGATGCAGACCTCACAGGAGCCTTCCCCTTTGGCTTGAGATTCCCTATCAACCTTTGTCCTATGAGGTCAGCAGTCTCCTCTTACCTGGATCCACGACTGCTTCTGGCTGAATCTGGGAGGAGCATCTTCTAGGCCAGTGTAGTTCCCAGGCCAGCGGCATCAGCATCACCTGGAACTTGTTAGAAATTCACGTTCTCAGCGCCCTCTCCCCCAGTCTGTCTCCCAGGTGGCTTGAGCACTGAGGTCACAAGTCCTGCTGACCTAACTATCAGGGTGGGGCAGGTGGAGAGGGTGGCGGTCAGGTCTTGTCTAAAACTCACCCAGCTGGAAACAGAGACAACTTGGTTTTGTTTTCTGTGTTAGGGATAAAAATCTGTCTTAAGCTCTGGGCTGTCTTAGGACCAGTGTCACGCGTACGCTCCTTTATGGGGAACCTCGGGAGTGCCCGTACAACACACATCCCTTATACGGGAGCCTTGGGATCTACCAGTACGTTCAAGAATCATTCACTCCTTTGGGCAAAGCTTTTCACCCTTGGCCTTCTTTAAAATACATATCAACTCACCGGTACCTTATTGTGAATTAACTTAGCACGTTTTTCTTTTACTTGAAGGGTCCACAGCTGCAGGAGGGAGCTGCGACCTGGGTCGGACCTGGGTGGGCTTGTGAATACAGCCTGGCACCCTGAATCAGGGGTGAGGAGAGCCTGGGACTGCAGCTCTTTGGAAGGGGTGAGGGTGGAGAGAGCGGAGAGGTTGCAGGGAGAAGAGGGTTAAGGAGGGAGTGGTGAGGGACTCTGGCTGCTGTGGAGCTCTGCGGGTGGGTTGGGGGAACCTGCCAGAGGCTGGGACCTGGTGGGGGTAGGGAATACAAGAGCCCTATTGTGCTGGGGTTGCTCGGCAGGGGCCCGAGACAGGCTGGAGTCAGCAAAGGGGTGTGTGTGTGTGTGTGTGTGGCACTGGGCAGGAGACCCCCATGGTGTGAAGGGGTCAGAGAGCGACTGGCTGGCTGGCTGGTCTAGAGGGAAGTGCCTAGCCAGAGAACTGGGGTAACCTCAGCCCTCAGTAGCCTCCGGGCACCTGCCACTGTGGGGCACGGGGCGCAGTATCAGCAACGGGAAGGGGCTCTAGAGCTGGTGCTTCGGAGGGAAGTTTCAGCTTCGTTGCTTCACAGCCTCAGTGTAGACAAGGTAGGGGAATCTCACTGATTTTACAGATGAGGAAACTGAGTCCCAGAGAGATTTGGTAACTGGTAGGTGGAGCAGGATCGAATGGGGAGGGACTACGAGCTTGAAAATTTTGTGAGGTGGAGTCTCAGAGCCGTCGTTGGGCAGACTGCCGTGTGGGTGAGGTTCCCAGCTGACTCCCTCACGGCTAGCCTTAGAAGTCTGGAGACCAGCTGGAGACCCGCCTTGCCTCTGCAGTCCCGGGCCAGGGGGACTTCGGTAGGGAGGTGGGGGCACAGCTTCACTTCGATCTGACCGTGCCGTCTTTACAGATGAGGAAATGAAAGGCCCGCCCTACCCCAGCCCTCGCCAGCTCTGTCTTCCTGTCCCTCGGTGTCCTGACGGACAGGCAGGAATGGCCCCCTCTGCCTTGGCCGCCTCAAGCTGCTGTGAGGCTTGGAGGGGGTGGGAGATGTGAAGCTGTTGACAACTGAAAAAAGTAGAAGGCAGAGGGTGTTCTACATGCTGCCTCCATGTTACAGGGGCCCCTGGAGAGACGTTTGCAGGATATAGAAGGTCCCCGGTGAGGCTCTTGGCCTGCTCTAGAAGGAACCTGTTCTAGAGCCACACCTGAGCCCTTCAGCCTGGCTCCGTGCTCAGAAGGGCATGCCACTGCAAAACATGCAAAGGAGGGTCTTTCCTCACAAACTAATTTCAGGAGCCATTGGTTCTTTACATCTAGACTCAGAACGCGTTGACTGCGTGACACCCCTGCTCCTCGTCCCACAGTAACCAGACACAAGTGGGTCCAGAGCGAGGTAGCAGGAGAGCCCCTCGTGCGGACTGCGTCGGGTCCCAGCTGTGAACGTGCCGCGTGGTTAGGCGGGTGCTCGCACGCTGCGCTGCTCTGGCGGTTCCGCAAGCCTCGTGCCACTACTCGCAACACCCTGAGAGCCTTCTCTTCAGAATATGCTGGGCTAGGTGCTGTGGGAGGGGAAAGTACATCAGACTCGGCTCCTGCTTTAAGGAAGGTTATAATTAAGCTAAATGTAATAAATGAAAGCTGGGAGCTGGTAACTTCTGTAAGAGCAAGCCGGAGTCCCTGAGGAGTTGGGGAAATGAAGCTGAGATGGGCTTTGGAAGCTGGCAGAATTGAAGAGAATGAGCAGGGGTGGGGGTTTGCCAGACAGGGTCCTTCACACTTCCTGTGCTTTTCGCATAGTGCATGTTTGCCCCTCTGACACCTCTCCCCGCAGGCCCACACTCTCACACCTCCGGGCCTTTGCGGATGCTGTTCACTTGCCTTGGCCGGCTGACCGTCTTTAAGAACTCAGCTCAGGTATCCCCTGCAGCCTGCCTGTTGCTGGACTGTCACATCACTCTGTACACGTCTCCCTTACCTCGTGCCTTGTCACATGTGTGTGCTTACTTGGCACCGTGAGAACCGGCCCCTCGGTAAGCCTAGGGCCTGTCGAAAGAAAAGTAGTTTGGTCTGTTGAAGCATGGAGTCCAGGAGGGGAAGGGGTAGGGCCGCACTGGTGGTGGTGAGGACCTCAGATGTGAGACCCGAGGAGGAAGTTGGGATTGAGCAGCAGATCAGAGCTGAGCAGGGCCAGCCGGGGAGCCTGCGTAGCTGGTTCCAGGTCTTCAACAGCAATATTTAAAAAAAATAATAATTTTAAGGGGCTCCTGGGTGGCTCAGTCGGTCAAGTGTCTGACTCTTAATGTTGCCTCAGGTCATGATCTCAGAGTCCTGAGATCAAGCCCCTCGTTGGGCTTCGTGCTTCAGAATATAGAAGCTCTCTGCTTCTGCCCCCATCCCAGATCCCACACGTGTTCTCTCTCTCTCTCTCTCTCAAAAAATAAATACTAAAAAATTTTAAGTAATCTCTCCACCTAACATGGGGCTCAGACTCATGACCCCAAGATCTAGAGTTGCATGCTCTACTGACTGAGCCATCCAGGCGCCCCAAATATATATTTTTTTGTTTGATGGCAGCCCACAGTGAGGAACACTTAACATCTCAACCCAATACATATGTCACAGAATAGAATTTAGCTCATGTGCAACATACTCTGATATTTTCTGTTTAATTTCATTTTTTAAATGCTGGGCACTACCCACCCTTATTGCTGTGTCACTCGGGGCTCTGGAAGTTTGGACTACCCTCCTGGAGCCGGGGTGGGAGGGCGGGCCAGCTGGATGCAGCCGCCTGGCTTCCGTTCTGGTCAGGGGCTCGATTCCACCAGGCCCTCAGGTGGAAGGGATGGGTTCTGCATCTGCAGAGCCACCTCCCACCTGTTCTGCCTCCAGGCCAGAATCAGCGAAAACTGCAGAAGGCTGTTGGCCGGGACTGGGCCCCGTCTTGTTCTTGGAGGGTCGAATACTGAGAAAACCTCTGCCTGTCCTTCCTGAGTTGGGGAGAGGGAGTCAGGGACCAGGGAACAGCATTAGGTGACATTTTGAAGAGGGAGATGCGGAAGCCAGAGCCCTGGACCACGGTAGGCCTCACTGGCTCAGCCCCACCGTCAGTGCAAGGATAGGCTCAGAGGAACTGCAGCTTCAGGTTGGGAGAGGCCCTTGAGAGCAGACAGGAAGATGTGGCATCCTTCTCCCCCCAGCCCTGGCACCAGCCGGTTGAGGCAGCCGAGGGTTCTGGGAACTACGTCCCATCCAACTGCAACTGGTTCTTCAGTGCCAGCCCTACTGCCTTGTGGTACCTCAGGCCAACCTTGGCTCCTCTCTGGACCCCCTTGGCCAGCTTGCTCCTGACCTGCTAAAGCCTCCCAAGTCGCAACCGGAGCCAGCGAGGATCCTGGAGATACTGGATTTGTGGCCCGTGCTGCAGCCCGCAGCCTGGACTTGGCTCAGTCCCGAGCCCGCCTGCTCTGAGCTTACCACAAGGCCCCGGCGACGGCTGTGGGCCATCTATGGCAACTCCTCCACCCGGCAGTCCGCAGCTCCTGGCGAGGGAGTCTGCACAGCATGCTTTCCCTGGAGGGGTCATGAGGTGATTGTCCTCAACCCCTCAAGAAAGAAAAGGCTGGGACTTGGAGTCCCTTTACAGGAACGGTCTTGGCCAACAGGTGTTGGCCTGAAAGCAAGTGGATTCAAACTCAGTGGCCCTCCGGGGAGCAGGGTGCCCCTTCTCAGTGATCTCCAAAAAAGGAGCCAAACCTTGAACCTTGGGTCTGTCTGAATCCCAAGCCTGCCTCCTTCCTTCTCTCTTCAGCCCATCCCTTCGGAGATCTTCTGTGCTGCAGACACGCAGGTGGCCACATGGACTCAAAGGGCAGATTGCCTGAGTGGAGACCCAAGAGTTTGAGCTGTGGGAGGAGCCCAGGGAGAGGGGAGAGATGGTGGGAACAGCAGAGGTCAGCCCCTGGCTTGGAAACGTTCTGGGTGAGGAAAATCTCAGATGCCCCTTTGGGTGCACAGCCCCTTCTCTGGGTCAGGACTGACCACATCTTTCTATCCTCCTATCCTCCATTGCCGTCCAATTGCGTTCTTCTTGTGCTGTGTTCTAAGTTTTTGTTGTAGGCCTGGCCTGCTGGGGCTGTCCACAGGCTCTACCCACCCTGGGCACCCCCTGGCTGGAGAGGCTGCTGAGCTCCAGAACTAGGGAAGAAGAGACTAAAGCGAGAGGAGCCCGAAGCACAGTGAGTAATGACACCAAAACTTGCACATCCCGGGGCCCCAGGCCTCCGAAGAGAAGCGACTTGCGCAGGGACACGTGGAGAGAAACGACCGTGGGAATTCCAATGAAGCCGCAGCCCCCAGGCCTAGATTCATCCCATTGCTCCGTGCTTCGCTATTTACGGGCATGCATTTGTGAGCCGGCCCGAGTAAACGCTGAGCTGCTTCTATCGGATTGGTTCCGCTCCAGAATACCAATTTTGTATATCATTTAATATGAGATGAAAAGACAGGGAGAGAGGTTGTATTGTTCTCTCCAGCAAAGGAAAGTGCCCAATGTTGCAGTCCTGATCAGACTGACGCGTGCAGCTCTCATGGACAGTGGGGTGCTGGGCAAGTGGAGGGGCAGGCAGGCTGGGAGATAAGGAAGGGGGAGACCCTGATGTTCAAGTGGCAAAGGAAGATGGGAAGCGGGGGAGGGGATGAACATTCCTTGGGCATCTTTATCCAGGGGCTATGCCATCCCTTTATAAGTAACATTTAATTCTCAGAACGGGGTTAGAATTGTTGCCCTAAACTGGTTTTTACGAGCTCAGCAAACCCACAGTGCCTCTTGCTAACAGTGTCTGAAGGAAAGCCATTTCTCAGTATCGACTCCGCCACAGCAGCTACTAGCCTGGCAGAAACCTCCTGGACCAGGTCACAGACTTCCCCAAGTGCCCCGCACCTCGCCCGAAGCCTGGCGCATAGTAGTAAGTGGCTGTTCAGCTGAGCTTTGACAGGAATGGGGAGGAAGCCGTAGGCACAGAGGACAGTGGCCCTTCTGTGGAAGTAGATGAGGGCCTGGGTGCTAGTGAAGGGTCCCAGCCCTCTCAGGACACCCGCCACTCCCGCAGACCTGGACCCTGTCCCGTTGACAGCTGATGGTGTGCAGGATCTTTAAGCAGTGGGGGATGACTGGATTCTCCAGGGAGAGTGGCCCAGACATGGCCCAGCTCTCTGCCCTGCGAGCTCAAGATCTAAGACAGATGGTGGCCGCAGATGGGGGCCCAGACAGTCAGCAGAACACAGCGTGTAACCCTGACACGCTGGAGCAGGAAGTCTCACGCTCGGCAGAGACTAGAATAGGGCCTCAGAGACTTGGACAGACATCTGTCCCTGTGAGCGCAATGCACTTGTGCTCCGCAGCCGCTGAGTGGCCGTCTTCTCTGCCTGGAATATGGCAAAAATTGGGTCGATTCTCCCCACTAAATAAAACTCTTGGAGGGCTGTGTTGGCTCATTTTTGCTTCCCCAGCAGCTAGCCCAGGGTCGGTGGTTGTTGAACGGGTGAAAGAAGAAATGAGAGAGCACTTCCTGTGTGCTGCAGACCCTGTGTGTTGTGCAGACCGCACAGTAGTGGACTCGACCCATGTGATTCACTGGTGATGTCAGGTAGTTGGCTTCTGCCCTGCTGGTGGGAGGGAATGGTGGGGAGGGGAGATCCGATCCTGCTGCAGAACCTGGGGGGCTCCTTGGGTGCCTTGCCTGAGTTCCCTTTCAGAGGCAAGGGGGCCCCTTGGTGAGGACTGCGGCCAGCACAGCCAGAGATAAGTGAGCAGGGGGAGCCTATAAGATGACTTCGAGAAGAAGCATCCTATGATTCGGGCTCTCAGGAGGGCAAAAGAGCACTTAGTGAAGCTGGCCAGGTCTCAAACCCCTTGTAGAAAACAGGACTGTGAGAAAGGAGAGGCCAAGAGAATGATCTGGGAGCCCGCCCCAGCATGGCCAGTCACCTGCAGAGTCCTGGGATCCGGGGACATGCCACACCAAGATGTGTCCCAAAGGGCAATGAGGCCACAGTCACCAGAAGGGACTTGGCTCTGTCAGACTTGCCCAAGCCAGCTGTGCAGTGTCAGGGGCTTCCTTGGCCTGGCTGCTGACCATTTTTTAGGGCCAAATCATGGATAGTAGGAATCTTTTCCAGGGGGCTGTAGCAGATTTCACTGGGTGCTCACTGTGGGGCCCTGCAGCCTCTGAACTGACATTTGCCAAGAATCTCAGCCCAGTAAAGATAGAGCGAAAGGAGCATCTCTGGCCCCCACACCCTTATTGCAGAGATGGGGAAAAGATTTATCCAAGGCAAAAGTAGTTAAAAGGGAAGGGGAAAAAATTGAGTGTTATTTCCAAAAATAACACAGAGCTGGACAGCACAGGAAACAATAAAAGTTATTACCGTTTCATAGTGTTTTTATTTGATTGCTGGTGGTGGGAGAACGTGAATCTCCTTTGTATTTAGGGTCTCTAAATGTCTCAATTGGGCTCTGAGCCCAGAGATCTCAAGGACTTTTCTAGAGCCGCTCAGGCAATCAGAGGTAGAGCTGGGGCTAGATTCCAACGTCCTGACTCGAAACCCAGTGCTCTGCACTGCGGTGACCTGTTGCATAATAACGGAATAACTGTGGATTGTCTTCCCTTTTATGAAATTTCCATTTGGTCCTTTGCGACCGGCCAGCAGTATGGTTGGTTGCTAGTGAGAGTGAGGATGTCCGTCTGCTGGGACGTTCAGTGCACAGATTTTCCCTTGGATTCTGGATACAGCCCCAACTAGCAAAAGCACTGCACCCCTCTTGCGCCAGGGACGCTGACCCCGGGGTCACGAAATGCTACAACAAGACGTGCAAGTGTTTGCGCTCGGCACATGGCAGGGGCCCTGCCTCCCCCTCCCCCAATCTTCGCCCCGGTGGCCGAGCCCTGGGCTCCGCCCCTCTGCCCCTGGACCGGGGGAGGGGTCCCCTAGGCGTGAAGGTAGCGGATGCTCGCCCGCTGCAGACGGCCGCAGAAAGGCGGGATAGAGGGGACGCCCGCGGCCGGGGTCTGGCTGCCTGGGTCGGCCGCGCGCCGCCGCCCCACCGGGCCTCGCAGCCCTGGTCCCGCCACGCCGTGAAGTTTGCGGAAACTTTTGCAGTTGCTTCCCCGCCCGCGCCAGCCGGGGAGTTGTGACGCAGCGTCTGGGGCTCCAAGCCCGGACTGAGAAGAGAGGGAAGGCGCGGCGGGGAGAGGGAGGGCGACCGAGAGCGAGAGAAAGAGCGCACGCCGGGGTCCTAGTCGACCCCGCAGATCCTCCTCTCCGCCTCCCCTTTCTTTCCCCCTTGGCGCTCTCTCTCTCCGGCCCCGGCCCCGGCCCCGCGCTCGCCCGCGCCTCCTCCCCTTCCCCTCCCACGCTGCCCGCTTCCCTTCCCCTCTGCCCCTCAAACCCTCCTCCCGGGTTCTGCGCTCCTCCCTCCGCCCTCCCTCCACCCGGCCAGCCTCCTTCCCTCCTCCTCCCCTCTTCTCCCCGGGAGGCATCACTTCGTCCCGACCGGAGGAAGACGCGAGCCCCTCGCGGGCGGTCATCACAGCCCGGCGCCCGCGCTGCCACCGTGCGCCGTGCCCGTGCGCCCTCCGTCCCCACGTCCCCTCAGCGCCGCGCTGCGGGCATGGGGCCCCGCCGGCCGGCCCCCGCGCCCTGGCCTCGTCACCTGCTGCGCTGCGTCCTGCTCCTCGGGGCTCTGCACCTCGGCCGCCCCGGCGCCCCCGGGGACGCCGCCGCCCTCCCGGGTAAGGCGCTGCCAACTTGGCCAACTTCGGGGGCCGGGCGGGGGGGTGGGCGCTGGGGACCGAGCCGCTCTCGACTTTTCCCTCCTTTTTCTTTTTCCAGAAGCGCGTGTGCGTGTTCGTGTGTGTGCGTGCGTGCGTGTATGTGTGTGTGTGACTGGGTTTTTAAAAATCGTCTCCGCTTTTCTGGAAGCGGGGTGGGGGGAAGAGGGGAGGAGGAGCGCGCCTGGAGGTGGGGGAGGACCTGAGTGGAACCAGATGTGGCAGGCGGCGGGGGAGGGGAGCCCGGGGGTCTCGAGCCGCGTCGGTTGAAGAGGGCGGGCTCCGGGAGGACCCCCGCGCCTGTCCCCACCCGCGGACCACCCGGCGCCGGCGCTGCGCTGGGCCGGGAGACCTGCGTCCGGGGAAACCGGAGGCTCGGTGCGTCCGGGATCTCCCTCCAGGCCAGCCTCCTTGCTTTGCCCCCGGACCCGTGCGTTATTGCTGTTTTCGAATTATTCGTCTGGGCTTGTTTGCCCTTCCTGGCATCTCGGGGCTGTTTATATTTTCCACACTCGGCCTTCAAGGACAGCTTGTGGCATGTGGCAGCCGCGCTGTTTGAAGGGAGCTCTGTGGGGCAATTTCGTGCCCCCAGGATGCAGCGACAAGCTGGGCGCTGTGTGTGTGTGTGTGTGTGTGTGTGTGTGTGTGTGGTGGTGGTGGTGGTGTGTGGGTGGCTCTGACCAAACTGGCACCCCTCCAGAGTAGACAGAACTTGCGCCCCAAAAGAGCTGCTAAAGATGCAAAAATCCAGCCAAAGAAACAAAAAAAACTGAAGTTGTGCCTTCTCTTTCGGCTGCTCTTTCAGAGGGTGACAGTGACGTGTGGGGACAGACAGACCCCTCAGCAAGAAGCTGAGAGCAAAGGGGAAAGATCCACTTCCGGAGGGGGGGGTTGCAGGACTCCAAGCTGGAAGCGCCAGGGAGTGTCGTTATTACAGCCCCAGCGCTGGGCCCAGCTTCGTCTTGCTGGATGTTTAATTTGGGGACGGGGGTGAGTGAAAGGGGACAGTCAGTGCAGTGTTTCCAGTTTTGTGCAAAACCCCAACAGCCCCCTGGAGGGTCCGGGCTCTCTAGCCATGGCCGATGCTCGCTCAGTTGGCCCGCCTGGCGTGACGTAGAGGACCAAGACACGTATTTGCCCGATTGTGCGGATGGGAGTGGTGGGGTCTGGAGGGACCCATATTCTCATGTAGACCCCCTCCTCCGCCGAATTCCAGACCCACCTGGAGTTGAATGTTAGATGCAAACCAGGCAGTATCATCCTACCCACTGCAGGTCAAGGCACACGGTGGTCCCCCTGCCAGGGGCGGTCCCCCTGCCTCCCGCCCTCCTGCCTATGTCTTCTCTGTGAAGGAACTGGGAAGACAGGCAGGGCGGGAGGGCCGGAGGAGGATGGCCATTCCAAGAGCCCCGGAGCACATTTTAAAGCCAGGCCCTGGGAGAGTCATGGCTAGAGTGCTGACTCGGCCCTTTCCCCCATGGAGCTTTTGACAGAGGGAGCTGGAAATGCGTGGTGAGAGGCCCCATCTGGGAGGAGGCCTGGAGTGCCCCCTCTACCTTCTGGTCTCCCCCTCTCCTGGCCCCCCCTCGGGCTGTGTCTCAGGACTTGTAGCCCCCACAGCCTCGGAGGAGCCCCCTCCCAGCGGTATTGCATTGATCACCCCCATAAGCGTAGGTATGGGCAGGGAGGAAGCTAGGGGTGCGGCTGCTGAGTAACACGAGTGAGAAGTTGCTGCCAGTGCGCCCCGGCACATCATTGTTCCCTCTGCCCCGAGTGCTGCTCCTTGAGGCTGAATTCCTTCCTCAAGCCCCTGTACCTGATGAATTTGGTAGTATCAGTTTACTGGATCTGAACAGTTCAGGAAATGCTTGTGGGAGAGGGATTGGGCTTGGCAGGCCGGTGCTGCTGGGGCAGAACTTACCCCGGGGTTCAGGGTGTCTGCGGGTGGCTCTCTGACCACCAGCAGGGAAGCCCCGTGGGATGAGAGTAGGGGGCAGGGCGACACCCCCACGTTGGGGGCGGTGAGGCAGCAGGTTGGCCCCCCTTGGTGGTGTGTGACGGCAGCATCCATCTCTTCTCCACCTCCAAAGGGTGCCCCACAAAGAGTGGCTGGAAGACCTTTTTGTTAAGTGCAGCGTTGGGTTGTTTTTGTGGCATTCACTGTGCAAGGCTGAACCAAGGACTTGGGGAGGGTGGAAGGTACAGAAGACTGTAAGACACATCCTTAGAGAAAAAAAACTTGTGTTGGAGGCAGGAGAAACTGTGTGTTTGGGGGGGGGCAAAAGGTCACCAGGGCTCTCTGGAGGGAGGCTGGGTGGACCAGGCTTTGAGAGGCAGGGAGGGGAGCAGAGAGGGAGATCGGGAAGGTGTACTAGGCTGTCTGGGAATGATGTGGAAGCTTGCTGGGCTGGTGGGGAGGGTTCCTGAGTGGGATGGAGGAGAAGCTCAAGTGAAAAGGGAAGCTGGCCAGGTGCCTGGGAGGCCAAAACGGGAAAGCCACTTGCTGACTGGTGGTGGGAACCCTGGGGAACCTCTGGGGTTACTGAACAGGGGACTGAGGTGCAGATTGGAAAGAGGATCAGGTATCCAGGTTGAGGTGCAAAAAGACCTTGGGACATCTTCCTGTGGGGACGGGCACTGCCGTCTAGAGGACAGGGAGGGAGGCGTTCCTTTTGACAGGCAGCAGGTACTTGAGGCCACTGTCAGCCAGCCAGACAGATGGCCTGCACTTCCGGCCCAGCCCCTGGTGATTCACGGAGTTCAGAGCCTTCTTATCCCCCCATCCCCAAAACCCAGTCTTCCTTGCTCTGTCTTGTCTTCTGTGGGCTGCCAGGGCTGCCAGGGCCGGGGTGGTGGCTGAGCTGTGGTTGGTGCTGGGAGCTGCCCCCCCCCACCCCCCCGATCACCTGGACAAGGTGGGGTGCAGGCAGGGGAAGAGGAAGCCCAGGTCTTTGTCCCCTTCCGTTCACATGAGAGACATCTTGCCTTTCTGATGTTTGCGTGGTGCAGTGATCTGGGCCGATGAGATGATTTCAGAAATACCGTAAAAGTCTCAGGGGAGGATTCGTGTGGATTCACCACTGATTTAAGCCCCCTTGCCCCCCGCGGAGGGATGACGTGGTAACAGCAGTGGCCATTATCCCTGTGCGGGAAGCCGTGCCAGGTGCTCTCCGGGCAGCGGTGCTTGTATCTCACAACCTGGGAGCCCCTTCCCACCCATTTCACACACTGGCAGTCAGAAGATGCGAGACGTCAAGTCACTTGCTCAAGACCACACTGCCAACACCACCAGAGGGTGGTAAAGCAAGATTTGAACTCTTGGGTGGCTCCAGAGCCCAAACTCTTCAGTACCAGACCGCGCTGCGTCTCTGTGAGTTCAACACTGCCAGGGTATGTGTTAGGAAGGGCTGGAAAATCCTGCTTGATGGGTCTCTCTCCAGTAGCTCTAAGCCCTCTAGAACATCCTCTCCGTGTGTCCTCAAAGGAACCCTAGGAAGCGGGTAGAGTGGGCAACCCTCTGTTTATACCGTGGCTGTCAGGGTGTCGTCTCTCCCCCCAGGCCCACTGGGCCCAAGACACAGGGACCAAGCCCCGCTAGGCGTCCTTAGCGCATCTGAGGTGCCCCCTCTGAGGAGGCATCCGGCAGCAGCTGACTGAGGGGCCTGGTGGAGGAGGAGCCAGCCCCAGCTCCGCCCCCCGGCTTCCCAAAGGGCAGGGATTCCTGGGTTCATTCATTTGGTTTGATGAGCCTGCGCCACACTGACAGCCGGGATGACGGTGGTCTTTCTTCTGAGCCCACCGCCGCCTACACCTCCGGTGGGGGGTCCCTGGACTCAGAGGGCCTGGGCATTGCCGACAGGAAGTGTCCCTTCCTGTTTGGTCCTTCGTGAGATGGGAGGGGCCGCTTCCCATGACTGGATCCTATAAATCTGGGTGGGGTGGGCCGTGGCCGTGGTGACGCAGCTCTTGGATCTCACCCTGGGCACTGCAGATCCCGTTCCTCCTCAGCTAGGGGTGGTGTCCGTAAACAGCCAGGCTGGATGAAGGCCACATCGTGGCATCTCTGACCCTGGGGACCTGCCAGCGTCAGCCAGCTCCAGTCACTTAGAGGACAGATTGAGTTGGCCCCCAACGTCACACGTGACCTGATGGAGAACTCCGGGGGTTCATTCCTTTCCTGCCCTTCCCTGTCCTCTCCTGGCCCCTTGACGGTGCAGAGACCCCTCCCATCCTGCTTGGCAGGACCCATGCTGTCTGCTTCACCTCAGCCCTGCCCTACCCCCCCCCCCTTCATTCCTCTGGTTGTGTCGCTAGATGATGGCTTTGGAACCTCAGCTTCTTCCCACTTCCCCCGGCCCCCACATCTTCCCCCGGGGTCCTCCTTTAACACGCTGTGCTCTGCCCCATCTCCTCTGAACCTTCTCTGCCCCCGCCCCACCCCCGGCCTTTGCATACAACTTCCTCTGCCGGGGATGCCCTTCCCTTTTTCCTCCGTGGTGGTGGCCGTTGCTGCCCCTCCTTCCGAGACTCAGGATCCTGAGAAGGACACAGGAGTCTCCGTCACTGCCTGAAGCTCACCTGGGCTAAGGGGAGACAAAGATCCAGACTCTGCCCTCAGGGATAACCGCGCCCCCCCTCCCCCGGCCCGGAGGAGGGGCCTTCTCTTTCTCTCTCTCTCTCTCTCTCTGGGACCACCTCTAGGAGGACAGTGACAAGCTTTTGTCCTGAGCTTGGACAAGCACCCTACTATAGGCAAAAACAAGAAGCCAGTTTCCCTTTCCAAACACTGAGGAAGCTGATGTGGTGCTTCCCAGTGTAGACTGAGGCAGGAGTGCGGTGTGGCCAGGAATGTTCCCGCCCCCCCCCCACCCCGGGTCCGCCAGAAATGTAAATCAGGGCTGAGGTAATGCCACTCACCAGCTGTGTGACCTTGGGCAGAGACTCAAGTTTCTTCATTTGTAAAATGGGAAAAATAAAACAATACCCCCTCCTTAGGGGTATTGTAAGAATTACACGAAAATGAGATAATATGAGAATGAGATGCGTGCCTAGTATAGAGTCATTTCTTAGCAAGTAATATTAAATTGTTGCTATTTTTATTATTAGGAAGAGAGAACGTGAATATCACAACTTAAATGTGAAAAAACACAGTCCTCAACATACAAAATCCTAATAACTACAGTTTTCTTTTTTTAATTGAAGCAGGTCTAACCCCATTACATCTTGGTGACACTTTGCTAACTACTCTAAGTGCCTAAAAGTAACCATACTTCTTCCTTTTTCTGAACATTAATTTAAATCCTAAAGAGAAAAAAAAACATATCCTTCACTGTTCTTGCTCCTAAAACCCCCAACTCCCCATCCTCCCTCTTCACTTCCCTTCATCATGAAGCTTCTCTCGCTGTGACCTTCACACGGGAACTGAGGACTTTCCTTGCCTCTGGACTGTCAGTGTGGAAGCCCAGACGGTTCCAGGCAAACCTTCCAGGCAAGCTGGAGCTGCTCCCTGACCACTGGTCACTGTGGGGTGCTGTCTCCCCCTGGAGAGACTCCCTAATTATTCATTTCAGTGACCCTCCTCAGGCCTCACCTTGGAGCATGGCAGGTGCTGTTGATAACCTCAGCGTGAAGAATGCTTGCTCAGCGGAAAACAGATCATACAGAAGTAAAGTGTAAACAGTTTGAGGTCCTCCCTTCCCCTCAGCCCACGGCTTGTAGTAACCCCTGTCAGTCACTCACGATGTCATCTTCTGGTTTTTATAATACGCGTGCACACACACACACACACACGAATACTCCTTTTACACAGAGAGGGCCCCATTTTATACTGTATAATATGATAAAATAATTTTTATTCTAATTTTTTAAAAGATTTTATGTATTTGAGAGACAGAGCACGAGGTGGGGTAGGAGCAGAGGGAGAGGGAGAAGCAGTGAGCCCGATGGGGACTCCATCCCAGGACCCCAGGATGACCCCGGCAGATGCTTAACTGACTGAGCCACCCAGGAGCCCCCAAATAATTTTTATTTTATAACATTCTTGCAGATCTTTCCATGACAGGCTACAGAGCTGCCGCACGTACAGCTGGAAGGCTGTACAAACAACTGCTTTCCAAAGGACAGACACTTCTTGAAAAGTCTCTCTTCCTCTGGCCTTTGTCACTCAGTTTGTGTGTGTGGTCTCTGCCTGCTGTCTTCCCCTCCATCCTCGGTCCAGAGCTGGCATTGCCGCCACCTTGGCTCCTAAAAGGCAGCTTTCATCCTCACCAGAACAAAGTCTGAACTTCCAGAATTGGGCATTTGAGGCCTTCCGAGTTCGGGTTCTCCATGCCAGGAGCGCCTGGTCCCAGCGGTCCAAGTCCCAGCTCAGACCTGAGCCCTTCCAGTTGCCCTCAGCTGGAAGAAGCCTTTCTTTCCAGAGCTCCTCTCCTCACACCTGCGTGGTGGAGCCACTTCCTCTCTCCCTAGACCCCAGGACGGACATTTACAGCCCTGTGCTGGCCCAGCACAGTGCCTTGGACACAGTGGCATTTAGTAAGTACTTATTGAAACAAAAAGAGAGGAAAGAAAGAAAGAGCAGGCAAGTGTTCCAAAGAGCCCCCTCCCCCCAGTTTTTTTTTTTTTTCTTTAAAGATTTTATTTATTTATGTGACAGCGAGACAGCCAGCGAGAGAGGGAACACAGCAGGGGGAGTGGGAGAGGAAGAAGCAGGCTCCCAGCAGAGGAGCCCGATGTGGGACTCGATCCTGGTACGCCGGGATCACGCCCTGAGCCGAAGACAGACGCTTTAACGACTGCGCTACCCAGGTGCCCTCCCCCAGTTTTATTACAGTATAATTGACCTATAACATTGTGTTGGTTCAGGGTAACAGCATAATGATTTGAGATGTGCATACATTGTGAAATGATTGCCCCAGTACGTTGGTTCACATCCACCCCTCACGTGGCTACAGAATTTTTTTTCTTATGATGTGAATTATTTTTGTAGTAGAAAGGCAATAAGGAGAGTTATCCTTCCAGGGTTTTAGATGATGTCATGATCATGAAAAACATATGCCACTGAATTAAAATACACAGGAAAAAAGTCCAGTGGACTGGAATAAATTCCAGAAGTAGATTTAAACTCATTGTAAGAACTTAATGGGAGACATAACCAGAAGCAACACGCTAATGGGGAAAAGAATCTTTACGTTGAAATGTCATTGGACGACTGGATTACAATGAAAAACTTAATTTCAGTCCGTAGCTGATCACACTGGAGGAACTTCAGATGGCAAGTTGTCACGTGGCAAGGGCAAAGATCACGAGAAATTAGTGAAATTAACTTTCTTTAAATACGCAATTAAACTAGCAAAACCAGAACACCTAATCTCAGCAGAGAAACCAGTGTGTCTGACTAACGCGCTATAAATTACAAATTGGTTCCGTTTTTCAGGATTCAGTCTTTCAGACAATATGTAAGAAACTAGTTATGCAAGACTTCATATCCTTTGACCTCATAATTCCACTTTGGGGAATTTATAAGGCATTAATCCCAAGGAGAAAAAAAATGCTCATAGTAGTGCTATTTATAGGAGCAAAACAAACTGGAGACCATTTACATGCCAAATGATAAGATTGTGGCTAAGCAAACTAAGATATCTGAACACAAGGGACAGTTTATGCAGCTCCACGCGACAAATACACAGCTAACATCAGTACACGGAAATAAGTCGAACTAGGCACGTTCTCATGACCACAAGGAACTCTTACCAAATAATGTACACGAACCAGTAACCAGTGGAGAGGCATGCCTGACACGGACATTCATCTGTCCATCCATCCATTTAACTGTTCTGGTTCTGTTTCCTGAGCACTGGCAGGGTGCCAGGCATAGTATAGTATTTGGTGCTGAGGACACCGTGGTGAGCAGGCTGGGTGTGGTTTCTGCCTTCCTGAAGCTTGTATTTTGAAAGTAATGCCCCCAAAATATGGAGCAGCATAGAGTCAAATGTTCACTGATTCCATCTTAGGTGCCATTTTTAAGTTCCTTAAAAGAAAGATGGGAGGGGCGCTGGGTGGCTCAGTCAGTTAAGCGTCTGCCTTCAGCTGTCATGATCCCAGGTCCTGGGATCGAGTCCCACATCAGGCTCCCTGCTCAGCGGGGAGCCTGCTTCTCCCTCTGCCTGCCGCTCCCCCTGCTTGTACTGGTGCTATCTCTCTCTCTCTCTCCCTAACAAATAAATAAAATCTTTAAAGAAAAAAAAAGTTCTCTCCCTCTGCCTCTCCACCCCCCCCCACACTCTCTCTCTTTACCTCTCTCTCTAAAATAAAGAAACAAATCTTAAAAAAGCGGGGGGGGGGGAGCCGTAGATATCTCTGAAATCTCAGACATGGGATCGGGAACCTGTCTGAGAGGAGAGAGAATAGCCCTGAGTGAGACCAGCCTGGGCAAGTAAGGATTCAACTGGAAACAGCCTTGTAGTCAGTCTTGGTCCGAGAGGAAGGATTTTCTGGTATAACAGAGATGCTTAACCTCACTTCTGAAGGCTCTGAGGATATAAGAGCAATGCTGTTAGCAAGAGCCCGGAAGCACTGTTGATAACAGCCAAAACAAAAACAAAATGTGCATTGAAAGAAATACGGATAGGGGCACCTGGGCGGCTCGGTTGAACATCTGACTCTTGATTTTGGCTCCAGTCATGATTTCAGGGTGGTGGGACCGAGCCCCGCGTTGGGCTCTGAGGTCAGCGGGGAATCTGCTTGAGATTCTCTACTTCTGCCCCTCCCCCACTGTGCTCTCCTCTCTCTAAAATAAGGAAATCTTTCAAAAGAAAGAAAGAGGTATGGGTAAATTACAGAGTATAGACACACAATGAAATATAATGCAGCAGTGAAACTAGTGAACCTCAGCTACATGCATTATCATGGGTGAATCTTAGAGATATAATATTGAGTGGGGAAAAAAATCCCAGAGTACTACTTTGGTATCCTACTCTTTATCAAACCATTGGAAAAGCTGAAAAAATAGTGAGTACTCATATACTCTTACCTAGAGGCACCACCTGTTAACATTTTGCCACATTTGCTTTACCTCTGTGTGTGTGTGTGTGTGTGTGTCTGTCTGGTGAAGCTTTGAGGCAGTTTGCAGGAGTGACGTTTCACACCTAAATACTTAACCATGTATCAACTAAAAATGAAGACATTCCCCTTTATAACCATAGTACCAGAATGATATTCAAGAAATATAGCATACAACAATTCTTTTTCTAATGTGCAGTCCATGTTTGGATTTCTCTAGTTGTCCCAATAATACCCTTTTACAAAGCAGTTGTGGTGGTGTTTTTTTTCAAGTCCAGGATCCAATTCAGTGTCCTGTCTTTTTAATCTCTTTTGTTTTAGAATAGTTACTTGGTGTTTTTGTCTTTTACAGCATTGCATTTTTGATGGCTTCAGGCCAGTTGTTTTCTGGAATGTCCAGTCTATATTTGTCTGATGTTCACTCAGTAATTCATGTTAAACATTTTTGGAAAGAAACGTACATGGGTGATGCCGTGTCCTTGCCATTGTATCACATTAAGTAGGTTTATTCCCCTATTGGTAATGCTAACTTTGGTTACTTGGTTCAGGTTGTTTACCAGATCTCTCCACTAAAAAGATAAAAGATGCCTTTTCCCCTTTGTAGTAGTCTAAGGAATTTCCACTAAAACAAGGAAAGGAACAACCGAAAAGAAACACCTAAAAAAAAGCAAAGTTGCTCACAGCAGCACTATTCATAATGGCCCCAAACTGAAATCCAGCCCCAACTGAAAACTAACCAAATGCCCATCAACAGTAGAAGGGATAAATATGGTAGCTCCACACAAGTGAATAGGATAGAGCAATGAGCGGCGCCTGGGCGGCTCAGTCAGTTAAAATGTCTGCGTTCAGCTCAGGTCTTGATCCTGGAGTCCTGAGATCGAGCCCCACCTCCCAGCTCCCTGCTTAGCAGGGGGTCTGCTTTTCCCTCTCCCTACGCCCCTCCCCCCACTCATGCGTGCATGCTCTCTGTCTCTCAAATAAATAAAACCAAATCTTTTGAACAATGAGAAGAAACAATCCACAACTACGTGCAAAAGTGTGGATGAAGCTCACATACCCTGAGCCAGATGCAAGGGAGTTCTTGCCATATGATCTCATCAGCATAAAATACAAGAAAGAGGCAAAATCGATCCATGCTGTTAGAAATCAGGAGAGTGATTAGCATTAGTGAGAGAAGTTGTGACCAGAAAGGGTCTTAAGCAGAATTTAAAAAGAACAATGACCAGGGAAGAGAGATCTGTTAATCTATATGGCAAGAAGCTCATATAAGCTAATGAGGAAAAACACAGGAATCTCCAGTAGTTTTTAGGCATCTAAAATCAGAATAGGTAAGACCGCAAAGGCTATGAGCAGAGTTCACAAAGAAGACAAGTAGCAATGTCTAATAAGCCTACGGAACATGTTTCAAATTACTAGCAATCAAACAAACAAGGTACCATTTTCACCCCTGACAATAGTGCCAAAAAAGATTGATGTAACAACATGTTCAATATAACATTATTTATCATTATGAAAATCTCTTTATCAGTTTAAAAACTACTAATAATGAATAAATGAAATGTGGTATATTGCTGCATGGAATATCATACAGCCATTAAAATGGTTTTTACAAAAGTTTTTGGAGACAGAAAAACCCTATTGCTGAAATATTAAGTACAAAAACAAGATACAAAAACGTTTGTATAGATGTGTGATGTATCCGCATATATTATGTATACATATATACATTATATATGTATATTTATAATATATACATATACATGAGCATGTATTTTGAGTAGACAAAATTGGTAGAAGTTACATCAAAATTTAACAGAAGTTATAGCTCATATTTTGTACTATACTGTATTGTGTTATATAATATCTACCGGGTGATTATAGATGAGGCCTTTTTTTTCTTTGAACACGTCTGCGTTCTCGGCAATGGGGAGACAGGCAGACGGAGTGGGGGACAACTTTTTTCTCGCCTAACCACGTGACGCCAGCAGCACAACCCCCGACTTCCATCACGTAACTGGTCCGAGCCCGGAGCACGTGACTCCACGGAGCCAATCAGAGGCTCCCTGGGTGGGCGGTCCTTTGCCCGGCGGCCAGGCGCCAAGGGAGCTCTCTGGGGCTGCGGTTCGCTCGGCGGAGACTGGCTGGCTGCGCCGGGCGGGAGGGAAGCTTGGGAGCGGGGTGGGCGGCCCCGGGGACTGAGACCCTGGCTGCGGTTGTCCCCGGCCGCTCCTCGCCCGCCCCTCCCGTCTTTTTTTTTTTTTTTTTTAAGCGACAGTTTGGAGTCGGGCCTTCCCACTAGGAGAGGGCCGGCGGGAGGGGGGTGAGGCTCGGCCTCAGGGCGGCTTTTCTGAAGGCGCGGCGTGTACCCTGGCCAGAGCAGGGTCGCGGTGTGGCGGTAGGCACCCCCCACGCTCTTCTCGTCAGCAGCCCTCCAAACGCGCGCCTGCTCCTCTTCGCCTTGCACTGAGCGGGCGAGTGTTTACAGAAGGGGCAAGAACTTAGAACAGCAGGACACAGAATTCTCTAAGCACCTGATGGCAATGCGTATGTCCCAGACTGGAGAGCAAATCAGAAAGGCGCCTAAGCTAGGGGACAGGCTTTTGGAAGGGTTTCTGCTTTTTTTTTTTTTTTTTTTTTTTAAGATTTTATTTATTTATTTGACAGAGATAGACAGCCAGCGAGAGAGGGAACACAAGCAAGGGGAGTGGGAGAGGAAGCAGGCTCCCAGCAGAGTAGCCTGATGTGGGGCTCGATCCCAGAAGGCCAGGATCACGCCCTGAGCTGAAGGCAGACGCTTAACGACTGAGCCACCCAGGTGCCCCGGGTTTCTGCTTTTTAAACATTTTCTGCTTTTGGGGACGCCTGGGGGGCTCAGTCGGTTAAGCGGCAGCCTTCTGCTCGGGTCATGATCCCGGGGTCCTGGAATAGAGTCCCGCCTGGGGCTCCTTGCTCAGCCGAGAGCCTGCTTCTCCCCCTGTTTGTGTTCTTTCTGTCTCGGACAAATAAATCTTCAAACAAAAAAAAAATTTTCTGCTTTTTAAAAAGTTTCTGTATGACTGCAACAAATGGAGACCACACTAATACTAAGTGCATAAAGTCTTTCAGAGTCAGTATTGGGCAATTCCACGAATACTCTATTTTAAGCCTCCCATTGCTCCTTTTCACAGATAAGGAAATTGAGCCAGAGAAACTTAGAGCCAGGATTACATAGTTGGTGAGTGGCAAAGCCAGGGATGCAATGCGGGCCTGTTTGGTTCCCTCCATGGTCTTTTATCTTATAAATAAGTAAGTTTTGATTAAAATGTAATGAACATTTGTGAACCCACCACCTAATCCAAGACAGAACAGTCCAATTCTTCTATCCAGCTATGTGCTTCTCCTGTCATCCTCCTCCTTCCCACCAACACAATCTCTGTCCTGAATCTTGTGTTTATCAGTCCCTTGTTTTTAAAATTTTTATTCTTCTTTTAAAAATATTTTATTTATTTATTTGAGAGAGAAAAAGTGAGAGACAGAGCTTGAGGGGGAGAGGGAGAAGCTCCCTGCTGTGCAGGGAGCCCCGTGCGGGACTTGATCCCATGGTCATGGGATCATGACCAGAACCGAAGGCAGATGCCCGACAGACTGAGCCACCCAGACGCCCCTAAAATTTTTAATTCTTTAAGTATAATATAAAGTATAGGAAGATGAACACGTAATTGTTCAGTTCAATGAGTTTTCACAAACTGATGGAACACACCCGTGTAACCAGGGCTCAGATCCAGCAAGTAAGAACATTACTAGTGTTCCAACTGCTTGTAAAGATGTTCCATAGCCTAATTGGACATGGATATTTTTTTTCTTTGTGAACTGTGTTCATACGCTTGATCATCTTATCTCCTCAGATCTTAGTGGCTTAAAATTATTGGAGTCTGTATATTTTCTCATTGACTTATACAAGCTTCTTGTCATATTTGTTACAAATGTCTTCCCATTTGTTTTCAGTTAAAATTTTTATTTGGGGGTGGGGGCACCTGGCCGGCTTGGTAGGTGGAGCCTGCGACTCTTGATCTCAGGTTTGTAAGTCTGGATGTAGTCAGGATGTAGAGATTAATTCAAAAATCATAAAAATAAATATATATATTTTTTTATTTTTATTTTTTGATTTGGGAAATGTCTCTTTCCTCTTCCTGCCCTCCACCCACTTGGTCTTTTTAGTAAGGTATAGAAAGTCCTTTGGGGTCAGATTGGGATCTTCCCTTCATAGGAAGGCTCATGATGACCCCCTTTAGGTCCCCCCCATCTTTTCTGTTTGACTAACCCTCCTTCCTTCCCTAGGCCCTCAGCAGCACACGTAACCTCGTGGAAAGCTTCAGTTAGTGAATGTAAATGAAGCTGCAAAAAGACAAGTTTCCATATGTATTTTTTCAAGAGAAGAATACATTTTCAGGGCGCCTGGCTGGCTCAGTCAGCAGAGCAGGTGACTCTTGATCTCGGGGTCATGAGTTCGAGCCCCACATTGGGCGTAATTACTTTAAAAAATACATTTTCATGATTGTAAAAACTTGCACTTATTTGTAGCACACAGTTCAAATAATAGGAAAATTGGGGCGCCTGGGTGGCACAGCGGTTAAGCGTCTGCCTTCGGCTCAGGCCGTGATCCCTGCATTATGGGATCGAGCCCCACATCAGGCTCCTCTGCTATGAGCCTGCTTCTTCCTCTCCCACTCCCCCTGCTTGTGTTCCCTCTCTCGCTGGCTATCTCTATCTCTGTCAAATAAATAAATAAAATCTTTAAAAAATAAATAAATAAATAAATTTTTTAAAAATAGGAAAATTTACCAAAAAAGAAAAATTAACTGAAATCTCATCACTAAGAAACAACCACTGTTAACATTTTGGAGAATATCCTTCCAAACTGCCTTTCCTCAGGGGTGGCTGGGTGGTTCAGTCAGTTGAGGGTCTGACTCTTGGTCATGATCTCAGGGTCGTAAGATTGAGCCCCGCATGGGGCTGTGTGCGCAGCACGGAGTCTGCTTGTCCCTCTCCCTCTGCTCCTCCCCCTGCTGGCATGAGCTCTCTCTCTCTCTCCAATAAATAAACAAAACCAAAAAAAAAAAAAAAAAAAACAAAAAAAAAAAAAAAAAAAAAAACTTCAAATTGCCTCTCCTCCCTCTTCCTCGCTCACTCTCTAAAATAAACAAACAAAATCTAAAAACAAAAAAAAAACCTTCAAATTGCCTCTCCTCCCTCTTGCCTTATGAAACTTGACATAAATGTTTTCATGTTGTTTTTAACATTCTTTTGTGTGCCTGTACGTCATCAGTGTATTTCCACCCAACGTCTCTATTGGTTGGGTAGGATTCCATTGTATGGATGTGCAATAACTTATCCCTTGTTGGACATTTGCATCATTTCTCATTTCACCGTCACAGATACCCCTGCATGCATCTCAGCGCATTGGACCAGCGAACTGATGGGGATCCTGATGCAGGGTGGGAAGGTGGCTTGAGTGGCATCAGTTTAATGCCTCTGGACTCACCCCGCTTCTTTGTGCTTAGGGGTCTCTCTCCTTGGCACATGACTAGGTGTGTAGCCTCTCCCATCTATAGACTCTCTCAGGGAGCATCTCTTCTGGTTTATTCCTTCACTCTCCCTTTCCAGATGGGCTGAGTTTAGTGTAGAACTCTGCACATATTAGTTGAGGTCTCTTCGGGTTAGAAACAAAGAACAGACACACACACATACACACCATCTTTTTAATTATTTATTTTTAAAAGATTTTATTTAGTTATTAGAGAGAGAGACTGTGAGAGAGAGATCACGAGCAGAGGGGAGGGGTGGAGGGAGAAGCAGACACCCCGATGAGCAGGGAGTCGGATGTGGGACTCCATCCTAGGACCCTAGGATCGTGACCTGAGCCGAAGGCAGGCAGACGCTTAACTGACTGAGCCACCCAGGCGCCCTCTTTTTTTGAAATTAGCAAGTATGTTCATTGTAGAAAATGCAAAGAAGAGAAAAAAAATCACCAGCTGTCCCATAAGTCAGTGATAAGCACTGTTGACGCTTAGTGTATACAGTGGTTCTAGAACTCTGGTGTGCCTGGGAATCTCGTTTACAATCCAGATACTCCTTTACCCTGAGGTTCTAATTCAGTAGGTCTGCTGCTCGGCCTGGACACATGCATTGCTCCCCAGGCAACTTGGACACTCGAGTTTAAGAACGAGAAAGCAAAAATGTTGTTCCAGACTTTATTTGATTTAAAAGAAAATAGAAATGAGATCATATTATACATTTGGGTTTTTTAAAAAAACATTTATTTAAGTAATCTGTACACCCAATGTGGGACTTGAACTCACGACCCCGAGATCAAGAGTCACATGCTCTTCCGACTGAGCCAGCCAGGTGCCCCGCATTAGGTTTTGGTTTAATCAGAATGTGAAACTCTATCCATGTCTAAATACTCTTTTAAAAATGTATCTCTGTTGTCTGCATAGTGTTGCATTGCATGAGGGTACTTCGGGTTACTCAGCACCATGTTGTTGGACCTTCCCTCCAATCACGGCTGTTGCAAATATCACTGCGTGGTTAAATCTTTGCATAGATTCCTAATTATTTCCTTAAGTTAAATTCCTATGAAGTGAGTTCTGGGGCCAAAGCGTTTGTGCTTTTGAAATCTTTTTTTTTTTTTTTTTTAAGATTTTATTTATTTAAGAGAGAGAGTGAGCAAAAGAGCACAAGCAGGGGGAGTGGCAGAGGGAGAGGCAGAGGCAGTCTCCCTGCCAAGCAGGGAGCCCAACTCGGGACTTGATTCCAGGACCCTGAGATCATGACCTGAGCAGAACAGACGCTTAACTGCTAAACTGACTGGGCCGCCCAGGCGTCCCTGAAGGCTTTTGATATACGTTGCTAAATTCTCCTCCAGGAAAGTTGCCCTCCTGCTACTAGGTAGGTTGCTACTACTATCACGAGCTCACTTTTTGCTGGGCAGGCCGGTGAGGTCTTTCCATCCGTGGTCTCAACCAGTCCTGCCAACTCCCTCGTGGGCAGCACCCAGCATGGTTCCTGGCACCCGCTAACCATTTCTCCACTGAACAGATGACAAGACGGAAGGATGAAGAGGTCAGATGACTAGTCTGAGAGCAGGAATTCAAAGCCAGCCTTGTGTCTAGGACCCGAGATCTCTTTTTTTTTTTTTTAAGATTTTTTATTTATTTATTCTACAGCGAGAGAGGGAACACAAGCAGGGGGAGTGGGAGAGGAAGAAGCAGGCTCATAGCGGCGGAGCCTGATGTGGGGCTCGATCCCAGAACGCCGGGATCACGCCCTGAGCCGAAGGCAGACGCTTAACCGCTGTGCCACCCAGGCGCCCCAGGACCCGAGATCTCTTAACCACGCCATGATTTTCAGTTAATATCAGAGAGTGATGGTTGTGGGAGCAGTTCTTTTTTATATGATTCTAAAAAATGTATGAAAGAAATCAGGAAAAGGGAGTGAATGGGTGGGGGAAAGAGAAGTAATTTGAGGGCCCAGCACAGACATCCCTTTGTAGGTCAGGTCTATTGTGTTATTGTGGGTCTCAGTGATGTCACAAATGGTGGTGGCGGGAGTGGGATGTTGTGTATTTGACCCTTTGTGTCTGTCCCAGGCAAAGCAAGTTAAATTCACAAACATTGAGCACTGAACCGGGTTCTATGAGAAATAAAGATTTGGTTTCTTCAGGGATCTTAAGATCCCCTGTGTCTCCCTTCTCTCAGTTTTATTTGCCCTAGAAACATTATAATAATATAATCGAAAGTTACACATAATCCCAACCTCCTGGCACAAAAAATAATTGTGTTTCCTTTACTCCCTTCTGCTCCTTGTCCATATGTTAATGGTTTGTTTTTTTTTTTTTAAGATTTTATCTATTTATTTGACAAAGAGAGAGCACAAGCAGGGGGAGCGGAGAGAGAGAGAGGGAGAGGGCAAAGCAGGATCCCCGCTGAGCAAGGAGCCCGATGCAGGACTCGATCCCACAACCCTGGGATCATGACCTGAGAGGAAGGCAGACGCTTAACTGACTGAGCCACCCAGGCACCCTGTAGATCTGTTTTCAAGGAGGGAATAATTTAGAGGATGTTAAACCCTTACCCATAGGGTGCAGCGCGGCTTGCTTTCCCCTCCCCTGGTCCAGTTCAGTTCAACAGATACGTATGGAACACCTGTTGTATGCCCCGCACCAGGGAGACACATAGATCAGACACAGCTCCTGTTCTCAAGGAACCGGTTAATGGGGGAGACAGACCCTAAAAGAGTCATGTCAGTATTCTGTAGATCTCTCCCCGGAGATCTCCCCGGGAGTCTGTGAAGAGGCAGGGAGGGTGTTTTATATTTCAGTTTCCAGGTAAGAAAACAGGGTTCCCTAAGGTCATTTAGATTGTAATGGCAGAATCAGAACCTGAACTCCCAGGCTAAATCCCAGATTTCCTGTCTTCCTCTCCTTCTCGTAGGCAAGGGGGCCACATAGCTGCACGACTGCCCGAGCCCCAGAGAGGGTCCCATGCAGACTCTTTCCTCCTGTCCCGGCATCTGCCAGGCCAAGTGGTGTGGCTGCTACCCCACCTCCTTCCACACTCTCCCTTCCAGCTGCCTATTTTGTGACCTCATTTTTCCTTTACAACGGCCGTTGGAGTTTTTTCTGCAGAGCCAGAATGTGGCGGGGAGCAGAGTGCACCCCAAGCTGCCCTGACTCTCCCAGAGATCCCCCCACTTTGCCCTGGCACACTCTGCACGACCTCTTCCAAGCACACCTGGGGTAGGGTCCAAATTTCAGAGGCCAGAAGCAAATGGTGGTTGCCAGGGCACCCATGGGAATGGGGCGGGGGGGGGGCAGGCGGGAGGATTCCACATCTGGACTGTGAATTTATTTTTCTTTTAATTCTGTTGAAGACCAGCTTAAACACTCGAGTCCTTGGCCTTATTTCCTCATATCGTTTCCTCTCATCCAGATAGCAGTGTCTGCTAAGCCTGGTTCCCAGGCTCTCTGCTGTGAAACAAACAGATTCTTGAGCTCACAGCCCACGTCAGAGCTGAAGCTCTCGCTTAACTATCAAAAAAATAGTACTGAGTGCTTACCAGGTGCGAAGCATCTTCAAGCGTTTTCTTGCTTAATCCTCCCAGAAACCCAGGAGACGGGTCTCGTTGTGTCCTCGCCAAAGCAAGGCCCGCAGAAGTGAGGCAGCCAGCCCCAGGGCCCACACAGGGACTTGAACCTGAGTGGGTGCAGAGTCCAGAGCTCCCCTCCTAACCACCCCCCCCCGCCCCCGGCCAGTGCGGTGCCTCCAGGAGAAGGTGTGAGTAAGGTCCTATCCGCCTGTCTTTGCAGAAGCCAGCAAGTGCTTAATCTTTGGCATATAGTGTTAGGGAGATCCTGAAGGTTCCCAAGCAAAAAAGATTCTAAATTCAGTGAACTTTAAAGAGTGCCATGCTTTGCTTTTAGAACCAAACGAGTCTTCCTTGGATGCTGCCACGTAAGAAGGTCAGGAAATTGCCAGTGAGTAGAGCAAAAGCTTGTTATGAAACGTGTCATGGTTTCTTAGAGTCGTGTTGTGCTGCGTTTCAGAAATGTCTCCTGAAAAGAATGTCACAGGGACATCGTGGTTGCTGTGGAGCCTCATTTAGAGGACCCTCCCCCCTTTTTATTTTTGGTTCTGAACTAGGCACAGCTCTCTGGTCATTCTTAATAGAGACCAGGATACTGAAGAATGTTTCTCCTCTCTGATAAAAACAGTCGTGCAAGCACAATAATATATGGCCACTCATCCCACCTATGTTCGGATGGGGACCTGGGGGGTTTGCAAGAGGGGTGGGTGGGGACTGTGGCAAGCTAGCAAGCCCCCTCCCAGGTGGGCAGCTCCACCCACCCACGGGGACTGGCTGCCTGTGGGCGCACTGGCTCAGTGTTGTTAGGCCTCCCGGGGTTTCCAAGAGAAGCTGGAAATCCAGATTTTTATGTGAAATCTCTTGAGTTTTAAGTGTTGGCCCACTTTTGTTTCACACACTGAAGGCCAAATGTAACTCACCTGTGGGTTATCAATTTAAAGCACCTGGAATAGTTGTTTGGTGCTAGGCTCTGCACCTGAGCTCTGCCCCTTATCAACCATGTTATCAAGATGTCTGATCTCTCATTTAATACCTCGTTTTCCTCATCTGTCAAATGGAGATGGGAATTTTACCTACTTCTGAAGGTCAGAAAGGTTCAGAAAACAGCAGAAATAAAGTCAATGAATCACTGAAGTCTAATTAGTAAAAGTTTCTTGTGCACACCCCAAACAGACAGGTTGTAAGCCAGGAGCACTCAAACCAAAACATGGAAGGAGGCTCCGAGGTATATTGTTATTAAGCAGCTTGGATAGTGGGGTGGCGGTGACTGATTATTCTTCACAGGGACTAGTTGTAATGTTAGAATTTTCTCAAATGAAAGGGACTTGGTTCCTGGTTGCCTCATATCAGTTTTGGGGGTCCATTTAAGTTTTGCTTATGATTCTCAGAGGCGTAGGTTAAGTTTTGACCCCAGTTCAAGGCAGCTTCACTTGTGTTGCAAAGTAAGCTAAATTAAGCTTTGCTTGTATGACTAAAACTGATTTTGTCTGCACAGGGAATTTTCAAGTCTGGTCTTGGTTTGTGTTTGATTTCACTATTCCAAAGGATTGACAAGATGAATTCTAAGATCCCTCAGTTCACATTCATTTTGTCACTCGACAAACATTTATTGTGAGTCCAGACCATGCCAGGCAAATGCCCAGGATGTGGAGAGGCCAGAGACAGAGGCCAATAAGGACCTTTTGTGCAGTGGGGTGGGAATTCCTACCCTGTTTTTCAAGTGTTACTTGAAAGACTGTTATCTGGAAATTGTTCACAAAATGTTTCTAGTGAATCGAATGTTTATATTTGTAACCTCAATTTCTAGCAAACAAACCATTGCATTCAGTATCATTCTCTACACATTTCTATTTTGTGAGTGGGTGTCTACATTGAAAAAAATTATTTCAGTGTGGAAATTGGAAAACGCAGAAGGGCCCAAAGGAAATTCTTTCTTCTGTTGACTCTGCAGTGAGCATGGGGGCTCCCAATATTTGAGCTTTAGGTTCCTCCCCCCCACCACCCCCACACCTCTGCAGCCACTTTGTCAGAACTAAATTTTAAAGATTTACTTATCTGAGAGAGAGAGAGAGAGAGAGAGAGAGAGAGAGCATGGGGGGGGGGCAGGGAGAGAAGCAGACTCCCCGCTGAGCCCGGAGCCAGATGTGGGGCTGGATCTCACCACCCTGAGATCATGACTTGAGCTGAAATCAAGAGTCCCAGGCTCCACCGACTGAGCTATTGTGAGGCCCCAAAACTAAATTTTAAAAAATTACTGTCCCCACATCTGCCTGAGCGTTTCCTCATAAATTAATCGTCTCACTCATTCATTTATTCCTCCTCGGTCAACCAGGTATGGACACGTACGCCGCCTGGCGCTGTGGCCGGGCCTGGAGGGCTCTCCTGTCAGATTTTCTGGATTTGTCTGTTGGCCACTTCCTCCTCCAGAGACGGAGAACAAGTGCGGCTCCGAGGGGTCGCCGGTGGTTCCCGCGCGCCGCGGGCTCAGCGGGCTCCAGTCCCGACTCCGGAACGCGGCCCTTGGCGGGCGGGTCGGTGGGGAGGGACGGTGCTGGCCCAGAAAGCCGCTTCCTGCCGCGACCGGAGCCGGCCGTCGTTGTGAAAGCGGCCCCCTGGGGAAGGAAGTGGCTTTGGGCTGTTTATTTTGGCTTCGGGCTAGCAGACGGCGCCGGGGGCTGCGGGCCGCGCAGACCCGCCGTTCGCAGACGGGGCCGGGGAGCCGGCTGACCCCGCCGCCGGGGGTGGGGAGGGAGGCCCCGCGCGGAAACGCTCTGGGGAGCGCGGCCGAGAGGGGGCGCGCGGCCAAGAAGTGGGGCGCGCCGAGGAGGGGAAGCGCGCTGGAGGGGCGCGCGGCCGAGGAAGGGGGTGCACCGGGGGGGGCGCGTGGCCGAGGAGGGGGAGCGCACTGGAGGGGCGCGCGGCCGAGGAAGGGGGCGCACCGGGGGGGGGCGCATGGCCGAGGAAGGGGGTGCACCGAGGGGGGCGCACCGGGGGGGGCGCATGGCCGAGGAAGGGGGTGCACCGAAGACGGGGGCGCAGAGGCGGCGAGGACCCAGAACTCCGAGGGCCCGCGGCTCCCTGTGCCTCAAGTCCTGCGGGCGGGGTGCGGAGGAAGGGGTCGTCGGCCTGGGATGCTCCGGTGAGGAGGAGAGCTGGGGAAAGGGCAGAGGAGCCGCCCGGGAGCGGAAGGTCCGACCCGAACTTGGAGGCAAGATCGCTTCTGTCGGGGCCTGGTGGCACCCCCGTTTCATTCTGCAAGATGGGGCCTGGGAGAGGACAGGCCGCAGAGATTGTGGTGCTGTAGTTTGAGGAGACAAAGGCCAGCAGAGGGTGAGCTCAAACACCACAAAATCGCCAGGAGGGAAGCCAGGGCCGGTGAGCATTTGGGTTGCCAGAGAGACCCAGGGGCCATCCCTAGTCAGCGAGCACCACCTGGGGGACCCAGGGGACCCGGGAGAGTTGCGGGGAGGGTGAAAACTGTCTTTCCGAATTTATGTATAATCCCCACCACCCCCTTCACATCGCCCCTCTTTTGCATTTATTAGATGAAGGTGACCAGCCCACCTCTTAACCCAGTCCCTGCTCAGTTTGCTTTAACGTCTTCCTGAAATGGAGCGTGTCACATTTTGCAAGGGGGAAAAAGAGCATCTCTAGAAATAAGTGATAGAGGAAGCTCACCATGGCTGGAGGGATCAAGGGAAAAGGGGGAGAGGGAGAGACACACCCACACACTTGTGACGGCAGCACGTGGGGCTGTGTGAGCCCAATGGAGCCCACGCGCTTTGAGCAATGGAGAGCGGCAGTTTGACCTGGCTGGAATGCAGGGGCATTTGGGAGGAGGGAGGAGAGTGTGAGAAGCTGGGATGGTGGAGGGTAGACAGAAGCCCACAAGAGCCCAGGATTTGGGTGGGGATAATGCAAAGTTGGACAGGGCATTGAGTCTCTATGCCCTGTAACTGCGCTGTGCTCTATGGAAGGGATGCCCCGCCCTCCCATCCAGGTCCAATGTGTGCAGGGACATGGCTGAAGCCTCTAGCAGAAGGTGGGGCAGGGTGGGGTGCTGGGTCCCCAGGGTTGGCCCTTCAACAGGGTGGGGCAGGCAGCTTCTGCTGACTCAGGGACATTTCCAGGCCTGGCCTCAGGGCCAGGCGGCTTATTGAAAACAGATGCTCCTCTTGGCTGGTGGCCCTGCGGCCCCTGGCTCTCCGTGGGATGACCCTTTGCCTCTGCATGGCCTGAGGAGGCGCGAGGAGGGCCTCCTCCCCCCACTACAGAGAGGCTCAGCATTGGAGGTCACCCTGCCACACCCTCCGGGACCAAAACTCGTCAGCCCCCAGGGTCGGTCCCTAGGAGCAGAGCCAGGCTGGTCGCTGGGTGCTCAGTCTCTGCTCCTGCCATTCCCCCACCTTAGCACACCCTCCTTTGTTCTTGTCCCTGCTGGTGCCTCTCAGGCTTTCGCTTGATGTGTGTCTCATTCAGCAGATTTTATTGAGAGTCTGCTGAGTGCCAGGCACTCTGCTAGAATGAACTTCCCCTCTGCTTCCTTTGGTATGATGTCTTTCACTTGTAATGGAGAGCAGCCGTCTTATCCGAGGTCAGACCTCTGGCTGCCTTCGCTGCTGGACTGAGTCCCGGGAAGCTGCTGGGACAGCTGAGAGGTTTGCTCCCGAGAGACAGACAGTTCTGAGGCTCTGCACTCAGCCTCAGGACTTCACCAAAGCATTGCATGTACCTTACAGCAGATGGGAAAGGGAAAGACAGGGAGGGAGGAGACAGCAGCTACTCAATGTAGGGCATATAGCTTTAAAACCTGGTGGCTCTGAGCACAAACGTAAAATGTCGAGGGTGAGGATGACCCCGATGTCTGAGAAGCAAGGAAGTGCGAATGTTGCAGCAGAATGATTCCTGTTACTCGTCAGTTACCTGGAAAATCCATTCTAACACCTTCACCCCCAGCCACGCAGTATGAATTGGAAGTTTTGCACACTTGCTGATGTGTTACTTGTAACTTTGTCATGGATTGCTTCGAGTTCTGCCCCTCCAGCTTCATTGCAAATGTGGAGGCCAGAAGCTGGATTAATCCCCCGTAGTAGCAAGTACAGTGCTTCATAAATGCATGTCATCTGCATGAGTGAAAAAGACTCCGGGGGAGCAGCCGGAAGGGTGATTAGGAGGATGGGATGGAAGTGTGGCCTCCCAGCACCTCCTCTGATAAGCCCGCAAGGCTCCTTTGCTGGTCTGAGGGTCAGAGGGAATCCTGGAATGACTGCCTCCGGGGAGTAAGGAGGCTGGGAGGAAGTCTCTGGCTGCAAGACACAGGGTTGTGTGTTTGTCAGGAATCTTTCGGTTACAAGGACCAAAACCCAGTGCGGACAAGCTCAGCGCAACAGGGGAATGTGGCTGCAGACGAGCCCGAGTGATTCACAGGCTGGAGGAAGAGCCACAGGAACTCAGGGTCTGGGACTGAGTGTTCCGCACAGGACGACTCGCTTCCTCCCCTTCCATTGCTCAGCTGTGTCTCTTTCTGGAGTGTGTCCGTTCTTGTCTGTAGCAGAAAGGTCTTTTCCTCGTGGCAGGAAACATGGCCATGGGCAACCCCAGTTTCGCGATCTCCACAGAGAGAGAAAAAGCACACATTCCAGGGGAGGCCTCCCATCAGCCCTGTTTGAGTTATGTGCCCAGTCACTGCCGGGGGGACGGACGCTCTTACTGGCCAGGAGTGAGACTTCTCGCCCACTCACATGGCCAGAGCACAGTGCAAGGAAATTATAAATAAGAGGAAGAAGGGATGGGAAGTTTGTTGGGCAGACAGAAACCAAGGCCAGAGACTAAGGGCAGTTCAGTGAGGTTCAGGGATCTACTACTATCCCATATCTTCCATGGGGAGCCCCGTGCCTACCAGACCATATGGTGACGGGGGCCAGATTATGTCTCTGCTGCTCACAACTGTATTCTCGGGGCCCGGCACCGGGCCTGGCACCTGTGAAATTCGCAACACATACTTGTAGAATGAATGAATTGACGGGTGTGTTTAACTCAGAGTTCCCTGCCGGGTTTCATTCATGTATTGATTCATTCATTGAACGAGGACCTAAGGAGCCACACAGCCTTGTGCCCAGCACTGTGTTGGGTGTGGTGCGGTTGCCTACAAAATTCATGTCGTCTTTGTCCTTGACGAGGGACATACCACATCCCTAGTGAGGGGCATTTCCACTCCCTGCAGCGACACCCGGGGCTGCCCAGGCATGTGGAGTGAGGCTAAGGGGTGGATAAGACTGGAGGGGTCCTTCCCAGGATGGGGTGCATTATGCGAAGAACACAGTCCGTTCTCAAAACACCTCTGTGCCCTTCCCTCTCCCCCTTCGTATTTCCACCTCGGCCAAGGCTGGCCTTGATCTCCTCCTGCTTTGGGCCCTGGAGAAAGAGCCTCCTTTCTGCGAGGGCCCAGGCACACCTCTAGACTTTGGGTGGAAAATGCTCTCCCAAGAGCCCCCCAACCCCCAGCTTGGCAGAGTCCCTATGATCCACCTCCGAGAATCCCCCTCAGCCTCCTCTTTGCTTTGTACTCCTGCACTCCTCCCCTCTGTTCCCAAATTCCTTGTTCTTTTCTCATTTGCTGCCAAGGCAATTCTTCGAATTACATTCTTCACCCCTGCCTCCTCCAGACCCTCAGTGTCTTCAGAGAGTCTCCGCGCCCCCAGAAGGCACAGCTCCCTCCTACACCCCCAGACACCTGCATTTTAAGGGCTTGTTTGCCTCATGTCCTGCTGTGTCTGAACCCACTGTTCTTTTCGAACTAGGACAGTGCTGTGTGTTTCCTCATGGCCCCAGCACGGCCTGGCACGTGCCACACACATAGCAGGCGTCCCAGGAAGATCTGTGTGTTTGGACCCAGAGCCTAGGACATCAGAGGAAGGAGGGGACTTGCAGCTGTGATTCGTGTGACAGAGGAAGAAACAGGCCTTGAATAGTACTGCGATTGGGCGTCCTAATCTCTTCCCCTCTCTGGGCCTCAGTTTCCTTATCTGTCAAGTGAGGGGCAGGTAGCCTGATCCTGGGACTGTCCCTCCTGACTGACACGGACCTCTTTCAGACCCTTCATTTGCCACTTATTACGCTGTGCAGGCTGGTTGGACCATTTCAGCCCATGTGTGGGTTTTCTGGTTGTGGGGGGAGCAGGGTTCTATCCCCTGGGCTGCTGTGGGCTCCTGTGACGTTTCGGGGCTGCATTGTCCAGTCCCATCTCTGAGAAACATCTATAAAAGCAAGCACTGTTTTCTCCCTTTTCCGGTCCCAGGCCCTTTCCCTACCCCCTGCCAAGGGCCACTTTCTGTTACTACTGATTGTCCTCACTGGGAGGGAGTTTCTGAGAATCAAATACCCGGTCCTTCAGGAGGCTCAGGCAGGCCTGGATCAAATCATGGGGCCAGTTACGGTTCTACAGGGCGGCTGGAAAAGAAGGAGTTGAGGGGAGGGGGCAGAGAGGACCCCCATGCTGGCGTTGTTGAAGAATACAGCAGACCAATGTCTCTGCCCCACCAGCCTCCTTACCATGGTGTTTTACGCATTCGGTAACAAGAGCTGGGGGGACTCTGTTTTAGGAAAATTAATTTGGCAACTGGGACAGGAAACAGAAAGATCAACAGACTGGTTGTGATTGTTACCTAGGCAGGAGATTGATTGATTGATTGATTGATTCATTCATTCATTCATTCATTCATGTGTTCATCCAGTATTTATGAAGCACTACTGTGTGTCAGGCAGAGTTGTAGGTGCTTTGGATACAGTGGTGGGAAAGACAGAGAGAGTCCTTGGGAGCTTATGAACAAGAGGAGAGACTCACAAAACAGAAGCATGTCAGGTAATGAGTTCTGCTTCTAGAAGTGGCAGGGTAGCTTGCACCAGTCTAACTCTCTGGCCAAGGGGGCTTATAGACAAAGGATATAATATAAAATACTGTGGTTTGAGAGCAATCAAAAACAGCCAGATGCCGGGGAGGAAACAATCTCCAAAACAAAAGAAGCAGATGAGGTGAGAGGTTCATTTAAGCAGTATTTCTTCCTGACAGCACTGCCTCATTTGAAGACCTCAAACAGAAAGTGGTAGTGTTACTGGTCACTGTTTGGGGCTACCAGAAAAGCTAAAAATCGAGAGGGAAAATCCTGGAAAGGAAGGAGCCATAATGGTGTTCTCTTACAAATTCTCCTCAAATCCTTGGCAACTAGTAAACTGTGCCTGGGAGGGGTGAAGCATTAAGAAACCCACCAAGAGGGGCGCCTGGGTGGCACAGCGGTTAAGCGTCTGCCTTCGGCTCAGGGCGTGATCCCGGCGTTATGGGATCGAGCCCCACATCAGGCTCCTCCGCTATGAGCCTGCTTCTTCCTCTCCCACTACCCCTGCTTGTGTTCCCTCTCTCGCTGGCTGTCTCTATCCTGTCGAATAAATAAATAAATAAAATCTTTAAAAAAAAAAAAAGAAAAAGAAACCCACCAAGAAACAGCAGCGGAGAGGGAACAGAGTTTGGAATTCAAGTTCCGCCAAGTTAGAGGGGCTTGATCATTGCCTGAGGTTTTCCTTTGAAACTCCAGAAGGGTCTCACCTTATGATTAAACCCAAGGCTAACAGCCACACCCTAAGACTAGAGGCAAAACCAAAACAACCCTGCCCTAGTAAAGCCTAAAACCAAGCCTCTACAAGATCAAGATGATCCACCAGTAATTTAACTGCCTGCCAGAACAAAACTCAACATTCTTTTTAGGAAGATTAAAAAAAAAAAAAATCCAGACTCCCTGTAACATGTCATCCACGGCATCCTGTATACAATAAAAAAAAAAAACCAGACTCTTTATAACATTATCCACAATGTCCAGTATGCAACAAAAATTACTAGACATGCAGGCAGCTGGAAAAAGTGACCCATAATCAAGAGAAAAAATAATCAGTAGACAAAGACTCACAGAATACCCAGATGTTGAAAAAAACATCAGATAATAATAAATACCGTGAAGAGAACTACAATCAAGCAATATGATAGAGAGTAACTGGGTGGCTACTTTAGATCAGGTCAGAAGGGCTTCTTTAAAGATGGGACTTTTGGGGCGCCTGGGTTGCTCAGTCCATTAAGCATTCGGCTCTTGATTTTTGGCTCAGGTCATGATCTAAGGGTCCTAGGACAGAGCCCCACGTCGGGCTTCACACTCAGTGGGGAGTCTGCTTGAGGATTCTCTCCTCCCTCTGCCCCTCCCCCTGCTTGAGCACTCACTCATGCACTCTCTCTCTCTCTCAAATAATTAAATTAATAAATCTTAAAAAAAATAAAGGTATGACTTTTTTGAAAAGTGAAATACCAGGCAGAGGAAACCATGCAAGGGCCTTGAGGCAAGACAGTACCAAGCCTGGGGCGCCTGCTGGCTCAGTCGGTGGAGCGTGCGACTCTTGTGTTCGGGGTTGTGAGTTGGAGCCCCACGTTGGGTATAGAAATTACTTTAAAAAAAATAAAATCTTAAAAAAGAAGAAGAAGAAAAGAAGGAAGTACCACACTTGTTCAAAGAAGGGCAAGGAGGGCAATGTGACTTGAGCAAGGGGAAATAGTGTGATCCAGGATCAGACTGGTAGGCAGGACCAGACCATGTAGGATCTGTAAAAGTTCGAATTTTGTTTGAAGAGTGATGAATTGCCTTCGAAGGACTTTAAGCAGAAGGGAGACTTAAGGGAGTCTTATATTAGGGAATAAGCTATTTGCCACCAATAAGTTATATGTTTTTGTCATTGGAATTCTGGCTTTGCTCGGGGTGTGTTTTTTGTTTGTTTGTTTTTGCCATGAAAAATATTATTATGTCACTGAGTTCATCACTGTTTCCTCTATGACCTTCAACACTCCAATATCATTTAAAAATTTTTTTTGGAACTTCAGGGAGCCTGGGTGTCTCAGTCTGTTAGGTGGCTGCCTTTGGCTCAGGTCATGGTCCTGGGATCCTCGGATCGAGTCCCACATCGGGTTCCCTGCTCAGTGGGGAGTCTGCTTCTCCTTCTCTCTGCCTTTCCCCCTGCTCGTTGTGTGCTCTCGCTCTCTCTTTTTCTCTCTCTCTCTCTCAAATAAATAAATAAAATCTTTATATATATATATGTACATTTATAAATTTTTTGGAACTTATTTATATCTTTAAAAAATCATCCTGGGTGGCCATGGAGAATGGCTTAAAGACGGATGATAAGGTCATACTGGAACAGAAAGAGCTTGGGGTTTGGACTTAGAAGACCAGGACCAAATTTCAGCTCCATCTCTGACCAGCCTCATGACTGGTCAAATCATTTCACTACCCTTAGTCAATTGCTCTGCGTGTAACATGGACGAGTAATCAGCATAATGGCAACAAGAGTTACTTACAGTGCTCTTACCGTGTGCCAGACCCTGCTCCAAACACTTGGCATGTAGTCTCTCATTTAACCTTCGCAATAGTCTGAAGAGGAGACTGAGTCAGAGAGGTTAACGCAACTTGCCTGTCACAAGCTGGGGTTTGAGCCCTAGCAGTCAGATTCATGGCTTCAAGCCATGGAAATTATCCTGAAAGGCTAGTGGCTAACAGATGCAAAAGTTCCCTGGGGACAGGGCTGTGCTGTACGTGAATGTTGTGTATTTCAGCGGCAGCCTGGGAACAAGTAGAAGGTGGTGAAACGTGGGTGTCAGGCCTAGGTTTGCTTCCTGGCTGCGTGACACTGAGCAGGTCACTTCTCTAAACTAACCATGTTTCTCTTTTTTATCCTTCCTTCCCTCCCTCCCTTTCGTTCTTCACCCCTTCCTTCCTTCCCTTCCTCCCTCTCTCTCTCTCAGCTTTATTGAGATACGGCTCACATATCAAAGTACTCATCCATTTAAAACATACAATTAATTGGGTTTTACTGTATTCGCAGAATTTAGCAGCTATCACAACAATCTAACTTTAGAACATTTTCATCACCCCAAAAGAGACCCTGTACCCCTTAGCAGTCACTTCCCATTCCCATCACCCCCAGCCCAGCCCCAGGCAACCACTATCTACTTTCCACACATTTAAGTCTCAATTTCTTAATCTGTAAAGTCAGCGTGCTTGGGCACAGGTTGGATTCCCCTACCGTCCCTGGAGTGTCTGCACAGTGAGGTGATGGGTGACACGATGCAGGATTGGGGGGTGCCCTATATAGAGCTAAATGCTGCTTACAAAGTAAGGTGTGAAATGGTTATGGGCGGCGTGAACGATTGGATGTGGGGTGGGGTGGGTGGTGTTGGGAAGATTCTAGAAGTCAGGAAAGGGAGGAGCCAGTGAAGCTGAGGGGCACAGGGGATGAACAAGACAAATTATGGCAGGCCAGAGAGAAACTTCGGCGGGAAAACCACGCTGTGTCATGGAGATTGGGATAAAGTGGCAATGTGCCCTGTGATGTCAATGCCTCCACTGCTCCTTGTAAGATCTTTGGAAAAACATACAGCACCCAGCCTGCCATGTGGAGTTGGGTTTGCTTTTGAAGGCGGGACGGAGGGCTGAATCCTGCCTCTGGGTTGAGTGTGGGGCTGGAACAGAGGCTGGCCATGCAAGCTCTGCCTCCTCTGGGCACAGGAGGGGGGCACTGCCTCTCACCTCCACCTCAAAGGGTTGGGGGTGAGGACTGAGTGATTTGCCGTATGAGAGAGGGCCTCACAACCCAGTGCCAGGTTCAGCGGCAGCGTCTGAAGGTGGCACTGGCCGTCAAGATCCAGCCCAGAGAGCCCCTGTGATGGCTTCATGTCCTGCCTTCCCTTCCAGAGCCCAACGTCTTCCTCATCTTCAGCCATGGACTGCAGGGCTGCCTGGAGGCCCAGGGTGGGCAGGTCAGAGTCTCCCCAGCCTGCAATGCCAGTCTTCCTGCCCAGCGCTGGAAGTGGGTCTCCCGAAACCGGCTGTTCAGCCTGGGCACCATGCAGTGCCTGGGCACCGGCTGGCCGGGCACCAATACCACGGCCTCCCTGGGCATGTACGAATGTGACCGGGAGGCACTGAATCTTCGCTGGCACTGTCGCACACTGGGTGACCAGCTGTCCCAGCTCCTGGGGGGTCGCACCGGCAACACGTCCAAGGCTGGGGGCCCCGAGCGCGGCGACCAGACCCGCGGCGGCCAGTGGCGTATCTATGGCAGCGATGAGGATCTGTGTGCGCGGC
>NW_024424897.1:15660942-15708365 GCF_017311325.1 Ursus maritimus | reverse complement strand
CCCTACTATGGTGAGAGGCTGCTGCCGGGAAGGGCTGGGGTCCCCGGTGTCAGGAGGACTGGAGCCACAGAGTGACAGACGCAGAAGTGACAGGGCCTTTGGCCTCTGCAGACCTTTGGCAGCCCTATCTTTAATTGCAGTGGGAAGCATTTGGGAATAATTAAGAAAATGAACTTCAAAGCATTTATTTTTAAGAAATTACAAAATGTCTACATGCTTATAAAGACCTCAAACAGCACAAAAGTGTATAACATAAAATTAAATGAAAATTCCCTTCCAGGCCCACGCTCCAGGGTAGACCCTAGAGTAACTCCCACAGGTGTCTTGATCCCCATTTCGCAGGGGTGACCAGGGACCACAGTCACCCAGGTGCGGGGCCTTTCGTGGTGGACAGCTTCGTCCTGGGGGTCCTTTTCCTGTAAGACATCCTGAGTTCTGAGATGGAACTTGGGGGGAGGGGAAGCCAGATTTTGGACAGGCATCATGGGGAACCCCTTCCCAGCCCTATGGGATGACTAGCAGGACCTCTTCCAGGCTCCTGCGCTGACCCAGTGGCAGAGGGAGCCTTAAAGCCTTAAGCGCCACTTTGCATCAGGGCCCCATCCCCGGCTCCCTGGGATAGACGATTTTCCCTGAGGGCTGAGGGAGGCGGGCAGCCTCTGGGGTCCAGACGCCAAGGGACCGGCTCCCTTCCTGCAGAGGTCTACACCATCCAGGGGAACTCCCACGGGAAGCCATGCACCATCCCCTTCAAGTATGACAACCAGTGGTTCCACAGCTGCACCAGCACGGGCCGCGAGGACGGGCACCTGTGGTGCGCCACCACCCAGGACTACGGCAAAGACGAGCGCTGGGGCTTCTGCCCGATCAAGAGTGAGAGCCGGGTGGACGGGGTGGGCCAGGGCGGCTCCCAGAGGGAGGCTGATCTTCAGCAGCCTCGAGGCGGGTGGAAGAATGTTCCAGACTGGGGTGATAAGACGCCCCTCCTCCTAGCGGAGCAGCAGGTGTGGGGGGGTCTCTGCACTCCTTGAGGGACTGCTGTCGTGGTGGCAGGTAATGACTGTGAGACCTTCTGGGACAAGGACCAGCTGACTGACAGCTGCTACCAGTTTAACTTTCAGTCCACGCTGTCCTGGAGGGAGGCCTGGGCTAGCTGCGAGCAGCAGGGGGCAGACTTGCTGAGCATCACTGAGATCCACGAGCAGACCTACATCAACGGTGAGGTGGCAAGGCGGGGGAGGGGGGGCTGGGCCTGTCGGCTGGGGGAACGGCATGGGGGGGAGCAGGAACCTGAGACCCGCTCCCCATCTTTGGAGCACCCCAAGCATTTCTGCGGGTGGGGCAGCGAGGACATTGGTGGGGGGCACAGAATGAGAGGGCGGAGGCTGGGGCGATACCCTTCTCACCGCGCCTGTCCTGCGTTCAGGGCTCCTCACTGGCTACAGCTCCACACTGTGGATTGGCCTTAATGACCTGGACACCAGTGGAGGCTGGCAGTGGTCCGACAACTCGCCCCTGAAGTACCTCAACTGGGAGAGCGGTGAGGCGTGGGGTTCAGGGCGCAGGGCGGCCTGGGGACTGCAAAGGCCTTTGGCCTCTTTATTTCTCTCCTGGCACCCTGCTCCAGGCGGTGTGGGGGCGGGGCGGTAGGGCGGCTCCCCACCCCCCACTCCTGGACTGGGCCCTACTAGAACCTGATGCCCTCCCCTCCGGGTGCAGGGCTCGGGGGGCGCGCTGGATTTCAGGACTGGCCAGGGTGGCGGCGGGAGCCAGTACCAGGGCTGGGTGGAGGGCCCCGGGCGGGGAGGAGAGGCAGCGAGGGATCCCCCCTCCCCGCCTAGCGCCCAGGGGCCGGGGTGTGAGTTTTTCTCTCCTGGGGTGCTGGCGCCCTGCCCTCCCCACAGATCAGCCGGACAACCCGAGCGAGGAGAACTGCGGGGTGATCCGCACGGAGTCCTCGGGCGGCTGGCAGAACCGCGACTGCAGCATCGCGCTGCCCTACGTGTGCAAGAAGAAGCCAAACGCCACGGCCGAGCGCCCGCCTCCCGGTGAGCGGAGCAGCGGGCCAGGCGCGGGGCGGGGCGGGCCTGGGGGGGCCGCGGCACCAGGGGACTCTGATCCGCTGAGGGACGAAGTGGAACGCTCCATTAATTCTTCCCGAGAACGTTTGTCGAGAATTGTGTTAAATGCTGGCAGTTCGCACTGTCCTTGGGGCAGTCACACTCTCCTGGAGGGCGACAGACATCTCGACGCACAATTAGAATAGCCCGAGTCCTGTGCCATTATAAAAATATGTGTAATAAACGTTAGAGGGGAAGAAATGCCTAGAGAAGAAACTGCTTAAGCGCCTGGGAGTTAAGAAGGATTTCCTGGAAGTGACATTTGATTTGGGCCTTTCAAGTTGACTGTAAATTTTAAAAGCCATGAAGAGGTGTGAGGGAAGGGCATTCCTGGCAGGAGGAACTGCATGTGCAAAGGTGTAGAGGCAGGGAGTATACAGCAGCTTTAAATTTGGTGAGCATTGTGGTCTGTTTGGAGTATAGACTCTAATCACTTAGTGTGGTTTTTGAAGGAGCAGCATAGCAGTCCCTGGGAGCTTGCAGAATCTCAGCCCCCCCCCTCCCTGCACTTCGTAAGGTCCTCAGGCCATGCGTGTGCGGGTGCAGATGAGGTGCGCTGGCTTCGAGTGCGTGCCAAGGAGACCGGTTCAGAAAGGCAGGTCGCAGCCAGTCCCCGAAGGGTCTTGGCAGCTGGGTCCAGTTTGGGTGGGGCCACGTAGGCTGTGGGGAGCCTCTGCAGGATTTTAAGCCAGGGAGTGTCTGGCTGCTATTTGTGATTCACAGAGATAGTTCTCGGGGCCTGTGGAGGAGGTTGGGGCAATGGGCACAGCCCTGCTTTGGGGACTGTGCCCCTCCCTGGTGTGTGGCTTTCGGTCTCTGAGTGCAAATCGCGAATAAATTCCGACCCCTTGCAGGGCTGTTGTAAGGCTGGAGACCTGGCCTGGCCCAAAGGAGCGTGCCCTTGGGGGCCGAGGATGTGCATCCGTGTCGGTTGGAAGGGCTACTCCGGTAGTCCAGTAGCCACGGGGATGGTGACGAGGGAATTTTTTTTTACAAGGAAAATACATCAGATCCAGAAAAAATCCACAGACTCACGGAAAGTAAAGAGCTTAAAGAGACAGACCATTAAAGTATTGGCAAAGAGTGATTCAGGGCCGTCACCGGCCACCGCTTTCTCTCCTCCTCTCCTAAGGGGTCAGGAGCAAAGACTTAAAACATTGGCACCCCGCAGCTAGGACACCCCAGCTCTAGGAGGGAGCCAGCGGCCGGGACCAGTTCTAGATCTTCTCGGAAGCTGCTATGTGAAGGAAGGAGAGTCCCCCTTCAGGCAGGCCTAGCCTATCTGTGGCCCCCTTCGGGCCTGGCCCCTCACCAAGTCCTCTGTCCCCAGATGTCCCCAGTGTGGGCAAGGTTGGGGGAGGTGTCCTGTGGGGCCTCCTGGACCCGCAGGTGTGTGTGTGGCTGTGGGTCGTCTCTTCCATCCCACTCTGAGCGGTTTCTTGGAGGGGTTCTGCCTTCTGGGTCTCATCACACAAGGCGTGTCATTCTAAAGGCAGGCACCATTGTGCCCCCAAAGCATCCACATTTCCTGAGTTTCCCTCCTCCCAACAGCCAAAGAAGGCCCCTCGGGTCTGAGCTTGGGTTCTGTGTGCAGCGTCAGCCTTGGGTCTCATCTGGGAAGGCTAAGGCGATGATTGACAAGTCTGAGGCTCAGGCTCAGCCCTCCCCTCTTTGCTGGGCCTCCAAGAAACAGCATGCTGGACCCTGGAGCGTCTCGCGGAATGGAGTGGATCCCAGAATCCCAGTGTGGGGCGATGCTTCGAGTGGGCACATGCTTTCCCTCCCAGCCGGGCAGAATCCTGCCCGAGCCTGACATTGTGGGTGGTTCAGCGAGGTCCTGTTTTCTCTTGCCAAGGCCCAAGTGAGGGCTTGTTTGCTTCAGCTGCTCTGGGACCCCAGTCCTAGACAGTGAAGCTGAAATGCATGGAAGTGGGGGTGAGGAAGAGCCTGTTACCTGTGGGTTTCTCAGCCCTGGGTGGAGCCCGGCATGTAGGGGAAGGAGCAAGAGGAGAAATCCCCACTAGGGGATTCCTTCCAGTCCGCAGTGACTGCCTGGGCCGCTGGCCTGGTGGGCCCCACTTCCCATCCCTTCACCCTGGACTGTCAGGGTAGTACCAAGTCCACACTCAGTGTATGCTGTTTGAGGTAGTGACAGTGGTTTCATTTATTAAGCAAGGTGGACATAAGCGAAGTTTGAATCTAGAATAGGAAAGCCCATTTACAGAGGAGGAAACTGAGGCTCCCAGGGCCGGTCTGATCTGAGTCCCCACCCATCTCTTTCTGAAAGCTCCCCGCTGGAGGGGCCGTCCTGTCTTGGGCTAAATCTGCCACCACCTCCCAGGGCTCTGCCTCTAGACCTCCAGCCTCCCTGGAGGGCTTGGTCTTTTTCACATCTGGTGGCCAGGGCTGATCTGAGACAGGTATGGGGAGGAGGGGACCCAGGCTGCGTGGCTTGGTCCCTGAACAGCACCTCGTGGGTCTCTGCAGACGTGTGGGCCAACGTGAAGGTGGAGTGTGAGCCCAGCTGGCAGCCCTTCCAGGGCCACTGCTATCGCCTGCAGGCCGAGAAGCGCAGCTGGCAGGAGTCCAAGAAGGCGTGTCTGCGGGGTGGGGGCGACCTGCTCAGCATCCACAGCATGGCCGAGCTGGAGTTCATCACCAAGCAGATCAAGCAAGGTGAGGGGCGGCTTGTCCGCACTCCCGGGGCAGAGGGCAGAGGGCAGGACCTCCCAAGACGGGACCATCTCTCCGTCCGCCGCCATGGCCGAGGCTGACGTCTCCGCGTGCTGTCTCCCCTCCCTCCTGCTGCACCCCAGAGGTGGAGGAGCTGTGGATCGGCCTCAACGACTTGAAACTGCAGATGAATTTTGAGTGGTCTGATGGGAGCCTCGTGAGCTTCACCCACTGGCACCCCTTTGAGCCCAACAACTTCCGGGACAGCCTGGAGGACTGTGTCACCATCTGGGGGCCGGTGAGAACCCCCTCTCCCCAGCCTACTGGTATCACCCTGGCTGAAGGAGGGCTACTGTCAGCTAGCTCCTGCCTCCATTCCAGCCCCCCCATTGCCTCTCAGAAGCCCCACTTCCCCACTAACTCCTTCCCTTCCATGTGGAGAGATTGCCAGGGTTTGAATCCTCCCCGTCCCCGACTAGCTGGGTCACCTTGGGCAAGTTACTTAACCTCTCTGTGCTCAGTTTCCTCATCTGTCAATGGAACACTACTAGTGCCAACCTCAGAGGGTCACTGGGAGGATTAAAGGGGTTCATTCTGGAGCAGCCCGAGGACGCTGCCTGGCACCGTCTTGGTCTGCCAGCTGCTCTGCCCCACCGGCAGGTGGCATTGGAAGCTGCATTTTATGGACCTGCTCCGTTGGCAGGGCTGCTCTGTGCCAGCCCTACCCAGCCCAGGGTCCTATCTCCTCCAAAAATGATGGGGTGGTGACTATTTGCCATGGCTTTGACTCAGATGCAGTGTGGATAGATGAAGGAATTGATGGAGGGGTTCAAGGAGATGTGAGAGCCTTTAAAAAGACAAAGTCAGAGGGACAGAGTACCGACTCCAGGGACAGAGAGGACATTCTGTGGTGAGATCCTGCAAACAGTGCCAGGACTATGGAGACAGAGCCATCTGGCATAAGGGATGCTATTTAAAAATTTATAAACAATTATTTGTTGAGTGTCTGCCACGTGCCAGGCATTCTCCTGGGGGCTGGGACACAAACACCCTTGCCCTCTGGATGCAGCTGAAGGCAGACAAACTGCTGGCTAGGAGACGGCAGACACAGGACAGCCCGGAACACACAGCGGTCAAGTTGGAGACAGGGGCAGGTCTAAAAATCAAGTTCACCAAAGGCTTTGGGGGAGGGGGGGCTGAGACGCTCCCTCATCCTGTGTCCCTAGGAAGGTCGTTGGAACGATAGTCCCTGCAACCAGTCCTTGCCATCCATCTGCAAGAAGGCAGGCCAGCTGAGCCAGGGGGCGGCTGAGGAGGACCATGGCTGCCGGAAGGTGAGGGTGCTTCTGGAGCTGCCCCTGGGTGGGGCCAACCAGAGGGGCTCCCCGGAGAGGGAGGGGGCAGATGGAGTCCTGCAGCCTCCCATGGCATCCTCCCTTTCTTGGCATGTCCCTTCTTCCTGCTTTCCAAACTGCTTTGTTCCAGAAAGGGTGACACTGGATGAGGTGGGCTGGGGTAGGGTGGGGGCTGTTGGGAGGAAGCAGAGCACCCCCCCCCACTCTGCATGAAGAAGCTACTTCCCAGAGGCAGCGGAGAACAGGAGGTGGGTGTGGGCAGGCCCCCAAGACATCACCGGAGTGAGGCTGCTGGGGTGCACCCCAGTCCTGCTCCGTCACCTCTGTCTTTGCTGGCACACATCATGCCACCTGGTGGAGCGTGTGCTTGTCAGTCTCCTCTGGAGGAATGAGGCCATTCTGGTGTCGTCTTTCTTGCCTTCCTAGCCCCAGGGGCTTCCAGACAGTCAGGGAGGGAGGGGATCAGGACTGACTGGGTTAGTGGGGCAGTGCGTGTATGAATGAGGGTGTGGGTGGGTGATGCACCCAGCCCCTCCCAGGCCACCCACAACCTGGCTCTCAGCCAAAGAGCGGTGTAAGTGGTGTGGCAGAATATGGGAAGGTTGCCCAAAAAAGACACTTTATGGTGTTTGGCCCCTGATGGCTCCATCTGCCAGGGCCACACTCCTGCCAGCCTCTTACGCCAATCTGGCTCTTCACTCTGTTTCCTTTTGGAGTAAGCCCCCTTACTGCACCCCACCCCACGTGAACTCCAAGCTCTCCCCCAGGGGGAGAGTCCTGAAACAACAACAGGCATGACCTGCAGTGGGGTGCAGAGAGAGAGCAGACAGGGGCCCTGCTGAAGCGCCTGGGGGGCCAGTGTGGTCAGGGACCGCCAGGGGCTCTGTCCTGCCCTGGTGGGGGGTGGGGAGTGAGGATGAGTGGCTAATTGCCCTGGCACCAGGGCCGCCGAAAATGTGTGTGCAATGTTGAGGAGCCCTGGTTAATATCCTGGGAGAGCTGGGATCTTAGCACAGCCCTACCTACCCCTCCACGTCCCCCACTCCCGCCGACACCCTGCAGCTTCTCTTTTGCTCTGGGTCCTGCCCAAGGGGCTGTGTCTCTCTCCCAACCTTGAATCTACCTCAAGGCTTCCCATTTCAAGGGCTCCTAGAGGTGAAGGCCCCCGCAGGCACCTGATGTCTCTTAGGAGGAGCAGGCCTGTGGTGAAGACAGGCGTAGCCTTTGTGGTATGGGTTCAAGGCCGGACTCCCCCTTGTGTTATTGTCTGTGCATAAAATCCAATCACTTAATTTCTCCGAGCCTCAGTTCCTCTTCTGAAAGGCAGGAGCAGGGTGGCCCAAGGGGAAAGGGGTCTGTTGGGTGAAGCCTTGCCTGGTCTCGTGGGGGACCGATGGTAGAGAACCAGCCGCTCAGAGCAGTGGTCTCTTCCAAAGCTTTGCTGCTCCCTGCTGAGGGTCTGTCCCCCCACTTCAGGCTAGGCGCACCCTCTGTTCACTCTACCTTTTCCAGGACCCGGGGTTACCTGGTCCCTCCACATCCTGGCAGCTTTCCCAGCTTTTCTGGTTTCTCAGCCAACTGGCAGTTTTCCCACTGTGACTCTTGGTTTAAATGCCCAAAAGGGGAGTCCAGGGGGCCACGCCTCTTGCTTCGCCAGGCTACAGGCGGGTCACTGGCTACCTCCTGGTCAGCCACCCTTGGGCCATGTGTCCATGTCTGGTCTGGCAGTTGTGGGTGATGGTGGGGAGAGGAGTATGAGGTGATAAGGTGCAGAACACAGCACAAGGAGAGTCCCCTCTGTCCTGGGCCCCAGCCTGCAGCACGTTCAGGGGTGCCTCTGATGGCATCCCCCAGCCCAGGCTTTCTGGATGAGGGAGGAGAGTCCTCCCCACAGACATCCCTCTTCTGCCCCCTCTCTCGAGCCAGGGTTGGACATGGCACAGCCCATCCTGCTACTGGCTGGGAGAGGACCAAGTCACCTACAGTGAGGCCCGGCGCCTATGCACCGACCACAGTTCCCAGCTGGTCACCATCACCAACAGGTACAGGATGGGGCATGTGCCCAGACCAGCCCTCACTCCTGTCCCGGCCTAATGTGGCCTCTCCACGAAACGGGGTGGCGTTCTGCCTTCACGCACAGCGGGCCCTGAGTCCTTGGAGCCTCACATGGCTCCAGGGCCTTTTTCTAATATCGTCACAAGAATGATTCCCATTTATTAAGTGACCCTGTTGTGGGGCAGGGGCAGGGCCTGGGCCAGGGCAGGAACAGACAGGGCCCTGCTGGTGTGGGCTCGATGCCCAAGAGACGCCTTGGCTGTGTCTGTTTCTCTCTACTTTCTTCTCAGCCAGGCACAGAGGTGCAGGCAGGAGAGGGGAGCTCGGTTGTTGTGTGAGCTGCAGGGTCCCCACGGGCCCCCACTTCCCTCAGCAAGTTGCCAGTTGGGTACAACACCTAAGCTCCCAGAGCAGGGCATCTGGCCTGTGGCCCAGAGAATGCGGGGGGGGCATTCGGGCATGAGCTCCCTGCCTGACCGGCTTCTCTCCCACAGGTTTGAGCAGGCCTTTGTCAGCAGCCTCATCTACAACTGGGATGGCGAATACTTCTGGACCGCCCTGCAGGACCTCAACAGCACTGGCTCCTTCCGCTGGCTCAGTGGGGATGAGGTCATGTACACCCACTGGAACCGGGACCAGCCTGGTGAGCCCCTCCTCTGTGGCACTCGGTCGGCCCCCTCTGACTTTCCTTGGGGAAGCCAGGAGGCCATAGGGGCCTGCCCCCCCACTGGACCGAGTCCCAGGGCTTCCCAGTAAACCGATCATGGGTACAGCGCGGTGAAGTGGTTAGGAGCTCAGGGTCTGGGGCCAAATCGCCTGGTGCATCTTTGAGCTTCAGTTTCCCATCGGTCAACCGAGGATAACGGTGCTTTCCGCATGGGGCTGTTGTGAGGCTGAACGGGTTGAATAGCCATGAAGTGCTTAGAGTAGCGTGGGCAGCGGCCATCAGGATCATTGTCACTTCACGGTCATTGTCTCTTTTAGCCTTTTCAATGACCTGATGAGGCTGATGATAAAACAGCCTCAGAGAGGTTAAGCCACTGGCCTAAATCTCACAGGAGTAAGCCCAGAGCTAGGACTCTGCCTCCGTTCCCTTCAGGTCCCTGCGGAGCCGGCCAAGCTGGTCACCAGTGTGGGGGCCGAGGCTGGCGGGGGTGTCCTGCGGGGATGTGGGGGAGGGCCGGACCATGAGTCCTCAGCCAGCAGGTCTCCTGCTCCCTCCTCCAGGGTACAGCCGTGGGGGCTGCGTGGCCCTGGCCACAGGCAGCGCCATGGGGCTGTGGGAGGTGAAGAACTGCACCGCATTCCGGGCTCGCTACATCTGCCGGCAGAGCCTGGGCACGCCAGTGACACCGGAACTGCCTGGGCCAGACCCCACGCCCAGCCTCACTGGCTCCTGTCCCCAGGGCTGGGGGTCAGACCCCAAACTCCGGCACTGCTATAAGGTAGGCAGCCTGCTGACGCGGGACGAGGGAGAGGAACTAGAGCAAAGGAACAGCTCGCCAGGGTCAAGGGCAGCCCCAGTGAGGCCCAGCCACGATCCGGGTGGCTGGGCCCCGGGGACACTGTTTCTCCACAGCGGACCGCAGACAGAGGTCATTTCGGATGACACTCTTGTCAGTGGAATCTCAGCTCTGATACACTGTAGGTGCTTGACGAATGGCAAGAATTGAAAAAACAGCAGAGAGAGAATCGGTTTCAGAGGTTCCCAAATGTTGGGGCTGGGCTGGCTGCTTTTCAAAATCATCTGGGCAGCTTGATAAAAATAAATGCCAGGCTGTCATTGTAGGGACTGGGATTCACTAGGCTGGGGCGGGGCCTGGTCCTTTGATTTTTAAACTCTGCTGGGTTTGGGAACCTCTAATGTAGTCCAGGGTCTTTTATGACATGAGGAAACTAGGTCCAGGGAGGGGAAGGAACTTGCCCACAGCAAAGTGTGGCTCCCCAAGGATGAGAGCCCAGGTCCTGGGCTAGTTCAGGGGTCTGGGCAGGGGCTGTTCTCTAGGAGCTGGCTATGCAGGATTGTCTTAGCTAGCCTGCACCCCTGTCCAGTGAGGCCCCAGCCCCCCTCCCTACTGCTGTCATGGGAGGGCAGGTGGACCAGTAGGGGTAGCTTAGACACCTGGACTTTGTTCCTATAGGTGTTCAGCTCAGAGCGGCTGCAGGACAAGAAGACCTGGGTGCAGGCCCAGGGGGCCTGCCAAGAGTTGGGGGCCCAGCTGCTGAGCCTGGCCAGCTATGAGGAGGAACACTTTGTGGCCAACATGCTCAACAAGATCTTCGGGTACTGAGCCTGGGGCAGTGGCCTGCATGCACCTGTGTGGGCTCTTGGTTTTGCTGGGCACAGGGCAGGGGGCAAGGTGAAGGCGCCCCCAGTGAGGCCTGTCTGAGGGCTCAGAATGACCTGTGTGTCGGAAGCTAATGCCAGGACCATCCTGTCCTCCCTCAGGGAGCTCTGGTCTCCCTGGCTGCTCACCAGTATCAGGGAACCAGCAGTGTCCCCCTCAGACTCACAGACTTTGACAAAAGTAACTGCCCTCCTCACCCCTCCTTCTCCATGGCAAAATCTCCTGATCCAAGTCGAGCATCCCCCCACCCCCCGCCCGCAACACCATCCCATAACAGCCCACTCTCCTCAATAAACGGCGTTTCCCGAGAGGAGGAGAAAAGCTATGAAAGTGAGCATTTGCTCCTGGGGGTCCCTCCAGGACCCCATGTCTGTCCTGTGGGCCTCGTATGACACAGAGCTCCTATAATCCCTTAGCGCTGGAAAAAATCCGAATGGATCCAGGCTTCCCCAGATCTTTTTCCAGGGACATGTCTTTCCAGCAAACATCAGGATTACATTATTTGACTAGTAATTGTCGCTCTCATTGATGGCCTCTCACCATGTCTCAGGTACTGCACTGAACACTGAGTCCTTATTCAGTCTCTTCTTCAGCCCTATGAAGTAGACATTGTCATGGACCCATGTGGGCTGGTAAAGAGGTTGCGTGATTTGCCCGAGGTCAGGGAGCTGCTTCATGGGCGAATGGGTGCTGGAATCTGCTTTTATCTGATTCCGGAGCCCTCCCATCTCCACCGACCTAACTAAACTCCCTGAAGTGAAAGCCTACAGAGTCTTGCTGGCAGGGCAAACCCCACCCAAAGGGAAGCCAGGGAAGGGGGCCAGGCCACCCACCCCCAGTGAGCCGGGCGCCTGGTCCAGCTAGGTCAGTTCTCTATGGGGAGAGAACTTTTTAAAGGTGGCCCCAACAGTGTATTGCTGGTGAGTGTGAAGCCCAGATGGAGAGGCCCCAAGCCTTCGGGACTGCCCAGGTCACCTGCAAAGGTCTCCTGCTCCTCTCATCCCCATCTCTTCTGTCCCCACCCCCCGGTTGTGCTGAAGTGAGTCAGAGCCCGAGATCCACGAGCAGAATTGGTTCTGGATCGGCCTGAACCGTCGAGACCCCGGAGCAGGGCAGAGCTGGCGCTGGAGCGACGGCTTGGGGGTGAGCCGGCCTAGAGGGGGCGGGTCAGGTGATGGGCGGGGCCCGAGTGGGCGCGGCTCGGCAGTGGGCGTGGTCTTTTGGGGGCGGGGCAGAGCCTGGCGGGCGGCGACGTTTAGCTGAGTTAGGGCCCTTGGCCAGAGCCCGCAGGTTACGGAAAGGGGGGGCGGGGCGTCCAGCCCGGGTTGGGGGTTCCCAGCTCAGGCCCGGCCTTTTGTACGTCTGTTCTGGGAACGTCGAGGCCTGCGCCTCGTGCCTGACAACCTTCTGCCATTCCGACCTCCAGTTCTCTTACCACAATTTCGACCGGAGCCGGCACGACGACGACGACATCCGGGGCTGTGCAGTGCTCGACCTGGCCTCCCTGCAGTGGGTGGCCATGCAGTGCGAGACGCAGTTGGACTGGATCTGCAAGATCCCTCGAGGTTGGGTGGGATGGTGCTGGGAAACAGGGAAGGGCGTGAAGGGCGGCGGGGTTGGGAATCCAGGGGAGGGTCTCCTTTCCCTGCAGCGTCTCTGTCCCTGTTGTCGCCGTAGGCACAGACGTGCAGGAGCCCGATGTCAGCCCACAAGGTAAGGCCCCCCCGGGCTGTCCTGTTCTCCGTGGCGGTTGGGAGAGGGTGAGGGGCATCACCTCCAGGGCAGGGCCTGACTGGGATAGAACGAAAGGAGTTAGGGGTTTGAGCTGAGAGAAGGGGACTCAGGGCGCCTGGAGCCCTGTCGGCGTCCGTCTCCAAGCAGGGGCAAGCTTGGGCCTGGAGCGGTGTCTGCCCGGGGGCCTAGGGGCTTGCAACCCGCCTGCAGCCTGCCATTGGACCCGCCTGGGCCTTGTCCGCAGGGCGAGCAGGCAAGCCCTGCCTGGCCGCCGCTGCCACGCTCACACTGCCCCCGCAGGCCGGCGGGAGTGGCTGCGTTTCCAGGAGGCCGAGTACAAGTTCTTCGAGCACCACTCCACGTGGGCTCAGGCCCAGCGCATCTGCACGTGGTTCCAGGCCGAGCTGGCCTCCGTGCACAGCCAGGCCGAGTTGGACTTCCTGGGGCACAACCTGCAGAAGGTAAGCACCCCAGTGGGTATGGGCCTGCGGGCAGTGGGAGGGCAGGCTGGGGAAGGAGAGGTCCTGCCAACCCTTATCTGCCTGACCGGTTTCCCCAGTTGTCCCGGGGCCAAGAGCAGCACTGGTGGATTGGCCTGCACACTGCAGAGAGTGATGGGCGTTTCAGGTAGGAGCCTTCCAGGGTCAGCAGGTGTGGGAGGGAGCGGGTGTCTGGATGGCCAGCCATGACCCCAGATGGGAGCTAGGGAGGCCGCCCACAGAGACAGATAGACCTGGATTTGAATCCAGCTCTGTTCCTCCCTGGCTGTGTGGCCTTGATCAAATGACTTAACCTTTGTGGGCCTTGATTTTCTCATCTAAAAATGAGCATAATGAGGCCTGCCTGGTAGGATTGCTCTGAGGATTAGAAATAAGGTATGTGAAGTCCTTAGCATAGCATCGAGCACATAATTGGGCACCAAATAATGACAGCTCCTATTATGCTGGGGCGACTCACGAATAAGGCCCCCTCAGGATAGGACATATGATGTCCTCTGGAGGGGATTCTTTGTGTTCTGTACCCACATAACATGCATGAGGGGGCTTGAGGAAGGAAGAACCAGGAACACATGCATATCTGAGCATACTGTTGCCCTTGGACCTCTGCTTTGGGATTCTTGGATTTTCTAGAGAATGAGTGCCCAGGGAGGGCTGGGCCTTACCTGGAGGCACCAGGTCTTTGAGTCCCCAGCTGCCCTGAGTTCGGTACACTCACTCTCAGCCTGTAGCCACTGAGCCCCTGGACTCGGACCCTTCCCTGCCCCCATCTCAGCGGCCTTCATTGCTGCATACAAGGGAGGTTGGGCCCGGGGCAAGTCACCTCTGCTCCGTGTCATTGCAGGTGGACAGATGGTTCTGTTATAAACTTCATCTCCTGGGCACCCGGTAAACCTCGGCCCATTGGCAAGGATAAGAAGTGTGTGTACATGACCGCCAGCCGAGGTGAGGGAGAGGGTGGGGCAGAGAGTGTGCAGAAGCTGGCGAGAGGGTTGATGTTGGGGGCAGTGTGGTGAGCCTGGGCAGGCCCATCCGTCTCTTCTCATTCTCTTTGTTCCCATAACCCAAGAGGGGCTAGACCCAGAGAGGGGACCTGTCCCCATGATCCAGCAGCCACAGAGGACTAGAGTTTAGAGCTGGACATGGGCACCTGACCCCGATGTCCTCTTCTTAGGGCATGAGGCAAGGGTGCTGCCGGCCCTGCCCTATGCTAGAATGACTGCCCTCCTCTTTCTGCAGAGGACTGGGGGGACCAGAGGTGCCTGACGGCCTTGCCCTACATCTGTAAGCGCAGCAACAGCACCGGAGAGCCCCAGCCCCCGGACATGCCACCCACGGCCCTGGGGGGCTGCCCCTCCGGCTGGAACCAGTTCCTCAACAAGGTAGGAGGTGGGGAGGGGCCACCCAGTGGAGTCAGGGGAGAGGATGTGAACATGGGAAGGCCAAGCTTCAGAAGTCTTGGCCCTTTGGCAACATCAAAGTCATGGCCTCTTGCCTACACCCATCAGCCTCTCTCCTACTTGGCCCCAGTGCCGGGGTTAGACACCTGGGAAAATAACTCCACCTGCTAATCCACCGGGGGATGTGGGTGTCCACATAGTTTGGTGAGTTTTCTAGATTAGCGGTCACCACACATTTTGATAATGAACTCCTATTAGTAAACACAATGTTGAGCATACAAAGTGTGTGTCTACGTTATATATATCTGTGTAAATAAATATATACTTACTTTTGTACTAACAGTTCTATATAGTAAGCTCTGCACAAGAACAAAAGAATATGAAGCATGAGCTAAAGATTGAAAAAGAGCATTTTTTAGAAGATTTTATTTATTTATTGGAGAGGGAGAGGAAGAGGGCATGAGAGAGCGAGCATGAGCAGGGGGAAGGGCAGAGGGAGAGGGAGAAGCAGACTCCCCTGCTGAGCAGGAAGCCTGAGCTGGGACTCGATCCCAGGACCCTGAGATCATGACCTGAGCCAAAAGCAGACGCTTAATTGACTGAGCCATGCAGGCGCCCCTGAAAAAGAGTATTTTTAAGTTTAAAAAATTTTTCTTTATTATAGTATGAGAAGAGTACTCAAAAATGATCAATTATAATAATTATTCATCCTTAAATAATTTTAGTAAGAGCAAGGTAATTGCATATATTTCATTCTTTTTAAAAATTTTGGTCTGACACTTTGTGATTTGGGAGTTCACAGGTCTTGTTTGAAGTTCAAATTACTTTAAAACATGGATTTAATGGTTATCGTAGATGAAAAAGTCTCACAAAGGCAAATACATCAAAATGGAAAAGTTCGTCTGTCATTGGCTGGGCTTTCTTCACTTTTCAGTCCTTCTCCCAATGAAACAAAGGTTTTTGTGTAAAAACCGGCTAGTACATTTCTGCATTTTAAACTAATCTGCCTCAGAAACTAATCAGAAGACCTGATTAAGATGGTTTAAGAACAAGTCTTTGGAAGATTTTTTGAAACAACGTTGAGGAAATTGTTTTCCCAAGGGTTTTGAGCGCCCACAGAGGAAAGTTAGGGGCAGTAACATTAATCAGAAGGGTTTCTAGACGCGTCTGCGGAGTGTTCCTTCTAGAGGGTGATTTTCTTTCCCAACGTGATTACTTTTGCACTCCTGGGCTGACTGATCAGACCTGATTAGATGGTCATGGTTTTTACCTGGTGGCTGACAAGAGCTCGTTCCAGAAGAGAGGAGCCCTGTTTTCTTGTTGCTGCTTTTGCGTCCCGAGTCGGAGCTTTGATCCGTGCTTTCTTTGCCGACGCTGTAAAACCACTTAGGGGATTGTGAGGATTAGATTAGTTAACCCTAGCTCATAGAATCCATAAATCTTTGTCCTGTGTTGGAGTGTAGCCAGCCCCTTAGTGTCATGGAGCTCTTACTGTCTTCAGAATAGTCAAGCGAATATTCTACCTATTTGACCTTAAAAAAAAAAAAAAAAAAAAAAAAGTAACACGTGTATTATTACAACTTGGGAAAAAACAGAAGGAAAGAAAGTACAACTCACTCATCCTTTCCAGAAATAACCCCTGTTAATATTTGTTACTCTGCTTCCTGCCTTTTTGCACCTAATTGAGATCATACGACATAACACGATCTTGTATCCAGCTTTTCTTTCGCAGTGTTCTATTTTGAGCATTTTTCTCATGTCATTACATTTTTCCAAAAATCTATTCTTGTGGCTTCTTCCACCACAGAATATATGGTATATGGTACTTGGTCTCTTTCTTGATGTGTCAGCATCATTGTAAAGATACCAGTTACTCCCCTGTCGGAAGCCTTTGAAGTATGCGAGGCTGTGTGCCCCTTCACGGCCTGGCCCCAGACACCTTGCTTTACTAGTTCTCTGCCCTCCGTTACAGCCCTGTAGCATTTAGATGTAGGGAGAGTGAGTGAGAGCCTGCCTCTCCCCCTAGCTTTAAGCTCCTGGAGGGCAGGGCCCCTGGCCCGGACATAGCACCTAATACGCTTGCGCGTGGTAGGGATGCCCCGAGTGTTTGCCGGACTGAGTTGGTACTTCCTCTCTTCCGCTGCTGATACTTGCTGATGTGACCTTGCTGCTTCTAATTTTATGACTAGTCTTACTAGTTATTTAAAGGAGGCCTCCGACTATCTCTGAACTACTGTGAAATGAAATGCATGGGCTTCGTGATAAACCTCCCCCCCCAACTCTTGCATTCTTTCTGGGTTTACAGTTCTGACACTGGCATCAGTAAGCTGATGCTAGAACTCCTCCTGATAGCAAGAGCGTCCCCTCGCTAAGCACATGCTCTCGTGCCGTGCACTGTTCTCTTTAACTCTTAACAGGACCCCAAAAGACAGATATTTTTATTCCCATCTTACAGAAAAGTTAAGTCAGATCTGGAATCTGACCTGCACGTGTCCCCTGGCCCTCTTTGCGACTCCAAAGCTTCCTTCCTTTCCTTCTCCCCCATCGCACTGAGGAAGGAAATCACTGGAGACTGTTCATTTTCAAATAGTCTTCACTTGAGACGTTGCCCACCCGGCTGCTGCCCAACAAAGATCATTCAGAAGTGAAGATAAGGGCGTCGTACCGATGAACATAGAGGTCACAGGACAAAATAACAGATTTCAGGCAACACTTGGGAGGGCGATAGCTGACATCGAGACAGACCTTGTCCCCACGCATGGCCCAGGTGCTGTTGTCATAGGCAGTAGAGCCTTTGGTGGCCTAAAGCCCTCCTGCCACTTACAGACACCCCTGAGCGTCGGCAGGCGGACGTGAATGTGCTGTGCCAGGCTGAGAGGGCGCCCGAGCCTTGCTCAAGGAGCCCCAGATGTCCTGGTTCTGTTCTGTTGTCCTCACAGCCCTCGAAGCCTCCCCGGGGCCTGCCACTGAGGGCTACACAGCAGAGTTTCTGGGTTTGTGGGACAGGGCGGTGGAGCTGGACATCACGCCTCCCCCTCCGCCCCAGTGTTTCCGCATCCAGGGCCAGGACCCCCAGGACCGGGTGAAGTGGTCAGAGGCACAGTTCTCCTGTGAACAGCAAGAGGCCCAACTGGTCACCATTGCAAACCCCTTAGAGCAAGGTAGGGCCAGCCCATGGGAAGGCCCCAGTATCCTCTGACACAGACCCCCCCCACCAAAAAAATGGCTAGAGCAGAGTGAGCAAGGGGCTCTCCTGTTGCTCATAACTCTCTCTTCCGGGGGACTGTAGCATTCATCACAGCCAGCCTGCCCAATGTGACCTTTGACCTTTGGATTGGCCTCCATGCCTCTCAGAGGGACTTCCAGTGGGTGGAGCAAGAGCCTCTGCTGTATACCAACTGGGCCCCTGGGGAGCCCTCCGGCCCTAGCCCTGCTCCCAGTGGCAACATACCGGTGAGGAAACCCCTCCCTCTGTCGCCCTACCCCCTGCAACCTGCAGCACTCGCCTTCACTCCCAGGGTCCCCCCCTCTTCCAGCCTCTTTGCTTGGAGGGCAGCCCTTTGGGGGCAGTGGCACAAGGGGGAGAACTGCCAGGGCTCCTCTGAGCAGCTCCCTCCCCCTAGACCAGCTGTGCGGTGGTCCTGCACAGCCCCTCTGCTCACTTCACTGGCCGCTGGGACGATCGGAGCTGCACGGAGGAGACACATGGCTTCATCTGCCAGAAGGGCACAGGTACGCGTCACCTGGGAACTTGGGAACATCAGCACTGGGCCCGATGCTGTGGGCCATGCCTGGAGGAATGACGAAGCATGGTCCCTGATGTCAGGGGGTCCCTGGGGTCACCCCCACTGTCCAACATCTGCTTGGGAAGCAGATGGGCAGAAAGACCTGGTGCCAATCAAAGGGAAAGGCAGTGAGGACTGAGGGTCTCAGGAGGAAGGTTTGGGGGTCTGGAGGGCTGACCAGGGACAGCTAGACACCGGGCATGCCTGCTGTCGGGGAACCTGAAGTCAGGCGTCTGAGGCCCCCGCGGCTCCATGCCTGTTCCGCAGGGGTTCCTGGGGTAAGAGTAGCTCAAGGCCCCAGCTTGCTCCTCTGTGAATCGGCAAGAATGTATTCTTAGTAACAGCGGCTAACACTTGCTGTCCGTCTGTGCCGGGCCCTGGGCCCAGTGGAGACCTGGTCTCAGCCTGATATCCGGTGCTCCCCCAGCTTCATGCCTGGGAATGGGGTGAGGGAGGCAGAGCCCGGCCTGAGCCCTGTCCCCTTCCCTGTAGACCCTTCCCTGAGCCCATCCCCAGCAGCGTCGCCCCCTGCCCCGGGTACTGAGCTCTCCTACCTCAACGGCACCTTCCGGCTGCTGCAGAAGCCCCTGCGCTGGCACGACGCCCTCCTGCTGTGTGAGAGCCGCAACGCCAGCCTGGCCCACGTGCCCGACCCCTACACGCAGGCCTTCCTCACGCAGGCCGCCCGCGGGCTGCGCACCCCACTCTGGATCGGGCTGGCCAGTGAGGAGGTGGGCTCCCAACACTCGTCCTGGCCCCGGGGTCGGGACTGCTCCCCTGATTTCCCTCCCTGTCTCTTCCTGACTCCTTGCCTTTACCCTACCTGCCTCTGTCCCCCACCCCCCGCTGACCCCCTTCCTCCCACCCTGATGGCCCCCTCGTGCCCAGGGCTCCCGGCGGTACTCCTGGGTCTCAGAGGAGCCCCTGAGCTATGTGAGCTGGCAGGACGGGGAGCCCCAGCAGCCAGGGGGCTGCGCCTACGTGGATGTGGACGGGGCCTGGCGCACCGCCAGCTGCGACACTAAGTTGCAGGGAGCTGTCTGCGGGGTGAACGGCGGTGAGTGCCCAGCTGCTGGGGCCGAGGGGCGGGCAAGGTGTATAGGCTGTCCCGGGGAGGACTCTGGGCCACTTGCTCAATCCTGCACCCCCTACAGGGCCCCCTCCTCCCCGAAGAATAAGCTACCATGGCAGCTGTCCCCAAGGGCTGGCCGACTCGGCGTGGATTCCCTTCCGGGAGCACTGCTACTCCTTCCACATGGAGCTGCTGCTGGGCCACAAGGAGGCGCTGCAGCGCTGCCAGAGAGGTGGGCCTGCGCAGGCTAGAGCCCACGTGGTCGTTTCAGGTGGTGACCCCTATCGTGGACACTTAAAGACTCCAGGAACGCAGGCCCCTTGCTACCCTCCACCCGTAGGCAGCACTCACACAGATGTGCCCCATCAGTTTCCAGTACACAGGGGCCACGTGTGGCCTCATGTCAGTAACCCCGGGCGCCCACACACCGAGGCACACTCCACACCAACCTCCACTCAGGCTGCCGGAGAAGGGGCCTCTCTGGGGGAGGGGGTCTCTGCTCCCCCAGGGAGACCACTGTCTGTCCTGATGTGGGCCTCCCTTGTGTCCAGCGGGTGGGGCGGTCCTGTCCATTCTGGATGAGATGGAGAACGTGTTTGTCTGGGAGCACCTGCAGAGCTCTGAGGGCCAGAGTCGGGGTGCCTGGCTGGGCATGAACTTCAACCCCAAAGGTGGGTACCCTGTGTGTGGCATCAGGAGGGGGAAGCCTCAGGGTGTAGGGGGGACACCTTCCCCCAGGGCTGGGCGGGGGTGAGGACTTGCGGGAGCTGAGACTCAGTTCTCGAACAGGCCTGCTCCCTTCCACCTGCTCCTGTCTCCTCTCCCCCGCACCCCGTCAGCATCTCCTTTCCCGTAGGAGGCACCCTGGTCTGGCAGGACAACACAGCTGTGAACTACTCCAACTGGGGGCCCCCTGGCCTGGGCCCCAGCATGCTGAGCCACAACAGCTGCTACTGGATTCAGAGCAGCAGCGGGCTTTGGCGCCCGGGCGCCTGCACCAACATCACCATGGGCGTCGTCTGCAAGCTCCCTCGAGGTGAGCGCCGCCGCCCCCGCACAGCTGGTGCTGGGCCTGCGCCAGGGCTCCGCGGCTCATCTGTCCCGGACACAGCGGATGGGAGACGGGCCCGGACCGGGACCCTGCCCGGGGATAAACTGGTCTGTAGGAGGGACCGGCCCTTCCTACAAATTTCCAAACTAGATGGCAAACCCATCATTTTGTAGCGGTTAAGGGCAAGGACGGGGTTCAAGCCCCGGGCAAACCACTTAGCAACTCTGTGACCTTGAGCCAGTTCCTTCAAGTCCATGGCCTCAGTTTCTTCATATGCAAAATGAGGATAATAACAGTACCTATGAGATCAAATGGGCTGATCGGGTGGCTGGCGCTCAGGAAGCGGCCTCTGCGTGTTTGCTTGTTGTTATGCCAGTTACTAACGGGTCCCCCCTCTTCCTCGCAGCCGAGGAGAGCAGCTTCTCACCATCAGGTGAGTCCCAGGCAGGGCTGAGATGAGCCGTCTCCCGCCTTGGCCCAGCATGCCAGGGAGCGTGGGCAGCGGGGGGCAGCCGGGGGACAGTGGGGGGGCAGCGGGGGACAATGGGGGGCAGATGGGGGCAGCGAGGGACAGTGGAGGGGCAGATGGGGGCAGCGGGGGTGGCGGGAGCACAGCCCCTCTGCTGAGTGGTGGGCTTGCTACAGCAGCGCTCCCGGAGAACCCAGCCGCCCTCGTGGTGGTGCTGATGGCGGTACTGCTGCTCCTGGCCCTGCTGACCGCAGCCTTGATCCTCTACCGGCGGCGACAGAGTGCGGAGCGTGGGACCTTCGAGGGCGCCCGCTACAGCCGCAGCGCATCCGGCCCTGGCGAGGCCACCGAGAAGAACATTCTGGTGTCTGACATGGAAATGAATGAGCAGCAGGAGTAGAGCCAAGGGCGGTGGGCAGGGTGGGCACAGGAGGAATGGGGAGGCCGGGCCCTGGGTCAGCCGGGCCCCCCCACCAGCTGCCAGCCCAGGTGGCCTATGGAGGGGTGCCTTTGGAAGCCACTGTTGGGAGCTGGGGCTGATCAGGGCCTGGCTGGTGGGGTTCCTCCCTCCCGTGAGGGCTGGGCTGAGACCCGGCTGAGTGCAGCGTGGTGTTTCCCTTTTGGGGGGGCCTAAGGTCTTGTCACCTGGGCCTGTGCCCCCACGGTGACCAGCAGCAGGACGGGAGCCTCTTTCTGCCCCTTTCTCCCCAGGCGCCCCTGCCCAGGCCTGCTGACCATGCCCCAGGACCCCCCTTCTCATAGCAGAGCCTGAGGATCCTCCCCTGAGCCCTCAGCCAGCCTCTGTCGCTTCTCTCCTTCCTGGCAGCCTTGGATCTGAGCCCCCTCCCCCTCTTCCGTCCCCTGCTTCTCATGCAGCCCTTCCTTCTGAGCCAGGGCCCCTGGGTTTGGGGAGCCCTGTTGCTCATGGTGGGTGTCAGGTGAGGGGGCCAAGCATCTGTCACTCCTGTGCCTACTGGGGTGGCCCATGGGGCATGGAGGAGGGGCCTGGGTTGGGCCTGAGAACCAGGGCCCCACTGGGGTGTCAGCTGGGCTGGAAACAGGACTGGGAGAGACACCCTGCCCCCCAGGGGGTGACCAGGCTGAGGCGTCATCTCCTGCTGGTTGGGGGAGGGCTCTGTCCCTAAAGAGTCCCCTGTGGGGACCAAAGTAAGTTCCCTAACGTTTCCAGCTCCTGGCTGTGGTTGGAAGAGAGGAGGGGGTTGCCAGAGTCTTGGGGGCCTCAAGCAGGAGACCACCCTCTCGGGGGGCCCAGAGGAACAGTGCTCGAGCTCCCGGAGGGGCCCAGTCCCGGGGTGCTGACTCAGTGCCTTTCCAAGAGGCCGGAACCCTGGCCCAGGCTGGGGCGACGGCCAGTCCCTGTGCCATGGGGCACGGGACAATGTGAACACGGACTGAGAGTCATGGTCCTTTTTCGTAGATCTTAATTTTTTTAAATGTGTCATTATTGTGAAGAAAAAAAAAGAAAAGAAAAAAGAAAAGCAAACAAATAAAACACCTTTAAGAGGCTTGAGAGAGAAGGGTTTCTGCTTTGTCTCTTGTCGTGTTTGGAGCTCAAGCCGTGTGTTCTTTCTGCAGTCTGCCATTTTGCTTCTATTTCTGGGCCCCGTGGAGGTCCTGCACTCCTGTCTCTTCTTCTGGGCCCTCGCCTTTCTGGGCCTGCTCACCATGTTCTCCGTGGCTGGGGATGTGTATGTAGGTAACAGCTCAGGAGCCACCGGCCCGCCGTGGGAGCTCACCTTTCACCTTTCACCATGTGTGAGATGGGGGGACGGGACGCACTTCCTGAGGTTGCTTGGAGGGTATTTGAGGATTAAATGAGGTCATCTGTGCCAAGCAGTGAGACCAGCAGCTCCGGGCTCCTGCAGTAAGTGTCCCATAAACGCCAGCTGCTACTGTTATTTTGGGGCTGTGGTTCCCAGGGGGCCCTTCGAGGTGCCCAGGCCAGCCCTTGGAGGGGGGGCGTTCCACGTCAGCATCCTTCCCGGAGGGGGGCCATCATACCTGCCTCTGAGCTGTGAGCGCGCGCATATTTACCCTTGCGGAGTTGGGGCTCCGAGTCTGGCGCAGAGGCGAAGTCTGGCGCAGAGGCGGGCCAGGGGCTCTCGGGACCTCGCTCCCGCCGGTATTCACTCAGGCTATTTGAGCCTGAGATGGCACCGCAAAGAGAAGGCTCTGCTAGGAAGTGATGGCAACTACGCCAGTCCTGCCAGGTGCTGTGGGCAAGACCGACACAGGCCGTGGGGAGGGGCTGTTCGTTGGGGCTGGGGGGTGGGGTAGGGTCTCATCAGGGGAATGAGATGAACCTGAAGGAGGTGAGGGGGTGCGCCATGCAAACATCGAGGCAGGTGGAGGCAGGGGGCAGGGGGAGGGAGGCCTAGTGCTGCAGAGGCCCAGCAAGGAGGCCAGGCTGGCTGGACGGTGGGGGAGGGGAGCGTGGACAGCCCGATTGCCCTTGGCCGGGAAGGCAGTGGTAGAGAGTACGGATGTTATTTCAAGTACAGTAGGAAGCCCGAATCCAGCTGCCCCTGAGGACAGTGGTGTGGATCAGTACCTCGGCGGTTGTCACATTCTGGACGCGCACACGTGCGTGTGTGTGTGTGTCTGTGTGTTGCACACATGCTTTACCTTGTTCGTGGTTTTTTAAAACCAGTTTCTATTTTTCTGAATAGGTAATACCACCATGTGGTTCAAGGCCTACACCTAAACGGTATGAAAAGATACACTGAGAAGTCCAGAGCTTTTGGCCTGGACAGCAGGGTAAATGGGGTGCCCGTTGTTGAGCCAGGGAGCCCCCAGGTGGGGGATTGTGAATCCATGACAGAGGCGGAGCCGGACACCCCCCTCCAGCTCTCTCCTCCCTGCAGCCCCGGCAGCTGCTCTCCTGATGGCCAGCAGCAGGGCCCCTGTGGACGGATCTGGTCACTTTGGGGAGGGAGCCCCAATCCACGTGGGGGAATCTTTAATGATTAATCCACTTCACCCTGAAGTGATTTGCTCTCCAAATTGGGTAAAGGCTCCCTTTGTGAGTTAAGTGCCCTGCCATTATCTGCAGCTCAAAGACTGCCTGACCAGGCTGCAGGGAGCCCCTCTGGGGCAGAGGCCCTCTGGGAAGCCTGCTGCTGACCTTTGCCCTAGGAGAGAAGCTAAGCTGAGGGGTGAAGTCAGGGTCACGGGATCCCTGGGGGTGGGAGGAGCAGCTGAGGAACCGAGGACACCAATGACACAAATGCCTGGTGCTGCCCGGCCGGGGCTAGTGATGGTGGGTGTCCAGAGGTTTAAATCATTCCAGAAATACCTGTCCTGGCTCCCCCTCCCCTCGCCTTCTCTCAGGAGTCTGTTGTCCTCACCAGAGCCTTGCTCCCCACCCAAAAGCATTTCAGACAGCTTCAGAGGCACCTGGGGCTCCCCATAGACCTTGTGCTGAGCTTTTCTAGTCCGGGGCTGCCCAGGGGAGGGTAGAGGATGCTCTGGCAGCTCTCAGGGCAGGAGGAAGGCTCTGGGCCTGGGCGGGGTGTGGGGAGGTTGCCATTTGCCTCTGGCTCCAGGGTAGTGCTGGTTTTAGGGGGTACCCAGACCACAGAACCTGCTGTCTTTCTGCTCATTTCAATTCAATAAACATTAAGCACTTCTCTGCACTCCAGACTTGCTGGGGGTGGGATGCCCTGAGACCCAGCCTGGTGGGCCTGGCAGAGGGCACGGTAGGCCAGGCCCCGAGGCCAATCTTCACTTGCAGGGCTGCGCTGGCTCAGCTCTGGCCCCCGGGATGTCCAGTGGCAGCTCACTGAATCCATGAATGAACGGGAGAACGGGGCCACTCTCCAGAGAACGGTGTCAGATCTGCTCACAGCCTCTCCTTGTCCAGGCAGAGATGGCCTCCTTGCAGGTGTCCTGGCGGAGCCGGCCTGGCCCGATGGGCAGCACTGTGAGGCGGCAGGGGTGAGGAGCCAGCCAGCCGCACCGCATGGCTTTCCTGGAGCAGGGCCGGCTGAGCCCTGCCAGGCTGCCCTGAGCACCGGCACTCGAGCGTGTTACAGGCACAAGGTGGAGCATTGCGTCTTGAGGGCGACGGGAGGAAGGGGGGCAGGAGGAGGAAAGGAGAGGAAATAGGGAGGGGCCTCAAGGGGCAGACCGGGAGATGAAAGTGCCCAGACGTTCCGGCCTTTATCTTAGGGGCCAGGGCCGCCAAGAGGCCCCAGGAAAGGGCTGACTTCAGTCTGGACTCCCACCAGAGTCAGCACCCCCTTGAGCTGTAGATTCCGATCCTTCCTTGTCCAGAAAAGCAGGCGGGCCGCCAGCCCGGGGGGAGGGAGGAGAGGAGCTAAGCAGCGGGCAGGCGTCCCCCCACCCCTTGAAATGGATTCGTCGCTGGCTCTCAGTGCAAAAAAAATTGACTATCTTTTGATATCAGCAGATGGCAGGAGTTTGGTTTTAGCTGTTTCCAGGAAATCCTGCTCCTGGCTTTCTGGTCCAGTCCGAGTTCTCCCCTTTCTTCCCCGGCACCTCTAAATTCTGTGGTCCTGTGGCATGTGCAGGGACCCGGTCCTTGGTCATTGAGTGTCCCTGCTGGTTGATGCAGAGATGCCCTTCTTTTGCCCTTTTGTGTCTCTCTCTGGGACATGGGAAACTTTTGGATGGTGTCTTTCCCCATACTGGGGCTGCAGGGGACTCAGGACACCGCCTCAGACATGCCAGTGCTCCATGATGATAATAATTAGCAAAATATTTCTTATATACTAGGTATAGCCCTGTTCTTTTTTTTTTTTAAGAGGGGGAGGAGCAGAAGGAGAGAGAGAGAGAGAGAATCTTAAGCAGGCTCCATAGCCAGCGTGGAGCCTGATGTGGGGCTCTTTCTCACAACCCTGAGATCATGACCTGAACTGACATCAAGAGTTGGATGCTTAACTGACTGAGCCACCCAGGCGGCCCATACATATATATTTAATATGTATATGTGTGTTGTTGTCCCCTTTTACAGATGAGGAACAGAGGCACAAGAGGGGAAGGACTTGCCATGCCACCTCTCCGCAGTGCTCCCCTCCCCCAGTCTGTAGAAATTGGGGCGGGGTCGGCAACAAGCATGGAGAGCCCCTGGGATTTTGCAGTCAGGTTCTGAGACTCAAGAATTTTGTCTCAACCTATTATCTCCGCTGAGAGAAGCCTCTTTTGAGTTTCAGGGCTGAGAATGACCGCTTTCCTTTTGGTCTTCCATGGCTTCCCCTCCAAGGCAGTGGAGGAGGGAGACCCCAGTAGCCTCGGCTGGGGTAGGACTGTCGGATACAATGCACAGAATTGCATAGACTGCATAGAAATGAGGTGAAGGCTCAGTTGATACATCAGCCATTTTCACGGTTATGGATACTTGAAAGCTCCTACCCGCCTCCTGAGTGGGAGTCGGCTCACCCGAGGCGCTGTAGCGACAGGGGGCCCTCCCCTCTTTCCTCCTGCCCCTGTTCGTCCAGCTCCCGCTCTCATCTCGCCAGCCTGGGCGGTGGTGGCTGTGAAGCTCCCTGCTGCCTGTGTGTGGACTCTCAGCTCCCGGGGGCTTGGCTCCCGGGTGTCCCGGCTCCCCTGCCCAATGAACCCTTTCTAGCCCGCTGCTCCCCCTGCACCATGTATCTGCGTGTGCCCCGCACGTGCCCTTCCCTCCACCACCTCTCTGCTTGCCTGTGCACCATCCTTCAAGGCCCTTTTCTCCTCCACGAGCCCTCCCTCCTCCCTGCCCCTTGGTCCTGGTGACCACCTATTCCCAACTTCTGGAGTTGGTTAAGGTTGTTACCCTCTCTCTCAGACAGGCCAGGAACGTGGCCTTGGCCACCAGACTGAACTCACCTTGTAAACTTGGGCACATCGCATAACTTGCCTGAGGTTAGTTTTGTGATAGTTGATTTCGTGTGTCCATTTGGGTGCCCAGACAAGCTGGNAGAGCGTCATTTCTGGGTGCATCCGTGAGGCTGTTTCCAGAACAGATTAGCCTTTGAATGGGTAGACTGAGTAAAGAATATCTCCCTCCCCAGGGTGGCCATTCTCCAGTCTGTTGAGGGCCTGAGCACAACCAAAAGGCAGAGGAAGGGTGAATTTTTCTCTCTGCTGGAGCGGGGACATCCATCTTCTCCTGTCCTGGAGAATCGGCTCTCCTGGTTCTTGGGCCTTCAGACTTGGATTGGGACTCAGAGTGTTGGCTCCCTGCTTCTCAGGCCTGCAGGTTTGAACTGGAATGACATCACTGGCTTGCCTGGGACTTCAGCTCCCAGATGGCAGATGGTGGGGCTTCTCAGCCTCTATAATTGTGTGAGCCAATCCTTCATGATAAATCTCTTTCTACATATTTATAAATATATCCTACTGGTTCTGTTTCTCTGGAGAACCCTAATACAAGTTTCCTCTCATGTAACTTGGAGTTAGTATCTGCCTCACAGGCTTACAGAAAGTGCTCTATAAGTGGCATCTGTGGGTTTGTATTACCTTGATTTGACTTTTTCTATATATGACCTGTTGCCCCCATAAGACTGTGCTCCTAGGGGTGGGCATCGTGCATTTGTCGTGTGTCTTCACAACCTGGCATATGACTGATGGTTGATACATGTTTGAGGGTCATGATGAAGCCAAAGACTTCTTTAAAAAAAACTCATGCTCCATCCACTGTCTCTCAACCTCTAATAGACTCTGGCAATATTGACTCAGTTAGAAAGGGGCAAGGGAGTCCTTTTCGCCAGGGTCTTTTAATAAATGAAACTTGATTCTTTGGGCTCCTCAGGCCACGAGAAGCCCCATCAGTGAACCCCTGGGCCATCGCGATGTGGAATTAATGGTGCAGGAAGACATCGGTTCTGTAGTGTCTCCACTTCCCCTCCCCAGACCTCCAAAGAGTCACTCCTGGTTTCCTGGGTCAATCCTTGAAATCGTTTTCAACCACCAACATTGGCTGATGGGAACCTGGGTGGGTCTCGGGGTAGCTGCCTCAAACACTACCTCATCTTACAGCAGACTTGTCTTGTCAGAATGTCTATATGGCCACCTCAGACTCCATCAAGCTCTCTATAGAACTTTGTTTTTAAATATGCATTGTTCCTTCTTAGACATTTCTCAATATTGGCTCCTGGACAAATCTTTCATCTTTAGTCAACTTTAGAGTCCAGTTGAAAAATAAAGGCCCATTTTCTCATAGAATGCTTAGGGCTTGGGCTCCGTTTGTGAATGGAAGAATTTGAGGTTTTAGGATTTTTTTGTTTTTGTTTTACATCAGGGAGATATTTTCAACTAGAATGGCTCTTGTAAGTTCTGTTAACATTCCAGGGCGTCCCCTTCCCTTGCTCTCGGATCTTGGAGCTAGGCTGCCTGGCTATATCCACCGGTTTGCAGGAATAGAGTCACTTTAAATGTGAAGCTTGTCAGGGATGGACGAGATTTTGAGGAAACTCAATCAAGTCCAGACTTCCTAAACCCTACTGGCACCACCATTCATCTCTGGCAGAACCCTCTTTGCTGCAAAATCTGCAATGGCCGCTCCTGGTCTCGAAGGTGGGAGAAGCCCCTCTTTCTCTTCATTACCCCTTTCTGTCCCTCTTCTCCCTCATTCTCTGTCCCTTCCTCCATTTCTTTTTTTTTTTTTAGATTTTATTTATTTATTTAAGAGAGGGAGAGAGAGAGCACAAGCAGGGGGAGCAGCAGGCAGAGGGAGAGGGAGAAGCAGACTCCCCAGTGAGCAGGAAGCCTGACATGCGCTTGATCCCAGGACCCCAAGATCACGACGTGAGCCGAAGGCAGATACTTCACCGACTGAGCCATCCAGGCGCCCCCTTCCTCCATTTTTAAAGAAAATTTACTGAGGCACGCGTGACATTCCACCACAGGGCTCACCCACTGCGAGCGCGCAGTTCAGCGAGCTTTAGTGAGCTTATCCGTCGGAGAAGCACCCCACGAACCAGCCGGGAGAGCTGCCTCCTCACCCAGATCCTCCCGAGCCTGTTCGCAGGCAGTCTGTCCTCCGAGTCCCGGCCCTGCAGCCACCGATCTGTCTCTGTGGCTCCGCCTGTTCTAGAAATTGCGTGTAAATCGAATCATACCCCACGCTGACCTTTGTATCTGGCTTCCTTCACCGAGCACCACGTACTTCATTCCCTCCATCTTTATTTTTTGAGCTATCTTTGCCTCTCTCTCTCTCATCACACACGAACATCCAGTTTTCTCACTACCCTTCCCTGACCTTTTTTTTTTTTTTTTAAATAGGCTCCATGCCCAGCATGGAGCTCAGGGCAGGGCTTGAACTCATGACCCTGAGATCAAGCCCTGGGCTGAGATCAAGAGTTGGGCGCTTCACTGACCGAGTCACCCAGGTGCCCCTGGACCTTTTTATTTTATTTTTTTTAACCTCACGTCTTGATCTGGTCTTTGGGCCCTAAGGTGTAAATAGGAGAGTAGCGTGGAGACTAAAACAAGCACACAAGGAAGCTGGGTGAATAAAGCCATTTTATTGAAGATGCGGCCCGGTTCCACTTGGGGTGGAGGGAGGCCCGAACAGGCACCCCGTGCAGAGGTGCAGGCTGCGGGGCTGCAGGGCTGCGGGCTGCAGGGCTGCCCGGGCTTCTGGCCGAGGGGCAGCAGCAGGGCCGCCGGCAGGGACTCAAGGAGCCCCGGCTGCCTGGCTTGTGCTGTCGGGGACTGCGCGGGTCCCTGCTGCTGTCCCTCAGGGTCAGGCCAGACCCTGAGGTGAGAGGGGCACAGGGTGAAAATGGTAACTGTAAACACTGTGGTTTCAGTTTCAGTAAAGAGGAGGCGGGAGGGAGGCACATGGGGACATAGAAAAAGCGGCTGTGGGGAGATGACTTCGCAGAGCTCCGGGGGGCCAGCTCCCTTGCTAGACAACGTGGCTGCTGCTGTCATTTCCATCCCCCAGCTCAGAATCTGGAAAGCAAGAAGGTGTCTCAGGCTGGAGAGCCAGGGTGGACGGTGAGCTCTGCCAATGAGGGTGTGGCCCCTCCTGCCCCCACTCCAGCCCTGGGTGCTCGCACGTGCACACACACACACCCCACAGTGCCTGGAAGTGAGTAACAGAGGCCTGCTGTATCGGGAATCCTCGAATGCCCCTTGGGGCTTCCAGCCAGGCCAGGACAGAGGGACTGTAACCCCTCAACAAAAGGACCGAGGTCCACATCCTCACTGCCCTGGTGCAGCAAATGTTCCGGGGCAGAATCCCTGGCGGAACCCTGCCTCCCCTCAGGGTAACGCCCCCACATGAACGCCCCTTTCCTTAACTTGGCAGGGAAGTGGCTGGAGGGTTGACCTAGGTCTTTAAGAAATCTTTCAGACATCAAATGACTGGAGGTAGAGGGTCCTGTGATGGGAGGAAGGGGAACAAACAGGCAGTAGGAAGGCAGTGGGGTCTGAATGGAGGAAGTGGAGTCTGGGGTGGCGGTTTTTATTCTTGGGGGAAATTCTTGTTTTCAATATACTTTTCCCACTGGCTTGAGTGCTCTGGGATTGTCTGGAAACCACTGAAGGGCAAGGAGCAGGAGCAATTGACATCCCCCCATTCCTACCAGGACCCTCTGAGCTTCTACCTCTGCTACAGGGAAGCCGCAGCCCCACGAGCTGCCCCTGTGCCCTCGCCTATCCTGTTCTGTCCCCCGAAACTAGTTGCCTTGACTTGTGTGTATGCAGGTGAGGTGGTCTGGCCCAGCCTTTGGCCTGAAGACCCTCAAGCCTGTTCTTGTCCACACCTGTATGGATGGCCTCAGAGACAGTGTTCCCCTCCCAGGCCTTGGACTTGGTTGTGGTGACAGCCATCTGTGCCAGCTGGGGAGCGGCTGTTAGGGGGGCTGGGTCACAGAACCATGCAGCAAGTTGTCCAAATTGGCCACACCCACCCGGGAACTGGCCCTAGCTGCTTTTACCTCAGTGCTTCCTGTGGCCCGCATGTGTTCCAGGCGCCGGGGTGGGGGGTCCCCAGTGAGACGGCTGGCAGTGACACCACAGAGCCACAAAGAGGCTGGCATCTCCTTGTGCCACCCGGCGGGCCCTGATGTCTTTTTCTTCCCTTTTCACCTGAGCTGAGCTAGGGCAGCAGGTCACAGCTGTGACTCAGCTCTGGCAACCCATCTCAGCAAAGTGCGCCAGCCAGGTGAGTCACACCAGGCTGCTGGGGACCAGAGAAGAGTGTGGCCATCTGCCTCTGGCTGCCCTGGCTCGTCGCGATCATGGCCCTGGCTGGAAGCCCGGCAAGGGCTGCACCTGACCAGCGTGCCAAGACCGTCCCTTGGCTCCCACCCACCAGTTTCGGGGATGGTGCGGGGCCGCGGCGGGTAGAGAGGGCCTAGACCTATAGTTCTAGGGGGATCTGGCTGCCCCCACTTTGGGGCGGATCCTACAGCTGGTCCCAGCTTCCTGGGGAGGGATGGTAAGTGACGATCAGTGGGACCATCTGCCTCTGAGCGACGCAGGAGGGCAGCAGCGCAGCGCCAGGCACTCGCAGGGAGGGCCCTCCGCTCTCCGCCGTGGAGACTCGTTTTTTTTAAGCAGCGCCCCAGGGATGCTCTTCTCCCGTCCTCCAGAGAGGGCAGTCTTCCCTGCGGCCGGGGCTTGGAGGCCCCCCAGGACCCCGGGGAAAGGCTGGGTCCCCGGCACAGCGGGGCGACAGCGTTCCGCGCTGGGCACTAGGGGTCGCCCCCGCCCAGCCGAACCGCAGGGCGCGCGGGCCGCAGGTTTCCCGGGACCGGGAAGAGCCGCCTGCGCCGCCGGGCCGGGGGGCGGGGCGGGGCGCCGCCGAGACCCTGGCCCGAGCCGCGGGGGCCCCCCGCTGCTCCCCGAGGTCGGCTCGCGGCCGCGTCCTGTCGGAGCAGGGGCTCTCGCCGAAGGCCGCCACGGGGACCCGCGAGCGAGGCGCAGAGGCGCTTTCCCCGAGACACAAAGGTCTTTTCTAGATCTGCCCGCTCCCTTCCCGCTCGCTCGCTCGCTTCCCGGCTGCCGGAGGGGGAGCGACAGCCCCGGGTGCGCCCGGGCGACAGGGCCCGGCGTGGACAAGGACGCCGTGGTCGCGCCCGGGGCTGGCACTCCGGGCTCCTTTTGTGAACGGGGGAAAGCGTCCCCTCCCCGCGTCTCTGAAAACGGTCAGCCCGGGTTCTCAGCACTGCGTGCCCTGAATAATAAATTGGCTTCTCGAGGGTCGTACTCTGGGCCCCGCCCTGTGGAGCTTTGAGCTGGTCCAGCTTCTCCGGGCGGGCCTATGGGGGGTTCCCCCCAGCATCCCCGGGCTGGGCTGCGTCGGGATGATCAGGGGCCCACCCCAGGGGCTGAATCTGAATCTCTGGGAGGGGCCCCGGAATCTGCATTTTCGGTAAATTCCCAGGTGATTCTGACGGCAAAGCCAGTGTGAGAATCGCTCTTCAAAACCTTAAACCTGCCTTAGGGCAGGCAGTTGTAAGATTTCTCCCCTGAAGACCTTCTGGAACTCGAACTGTCACACCCGCCTCGGTCCACTGCGATGTTTCCTCTCCCTGCTGATGGAGAAGCTCCTCCGGAGCCTGGCTGCAAGCCCTCCCGCTTTAATGAAGCACATGTGCTTCAGCTGGGTTTTCTATGGGATAATGAACCTGTTGGAAGGCAGCTGTCCTGCCCTCCTTGGGGGGACCTTTCTCAGGAGAGCTGTTTTCCTGGCTCAACCTGTGAATCCGGCAGACCCACCTGACCCGGCCGCAAGGTGAGAGGATCCATTACAGCCACCAGCTCCTGAATGAATGGGGTCCCTTCCCATAGTGGCTAAACAGCGCCCTTCCGGAGTTTAGATGATGACCCAAAAGGCTCCCCCCATGTACTGGATGCTGGAAAAATCCCAGCAAAGGAAAAGGGAAAAAAACCTGCAGCAAGTCATCCTGGCCCGCCTGACGATACCATCTTCCCTCTCGCTGGCCCTTGTGCTTGCTTTCAGGATGAATTAAAATCCTTATCTGTTCTGCATCCAGCGAGCTCGGGACTCGCCTTCCTGACTGCTGCCGCTAGAGTTTCCCAGGCTCGGTGGGGTTATTTTTGCCTCTGGGTGGTGGTCATTACTTCCTTCCACAGTATGAGGTTCCACACAGTGACAGAAAAAGAGTAAATTAGCAAACACCCGCAAAATGGCAGGACTGACCCCCAAACCTACTTTCATTTTCTTCCGGTCTGGGTTGTGGGTAATTTCTTGACAACTATGAGAAAGAAGACAATGAAAAATGAATTGTTTTTCCGAAGCAATTGTGAACAGATGTATAATTCCCCGCTCTCAGGAATGTTCTGGGAATCCCTTACATCACCTTAAAGGGGCAGAGGTGCCAAGGGCAGCGTTGATATTCAACACCTGCGGGACTTAGCCTCGCCCTAAAGACAGGGCAGAGAGAACCCAGGTCACCTTCGCTGGCGGTTCAGGGCTTCTAAATTTGGCCGTGGGAGCAGACTTGCTTCCTTTTGGCAATTGATCTGAACAGCAGAAGCCCACTCCGAGGGTCCGAGAATCACATTTACAAGCCGTGGGGGTGAAGGCCGTGCTAATTGGCCACTTGCCTCACCCCTGGCTTTTAAACAATCAGTTGTATTCTCTGCCCAGCAGGAAGCAGCAGGCCCATCAAGGCTCCGGGCTCCCTCTTTGTTCTGACTTTATGGCATTTTATGCCACAATGAGAAACACTGTGTGCTCCGTGGGAGCCCATTGTGCCAGGCTGCAAGGATGTGGGCTCCCGCGTGGAGGGCGGGTGCTCTCCCCCCAGAAGAGGCGCTTTGTGACAGGCTGGTGGGCAAAACAAGGGGTGCCGGACACTGTTACTGGGGCAACTGCTGGCCAGTGTGGAGGCAGCTGTGGCTCCTGGGTCCCTGTCACCTGCAAGCCGGAGAAGGATGGACTTTCTTCTGAGTAAATTCCACACATCAGGACTGTGCTAACCACAGCCCCCAACCCCTCCGGGCTGCTGAGCCGGCCTCATCCCACCTCGAGACTCGGGACCAGCTGACCGCCTCTCTATGTAAGCCAGCGCTCATTCCTCGAGGAAACGCCATCTGGGTGAGTAGGGACGTTTTCTCAAATGAGGGCCAAGCCTGGGCCTCCGAGAGTTTGGGTACATTTGGTTCTTTGAGGCAAGAGTTTTGGGCTTTGTAGAAACGGTGTGAATGGAAGGGCCTGGAGAAAGTCTCACACGCAGATGGGCCAGGGGAGTTTCGGAGCTCCTTCAGGACCCTGCCTGCCTCCCAGGCCAGCCACTGCCCCCCGCCCCTCCCCCGAGGGTTATACAGGTGAAGGTTTCCCCACAGGTGAAATGTGAATCCAGGGTACCTGGGGCAGGGCACCAAGGCAGTGCTCGCTCCAGGAGGTCACGGGCACTGTCATGATCCCTGGAAGGCCTGGGGTCCTTCTGCCCTTTGCCTTTTAGCTCATGGACAGAGATTCTTGTGTTTTACCTAGTTTATCGAAGTTGGCCCTGAACAGGGGAGCAGCCATGGGCAGGCAGGGAGGGGAACTCAGGGTACAGGTACATTTCATTGGGGGAAAAGGAGAGCAGGGTACAGACAAAACCCATGGCTAGGAGGAAGCCCAGGACAGGGAGCTTTGGGAGTGCAGGCCCTAAATAGTGCAGTATCCACTTGGGGGCTGAAAGGGGAGGGAAGGCGAGTCCGTTTAGCTTCACCACACAGGACAGCCCTGTGTACCTTCCTGTCTCTGGTGCCCCCACAGGGGCCCCCTTCACCTGCCCCCATTGCAGCAGGGGCTGGGCTGGTTTCCCCCTCCAGCCCATCCTCTGCATAGCTGCTCCAGTTTTCTCTCGAAAACGCAAATCTCCTGGCCTGCCCATCTCAGGCTAGAAACCCTTCCATGGCCTTCCAGAGCTGCGCACAAACCCTCCACTTCCTGCTCCCTTCCTGCCGGCTCCAGCCACACGCAACTCCCTGACTCTCCCAAACATACGGGTCTTTTCACTTCTGTAAGCCCCTGCCTTTCCTTCTGCATCGAGTGCCTTTTTCCCTCACCACTGACCCTTGTTCCCCTGCTAAACTCTCCGAGATTCAGTTCCAGCATCACCTGCTTGGCAGCTCAGGTCATGAGAGCAGGAATGGAAGCAGCTTTGCCACCAGGCTCTCCAAGCAGTGAGAAGGCTGATGGCAAAGAGTACAACCCAACTGGATTGAAAGCAAGGTCTCTGAAACGTGCGGACCCTGCTGGACAGTCTGTCCTGGAGGAGGAGAGGAAGGAAGGGGTCACCTAACTGCTCGGTGTTCTTCCACACCTGGTTCCATCTGCTGTCATAACGCAGGGCACGTTGTTTTCGATGCTCTTAGGTACGTGTTTATCTCTCTTTAGACTCTGAGTCCCTTATAGGCAAGGAGTGTCTTAGTCATCTTTGGAGTCCCAGAATCTAGTTGCGAACCTGGCACATAGTAGGCACACAGAAAATCTTTGAATAAATAAATCTATACCTTGAACTTGAGAGTGTTCCTCTACCTTGAATACTGTTCTCTCCACAAATGCGTGGTAACCCTTTCTCCAAAACCTAACTCAAGACTCACTTCCTGGAGAAGCAGGTTTTGGTGTATTAGTTCATTGATTTGAGCATCCAAGGTTAATGTTCACCTACTATGTACCAGGCATTTTTCTAGGCACGGGAGGGTGGTGGGGTACAAAAAGAGTTCCAAGCCCCAGTGGCTAGTGACGGCCCCTCCCCACCCCCAACCCCTAGCAGACCATGTCCTCATCTGCCAGTGTGATCACTCAGTGCTCCTGGCCTCCGTGGTGCCCGGGACGTGGTCAGCGAATATGATTGACGGTATGCCCAGCACCATGACACAGGTGTGGAAGGCCTGGCTTTGCCTTCAGGGAGCTCACAACCTCACTAAGGAGACAAATTGTTTGTTTATGGCATCACTGGACACCCCGGAAAGTCCTGGCCAGGGAAGATCTTGTGTTGTCAATGCACGACCTCTGGGAACTCACTGGGTCCACTGGTTCTCTCGACCAAGTGCTACTTTCCAGTCATTTCCTGTCTTTATAAATATGTGAGTCTCATCTTCCAACTTGATCAGAAGCTCCTCAAAGAATGGGACAACATGGCAGCATGTCCGGTAGCCACTTTCCCTGATCTCCATCTCAGCGCCTGACACAGGCCAGGGCATGAATGAATGAGTGATCATCAGCATGGACGAGCATTCCTCCCCGGGGGTCCTAGTGAGACCCCATCAGGGAGCCTGACGTGAATGGGTTCTCTAGTTCTGATACGTAAAGGAGAGAGAAGCGTTTTGTTTTGTTTTGTTTTTCTCCCCCCAACAGAGGCTTCTTTTTTGCTAAATGTTACCCTCAGATTCTTTGTTTTCTACAAGAAGATACCGAGACTCAAATCCAGAAGACTGAATTTGACAAAAGCCATTTGGGTCCCTCTTCATTGGCTATTTGTACTGGTGATGGCTTGGTGCTTTTAGTGTGTGAGGTCTATTTCAGGGTTTCTCAAACTAAATGTAAGCTTTAAGAGCGCTGCCTGGTCCTTCCTGCTTCCTCCCACCTCGGTTCCCAGATTGCTCCTGGTGTCACTGACTCCTTCTCTAGGATAGCTTTACCAGAAAGTTCTTCAGACTCCATGCTTCAGGGCCTTGGTTCCCACCCATTGGGCTGTTGCTCTGCAGTCCTGGAGGCTAGCATTGCTTACATTAGCTTGCTGACGTCATGGCCATCTGTAACCCATGTCAAACCCTGGGTGCTTTGAAGTTCAATGTGCAATAAAAGGTTCATTAAAAAAGATGGGGAATCATGAAAATAAGGTTATGGAAATGTTAACAAAGGATCATTTCCTGCTTCCTGTACATTTTTTCCTTTTTTTTTTTTTTTTTTTAATGTATTTCTCTGAGGAATTTATGTCACCATTAAAACTACGGAAGAGTTAAAGGAAGGACAGGCCTGGGTCAAAAAGAGGGTGAGATTCCTGAGGAGATATCTTGGCCAAGGCCCAGCCCATTTTCTTAATTGAGAGCTTGGAGTCTAAGGGGAGAATTTACACCAGAAAACAAAAAAAAGTAGGGACAAATCTAGAATTCTTAGGACTAACGGTTGGAACCCAGCATTTTTCACAGGGATGGCTCCAAATGGATTGTAGCAGCCTGCTGTCATTGTGAGGCCTGTGACAGTCTCAGGAACCCTTGGAATCACTGGGTTCCAGCATCTGGGCAGGGACTGGTGCTGGCAGGTGCGTCTTACCCACTTGAGGAAGAAGAGGAGAGAGACATGGAGAGAGATGGGAAGCAGGGGACAGAGAAGAGAAAGTCAAGAGGAAGGGAGGTACATGGGATAGGGTGGCAGTCATTAAAACTGCCTTGTGGCTTGCCCATTGCTACACTGGCTCCCTTGCCGGTCATGACCTTCTGACGCCAGCAGAGGTCAAGTTTCAAGCCTCAGGGGTGTTAGACACTAAAAGCAGATCAGTCCCTGGCATGGCCTTAAGGGAGTGCTCTTTCCTGGCCTGGCCACAGCCAGGCATTCAGCCAAGAGGGAAGGCCGTTGGGGGCCCTGTGTTCTGACTTGACTGTGGCCAAATGGACATTCTGGGGGACTTTGCTGAGGCCAGGCTCCAGTCAGCCACAGGGCCAGGCTTCTCTCTCCAAACTAACTGGCCTCCTGGAAGTCTCCTGGTTCTTGTGTTAAAGATAAGGGCAGCCATAGGTGTTGATCCCTGGTAAATACACTGTCACTTCTCTAATGACAAATGGGACACCAGCAGCACCTTTATTTCTTGGCATTCGCGCACACACAGATGCTGAAATAACACACTCTGGGAACCAAAGCCAAAGAAACAGTTCTCCTTGGGGGAAGGTCCCCTGTTTTTCATGGACCCTCCATGCTTGGGCAGTGGGCCTGCCCAGACATAATGCACGCTCAGCCCCGGCAGCCTTGCTGACCTCTATTTTCGGGGGGCAAATATCCCTAGAGACTCACTTGCTTCTGTGACCATTAATGACCATTTAATTGCTACTCAAGTAAGTAATTATGTGACGATGGCTTCCTTTTCAGCCAGAAGGCCACCGTGCGCACACTTACGCAGTGTTCATGCTACGGCTTTGCCTGACGATGACGACAGTGCCATAGCCTACCCAGGGGAGCGCGAAGACCTTAGCAGATTGCACATGTAATGCACAACCCTGCGAGGTTTGGGGAAGCGCGGCCGGCTGGGCCGGGTTGGGGCCGGACTCACCCTCTCTCTTACAACTCGGCTGTAGTTGAGCCTCATGAGTTCTGCAAACCTCTGCTCGTAGAGGTGAAGCAGCAGCACCAGGTACAAGCCTGAATTCATCAGCTCATTTTGTGCCTAAATATGGAAAAGAGGCTTTTAAGTTTATCTACAAAATATGCATGATCTAAATCATGGGGTGGAGGGAGAAAAAAAGAATAGAGAAAAGAACCACCAACAAAAAATAAAGGAAAAAATAAAGAAATCACGGGGTGGAAGGTAGTGGGGATACCAGGTGACAAAACACCAGGGCGAGGCCTGTCCTTGGGGACCAGAGAATGGAGCAGGAGGGGATTCAGTGTGGAGGCTGGGCGGCCATTCTGGAATTCCTTTCCACCGAGTGGAGGATGCCCTGGGAAAGCTCCATGCGCCAGGCTCAAGCCCATGCTGTGAACATGTATGGGGCGGTTACATGTCAAAGCCTCGAGCTGGGTGTTACGGGGATTGTGGGGCAAAAGGTCTCCGTGCCCTGCTGGGAGCCCATCATCTGACGTGGGAGAGCCTCATTCAGAAAGTTCCAGGACCGGCTGCGCGTGTCAGCTACAATGGAGATGCACAGGGGGAGAGAGACGGGCTGACTAGGACATGGGGAAGGCCTCTTGGATGGTCCTTAAAGGATGGGAGGGCCTCTGGTTGGCTCTGAGGGTTGGTGAGGGCCTTCCAGACAGAGGCACTAAATGCCAGCAAAGGCCTCGGGGCGGAGAGAGCAGAGCATGTGTCGGGCAACATTCCCGACTCACGAGTGTGGCTGGAGTATCTGGGGAAGGTGTTTGTCCTGGATTGAAAAAAAATTTTTGGAAGGTGGGAACCCATCAGGCAGAACCAGGAGTTTGGATGTCACCGTGTGTGTGTGTGTGTGTGTGTGTGTGTGTGGTAGCTACTGGCCTCTGACCAGAGGAGTAAACACAATGGGATGTGTCTTAGGAAGGCAGACATTTCTGTGGGAGAATTGGGAACACTGATGCCACAGGTTATTTTATTTTTCTAGATCCCTCGTTTGTCCAGAGAAAAGGCCCCAGGCCTTACAGGTTGTGTATGTTTCTCTCTATATCATTGGGCTTAATGATGGTCTCACCTCCGGCCCCCGCCCTGGCTGGTCTATTATTTAACTCCCGGACAGTGAGTGTGTGCCCGGCGGAGTCCCAGATGGACTGTGAACCTCAGGGCCTTGGCTCATCTCTTTCTCTTTTGGTCAGTTGGCCTGTTTTGTGCTTCTGTTTTGAACGTCCCCTCCCACCGTTCACAGGCTGTGTCCACAGCTTTTCGAGCTGTCACAATGTCACCTCCTTGCAGAACCTTATTTGCTCCGATCACCCCTTTACTCCCTGAGTCCTAACTCTTTTGTACACTGCATCTTGCCCTGGGTAATGCTTTTGCTTTTTCTCGGTGGGTGGGTTGTGTTTCATTTTTCTCGCTGGTGCTTGGAACATAGGGAGGTTCCCAGGGAGGATGTGGCTCTTTCTGGCTGATGACAGCTCCTTGGTCCTCGGCTCTTGGCAGCAGCCTAGGCTGCAAGGCCTCACCCTGGGGACCCTTCCTAGACCTTCAATAAATTAGGGGCCATTAGTAATGGCTCCTCCCCCTCTGCTGCTTTGTTTCCCCACCTGGCCTCCCGTCAAATCCCCATGGGTAGGGGTGTGGGGGTGGGCTAGCTGGTGCTCAGGAAGCCCCGTGGGAGACTAAAATCCCCAGCAGAGGACACGGCCCTCTGCCTCACCTTGGGGAGAGGTCAGAAGCGTGACGGTTTTCCTAGGATAACTGAAGCTCAGACCTGACACAGGGACCACACCTCAGTTCTCTTCTCTTCCCTTCCTTCCCGGCCCATCTCCTTGCCCTCGTTCCATCCAGGGTAGCTCAGGAAGCTGGCCCAGGACACACCTCTTCCAGGACGAAACAGCTGCCAGGAAAGGTGCCCAAATTGAGCAAGGATCGATGCGTTCTTCCTTCTGAGTCTGGTCCAAGTCTGGATCTTGCCCATTGTCCCCAAGGTCACGGCTCAAGGCCCCTCCTCTCTCCTATAGACCTGTCTTGAAAGGCTCTAGTCAACTGTCCTTAGCAGTTAGCCTCCTATTTTTAGACTTGGGTCATGTTTTCTGCGCTCTTCTGACCTTGGCCTGGAGCAAGCAGAGAGGAAGTTGCTTGTTTTCACTTTTTTCTCATCGCCTCCTCCCAGCTTCCCCCTGAGTCTGCGCCTCCTTTGCGGCCTGTCTTAGAAGCTACCGCCCCTGGGAAGCCTTCCTAACCCACCCGTCAGCTCCTCCCCGCACACCAAGCCTCGTCCCTTGTTTGCTTTCTCGCTGGCGCTGGCGGTGGCCTCTCGCGAGTTGCCACCGGTTTTCTCTCCAGCACTCTCTTCGCCAGGAAGCCTTTATGCTCAGAGACACTCTGATGCATAATGGCAAATCAATCAGCTAGAAAATGGCTTGGAACTATCAGGTTTGTCTAAGCATTCAGGGAAATCATTTACTTTTTATGACTCAATAAGGCCCGGAGGCATGCAGATGGGAAAATATCCACTAATGTTTTCTGCAGATAATTTGAAAAGTCACTTCTAGCAGATTGTGTCTCTTCTCGGGTCTGTGGGAGGGAACCTGTCACGCGGCACCATCAATCCCCCTGGCCCGGCTCCTTGATGAGCGCCCTTCGCAGAGCCAGTGATGCTCCACAGAGGGGCCGGGCTGACCAATCAGAGGACGCATTCGCTAGTGAACTCAGAGTCGGCTCATGCTCCGAGCCACAAGTGGGAGGGACTTGTTATTAGAGAGAGTTCCAGGACATTTGTTCGGCAAGGGCAAAACGAGCTAGGTTTTCGAGCATTAGTCTTTGGAGCTGCTCCTGACCCTCCCTCCCAACCCAATTGCGTGGGGCATTGACACCCCCGTGCAGTGTAGACGGGGGTGGGGGTGGGGAAGTGGGCTTCAAAGGGAGGGGGCTCGTGAAGCCATGGACAAGAGCCCTGGAGCACTCAGGCTGCCTGCCAGATGTTTTTCTTTCTTTTCTTTTGTCCCACCCCCCCTTCGTTTTGTTTAATATTCATTTTGGCGAAGAGATTTGCTACCTACGGAAATTCTCAATATAATCCACTCAACGAAGCAGACGGCCTGGCTGAATGTTCTATCAAGTCTTCAAACGTGTTCAAGTGATGCTCCCAGGTGTGAGGGTGATTAGGGGGCTGCGTGTGTCCAAGGACATCTGGCCGTGGCTGAGATGGAGCAAAGCCAGGCCTGTGCCTCAGAGCAGTGACAGCCGGAGGCCCGCTGAGACCCTCCTCTGCTGCCAGAAGCACATCTCCATCACGCAGTGGGCGTGGGCCCCCAGAAGGGGCAGCCTGGGGCCGTCAAGCGCGAAGACTTTGGGCAGAGTTTTAACTGCGCGTGGCCAAAGTGCTCCATTTATAAAAATGGAGAAGTAACCTCTATCCTGCCTGTTTGCCCAAGGTGTTAGAGCAAAATGAGCTAATTCAAGGGGACATGGTATTTCACAAAACAAAACTATCCTGTAAGAGGCAAGAATGAAAGATAGGACTCGGGGCAAGGACCCCATGTGCCTTGTTCACGCCTGTGCTGCTCCTGCCTAGCCCAGCACCTGCTATCTAGTGTGTGCTCTATAAATATACGTAAGATGAAAGAATGACAAAAAGTGTATGATTTGGGGCCAGGCAGTGGCCCATTCCGTCATGACTTTTGACGCTAGTGACTTCAACTTGAATATGCATCAAAATTACAGAAAGGGCCTTTTAAAACATAGCTGCTGGGCGCCACCTCTCCCCCTCCCCCAGATTCTGATGCAGTGGGTCTGGGGTGGGGCCAGAGAATGTGTGTTTCTAGCAAGTCCCCAAGGGATGCTGATGCTACTGGTCTGGGGACCACTCGAGGTTGAGAACCACTGCCCTTAAACCAACGATCAACAATTTGTAGCCAGGCAGCTGAATCCGGCCTGAGGACGTGCTCTGGTTGGCAGGCAGGAAGGAAAGGATGGATGAACACGGACTTCCTCAGCTGGGGAGCGCCGTCTTCCTTTTGCCTCCGTTGTGACCCCTCTGTTGCGATGACACTTGCAGGATTCTGACATTTGTGACCTGCCTGGCCTCTAAGGCATTTGAGCATACAATCTGTAATCTCGACTGTCCCTCAGCCTGCTTTCTCGAGGCCCATTTTGGAGTTTGGAACGGTATGTTCAGCTCTTCTCAGAGTTCTTCCTTGCAACCAAAAACTGAGTGCCCCAACCGGAATCTGGGATGAGGCCGATCTCCTGGGTAAGGAGCGACTCCTTCCTGGGCAGCACTCACAGGGGGGACAGATGCCTGTGGGGCTTAATTTTTAGGCATCTTCGAGTCAGGAGGGAGGGAGGGTTGCGTGGCCGCCAGCCCCAATGGGCCTAGGATTGGGCCACCAGGGCCACTCTGCAAACAGCCTGTTAGAGCTCCTAATCTAGCTGCTGGAAGCCTAGGAAAAAACCTTGGCCCTGGGGGACCTACAGAAACCACCCAGTGTCTGAGAGATGGGGGATGATCCCATTTCGATGGCCTGTTAGGGCCCACGGGCAGCACTCTTCCCTTACCTACATGGGTGCATTGAACCAAACCAGGGAAACACTCTGGTCTGAGCCCCTCCCCACCCCCAAAGTCATTGACAATGCTGATTCCCCTCAAAGGCACGTGGAGAGAGGGCTCGCCCCTCTTCTTCCTTCCTGGTCTTCAACATCCCTTCCTCAGGGAGGCCTTCTCTGGTCCTGAGAGTCGGTCAGATCTCTGTGGCTGCACAGCCCTTGCTCTGATCCTCCCATTGAAAGGAAGTGACTGTGTTGGTCTTGGGCACTGAGGTGTCTCCAGCCCCATCTCTGATCTACAACAGGCACCTTTATGTGTATTTCGCCGCTCTTAAAAAAAAAAGAAAATTGATACCTGGCCCCATCCCAGATCAATTCAATCAGAATCTCAGGGGCCCGGCCTGGGCATGAGTATTTTAATAGGGGGAAAAAAAAGACATGAGCTAAATGTTCATTTCAACTATAGCAGATTTGTGTGTGTGTGTGTGTGTGTGATTTTTATAGTTGAGGAGAAGCAAAAACCAACCAACCTAAATGAGAAAAATGCATGAGAATAAGTTGGCGAGTTAGCAGGTTAGTTGAGGTTAAGTGAGACCCAGACTGAGCTGAAGTCAGTTCTAGACTTTTTCTGGTTTTGTCCCTTTCTTGGAATATGTCTGTTTTGGGCACCAGCTACCCAGCTTCTTACAAAAGAACCTGTTTGCCAGGAGCATCGGCCAAGATGGCCCAGAGGACCAAGGTTTGGGAGTCGGGAAGGGCCTGGCCCTCAGAAGCCCAGGTAGGCACATCAACTCCAAGGCCAGGCCAAGGGGCCTCGGCAGCTGGGGCGAATGAGCCGAGGGTGGATTACCTCCTCCCTGTCTTTGTGTTAACAACAGTTAAGTCCGCCGTGGTCCATGGAGAGTTTCTGAACTTGTCTAAGGCTGGCTTCCCTACTGTCTCAAGCTTAACCCAGACTGTTAGCACACGGACTCTAGTAAATCGCAACGGGCCATGGGAGTCAGAACTGCTGTGAAAGGGTGTGCCCTCCACTGTTTTCCATCAGCACGTAAATAGTGCGTGCTGGTTCTTGGGACTGTTTTCTCTCACCAGGCCGGGCCTGCCAATCGCGCTTCTACCTGTGATTATAATGAAGGGCATTTTCAAAAGGCTTTGATGGCCTGTCAGGTTCTTACTGAAACTAATTTAAACTCTTTTCTGCTTCCATGTAGAGTAATTACTGTGCTGGATATTTTCCACTTCCCCCTCCAGCTCCACTTTCCACCCTGCGCTGTGGCCTAGAGGCTGATCTCAATGGATCGCATTAACTAGGCCCCCTTGTTCTCTGGCTTCCCATTGGGTTTGGCCAATGGGAGGCCCTGGCGGGAGACTAGCGGGTGGGAGGAGAGCGCGGCTGGGGTAATGACTCTCCTTGTTCTCTCTCTGCTGGGTGGTGGCGTGGTACCGGCTGCTTTCCTCTCCTGAAGGTCACAGGTTGTTGTGACTCTCTCCTATAACTACAGGTCTCCTGATCCTGGTGACTGCCCCCAGCCCTTGTCACTTGAGGCCTAGAATGGTCATAGCGCCAGTCCGAGGATGCTTATTTACACCTTGTTGGCTTCTTTTCCTGCCCGCTTTTGGCCTTCATTCAGCTCTCTTCACTCACCCCTGTGGAGGGTGCCAGCATGTCTCCTGCCTAGATTCTTGCTGACACAGTTCCTTTCGTGGTTCTTGGTCAAAGGTGCTTACAGCCACTTCTCTCAGCTGCAGGAAAGCAGTGATACCAAGGTTATGGGTCTGACCCCTGCGTGGGCCAGGTGCCTTTTTTCAGTGATGGACTCCAGCCCGGTCCGGGTGCACTTAGCTTCCTCCTTCGAGTCCAGAGAGGCTGGGCATCTCTGAGGCTGTCGCGTGGCGGTTGCATTCCCTGAGCACCTTGCTCTCCACAGGTACCTGGTTAGAGGATGTACTCAAGTCTTTTCCTGCGTCCCATCCTGTCGGGGAGGAATGATCTCCTACTTCCTTCAGACGACAGAACTGAGCTCCAGAGGGTGTGTGTGCTTTCCCTGAGGTCACACAGCAACTCTGGGGAAGGGAACAAGATTTGCGTTCACACGGTAGTCAAAGCTGGTGTGCTTTGCGGTGGGGCATGCCGTGTCCGGCTACAGGAGTGCAAACGTGTTAGTATGACTGGAAAAATGTACCATTAGGGAGTTGCGTCTACAAATACCATTGGTGAACCCAACAGTGCTCGGCCTTCGTGGCTTCACAGAGGGTGAACCATGCAGAGACACTTGGAACCAAAAGGAGTCTTCACTAGCTAAGGCATTTTCCTGGGCTGTACTGTTCTGGCAGTAGTCCATGTAACCTGGCCTGGTCCGGGCGTGTCCTTCTCAGGAAGTCCTACAGGCTCCATTTCCTGAAATAATCTCTGAGAGGACCACGTGGAAGCCTCCTGCGCCCCGGCTGGCACCCTGACCTCAGGCGCCCACAGGGCCTGCTTCCTTTCAGTAGGGTGACCCCAGAAGCACTTCTGTTTCTCATCTCAGTTCTTGGGGCTGGTGACAGTGATTTGAGACCCTTGGGCCTCAAAGCAGATGGACACAAACTGCAATTCATTTCTCAGGAAATCCTTTCTTCCTTTCTTTTCCCCTCCCTCCCTCTTTTCCACATCCTGATGCCCAATCTCTTCAATGCTGGTGTGGCACTATGTCCGTTCTAGCACATTTCTTGTTTGTGCTCTATGAGTCTTTCATTCTTACCAATAGTTTCTTCTTTTGTCTAGCAGCCTTCGGATTTTCCACAGGTAACTAAACAATTGCCCAAACTCACACGGAGCGCTGTGACGCAGCTGTGCCTTAGGTCTGGACGCAGGTTAATGATCCGAAAGCCAAAACGACTCCCCTGAAGAATGACATCTGATTGACGGACTCCACACCCAGCGTGGAGCCCAATGTGGGGCTTGAACCCACGACTCTGAGATCAGGACTTGAGCTGAGATCAAGAGTTAAATGCTTAACTGACAGAGACACCCAGGCGCCCAACACACCTTATCTTGAGCGAAGTAGACATTAGTCCATTAGCCACACGCGGCTTGTGGCTTCCATATTGGGCAGTGCGGTTCTAAATCAAGGGTCGTTTGCCTGAGAACTAAACATTGAACTATTATCCTGAGCATGAATCACCTGCCCACCTAAGGTTAACTAACGTTCACAGCATTAGAATTGCAATCAGGGGCACCTCGGTGGCTCAGTCGGTCAAGCATCTGCCTTCAGCTCAGGTCGTGACTCCAGGGTCCTGGGATCAAGCCCCACGTTGGGCTCTGCTCATAGTAGGGAGTCTGCTTGTCCCTCTCCCTCTCCCCCAGCTTGTGCTCTCTCTCTCAAATAAAGCCTTAAAAAAAATTGCAATCCAAATGCCCCAGGAGAATTACTTCACCCGGTATTAAAAAGCACACATTAGGTACTTATGACCTGTTTATTAACCTTGAGTAAAGCAGTTTCTTATTACCCAAGAGTTACTTGATATGTAAATTGGGGACCATTTCCTCCAAGACCTGATTTTTTTTTTCTTTGTTGCTATTACACTTACATTACTTCAGCAAATTTGGGTGTGGAGCTTGCCAGACTATGCCTGTTTCTGTGTCCAGTCAGTGACTGTGGCTTCCTACTTTTGTCCCTGACCACAGCAGGACCTCAACCCAGAGTGGCATAGACTTTTGAACCCTGCCACCCCCCACCCCACGCCACCATCATGGTCTGACTTAGTAGCACACCTTCTCGAAGAAGTGAGGACACTCCCAGATTCATCCTATGCACTGGCCTTCTACAGTCCTGTTATCAGGGAAAGCCTTTCTTCCCACCCTGCGTCTCTAACCCACTTCGCCTGTGGAGGCAGAGAGGTGTGAGCGTCCCTTACCCGGGATTGCTGGTGCTTCTGGTAGAAGTCGGTCACATTAAAATCACCCAGGTCGACCAGCAGGCCTCGCTTACACATCTCACAGGTCTTCACGGCGCCTAGATCCGCTCCTTAAATTAAAGAATTCTTTGTTACATGTAACCCTTGGTCTTTATGTGTTCACACCCTGGGTCTCTTTGTGTTGACATTCTGGGAGTGAACTCGTGTGTATTATGAATTCTGAGTTTCAGTGACTTTTTTTTCTTTTTTTAAGTCAGCCATCTTCTGTAGAAAAGGACCTCGAATTTGAGATCTGGAAAATTTCCTTCATAATAATCATTTTCCTTATTATGCAAGCTTCCTATGAGTGAAATTCCCGTGACTTTTAAATAATAGGTCTTGCTGTCTGTTTAAACATAAACATACTGGTTCATAAAATTGGAATCGCTACGTGGAGGCTGAGAGTCTGTAACACAGGTGTTGGCCGAAAAGAGCGAATATTGGCCTGTGTTGTTGCTGCTGTTTCTGACAGACCTAACACAGGTCCAAGCAAATGAGTAAATGGGGACCGAACTGACGGCAGAAGCTATTCTCAGCGCGTGGTTTCAAAATCTGCCTTTGCGCTCGCCCAGGCGACTTCCCACCTGAGAGAGTGAGGGGGCCACGGGCCACGTGTGGGAACCACGACGGCAGTACCCCTGGCCAGCACCTGAGACCAAGCTCAGCCTCACCTGGGAAAAGAAACTTGAGAAGATTTCCTTTGTCGCAGAGGGTTTTTTTGTTTGTTGTTTGTTGTTTTTAAGCATGCATTCTAGGCCAGCACTTTTTCTCTGCTTATCCCAGTCCCCAGAGCAAAACTGAAAGCTGCAGGAACTGTGCCGTGCTGAAGCAAACATGACGCTCTGCGGCTTCCCCCTCACCTGGGTGCTGCATTTTTGCTAATGATGTGCCGGTGTTTATTTTATGCGTTAGCAAAATAGAGGACTGGTTAGTTATCTGCGTGTGTTCGGTAAAGATAGGGTTTGCGCCGTTTTAGACCCCAGTTCTACTTTGCCTCACTGGGGACATGAAGCAATAGTAAATAATAGAGAACTTCAAAAGACAAGGATAAACGGTAATCCCATGTCTGCACTTTGCTTGATTTTTTTTTTTTTTTTTTAGCGCCATTCTGTAATACTTTAGGCTTCTGAGTGTCCG
>NW_024424897.1:15615078-15660925 GCF_017311325.1 Ursus maritimus | reverse complement strand
CTTCCCACTCAGCACACTCCTACTGACATTGGCGTTTACAAGCATTTAGCAGGGCTTCCGTTACACATTTCATGAGTAATTTTTTCCTGCGCTAAATGTTTAATTGGCCCAAATTTGCAGTAAGATAAAACATCGCATGGCAGAGTCATTAGCAGTCGAGATCCCCTTGTTTCCTCCCTGTCTGAAGGACTGAGTACCCAGCTCGCTGTGGGGAGATGTGTTTAAGCAACTTGGGTGGTGGGCCTAGGTTTCTCCTGCTCAGGAAGATACTCAGGAGGGAAAAGGGATCAGGAAGGAGACAGTTAATCCGATCATTCCACTGTTCATTCCTCTTTCTCTCTAGGGAGTGTGGCCACACCCCGTGGGGACAGGATGAAGCTCTTAGGCCCCCCTCCCCCGCAGGCTGCCTGGAAGAATGATAATCAAGGAGGAGAACGTAGAAGAGGAGAGAAAGAGGATCCTGGCTATGGGGTAAAAGGTTTTCAGGGAGTTGTGTCTGAAAGACACCATGGCTATTTGTCATTGAGTTCTTGCATTGCTTTCCCCTGTGTTTTTGTTCAAGTTGCCCTTCTTCCCAAAACCAAGTTTTAAAGAAACCCCCTGTTCTCTGCCAAGAAAACGCCAGCTGACCTACCCAGGTGGCTGTATTTAGGTTATAACCTCCCCAGGGAGCTGAGAAGGGGCTTCACACCCAGTTACAAGATCTGCAAAAGACAGAGCCGACAAAGCTGGCACATGGAAATCTCTTTATCTAATATGGTTCTAGAAAATTAGATCAGTGCTCTTTTCCTGCCCCTACTGCAAAATTGCAGCTTGGCTCAGTTTCTTAGGTGACACCCTCCTTCCCCCACAAATAAAAGGAAGCGGAACTGTTTTTGCCAGGTGTCCATGAGTGGGCACGGCTTGCTGTGTGCTCGTTGAGATTCAACCACTGACCTATTTTAGTTTCCTTCCTCCTGGGAGGGAATCTTAGCATCTCTGCTCAGGCAGGGTGGGATTCAAGAGCAGACTCCAGGATTCTTCTCTCAGACTTGGAAAACTAATTCATTTCCCTCCCATCATTTAAAGGCAGCATTTAGTCCCGCTACTATCCATCAGGGCTGTGAACGAGAACCCTGGGCTCGGGGTGGCGGGGGGGGCAGGCTCTGAGACCCACACTGTGACGTCTCGTTAATTATAGGGCGATGCATGCTTGCCGCCCTTCCTTCCCCACCTACCTGATGTTATTTTCACTTTCAGCCACTTTTTCAGGCACTCCTGATGAACAAACCGCAGGCTTCCCACACAGCCGCAAGGCTCCAGGAGGGGGTTGGTTGGGGAACCCCCTGCAATCTGACAGATGCGACACAGGTCTCCCTCCTCCTCTTCCTCCTCCTCCTCCAGGAGACTAAATGGAAAACAAGCCCTGGTGACCAGGGGTCTGCACAGTTTCTACAGGCTACAACTACTAATACTACTTCCCAGGACGTTAAAGGGAGAGGCCCCACCAGGGCTCCCCAGGCTCCCCCACGGCTCCCTCCAACCCTACTGAAAATTCCTCCAGGTGACAGATAGTACGTGCACGGAACCTTGTATCAGGCTCCTTGGCAGTTACTGACACGTGTGAGCCGACCGGAAGAACCACCCCTACCACCAGAAATCTAGAGGGGGGGACAGGGCTACAGAGGAAGACCATGGAAAAGGCTGGGAGCCCCTCTCCCAGCTGTGGCCACTGTGAGGGGAGCCGGTGGTGTGCCGTGCTGGTGAGTGTGTGGGGTCTGCAGGTGGGGGCCTGAGTTTGAGGCTTGCCTCTGAAATTTGTGAGTTTGAGAACTCTGGACAAGCTTCTCAGGTCTCTGTTTCCTCACGTGTAGAGCCATGCGATGATAATACCGCCACTACCTAGCTGACAGGGTCGTGGGCAGACCGGATGCCATGGTGACGGTGCAATTGTTCTGAAGACTGTAAAGCGCATCTAGTGTCTGGGGAAGCGTCTGCACACAGACATCACTCAACAGATGGTGGTCGGGATGTTGGCGAACCAATGAACCTGGACGTGAACTCACCGATAGCACAACACTTGGCCAACAAATTATGCCAACTTTCCAGAATGTAAGCTGCTGGAATCTGATACAGATGAAATTGTGAAAATGTAAGCAAATATTTTTGTGTCTAATAACCGATGATTGGAGACTAGCAGTCGATATTCACGTAGGGGGCTCTAAGAAGCCTAAGACTTGTTCGTTAGGATCCTCATGGACTAGGGGCTGTCTGGCCAAGGAAAGGAAACTGGCTAGAGACTAAAATCAAAGAAGAGGAAGAAACGGGCATTGCTCAGTTTCTCCAGAGACCTTCCTCTCCAGGAAAGGGAAGTCTATGAAAAGGAACAGAATTATAGTTTTCTATTACGGGCACAAACAAAAGAAGAGATACAGCACGTTTTTCAAAGACTCAATATCTCCAAGATGTCAGTTTTCCCCAGAATAATCTATAGATTCAATGCAGTTTCAATGAAAATCCCAACAAGCTGAGTCTGAATCATATATAATCAAGGGCTCTTAAGGAACAAAATAGGGAAGGAGGCTTTGCGCCATCGGCTACCGAAACTGATAAAAGCTACAGACATAAGACGATGTAGTATTGGGTTAGGACAAAACAAAAAGGAACAACAAGCCAGAACAGAGAGCTCTGGAACAGACTGGGACAAGAAAAATACAAATCACAGTCCCTAAAGAAGTTGGACGCATTCGACTTCATTAAAATTAAGAATTTATTTTCATTAAAAGACATCAAGAAAGAGAAAAGACAAACTACAAATTGGGAAAAGATATTTCCAACACGCAACTGTTAAAGGATTAGATCAGTGGCCAGAATGTTTAAGGGACTCCTAAAATAAAAGAGAAATATTCTAAAGGAAAAAAGGGCAAAAGATATAAATAAGTATTCTACAGAAGAGGAAACACAAATGGTCATTTGATATTTAAAAGAGCACATAAAATGCCTAACCTCATTAACAGTCAATGAAATTAAGTGTAAATTGAAGCCACAATATCATTTTATTCCCATTAGAGAGGCAAAGTTTTGAAAAGCCAGTCAACGTAAGTGCTGGCAAGGCCGCACAACAGTATACATTACTAGTGAGACAGGAAACGGTCATCCCTGAGCATGGCGGCAGGTGTGCTAACCTCCAGCTCAGCAATTCCACCCCGAGACGAACATCCCAGGGGACTCTTCCCATGTGCACCAGGAGACATTTGCAAGAACATTTACGCGGCACCGTTTGTAGAAAACAGTAGAGAACCCCAGTGCCCATCAACAGAAAATGGCTGACTTGTGGTACATTCATATAACGGAATACCCTGTAGTCGTGAAAGCGAACAAAGTCAAGCCAAAACTATCAACAAGGATGCCTCTTGCTAACGATGCTGGGGGACAAAGCAAGTCACAGAGGAACAGATATTGCATTTCTACGGAGTTCAGAAATAATGGTAGCATTTCTACAGAATTAAAAAGTGTGCACTATATATTGTTTATATATATATATAAATTTTTGCGTGGGAAAACCAGAAAGCAAAAAACTTCCAACAACAACAAAATTAAAAGCAAAGGAGGGGCGCCTGGCTGGCTCAGTGGGAGTTGCATGCAACTCTTGATCTCAGGGTTGTGAGTTCAAGCTCCACGTTGGGTGTAGAGATGACTGAATTAAAAAATTTTTAAAAATTGAAAGCAAAGGAATGATAAATGCAATGCCGGAATGGTTTCCTGGGGACGGAAGGGGCAGGGAGGTTGTAGATGAGGAAGATGAGATAGGGTGGTGGGTGAGGGGCTCAAGGGCTCCAGTAAAGTTCTGTGAGCTGGAAGGTAGGTACCGGGGTACGTGGGTTTTGTTTTATTTCGAATTCGCTAATTATTTGTATGCATTAAAGTAACTAACCAAGGGGAAATTTTTAAAGAGTGTAAGTGGCACTGAGACATGGGCTTGAAATATTAAAATCAGGCATAGTATAAAATATGAGCCAATGTGTACTAAAAATTGCATTTATATGCAAGGATAAAAGACGGGAAGGGAAGTCTTTTTGTAGTGCTCATCTCCGGATTATAGGATTACAGGTGATTTTTTCTTTGAAGTTTATATTTTTTGTATTTCCAAAAATGAACATTTCTGAGATAATAAGAAAAGCATGAGGTTTATTACATACGGGGGAAAAAAAGGTGTCTGATAAAGTACACAACTCATAGCTGTTTAATGCATTGCCACACTGAGACGGGGATGCACTTTTAAAAGAAATCATTTCTAGCCCAAAGGCATCACTTTGGGCTGGTGGAAGTCCAGACTCCTGACAAGTGGGTCTGAAGGTATATTTCTGGGTAGGTGTAAATGGGAGCGTGAGAGGCCTTTTGGCCCTTAACCGTGGATCTGTGTGCTTGTAGCTTACATAACGTGAAAAAGAAAAGGTCCTGCCAACAGGAAAGTTACTCGTTCCTGCAATTGGATAACAATCCTAGAGGAATTGTCGGGGTGCATCCTGTGTCCTGTCTCACCCTCCTGAACGCTCATTCACTGCCATGGAATTTTCCCACTTGCAAATGAATATCAATTGGATAATTAATGGCCCAAATGAGCCATAGTAACATACACAAAGAAGGCTTGCATTCAAAGAATCCATTTCCAGATCAGTAAGCCAACATTAGGGCGTGGTAACAGCTGTCATAAAGGAAAGGGTCGAATCCTGACATGGTGTCTAATGATGGCTTTAAAAGGTATCAAATTTCGCAGTTGTGAAATATCCCCAAATCATCTTACAAGACAGTGAAGATCAAAGAAAAGGGCAATCCACAAAAAAGATCTTATTTCTCTCCCATGCATGAGAAAGAACACAGGAAATGGAAGCCGTGGTTACCCCAGCACAGCCCTGCAGAGAACCCAGGTAACCATGGTAACTGGTTGGGACCGGACTTTTGGTTGGAAAGATTCAAAGTCTAGAGCTGTTGGTTGGATTTGCACAAAGTCCCAGGAGAGAGAGCTGGTGAACTTCAAGCGTGGAGTGGTTCACGCTCTGGGGAGACAGCAACCTTTTCGTAAAAAATCCTGGTTCCTAATTGCTGGTGAGAAGAGCTGGCCCTACATAGCAGTCCCAAGCCCCTGACGTCCAGCAAACTTGCCTTCCTTAAAGTTATGGTATTCAAGGAAAAAACCCTTTGGGAATACTGAAGAGATTGAACTGGAGCACCAAACTTTTCCTCATAGATACATATATCCCAAGAGCAACAAAATAGACAATTTCCTCTATATGAACAATCGTTAGAATGCCAAAGAAGGGCCTATGTATGATTTAAAATTCCCATGATGCTCTAATGAAGGCACCGCTTATTTCTACCTGGGAAGCATGGAATAAAAAAAAAGTATATACATCTAATTACGAAAATTCCTCACCTTTCTTGTAGTCTCTTGAGTTTCTCAGGGTCTGCCTTTATCTTAATGGCTTCCTTTTCATCCGTGAAAGCAGAGACTGCCGTTCTGTTTCCATTATCATTTTGATTTGGGAAACCAGGGACCGCAAAGAAAGTAAAAGGTATGTTTTCTTGCACGGACCCAGGCACATGCAGATGGCCTTGTAAGTTCATTCTTGATGGAGAGGAGCTGGAAGACTCCACCAAGGACAAGTTGCTTTGAGGATTTAGTAAGAGGTCTTCCGTGTATAATGGAGCCTCCTGAGATGGGCTTGTTAAAGTAACATCTTGTCCCCTGACATCAAATTCATGTGCACTGTTTACTGGAAAATAACTATGGTTTTCAGCACTGACAAATGGATTCCTATTTCTAATGGGGGACAGTGGTCGACGAACATTAAACCTTGGGTTTCCCTCTGAGTCTGTGCCGTGAACGAATGTAGATGACGTTGACAAGTCTACTGGAATATCCGCTCTCAAAGCTGAATGCATGAATGATCCAGGAGTGTTATAAGATGAATTCGCTGGTGATCTTGGAGCTGTTGATCTACCAGAAAGAAAATAGTCAAGCGAATTACTAGAACCGTTTAAATAGGCGTGCCATTCTCTTTCATAATCGTGGGTACCAGGCCTGTCTTCCATTGAAGTACAATCTCTAAAGACATTTTCAGCATTGAGGTCACCATCTAGACTAGTGTCGGATTTGGTGTCCCACGAAGGAAAGGTGCTGTTCTCATGTTCACTGTCACCACTGTCATTCTCTTTAGGAGACCCCCCATCAGGTGGCTCGGGGTCTTCAAACACCCTTGGCCCAGCAGGAGGCGTCTCTGTCACTGGCTCCATTGCATTGCTTATTCTTAACGAGCCATGACTAGACTGACTGGACTCATTTCTTCTTACAGAATTAGCTCTGCAATTTTCAGGGTTTTCCTCAAAATTTTTATTTTTGGCCTGAGTGGCCAATGTCCCAAGAAATCGACTTCTCTTATGATTGGGAGGAGAACGAGGTGGGTGCGTACCAACCAACAAAAGTCCTTCTTCTACGAGGGTCTCTTCTTCCGTGTCATCACCTTCTCCTCCAGGGTTTAAGGATAAAATGGAATAAAAATCTTTGTCTCTGAACCTAAATGGTGCCCTTCTTGGTCCTCCCGTGGTGGTGGTTAGGAGCGGTGGCCCCAAGGACTCACTCAACACCTGAGGGCTGTTTGCTCCTTGGAAGGCCTGAGATGGGCCTGGATGTGGCTCATTCTGGGAAAGAGCACTTGGGTCTCCTTTTTTGGCTCTCTCAGGGGTATTCTCAGTCATGGTCATTAGCTGTGAGGATGAGACTAAGTTTCTTCTCTCTCGAGTTGGCCTCTTCAGCTTACTGTCACTTGCCCACATTGGGCCCTCTTGTGGAACCACTGGATCTGCATGGAGACAAGACAAGTGTATCATTCTCCTATAGGGGCTCATGATGAAAGCCCTCTAACACCAAGGGTGAGAGTCCCTCAAGGCAACAAAGAAGCCTAGGGAAGAAAATATGCGTGGTTACAATGGCTGGAGGTACAAAAGGAGGGCAGTAGAGTTAGCTTCGTTTTACTGCTTCTTGGATTCTCCTTTTGTGTATTTGTGGAGCCCAGGTTGGTTCTAGGGAGACCGGGTGAACCCGAGGATACAGGTCTTTTCTGCGGAAGCTTTGGGAAGACCGTCCTGTCCAGGTCAGCCAGAGCTGATAATGGGTAAATCTCAAATGATGCTTTTCATTCCAATATTTATGGAGAAGGAAAACCAGCACTCCAGGAATAGTTTCTACAAAAACCAGCAGTGACCCCTCATCTGGATTCGTTCGACGTGCGTTTATGACACTCCTGCTTCATACACAGCTTTACAAAATCTTAAGGAAAGTATAATCTACCTTGGCAGATGGGAGAGAAGGCTCTAGAAGCTGGTGTCTAGTTACCCTGATGATTTTGGTTACATTTACTGCTTAGTGCCATAAAAATTATAACTCTCTGATGAGCTGCTTACCTTCTCTTTGTCACTAGTCCCCAGTCGATCTCTAACCTCTGGCTCTGACAGAATTCTTCCCCCTACCCCCTGATTCTAAAGTATGAAGAGATGTCCAGAGAGGAGGCGGCAAAGGGCCCAAATGGGTGGGAATTTCTAGCGGTGAAATCATGTCAAAACTTGCCTTATAAAAATACTGAATAAGCACTACTTACTGAGGGCTTGTACCGAACGGGCCAAGCACCGTACTAACTGTATCACGTACACACATTTCAGCCTCACAACCCTATGAAACAGGTGCCACAATCACACCACACTCTGAGGGCACCAAGGCTTAGGGAGGTCCCCCCACTTACCCACGGCTGTATTTCTAGTCCGTGATGGTGCGATCATTCGAACTCAAGCCAGCCTGATGCTCCGGTTTGTGTTCATAATCCCTACCCTGCACCCCCCTTCAGAAACTGGCTGACCTTCCCACTTCCTCGTGGAAATGAGAATCCGTTTAATTCACTGTGACGTTGTGTGCGCTACTCAGGGTTTTTTACCCTCTCAATGCGGATAGGACACTGAAAGTACTTCTCTGACTCCACTTCCCTTTGTTCCCTCCCGGCATCGGCCTTCCCGCCCTGCTCCCCTCATGCTGTCCTGCAGAATCTAACGAGGCGCTGCCGTCCTTATCGTTCGTTCAGCTTCTAAAGCCACTCACCCCATAGAGGGGACGGGACTCCACGGTTCGGGGAGGCCTGTGTCAATACTAGCTCAGGCGAGGATTTGATTTGCAAATCCCCAGAGCATCTGGCCCCGCCAAGGGCCAAGTCAATACTGACTCACTTTAATTGAGGGCCTCCTGGGGAGCGCCAGTTTCTAATGTCCTAATACTCCGTAAGCCTCTTTTATTGTTAACTGCATGGGACACTCAGCGATGCGGTGTGCTTTTTTACTCATCAGCTCTTCCAGAAATCAGTTAAGCTCTCCTCTCAGGCCCCTTGTGGGTTTTAGAAACCCCAGTAGGAGACGCATCAGCGATTCCAGGAAGCCCTGAGCATCTGGCTGTGTATGTATAGGAGCGGAGCTGGTTCGGATCGTGTTCCGAGGGACACATGCTTCTATGGGACCCACTGAATCCTCTTGACAATTTATTTGGGGGGAGGCGGGGGGAAGTGATAACAGGAGGTTTGGAAACGCAGGCTCTGGTTGATTACTTTTCATTTTGAATTGGACGAAGGGCCTCAGAGATTAGCTAAGGAGTGCTGCAACCCGAGTCTTCTGGTCTGCCCCGGGATGCACAGCGGCCCCTCTGCCCTGAGCCAATTTAGTTTGGGCTTCGGAGACACCTGCACCAAACAAGCAGTTAGGAGGTGTCACCCAGCGACGCTGGCTTCTGAATGCCGCAGGGCGGCTCCTGGGGATCCCAGCACACCCCAGGGAGTGCATCTCCACCCTTCTTTGTCACCACCACTGTCTTCCTCTTTTAAGGCTCAACCAGCCTTCCCTGGTGTGTTTCCTTTAAAAGTGGCAGACAGCACCATTCTATATTTATGCTATTTTAACCTGATTTCTTACGTCTGTCAGAGAGGGAGCAGATTTCATAGCTCTGGGGCTGGGAATAAAGATCCCCTTTGGTATGCCCAGATGTGCTATTCATAGACCAGGCCCTACAGATTCTGCCTGATGCCTCTTGGGCCCCCTGTGGACTTCAGCTCAGAAGGGAGGGCCTCCCACTTCCGGGAGTTCGACTCCGTGCGACTGAATGTTCTAGAGGCAACAAGATGAAGCCAGAAAAAGCATGTGTCTACCCTCATGCTATGTCTTTGGTCTAGACTTCTTCATGTGCTTGACCAACCAAACCAATGTTTCCTACATTCCAACAGCCATAGACTTTTAACTTTTTCCTCTGGTTATATAAGTTAGTCAATATTCATTTGGAGAAAATTTGGAACTTTCAGAAGAAGATGAAGAAGAAGAAAAAAACCCCATAATCTAAAGCTCGGATGGCAAGTGCTCCTGTTTCGGAATTCAGGGGTGGGCTGCAAACTGAAAACCCCTGGGCTATTTTCATCCCACCGTAGTGCTTTGGCTCAGCCTTTGAACACGGAGTCGACCACCCGTAGGTGGAGGCTGTATGTGCTGGTTTACCTCAGTCCCCGCCCGCAGTCTCGGTTATGTGTGTCTCCTGCCACGTCCGCCTGTTCCCTGAAGGCATTTGAATTTACAACTTCAAGCTCTCTTACCTAGAAATACTTATTCAAAAAAAGCCAAAATTGGAATATTTGGATACATACAACTTTATGTCCTGCTTTCTTTCCCTAATTATTTTGTAAGAACAGGATAGTAAGTACAGGTTAAGATACATGACATAAATGTATCCTAATTTAACTCTTCTCCTATTCTTGGGTAGATAAGTTGCTTCACCGTTTTTTGCTGATACAAATTACCTGGTGATAAATGTCCTTGTTCATAAATCCTTGACTGCATGTCTCATTAGACTAGATTCGCAGGCGTGGTGGAATTGCTACGTCAAAAGATATGACCCTTCTAAAGACTTTTCACACAGGGTGCCAAATTCCGGTTTGTACCAAGTTACCCTATAGGTAGGATGTGAAGGTGTCTCTCATAGATGTGTCACCAGCAAAGCATGCCAAGTGTTTGGCATAGCGTTGGACACAACAGTGCCCAGGAAATGCTACTCATTTCACTACCAGTATTGAGTATTATTTTAAAAACCTTAGCCAATTTGGGAGACCAAATTGATCTCATGCAAATTTACATGTATTACTTAGATTCAACCTGGGTTTTGTGTTTTTCTTTTTTTTTTTAACAAATGTTTATTAGCTACCTGCATTTCTTCTGTGAAATTGTCTGCTATGCCTCTTCCCGTTTTTCTATTAGGGATTCGTGTTTTTCTTATTGATTTGTAAGAGCTTTCTATATATTACCTCTTTGTCACATTTGCTTCAAGCCTCTCCCTGATCCAAGTCAAACGTCTGGCTCCTACTCCAATTTATGCAAACCACTTTAGAATGTGAGAGAAAGAATTAGAGACTAGTGAAGAAAAAATTGGGTGAAGACAAGGAGCCCTTATCCTTATGTAAGAGAAAACTGAATATATACCAGAAAATTGGGACGAATTGTCAGTAAATCTCAGGATAATAGAACATGTCTTCTGGATACAGGCAGAGGATTGTATGAGCCTCATGGGTTCGGGAACATTCCATGCATGGGGAACCTCCCCTTTCAGATAATATTCAGGGGTTTACTAGGGCCACCAGGGAGATGGCAAGGGAGAAACTAACAGGAGTTTGTGCCCACTAGAGCTAGGTGCTGGTCAAGGTATTATTTCCTTTAGTTATGATAGCAATGCAGCAAGGTGGATTTTATTATCTTGAACTTTAGACAAGGGAACTATAACCCAGAGTTTTTTCTGCTTGACCAGTCCAGCCTCCAAGGGTGGGAGGAAGAAGCCCTGGGAGGAGTGAGAAGGGAGGTCTGTCCTTCTCAACAGGAGGCGTTAGATCACTAGGAGCCTGTGATAGCTGGTTGCCATGGATTCACATATGCTCTCAGTGCCCCTAATCCAAGCTATCCCAGCCACTAGCACGTTCTATATTTACAGGTGTCCACCAAAGCATAGACCACATGTTAAAATAAAGCCTACTACATTCATTGTGTGGTTAGGAAGAGGGCTGTTCAGTGGTTTCTCCAAGGGGAAGACTAGGTCCATGGCAAGGTTGGCTGTCAAGTGTCACTTTCTTTGAGTCCTATGGAGGTTCCTTGGGTCCTATTTCTTCCGTCACCATAGGTGAGGGTAACGTGGTCCCCTCAACGCGGCATGGGTTGGGCCTTTGGATGCTCAGGACTGAAAGAGGAGGTATCCACCAAAGCAGTGTTTGGAAATAAAGCGTATATTTATTTTGATGTTATTTCTTACACATTGAGATCTTGACACGCTGGGTGGGAGGTGAGAAGATCCCTGTGGGACGTGAGCAGCCTGCCACCCACAGACACCCATCCACCCCTCCTGGGCCAGGTGAGATATCCCCAGCATTGCACACTGCTTCTCCACCCCTCATTGCCCACCGTGACCCCACCACCCACCACCCAGATGCCCTCTCCAGAAGCCGAATCGCTGGCCTCCACTCAAGACCATGCACAGGCACGCTTAATGGAATAAATGGGAGAAAAAATGAAAACAAACTCCCCGCCTGCCCTACCATTTCCTGCCAGCCTCTCTTGGAGAAGGAACTAGATCCAATAGTTTGCTTTCAAAACCTTTTAAGCATTTCATCTTAAGGTACACTCTCCTCCACATAAAAGCCCCTGTGTCTAAAAACCATACAGAATTCACCAGGTAACAGCGCAAGTCAGTTCTCTGCGAGGACCAAGATGCGTGAGCCACGAGTCCTTACCTGGTCCCCTGAGGGCCTGCGCCTTCAGTCTGCTTCTGTCCCCCGGCACTCTTGGGCTCTGCGTTTCTGGGCTGACTGTCAGTCTCCCCAGGTTTGGCCTCCTCTTCCTTGATAAGATCTGTGGTGCCTGGGCTGCTGAAAGGTGCAAAAGCTTTTCAATAATTCATTTTTTTTTTTTTTTTACAGGGAAACAGCTTCTGGATAAAGAATGCTCAAAGGGTTGCAGCAGTGGGGAAGTTAAGAGACTGGGTCCAGGTGGTCAGAGAAAGAGGTGGATTTGGAACCTGGTTCTGGGACCTTGGAGCTGTGTGAGCTTGGGCAGATCACTTCACTTCTAGAAGCCTCAGTTTCCCTACCTATTAAGTGAAAAGAATACCGACTTTGCAAGGTTGTTATCACCATGAATAAAGCTGCAATGCAGGGTCTATAAGGGGTATATCCTTTTGCTCAGAAGTGTCTAGCTTCCCGTTCATAGATGTTGGGATGGGCATGTTGGAAACCCTGTGAAGAACCTTCTGCATTTGGGACACAAAGGCCCTCTCCCCAGCTGCTCTTCCAAGGTTGAATCACAGCCTGTTTGAACCTGCGTAGCCTCAGGTGGTTTATTAGCAGCTCACATGGCCTTCCAGAAAGGTTCCAGGCATCTGGGCTATCACGTATAGCTGTTTTCTTGGCTATGTGCTACCCACCACTGTGCCGGGATGATAAACTCACGGGAAGACGGTAGCTGGAATGCTAACGTGGATTGAGTTCCCAATGGATATTTTTTTTAAATTGCCATTTTCAACTAGGTCGCCGATTGGTTTGAAGAATCTCACATTTCTTCCACGCCTGTATGAAGCATCAGCACGCATGGAGTTTGGGGCAAGAGCTCCGGTATTTTCCACGCCCCTCTGCAAGTTCTTGGGTTTACAAGGCAGTTAAATTGTGAATATCTGAACTAAATCTTTCCAAGAGAATTGGCCTGGCTCATCCCCTCTTGGACACTTCAGAAATCTCGCAAATAACCCTAGCCAGCAGGCGATGTGGGTAAAACTGGGACGGTCCTTGAGTTGTGTGCCAGAGAGCAGCCGTTCTTGGCCCATGCAGACAACTGGATTTATGTTCCAAGGTGTAAGTTGTGGTTGCGTGAATAGTTTTCATCCAGTTTCAGGAAATGAATGAAACTTCTCCATGGCGGCTCGTGAAGCTGAGGTTAATACAAGATTAGGTGCACCTGCTGGGCCCCAGGAGGGGAAGGCGCTCCGTTCTGTGCCTCTCAAGACAGAGGGGACCATATTCTACTGAGGATGTACTAGAAAGAGGGGGCTGCCAGTGGTGGAGGCTCATGTGGGGCGAGTTGGTGGAGCCTGGAGAAGTGACCAGAAAGGAGAGAAGGGAGTTCTCCAGAAAATGAAGATATATCCTTCAGGAGGTGTAAGGTGGTGATGAAACCGTTCCCCCAACCTCAAGGAGAGTGAGAGGGGCTTTACGGTACAGGACCCAGCACGGAAGAGGTGAGGGAGGCCCTTTCTCGGCACTAAATGTTTCTCTCTAGTCACCTAGGACCTCATCCCTCGCAGCACCCAGCAGGGGACAACTGCCTCTGCCTCTCACCTGATGACACGGCAGGAGGCAACAGGATTCTCACTGAGGAAGCAATGGAGGGGGGACCAGGTAAGGGGCAGGTTTGGGGCTCAGGTCCAAAGGTCCTGGGCACAGGCATTGCACTTTGATTCCTAGCGGGGATCCCATCAGAATATTCACATTTCCTTCACACCCCAGGCAGCAGAACCTCACACGCCCACAGCCCCATGCCCCCAGCTCCCTCCACACCCTCACATAGTCCAGGGATGCGATCTTCCTTCCCAAGGACCTTTCTTCCCTAGCCTGTCCCAGCCAGCAGGGCCTCGTAGGTCTGTTTCCAGTTTTATGGCCCCTGTCTCTGCTCTGACTTCGCTTTGGCCAGAACTTTCAGGATTCCTAGGACCTTTAGCATTTATGTATTCTAACACTGCGTGAGGTATACATCTTTTCTCTCCTACTGGATGGTAAGCTCCTTAAGCATGAGGACCCTGTCTTAGCCAGCCTTGTGTCGCCTTGTCTCCTGTAGGACAAATAGTCGCACTGCCTGGTGTGATTTGCAGGGCTCCCAAAGATGCATTCAGCTACTCAGCTACCACAGGGGATTCCGAAAGTAGAACAAACTTTTTTCTCGTGCTAAACATCCAAGATGTCTTACGAGAAAGATTATTTTGTCTTCTTGTTCAAAAAAAAAAATGCTTTCTTCAAAGCATCAGATCTTTAAAATGATTTCCAAAAATTACCATATTTGTCTCTGAGTTTCCAGCAAACTAAAGTCATAAAACTGAAAACTTCAGAGATTGTTTTACTAGGTCTGGCGGTGAAGCTGGTAGTGTGGGCAGGAGCCTCAGACTTCGGGCAGTTTGAACCTCAGTATCCGCAGCTGTGAAATGGGAATATTCCTACCTTGCTGAATTATTGCCAAGTTTAGCAATGATGTACGTAAACGGCCTCACTCAGTCTCTGATGCTTATTAGGTGCTCTAAGTCATAGCTGCAGCTTCTACCATAAACAGTTTACTACCACTACTCTTACTACTAGTAATTGGGAATCTGAAGTCACTCCCATGAGAGGACTGGACTGGACCAGAAACTTGTTATGCAGGTTTCATCCGTTGAGAATAATCTATTCAGCAGCCTTCATCACTGTGCAGTTCTTGCTGACTCCCTCCCTCAATCCTCTATAAAATCCAAAAGGCAAATAGCAACTTCCTTTCTATTATAATCTGTTCAACAAATACCTGTGTGCCTTTGCTATGTAATAATTTGAGGGTTCACAAAGATGAGTAAGACATTTTGGTCATGACCTTAAAGACTGTAATCCAATTTGGCTGCACCATTGATTTCTTCCTTGTGATACCCTTTGGATTCTATGGAAGGCAAACTCTTCACAAAACATTCTTTTTTCACGACCTGCAATTACAGCCACAAATGAGGTGAGCTAGTCTGCATAGCTTGTCCGTACCCTGATTCCAGTTCCTAATCACCTTACCAGTACCCAAATCGAACCAAACGTCCGACCTCTGGGACCTTTCCAGGATGGTCCTCCCTGTGGCGTGGGACACACATTAACCTGCCAAAAGATGCAAGTTATATTTACACCGGAAGAGGAAGTAGGACCTCCTCTTCAGGGAGCAGGGCAGACCCTTTGCCTTCGAGAGAAGGCAGAGATCTGTGCTCAGAAGTCGCAACACCCTGAAGCCTGTCAGGGAATTCGGGGGAGACTTTGGTTTGCTTTACACCATACCTTCGGCTAGTATCTGAGCAAGGTGATGCCTCCAGTAGCAAAGAAACGCAATGGCTGTTTAGATCAAAGGTGTCTGCCCTAGTTCTCGTGATGATGCTGGGACACTGTAATCGTTGACTGAATACCAGGAAATCGTTGACCAGGAAAGGAAAAGAAAAAAAAAAGGTAGTCATCTCCTATTTGTACAAGGCCCTGCTGACTGCGAACCAGGTCCACTTGATGGTCCATGCTCCTTCTACGTGCCTTATCATCGTCCAGGTCTAGAAATCACCTGTCATACCCTGCCGTGGTTCTTGATAGACGAAGTAGAAAAGAAACAGAGAAAATTACAATTCCTACACCTTGACCCCCTCACCTCCCCGCCTCTTGACTAGGAGGTGCCAAGATTCTAAGAGATGCCTTCTTTAAAAACGTATTTCTTCCTTTAGACCGTGGGAAGAATTACAGCTTAATCGCAAGAGCCGGGGCTGCCTTGGTGTAATAGGCAGCTTTCCGTACAGTCAGAAATAATAGGCCGCGTCTATTCGCCCCTTTGGGTGTGCTGGAAATGCGCGTCGGCTCACATACCCAGAGGAGATCTTAATTAAAGCTTAATTATGTACCATAAATATGTTTTATTTTGGAGCCCAGGAGGTGGGATTTTTGATTTGGGGAAATGTGGTGCCTAATAAGTAGGCAGGAAAGGGAATGTAAACAGTGACTGAGCCCTTTAATTTGTCCCTTCTCGGCGCGGTTCTGAAGGGGTTTCCAGTTCCAGCGCCAGCCCCGGGAAGCACCTGCCCCCCGCGCCACCCTCCCGGGACCGCGCGTCGTCGTCCGTGGCCTCGCGCCCGGTCACATGGCCACCGGCGCCCTGGGACCCATAAGGGCCCCACGCGGGAGTGAAGAAATCAAAGGAGTCTCGCGAGATGACGGGATTTTATTGGTCGCTCACTCCGCGGCGCTACGAGGAGGTGGAGAGAAGGGGCAGCAGCTGTGTCGTGTTCCTGCTCCCCTCGCCACCCCGGGTGATTCGTGACCTTGCCCTCTGGACCCCCCTCCCGTCCACCTGCCTTCTGGAAGCCTCGTGTCGCGTCCCCCTCTCCCTGACGCCGCTGTGCTGTGTGCCTGGCCAAGAGCGACTTACCACACCAGGTAAATTTTACTGGGCCTCCTGGGGCCCGGCAGGCACAGCACAGGGGTCTCCGCCGGGGTGGGGCAGGAGACGGGGAAGTAGCACAGTGTGGCTGGGGACTGGGGCACGGGCCCCGGGGACAAGGAAGGGGGGCTCATGAAGGAGGGAACGGGCCCCGGGGGGAGGGAGGAGGAGGGGGCCTGGGCCGCCGGGGAGGCAGGTGGCAGCAGTAATTGGAACTGGGCTGCCGGACGGGGGAGAAAGCAAAGACGGAGCAGTAAGGGGAATATTCAACACAGAACAGGGGGTGCTCGCTGCTGTCACCTGCACAAAAGAAAAAGAGCAGTCAGGAAGCAGCACTCATGGGGGGGAAAGGACATAAAAAAGCCTGTGAATGAATCAGAACTCAAAAAGTGTTCTTCGGGGCTGGGGTGTCCGGGTGTCCTAGGGTCAGCAGCCTTGGCTCTGAGTCACTGAAGAGTTAATGGAGGGACATGGCCTCATCATCACACCCTTTTCCAGCCAATAGTCTCTGGCGTCCCTGCCAGACACAAGAAAGTTCTTTCCCCACCACGTTCCTGCGTGGAAGTGCTGGGTCCCTTCTCCTCTCCCACAGCCAGTCTAATTAGCTGTGCTGGCAGCAACATACGGTGGCTGGCAGGGTCTCACCTAGGTAAGGCTCTCCCCCCACCAGTCCTCCAGCTGTCCACAGGAGGTGGTGGCGGTCATGCCCTAATCTGGCCTTTCTGCTGCAGAGAGGAGGCCTGGGAAAAGAGAAAGCAGCAGAGAGATCCTGGTGGGATAGTGGAAAGGGAGAGGGACCAAGGGGGAAAGAAGCAGGTGGACGAGGGAGGTGTCCAAGTGAAGTTAATGATTTGCTCGCTAACCTCACACTTAATCTGCCAACCTTGCTGGAGGCCGAGTCTGGGCACCTGATGGAGTCACGATCCAGAGAGACCCCCTCGTGCGTGACAAATCTCTCAGCTCTGCCACGAACCAGCTGGGTCACCTTGGATCAACTGCTTACCTTCTCAAAAACTGTTTCCTCATCTGCAAAATGAGACAAGTGTTTTCTCTAGCCTTGTTTCTCCCGGGGTGGGGAGGTCCTCCTTCGACCACCAACATGGGTGTCCCCTGGGAGCTTCTAGAAATGCAGAATCTCGGCCCACCCAAACCTACCGAATCAGAACCTGCAGGTTATCAGGGTGCCCAGGTATTTCTCATTAACTTTAAAGTTCTAGAAGCAAGGCTCTGAGATGGATGTCCAAACCTCTGTGATGACAATCACCTGTAGTGCTTATTAGGGACGTTTTGCAGGTGGCTTTATTGGAGATTCTTAGAGATTCTGATGCTCTGGGTCAGGAATGGGAACCAGGAATGTGTGTGTTAATCAAGTACCTCCTTGCTGATTCTTATCAGAGAAATCTGGGAAAGAGTGCAGCTGAAATCAGTTCCAATTCTAAAATGCCATCATTCGAACCATCCGGTTGAAAACCACTACCACCAGTATAATGAGGGGTGTGTTTCAGTCCTTATTTACTTGTATCCTGTGCGGTATTTGACACGATTATCTGTTCCTTAATTTCCAAATGCCTCCCTAGGCTCCTGGAGTGGCTCCTATTTTTCACATGGTTTCTCTGTGGTTGTCTTGTCCTTCTGTCCTTTCTCCACATCATCTCTGCTTGCTCCACGCACTCTCTTAGGGAAGACACTGTTCAGCCCCCTTGCACTCCAGGCCCTTGGATTCCTGCTGGCGGCCAGGAGCTCTCTGCTGAGCCACAGACCTAGATCCTCAGGTGCTTCCTGGAGTTTCCTTCTGGCCAGCCTGCCTGCCCCTCAAAGACAACACTCACGGAATGGGGCCCACTCTCTTCTTGCTTTCTCAGCCTTAGCAAAGGCATCCTTCACTGGCCTAGTTTTCTGGGCCAGAACTCCAGCTTCTCTTTAGTTCCTCCTTTTTCCTTGTCCTCACACCCAAGGGTCATCAGGTTCCGCCAGGTGTACTTCCTTGAACATCCTCAAGCCCAGTCCTCCCCCACCCCGCATCCCCTCTGCTTTTACTACAGGCCCAGCCCTTCTTGTTCCTCTCTGGGTACACTGCACCTACAGTTTGCCTGGTGTCTCAGCCTGTCAGACTGCCTCACCCTCCGCCAGCCCCCTTTTCATGTTGCAGTCTGCTTTTTAAAATGCCAGGTGGATTGCATTGCTTCCCGCTTAGATCCCCTCCTTGGCTGATGCTCCAAGGCCCTGGGGCCCTGGTCCTTGCCTACCTGTACGGTGTCAGCTTTATACTCTACACTTCTTAAAGCCGAGCTTCTCAAACTCCAGTGTGCATACAGATATCCTGGAGATCTTATTAAAGGCAAGTTCAGGTTCAGTAAATCTGGGCTGGGACCTGAGGTTCTGCATCTAACAAGCCCTCAGGTGATGCCTCTGCTCTAGTCTGGGGACACTTCAAGGCCCAAGGCCCTAGACTACTTGCCATTCTTTGATGTGTGTCTGTCTTCCCCCCTCTTCTTTGTCTCTCTCCTCCATGCCTTTGCATTCCTTTAGGAATTTCACCCCACTTGTCCCTGCCCACAAGCTGGTAGAACTTACCTTCGTAGGGACACATTTGTGTCCTGCCCTCCTGCTAAGCTGTGAGCCCCTGGAGGGCAGGTCCTATTTGCTTCATTATTTCTGTGTCCCCAGCACCCATGCAGTGCTGGCAGGTAAGTATGCAGTGAGCAGAATGCTAAAGTGCAGAATGAATGGGTGATGGATGAGGAAATTAATGTATCCTGGTGTCCTCCTCCTTGGGACAACAGGGCCGATTGGATGGATTTGCTAACACCCCAGAGGTACCGGATAAGTGGATGACCTCATTGATAATCAAATAGTTAAAAATTTTTTAAGTTTATTTACTTTACTTATTTATGTAATCTCTACATCCAACATGGGCTTGAACTCATGACCCCAAGATCAGGAGTTGTATGCTCTTCTGACTGAGCCAGCCAGGCGCCCCTAAAGTTTTTTTTATAACAAAGTTATAACCTCTCTTACATCTCAAACTAACATGGCTTTGGTTGAGCGGCTTATAAAAAGATGCCAACCCTGGAGCAGCAGGTGGTGGTGGGAGTAGGCTTCATAAGCAGAGGGAGGGTTGGGGACTGACCTTTACCTAAGGCCTAGGCTCTCCCCAAGATTTTAATCTTCCTGTCTACCTGGTGAGGTATGTAATAAACTCGATTTTACCGATGAGGAAACCGAGTTCAGAGAAGTTGCCTGCTCACATTTATAGGGCTATACAGTGGTAGACCAGGAGGACTCTGAGCCAGGACTTCAAATTCTGGACTCTCTGACGTCCGTGAGCCCCACTGTCTCAGAAGCATTACCATAAACGACTGAAAATTGATTCCCTCTATAAAAAATAGGAGCATTCACTTATTGGTTGTTTTCTAACTTGGGCAGATGGCCTGGAAAGTTGTTGGACACCAGTGGACCTGCCTGGAAATTCATTAATCTTGGCCTTTCGAGAAAATCTTCAACAGGATTTATTTGCAAGGTAAGTTATGAAGATTTGGGATTTGCCTCAAATTTCTGTTCCAGGCTGCCCTTCAAATAAATATTTCCCAACTCAAAAGAGACCATAGTTATGTTAGATGTTTATCTTTTTAAATCTGAATTCACTGCTCTTTCTTAGCTTTACAAGAATACGTCTTCACGATAAGCCATTATTAAGCTGAATAGGTTTTGCTACTCCTACAAATGTGAATCTGGTAATGACTAACATTGAACTCAGTAATAAGTGAGGATAATTTCAGAACGCTTGGCTTTGTTTTAAAGGGCAAGGTTTTGGAAGCAGGCTCCAGGACTCCATCCAGGCTCCAGGACTCCATCCAGATCCGTTTTCCTGGCATATAACTAGGAGACGGTGCCCAAGCTCTAGGTGACAAGAGAGGGCACACTCATTTCCCGTGTGCCTGGCACTGAGGCAGAGAGGTCTGCCGGACTCCAGGCGCCAGAACCCCACAGCACAATGGCCTTTGGATGCCTCTATGCGTCCTGGAAAGGAGAGGTGGCTCCTTTACAACTCAGGCTAGGGCTGGGCGGGGTCTCAGATGCCGGCAGGAGTCCAGGAGTTGGAGGCCATGGTAGCTCCCTGCGCTTCTCTGTCCCCCAGTGTTCGCTGGGCCTGCAGATTGCTCTGCTTCTCGCAGATCCATACAGAATTCTGAAGTATGAGTACGTAACTCTGCTAGGCTTCTCTCCCACCCTGTATCAGTGTTCACCTTGATCATGAAATAGGATTTCTGAATCCATTGCACATCAGACACAGCTGGGTCTTGACTCACTGCCTGAATTTTCCATGTCTTTTTGGAGATAAAGCAAATCTCTGGCTTGGTGAATGCTTTCTGATTATTCATTTTTCCCCCCTTTTGTGTTTTGCTTTGGAAATTCAGGGTGTAGTAAAAGTGTCTGTACCTACATTTATATCAGGATTTTAAAAATACAACTCTGATTTTTGGTAAAGGGAAAAAAGATTGTGGGGAGGAGGGGACAACATTAAGACAAAGAAAACACGGTTTCCTAGTTCATTCTCTGGTGAATACAGTTCTCACATCCTAGAGGTCATAATGCTGTAATTTGCCATGTGCTTCTGGTATTGGGCACCGTTCTAATGGAGCGTATCTTTTATCATTGAGTCTTTACAGCATTCCTAGCAGGTAGGATCTGTTTTCACCCCTCACTTTACAGATGAGGAAGCAGAGGCACTGAGAAGTAAGTCACTTGCCCAAAGGCCACACAGCAAATAAGAAATGGGGCCCAGATGCTAATCCAAGCATTTTGACTCTAAAGCACTTGCCCCACACTACATGGAGGGAGATAGCACGGAGAATCACAAGCCAACTCAGCAACAGTCCCGTGGAAGATAGGAACTTAAAATGTGTGAATTCCTTCTAATAGAGTGTGAAGACCAACGAAAATCTGACACCTTCTCAGTTATAAATCTATTTGTAGAGGGCACCATTGGTTCCTATATTATAAATAGCATAGATGTTCTAGATGGTAGTTCACATGGGTATGAGGAAAACCTCCTTTATGTCATGGGTTATCATTACATAGATTTGCAGGTAAGGCAGGCTACATTTCCCGGCTATATTACTGTATTCACGAAAAGCCTAGCATAGCTCAGGGGAGGAAGGTTAGCCTATCACACAGGTGTTCAAAGGGGTATCACTGGGTTTGATGCTTCAATTCCGCACAGAATCCCAGTTCTGAAATAGGAAGTTTTGGTGATTCACTGCCAACTTTGGATCAACCCCAGTAAGCTTTAAGAAAATATTTCTCTACGGAGGTGAAGAAAAGCAGGAACCTGTGAATTTACTTGGTGAATTGGATCAACGTGTCCAGATAATTCAGGCCCCAAATCTTCTTTTTCTCCAACAGCAGAGTATTCGTTTGATTTTTTTCTGAGTCGCTAGCGCCACTCAACTAGACTTTTCCTGAAAAGACTCTGCTTAAATTCTCACCATGTCTCTGGGCTCTGATTTCACTGTGCTAATTAAGGAACTCTGAGGGTGCATCTACACATGTAAAACGAGTGGATCTGAACACACCAACGCTTTGCTTTTGGCCAGCTTCGTGAACGCAGTTTGCTGCACAACTGCTTCGGCTTCTGTGGCAACTGGCATCAATCGCCAGGACTGCTAGCCTCGCTGGACAGCTGGGGCCCAGGCCAGCTCCTGCCTGCATGGATCTTGGACATGGTCTAGGGTCCTAATAGGACAATAAAGCCGGTGCTTTTTAAAAGCTTTTACTGCAAGTAACATCCTTCATTTGATGAAATAGATATCTTTCTGCCAACTTGGCTCTCTTGCCTAAACCTTGGTGTTTTCCAGGCTAGTAATTCAAACGTGATGTTTTGTAGAATGTAAAGTGAATTAATTCTTCCTTTTGTCAGTGTTGTAAGTTCCATATGGAGTTTGCTCGGTTAGAAAAGCATCTGTATTAATCACACAGACCAAAGTCATCTCATGGGCCTCAACTGTATATCTTAATGATTTTTCTCCACGGATGACAAAGCAGCCCGTGCAAATAGCTGCCCAGTTTTCTTAAGAAGGCTAGGAATTATATTGAGTGAATGGAAGTGCATTATTTGAACTTAAGTTCAATTTTTTTCTATTCAAAACATCCCCAATTCAATAAATTACAACATGTATTTTGATATATTTGGAGAATGATCTTATCTGCTCTATTCCATTCTTAAACAGCTGAATTAAAAACATACTTCCTATTAAAAATCTTAAAATGAGAAATCGTTAACTATTGATGATACTTTCCCTTGATAAAATAAGGAAAAAGAGCTCAGGCTTTGCTTGGGAGGACATTATTTCAGAAGTCAATTTGTTGTGTTGTTTTTTTTTTTTAACTTCATTAAAGCAACAAAATGTGGGTGGTTAATCTGAGGGAAAGCCGCCATTTTCTAAAACTGCATTAAGACTTCACTGGATGGGTGGTTGCATGACAAGAGCTATTTAGGATTAGAAAGTAGTTGTGATTTGTATTTAAATGAATCGCACGCTATTTACAAATTCTTCGGCAGTTAATTTGGATCGTTTCCATTCTACTGCAAGCAGAAGGCAGACCTTTCTGCCCAGTTACCCCAACTTGGAAGTCCGTTCCCTGAGGAATCAAGTTCATCCTCCATATGTTGGCTTTGATGGGGATGAGCCTGGGGGACTCTATGCTTTCACTTGAATTTATCCTCTTTCTGGATACTATTAAATCACTCCTGCCTCAAGCAGAGGACTGGTCTCTGCTTCAAAGGCAGCTAAAGAGTGAATTATTTACCAAATTGCACAAAAGGGAGGATTTATCAAGCCCCTTTTCTCCCAGAGAGGACAACCCCAGAACTGGAGGACTTTATTACTCTCTTTCTAAGGCTATAAATTGAGGCATTCAGATGCTTTTGAAAGCTTCTCTTCATGCTCTTGCTTGAGTCATAAGATTTGATACCTGGGGCCAAATGCCTTTATCCCCTGCAGAAGGGTGAAGAAGATGGAAAAGTGCCGGCTCTAAGCAAGTGCCACACAAAGCCAACGATTGGTCAGAAAATTTGGGCAGTGGGAACAGTTACTCTACATAATTCACACCTCTTTGACCTGCTATTCTACCCTGAAAAGAATTTTACCATTTGCATAAGATCACTGGACCCTCCAAAGTCTAAATCCACCACTTGGGAGAACACTAGGTGTAGCCAGTACCACCCATCTGACTGTTGTCATTACCTATAATACTGGGGTTTTAGATTTTGTGAGTTTCAGTAACTCTGCCACTCACCTGAAGAGGGTTTGCTGGGACCTGCTTTCTCCACTTTCCTTGGAGTCATGGTACTTTTATGTTTCTGTTTGACTGATGTTTGGTCAATTGCTGGAAGTTTGGAATCACACTTAACTGCAGAACTCTTGGTGGATGGTCTTGGTTCAGCTAGAGGGTCCTCCTCACCAGAACTCTACCAAAAATGAAAGGTGGTTGAGTATCAGTGGCCAAGTAGGTCGTCTTTGCTATGCAGAGGACAGACGAGCTGAATGCATGGACCCTTCAGCGTTAACATGCTTACTATGCCCTTTTAGCAGTGAGATTTTGATAGACTGTATCCGTTTAGAAGTATCAATTAGAAATAATAGCAAAGTTAATGAGTCTATTTTGTAGAACACTATAAAAAGAAGGCACTTCTATGAGTCTATCTCGTAGAACATTATGAAAAGAATGTGTTTCTGACCCTTGCGTAAACCCAAACAGCTCAAGTTAAAGGCTACGTATGAAAGCAGGAGAAACAATCAACGCCCTTAAACTTCTTGCTTTTGTTATTTGAACTACTTTGGGGGTGGGTGAGGAACAGCGTTCTTTATGGTAATCATATACTTAACAATGAAAACCAACCCCTCCCTCCGGGGGGAGAGGGTCACTCAGTTCTTCTGCAGGCACGTTAGTCCAGTATCGGGACACCCTCTGAAGATGCAATCTTCTGCACACAGGGGGCCCCATTAATCCCCCTCCTCCCCTCCCCAGCTGTGGCAGTTTGTATTAATCTTGCTCATCGTTCTCACTGACAGTTGTGGCATTTTCATTTCAAGGCTCCTGACTCAGGAAAATACTCTGAGTAGCTTTGAATTATTGGGCACAATGTAAGACAAACTGAATTCTGAAAAAGTTCCCTACTTGTCAGTCTTCTCCAAAGAAATCTGTATAAATCTAAAGGTGGGCAGATCATTATCCTCTAAGATTATAAGTCCTGTTTTGTAATTTAGAGTCTGGATACAGCCTTCAAACTAATTATTGTTTCTCAGAAAACAAATCAGATAAAGGGACAGGGTAAAGAAAGGACTTAATGAATTGATTCTCCATTTTCTTTTTTGATTCCAGAATTTAATAGAAATCCTTGAAAATGATTGTGACATGTCAAAGATGAAGCATTAGGTCATATCTGAGCACGAGACAGGGTGTTTTCAGAGAAGGAAATGTGGGCAAGTTTTAATTATGAGGCCTAAGACTGTCATAGGCAAGAAGAGCGTCAGTAAACATGTGATGGAATTTCTTCCACAAACTGCCCAACACAAACACATGCCATTAGTGTGTGGAGAAGCCTGCTCACACAGGGGTCTCTTCTTCAGCCCTTTCTTTCCTTTTTTTTTTTTTTTAAAGATTTTATTTATTTATTTCTGAGATGGAGAGAGAGAGAGTGCAAGAGTGCACAAGCTGGGGAGACAGGCAGAGGGAGAGGGAGAAGCAGACTCCCTGCTGAGCAGGGAGCCCTATGCAGGGCTCAACCCCAGGACCTTGAGATCAGGGCCTGAGCCGAAGGCAGATGCCTCATGGACTGAGCCGCCCAGACGCCCCCTTCAGCCCTTTATTTCTAGCCAGTGCAAAGGCAGGAAGGATGCTCTGGGCTAAGACTATCAATATCCACAGTGACAGTATCAGGAAAAATAATCGTGTCCACCATTACTAGTGGGTCCATCACCCTCAGCCAGGGCTGGATTCTTTGCTTGCCCCAGGCAGTGGTGAACTGGGAGGAGTGAGTTGGAGACAAGACTTTTTATTGGGTGGGTGTTAAGCCATATTTATCCTTCCTTCACCCACTCATTATACTTCAAGCCTTTAATAGCACCAAAGGTGAAAGAAAGTTTGGCCCCCTAGACAGTGCCTATTACATATGGTATTGTGCACCTGCATTCTGAGTACACCATTTTCTGGTTCCTGGTTCCATAAAACTTACTTCTGCTTGGTAGTCATTCCAAAGAGTCCAGAAATTGTGGCTAAAGAGGGTGTTTTGTCAGCAGGAAATAAAGTCACAATGGTGGGAACTATAATACTTATGAATGTTCTTGCTTCACTGAGTCATCGTAAGCAAATCATTTCAACTTTCTGTGCCTTTATTCATGTCCTCTTATGTTCTCTGCCATTCTCATCTATCCTCTCTTACGAAAACCCCTCATATTATCCAGGGAGGAGGATCCTTGGTGGGATCCTTGGTAGTAACTCATTCTGGCAATAAGGCATAGTATTTAAGACTTCCTGGGAGTGAATCCTTACCCTTTCACGGAGTTATTGTGTGATATATGGTTAGTTTTAGTTCATCTCTCTGCATCTCAGATTTTTTTCATCCATGAACAACAGTGGTCTACCTTTTGGTGGTTCTGTGAGGATTAAATGAGTTAAGATGTGTTGACAGCACTTAGAGAAATGCCAGGCGTGTAGTAAGTGCCATGCAAGTGTTGGCTTTTACAATTAGCTGTTCACTCATGTTCAGCCATTAAATTAACTAGCTAACTACTGGATATGAACTACGTATTGTGAAAAGCAAAACCGAAATCCCCGATGAAAAATTCTATTGGATTTTCACCTAATCCAAAGAACTGTGAACAGAGAAAGTGGATCGGTGCCCACATTGGACTCTTAGTTTCTTTCGAAAGCTACATAGATTGTCTTATAAGTAGTCAGTTGAAATTTATCTAGTCTTAAGAAAATGTGGTACGATTTCTTTTTCACACAGTAAAGCTCTAATGGAAAATATTTAACAACGTTTAGAGATTGTCAAACAATAATAATTAAATTATTTTGATTTAAAGTTGATTTTAAAACTTTTTCTCTTGTAATTTTGAAGAGTAATTACAATTTTCATTTCTTCCCCCATACGTTCCTAAGTTGAAATGTCACATGGAGGTAGAGGCAACAGCACATTGCTATTCCTTTGAGGGAAGAAAAGCAGCTCTGCCTTTCAAAATCAAAGTCTAAAGCATTAAAAAAAAACTAGAAAAAACTTAAAAAAAATCAAGCTACATGATGTATGTGAGGATTCTAAGTTCTCTATTTGTAATTTGGTGAGAAAGTCCTAAGAAAGCCATGTGAACTAGAAGTTATTGTCAAAATTAACATTTTCTAGAGCATTATTATATTTGTACTTAACGTTTTCCAAAAATCCCCAACTTGCTTTTCTGGCATAATAGAGATATTACCTTGCCCAGGACTAGGCTCTCTCAAAAGTTCAAAGAAAGAATCACATGGAGAAGAGAAGGAACTTTTGTCAGAGAATGCAGTGGCACTGGGCACTGTGACGCTGTAATGGTTCTAGTTAGGCCTGTAAGATGGAGACCCAGGGGTTGGGAGTGGAATGCATTTCCTCAGGGATGTGAGAATGACGACATTTTTTTTTTACCTGGGACATAACAATGTTGAGTCTGGGATGGCAAGGTGACAGTGAACAGAGATGATTAGAAGAGCAAGGAGACCAAAGTAGTCAGAGACAGACAAGGCCAACTTATTTTCCAGCTCTTGCCTGATGGCTCATTTCCAAGACCTAGGAAACTGGTTCTCAACTGGTATGCCACCTCCCTCCCTCCCCCAGCGTGTGCTACTGAATTCTGATTGACAGACTAAACCCATTTTGCAACAAGTCATGTGATGGAAAGCTGGACTGAGCAGATCTTATGACATGGTGTAGACCAGGGTACAAACTGCTGGGAATAAGAGGGAAGAGGCAAAGAGTAGTTGTCAGGCTGGTGCCAGAGAAAGACCGTGTGTTTGTGACATTCAAAATGAATGTGTTGTCATGAGAGTATGCAAGACCGTGATCAAGATGGTGATTCTCGACATTCAAACAGTAACAACATGGGAAGGGTGACTAAGGGACTGTGGGTGCGAACGTGTACCTTCAAAGTCTCCCAAAGTCCACATTCATGCTGTGCCTCGAACACAAAAACAGCCTTAGAGAACTGAGGGTAGCTTGTATAAATAGCATTCTGGATAGGGTGGACCCCTTTGTGTATTTAAGAACTATAAATTTAGCATATTCTACATAGAATGCTGGCTGTTATCACAAAGCAGGCTAAACTTTCTCTTATCTAGAAAAAACTAAGAGCAGCAAAGTCCTGCCCATGTTGTGGACAGTTTTGAGCTTACTGGAATTGTAAACTTCAGCAACAATAAAGAACAAGGATCAGTAACCTTTTTTGGGTTTTGGGTTTTTTTTGTTTTTTGGTTTTTTTTTTATTTTTTGCTTTTTGGGTTTTTGTTTTTTTTGGACTCAGGTACCACCTGCCAGAATCAGATTGCTGCTTAACCCCATTTGTCTCTCCCACCTGAAGGTTTGGCTGCCAGCGGGTGCTGGGTAAGAGCAGGGTCAGCAATAAACCCTTGCTCTCCATTTTGCCACAAGATGCTTTTTGGAGTCAGATGGGCTGTCACGTGTATAACTATCTTGCGTACGGGTCTGTACCATTGACTTAGGTAAAGTTCTCATGCAGGCAAGTTGGAATGACTCAGCCTGAAACACTGATCTGAAAGCAGTAGTGGCCTTGATGATTAAATTAATGTCTGATGACCATTGGGTCTGCTCCCTGAAGGGGGGGCATGTGGGACAGTAGAGTTGGCTTTGTGCTTACTCTCCATCTCACTGTGGAATGGCTTCTGGGGGAAACTCAGAGCTGCAAGCTACTGAAATAGCAAACATGACAGATTTCCTGACGCTTGCTAGGTATTTCTTGTAATGCAAATTGATTGATCCCTTGTGTGTCGTAGAAATCACTGTCGGTTTACACGGGTGGTGACACATTTTCATGCTTTTGGGGACAAGTATGTATGATCTCTGGAATAGAGTTCTGTGTGGGGGGCAGTGGGTAAGGAAGTGGTATATGGTGGGAAAATGTTGTATTTTTAAAATTTGAACACTACAGTGTAGTGTTTATTTATTAAAAGATTTTGTTTATTAGAGAGAGAGAGGGAGAACAAACAGGGGGAGCAGCAGGCAGGGGGAGAGGGAGAAGCAGATCCCATGGTGAGCAGGAAGTCCCAACGTGGGGCTCGATCCCAGGACCCTGAGATCATGACCTGAGCCGAAGGCAGACGCTTAACCGACTGAGCCACCCAGGCGTCCCCAGCGTAGTGTTTAGTAGCACATTGAGACGACAATATATTTCTCCTCCATTCTTTATTTGGATTCATATTCCCCTTTTAGCTGAGAGGAGCATCTGAGGAACATGAAAGCTTTGGCCATCAAATGGAGATGACCTACAAAATTACCTCCTACTCAAAATAGTATGTCTAAAATGTGGGAATTAATTGAGAAGTATCATTTGCAACTACCATATCTTCAACCCCACGCTAGGCACCATGAAGGAATCTAAAGACAAAAAGCTTGCAGTGGGAGAGAGATGATTATACCATACTAGCAAAATGCAAAACAACATTTAATTAAGCGATAAATTGGGTGGCACCAATTCTGAATTCCAAAGAAACAGAAAAAGATGTGAAGTCAAGGCAGGGTTCATGTGGCAGGTGGTTTCTGGAACCTGAGGGATGGGTAGTAACTGGCTCGGCTGGAGGCAGCACGGGAGCCAAGGTATGGATGGAGTAACAAGTTGGGCATGATTCTCAGCAGGGCAAGGGGCCAGAGCAGAGAGTGTGGGAGGAGCATGGAGAACAAAAGCTGGATAGCAAGGTGGAGTCAGACGGTGGGGGAGGGGCTCTGAGATTCAAGCAAGGGATTGAGAATCCATGTGATAGAGATTGGGGGTCTGAGCAGAAAAATGCTTAACAAGGTATTAAGATTAGCATGTATATTTCTTTCAGAGTGGGGAAAATAAAGCATCCAGCAGATGTGCCAGTGAAATAATATTTTTGTAGTTTCAGTGGCTTATTTATATAAAGTGTAATTCTTCATTACAAAAGAAATGCATGTTCATAATGGAAAATAAAGACAAGCCTGAGAAAGAAATTTAAAACCTTCAAAACCCCATTAACCTTGAAATAAAAACTGCAAATAGCTTGGTCTATATTCTTTAAGACTCCCTTTTCATGACTGTGATGGAGGCAACTAGCTTTCCACTGAAATCCCTTCCCAAGTAATGAGTTGAAGCTGGATGTGGCCGCCCACCTTGAACTGAAGGTTTCCGTCTCCCCTGCCACTAGATGTGAACTCAGGAGGAAAGTCTCACCAGCCGGTGGCAGTGGGAGTGATGTGCGCATTCTGCCTCAGTGTCTGGCTCAGCACCTCAGCTTGCAAGGTAACAACTTTGAAAGTCGTGTGTTGAAGACAACCCAACCATTATCGGCCTGTCTCTGAAAGTCCCGGTGGAGGAGAGCTGCCTGCTGATCCGGTTCACCCTGAACTGTCACAGGCACAAGAACTAAACTTCCATCTTGACGGAGCCATCACGTTTTTGGTCCCTTTGTCACAGCAGCTGACGCTACTCTAACACACATTCTTGCATATGTATGAATATGATTTAAAAATAGAATTATATATATGGTTTCACTTAATGATACATTGCATCAACAGACACTTTTTATCATTTTTTCAGTCTTATTTTGAAGAATGTCATATCTACAGAGGAGTCGAAAGAATAGTACAAATAACACCCATTGCTCTTTGGCTTGTCGATTTGCACGTGTGTGCTCTCATGTGCACGTGCTCGCTCTCTCTATATTCTTTTTCTGAAGAATCTCAAGGTAAGTAGACTTCATGATACTTCACCCCTAAATACTTAAACATGCATCTCCTATCAAAATAGACATTCGCCTACAAAGCCACAGTACCATTTATCTTACCTAAGAAAATGTAATAGTTCCATGACATTGTCTGATATGTGGAGCATATTCAAATTGTCCAAAAATGTCTTTTTACCTGTTCGTTTTGATCTATGATCCCATCAAGGTACATGCATTGCATGCAGTTTTAATGTCCCTTTAGTCTTTGGTTTTCTGCCTTTTTTGCTTTTTCATGTTTTTTTACTGTTTTGAAGAGTCCCGGCCTCATTGGTCTTAGGTTCTGAATTTGACTGTTTCCTCATAATAAAATTCAGGTTAACCATTTTTGGTATGCATATTCTATAGGTGGTATGGTGTCCTTTTTCATAACATCACACATTAGCACCTCACAACGCTATTTGATAATGCTGTTTGATCTGTAGGGAAGAGTGGTGACTACCAAATTTCTTCGATGTGAAGTTACATCCCCCCCATTGCAATTAGTAGGTAATCTACAGTTGATTCTTTGACACTATCTGATTCATAAACAACATTTTACCCAGTGATTTTAGCATCTTTGATGTACTTTTTCCTGATTTAATAATTATACGGGGTAGCAAAATGATGATTTTTCTAATTCTGTCATTTCTTCTATAATTAATAGCTGGCATTCTTCTCTAAAGGAGAAATTCCCCACCCTTCTCTTTTATTTACATGCGTAATTTATTTATTATCATTGTGGTCTCAAGAATATATTTTAGTCAATTACCTCATCATATTCTTTGATGCTTAAATTGTGCCAAAAATGGTGAGTGGGAGTTCATTGAAGTTGACTTTTGACTTTAGTTTTTGAGCACTTCTTTGCTTTCTGGTACAATAAAATATCATAGCTTCACCTTGTATTTTACCTGTCTCAGACCTGGAATCCAAGAATTTCTGGTTCCTTTTAGTTAAAATGGTACTGAGGAATTAATATCTGTATGCGAGGTGCATTCATTGGTAGTGGCATGCATTGTTCCTAAGTCCTTTCAATAGAATTCATTAGAAATATGTATTTAAAAAATCGTGAGTTCACAGTGATATTTCTAATTAAAATGTAATACTATATGGAGCTTTCCCTTCCTTTAAAAATATCTATATTTATATTTTACACTTAACATCTTTATTCCTTAATTATATTAATATTTTTATGTTTTAGCCTGTAGTAAACATGAAATATCAGAATTACAATGCAAATATTACTTTAAGAATAAACCCACTACATAAAGTTCATTCTTTCTTGGTAGTTCTCTTTGTCTTCAGAATATACTCCTCAATTACTGGATGGATCTATCATAATTCTTTCTGCTGGTCATATACTTCCAGCTTTTTGCTATAACAAACAGTGCTGTGATGAACATTCTTATAGATTTACGCACATCTTTAATTATCTCCTCAAGTTTCCCAAAGTGGGAATTTATATTGTTAGATTAAAAGCATCACAAAGATTTAAAGTTTTTTGTTCCCAAATTGTCTTCCAGAAATACTGGTATCAATTTACATTTCTAGATGTGTATGAGAATGCCAGTTTCTACATAACTTTTCCAACTATTCTCTTTTTTTAAAAAGTCTTTGTCTTTTTGGAAGAAGATTGTAATTTTGATTTGTAACTCTTATGTAATTTTAATTTCATTATTACACAGGCTCATTTATCTCACCGACTTAGAATGTATTTCTAAAAAGGGTCTGAGATGATTTAAAAGTTGAACTCAAAACCATTTTAAAAAATGGAAGAAGAGGGGTCCTGGGTGATGTAGTCTGTTAAGCATCCAACTCTTTTTGGCTCAGGTCATGATCTCAGGGTCTTGAGATCAAGCCCGGCATTGGGCTCTGTTCTCAGTGCAGTCTACTTAAGACTCTCTCTCCCTCTCCATCTCCCCACTGCTCGCTTGCTCTCTCTCTCTCAAATCTTAAAAAAAAAAAAAAAAAAGGAACAAGAAAAGGCAAAACTAATTTATGGGGAAAACAGAATAGCAGCCACCTCTGAATGGGGACAGGCACAAGAATTGTCTAGAAAGGGGCATAAGGAATCTTCATGGGGTAATGAAAACTTGTTGGGGGTTTGGGTTACATGGTTACATGCATTTGTCAAAACTCATTAACTATTACTGTTAAAATCTGTACAATTCACTGCAGGTAATTTCTAGCTCTAAAAAATTGGGAAAAAATGTGAACAATCAAACCCACAAGAGCCATAAACAAATACTCCACACTAGTTAATGATGAACATGCTGAAGTGTTTGGGAGGGGGCGGGGCGAGTACTGATGTCTGCAGCTGGTTTTGAAATGCACCGGAACACAAGGTGGATCAGTGGTAGGTGATACGCAATAAAGCAAATACAGCAAAATGTCAACAACTGTAGACTCTGGGTGGTGGGTATATGGATATGCACTACACAATTCTGTCAATTCTTCTATATGTTATGAAGCTCTCAGAGTAAAATATTGGGAGGAAATGGAGCAGTAGTACAGATATATAGATAGTGCTGGGCTGCCGGGATAAACTAGGTACTTGGTGGGAACACTGCCAGTTTTCTTTTTATGGCTCATAATAAACATTTCATTAGATTTAAAATGTTTCCTTCATGATATCATCTGGTAACAATGAGAGATCAATGATCGATATAGGAAAGTCAATGTGAGATAAATTTTAAAAGCTATGTCTCATACTTGGTGCTTTAGAATGAACATAAATTTATACTAACAGGTGACTTTTCATGGAAAAGGCAATATATAGCCACATACGTTGGGATATGGGAATGATGAGTAAAACAAAGACTTGGCTCTTACAGAGCTTACAGTCTAGGTAGGAAGGTAGATCATTTAATCGAATAATCACTAAAGAAATGTAAAATTACAAGTCCTAAATTAAAAAAAAAACATATGGACAACCATAGAAGATTGGGCAGAAGGGTCCAAATCTCACTGGGGGAGAAGGGAGTTTGGAAAAACCTCCCTGAGGAGGTGACCCGGGCTGACATCTGAGGCATAGTGGGAAGGCAGGGTGCGTGTTGTAAGAAGAGGGAACAGCACGTATAAAGATTCCTTAGCAGGAGGTAGCCTAGCACATAGAAGGAGCCAAAGCCAGTGTGGATGCAGCAGTACAGAGGGCCAGATCCTGCAGGGCCTTGTTGGCTCCATGACGGATTTTGGTTTCTATTCTGAAAGTCACAGAAAGCCACAGAAGGAGTTTAAGTGGGTCAGGGTTCCACTCGTCACTATCACTCCACCTGTGGTAGGGAAAGAGGGATTTAGGGGGAGGAGTAGAAGTGAAGACTGGCTAGGAGGTCTCCACAGTAACCTAACTAGGCAATAGAAGAGAAGCAAACACAGATTAAAAGGCTATTAGGGAAGTAAAATGGGAAGGACTTGGTGACTGAATTGAATATGAGGGTAAGGAGGAGAGAAAGTGCCAGATTCTGATCATGCCGCACAAAAGGAAGCGTGAAGGGCCAGGTTGGGGACTGTAGCACTGGGCCTGTGGAACCTTCCAAGTAGATGTAAAGAGGAAACAGTTGAATATTCAGACCTGGAGATTACAGGTGAGTTCTGGGTTGGATATGGAGATCTGGGAGTCCTTGGCAGTTAGCATCTTGACTTTGGCAGTTAGAGTCTTGAGGAGGTGACCTAAGGAGAATTTATAGAGCAGGACTTCTTGGGGGCAGGTCATGAACTTGGATGGGAAAATTACATGTTTATTTCCACTAACCTCCAACTGAAATCTAAGCATGGCTTTCATTTCTGAATGCAGGCAACGAACCATGGTAGTATCAGCGGTACCTGTGACTTTGTCACCAATAGCAATGACAGATATTTTCACATTTCATTAAATTTGTTACAGATGTCTCAAAAACCCCTTCACGCCCATCACTTGTTATTTAACGTGTTAATAAAGAAGCACATATATTACTGAACCACAGATTTCTAAAAAATATTTTGATGACTATTTCGATAAAAGTGGTTTCCTTTGAAGCCCTATGTATTATTATTTTATGCATTTGAAAATGTTCTGGGAAGAGGATCTAGAGAGTTCACCCTACTGTCCTAGAGGTCTGTGATACAAAAATAGGATAAACCCCCAGGTATGGAGTGAGAAGAGAACCGAGCCTCAAGGAATCCCGGGACTCAGAGCCCGGGTTGAGGAGGAGGAGACGAGAGAGGAACCCTGGAGGAGCAGGTGGCTTTGCAGGAGCTCAGGGACGCAGCATTTCAAGACGGACTAAGGAAGCCAGTCAAGGCTGCCAAGAGGGCAAACGTGGTGAGGACTGAAAGACCTGCCACGTTCAGAGACGTGGAAGTCATTCGACAAAGTGCCATTTCGTTGGAATGACGAGCATGGAAGCCAGATTGGAGTGGGTTGAGGAGTGAGTGGGAGGTGGGGAAATGGAGTCAGTGTAAATAATTCTCTTGAGAACTTTGTGAAAGAGAAGAAACAAGTGGAGGGGATGTGGGATCAAGGAAGAACTGGTTTCTTTGTTTTGTTTTGTTTTTTTGGCCGGAGACCTTGGATCATGATTAGATGCTGATGGGAAGGCTCTGGGACAGCTGGAGATGCAGACAGGGGAAAGGGAGCTGGAGGAAGGGTGCGGGCAGCAAGGAGCGGGGATCTTGAGTGTAGGTGGAGAGGCTCATAATGGGTGGGACCGAGGAGAGGGTGGTACACAAGGACGGGAATGGGTGGGCAGGGCAGCAGTGAGCTGAGGAAGCTTTCGTCTGAGGACCACTAAGGTGTAGGATGGAAGAGAGGAGGGACTGAAGACTGGGCAAAAGGAAGAAGGTTCGAAGTGGGAGAGAGAGTTGAGCGGGGAAACTGGGCAGGACTGAGGAGTCCCAGGAGGTTCGTGGCTGTGACCTTTCAGTGGGCACCATGTCTCACACTTGAGTGATTTTTCTCCAGCAGTTATCAGGGGCCTAGAGACCCAGAGACTACGGATGGCTGGGATTTTGCCCGAGAGATGAAAAAAAAAGACAAAGGGGAAGGGAATTATTAAGGGGATTTTTTTTTTTTTTAAACTAGGCTCCACGCCCAGCATGGAGCCCAAAGCAGGGCTTGAACTCACAACACTGGGATCAAGACCTGAGCTGAGATCAAGAGCTGGATGCTCAGCTAACTGAGCCACCCAGGTGCCCCTTATTAAGAGGATTAAGCACAGAGTCTGCTTAGGAAGGGAAAGTCAGTAAGGGGACCCACGAGAAAGCAAAGGGCCAATAGGCCAGAGGTTCCCAAGAGCTAGAAGAGATGTCATAGCAAAAAGGGATGAGCAGGAGAGCTGCAAGTCTGGTGTGATCTGTGGATTTTGGAGATGGAGACCTTTTGGTTGATGTCACAGTCCAGGATGTGCCGTTGGCATGGGGAGGTGGTTGCAGAGCGGCATGGAGGGGGACACTTAAGATGCATCCGGAACTGAGAAGCCAGGGTGTGGTGTGATTGTCCCGGTGGGTGCTGAAGTCATCCAGGATTGTGGCAGGAGACCAGGAGATGGGTGAACAGAGAGCCAGCCACTGTCAGAGTCCTCAGTGAAAAAGAGAGAGTGGCAGGGAGACAATAGGGATGATGGGGGTGGGGGGTGGGAGAGAGGGTGGTGGAATAAAACAGCACAAGCCTTAGTGCACCTGTGTTTCCATCAAAGCCTGAGGAGCAGTGGTCTGGGAGCAGACCTGGGAGAGAGAAGGGCCCCCTCCTGTCTCCTGATCCTAAGGAAAGTGTGCAGGAGGGATATGACTGGCGCCCCCCAGGGAGGGGAGCTCTGAAAAGAGGTCTGATGTACATGTCCTGTGCCGCAGGAAGACCAGACAGCTCACTCTCGGCCAAGAGTGCCTGTATCTCTTTGACTTCAGTTGTTTCTTCAGCCTGCCTCAGCGCCTCACCCCCACTTCGAGCTCCCCAAATCCTGTCGTGCCTTAAGATCTGGGGGGAAATCTGCATCCTTTATGAAGCTTCTTCAGGATTCCTTTTGCCTTTTTCTTACACTCATCAGATACTGTCTTGAACTGCAGGCATTTGTGCGACATCTTATTTCACCAGCACTGTGAACTGCCCAAGGGTGGGGGCATGGTTTATTTAGTGCCCTGTCCCCATAGCACCTAACACCCTGTCTTGGTTGCAAGTGGTTCATAATTCCTTAATGAATAAAGCAATATAAAAGCAATACCAAAGAAAATTTGAGGATGAAATGCTGTATGTTATAAATCATGTTTAATGCAGGTCTGCACCCGAATAACATCTTGCAACTGAAAAAAATTTAAAGTTTTGATAGCTGGAATATTAATTGGTTTTTAACAAGTTTTTTGGGTGTAAAAATTAATTAGGGCCATTTTTTTTAAAGGAGGGAATTTTAATAAAATGTAGTAAACTGAAATGCATAGCATTACATAAAATGGGGAAAAACTACTTTATTATGATCTTCTCCCATGCGATCTCAGAGCTGCTGAGTCCAATTAACGCAAGGAACTCTCTGGGTCAGACGCCACCGATTCTCGGCATCGACAATTTCACTGAGCTGGGATAACAATTGAGGTTTGTATCATCCGACCACATGGCAGAATCACCCCAGTGGAAGGACTGACTTGAGGCTGTCTTGCTTATCTGTTAAAAAAAGGCAGGACAACATTCTAGAAGCAGCTGCAATTTGAACTGACAGTTGCCCCATTTTACTGCCATGGCCTATTTTTAAATTACCTAGTGGAACTCAGACAAAGCACAGAAATGGAGAAATGAAGTGCTGCGGGCTTTGCCCAACGTACAGTTAGCGTTTGTGGGCTCTGTCAGTGTTGCCGAAGATCTCCGGCGCCCTGGTCTGCCCACAGAGGGGCGTGCTCGCCAGGTATGCCAGTCAATCTATAATCTAATCATAAAAGAAGTATCCACTTCAGTCTGGTGAGTTCTCTGGTGGAACATTAAATCACGTTTTTATAACAAGATGACTTCTGTTAATAAAGTACAACTGAGTGTCAAGCCAACTTTGGGCCGTTCTGAGTTTCCTCTGTCCACAGAAAGCTTCAATACAGACTCTCTGATGTCCTTGTGTTCTTGCCTATCTGTGACAAAAGGATCTTAGCCAGGGCTTTGAGGAAGCCATCTGTCCCTTTGTAGAGGGGTATGCCTGGGGAAGAATTCTCTCCCACTGGTCACTCTCTGGTCAGCCCCAGCGTTGAGGTTTCCAAGTGGTTGATTGTAACCGACTCGTCTTCAAGCCCAAACTGGCCATGGCACCTCGGCAGCCTCACTAAACTACTTGCCTCTCAGGACTGGCAAGCAACATGGAGCATTCACTACTCCACTCCAAGTAACAGCATCTCCTGTTTTCTCTCATTCAAGATGAGGATTCCTATTTTGGCTGTTATGGCTATATCACTAGGACTTCAACATGTGTGCATTCCTAAAACATTCTTGTAACTGTTAGCCGTCACACATTCATGAAGCTCCTATTAGGTGGTGGGCATTGGAAATATGACAGTAAACGGCACCTGCCCTTGAGTAGCTTCCAGCCTAAGGGAGGAGGGTGATAGGAAGATGTATCCCAAGGTGGACTTGAGCCCAGAGGGTGTTATGGGAATACAGAGGAGGGACAACAACAAAGTCACCTGATCCCTAGGAGAAGCTCTAGAAACTTCACAGAAGAGGTGCCCTCAGAGTTGAGGGTCAGGCCATCAGGGACCTTGAGTACCTTGCTAAGGTATTTACACTTGATTCCAAAGACAAGGGGGATCTACTAAAGGATTTTTAACAGAGGAATGACATGATTCAATTGCTTCTAGAGGGATCACTCTTACTGCAGTCTGGAAGACTGGCTGCAAGGGGTGAGGTGAAGGCAAGAAGTCCAAGGAAATGACTCCTGCAGTTTCCAGGCTAAAAAAAGATGGCCGTGTAGAGGGGCATGCTGATGGACAGATTCACGAGAAAGGAGATAAGACAGTCTGGCTTTGGTATCTGATTGCTGTGAAGTGGGAGAAGGAGGAGAAGGAATCCAAGATAATTTCTGGAATTGTGACTTGGGCAGAAATAAATTCAGGAAGAGGAACCATTTTGAGGGAAACAGATGATGCAGTCAGCATCCTGAGTCTGACTTGACAAGGGCTTGCGGGACATGGCATGGTGAACAGATCAACAGCTAAAATGGAAAACAAACTCAAATGAGAATTCCCACAGATCTGCACTTGTCAAACCGTGGGCTGCACATTCGCTCCCCGTGACGTACGTTTGGAGCTCCAGTTGTCGTGTGCAGAGCTGCGGTATTGCTCAGGTGCACCTCGAGGGTGCAGAATCCGAGCTGCAGTCAAGAGGGTGGCTGTGACAAACACCACACCAGGTGCTAACGATGACTCACAGCCTCCCAGGGCGGGGCCTTTCGGCAGTTAGAACCAGTGTGTGCGTGTGTGACCTGCCTCATCCGCACACTTGGGCCTGGAGCCAGAAAGAAGGGAGGCCCGACCCTCAAGGAATCCGAGAATGGACAAGCAGAAGTTAGGGAAAATTAAAAGTGTGAGTCATGGAACGCTTATGCCCTGTGCTAAGCCCTGGCTGCTTTCATGACACCGGTAAGGGTGTTGGTAGGTTGACATTGACAGATTAATGGGAGAACAACTCCGCGGAGGGGTTTGAAAGGGGAGAAGCTGAAGGTTTCACAGGCAGGATAGGCTGAATAAATAGGTAATGAAAGGAGGCATGCAAATATACCGAGGTCGCAGAAAACACAAAACGCAAACCGAGCCAGCCTTTTTGGACAGCTGCACCGTTGTCAGAGAGCTAACATTTGCAAGGAGCTGCAGTATGCAAAGCACTGTATTGTGGATTATGCAGGGTCAGTTTCTGGGAAACAAAACCCTTCCTGGCCCAGGGGCTCTTATCTTGTTTTCTGAACTTGGCCGCAGTCTGGAGCAGCGCTGGCCCATAGAACTTTCTGCAATGGTGGAAATGCCCTACATCTGTTGTGGTTCAGTATGGCAGCCATGGGACACATGTGGCTACTGAGCATGTGAAATGGGCTAGTGAGACCAAGTAACTGGATTTAAAATTTTCTTTTAATTAATTTAAAGGGAAAGGTAAATAACCACACACGGCTAATGGCCACCTTATTGGACAGCACAGTTCTAGACTTTTGCCGCCCTCATGTCTGGATGAATATGCTGACTTTTTAAGCCACTGCAGGGTTACTTGAAGAGTCTTTGTTTTCTATTTCAACCTTCAAAGTTTGTGTGGATCATCATGAGCAAAACAATTAAAATGTTTATGTTGGGTAATCGCCTTCACACTTGAGCTTACCGTGCTTTCTGGGAGGTTCGGGTGATCTCACTGGTCAAAATCCCACTGAGCCAGGCCTGGGGACGAGCCAGTTGCTGCTGGTGTCAGGTTTACTTCCTCCTTCCCATGTAACGTTGGGTCCTTATGACCTGGAATCTAAATGTTTAGTTGCCGGTTGCTGATGGTGAAGGACAATAATCCTGTTCCTATCAGCAGAGCAAGCGGTACTCTTGAAAGACTGAGAGCTGGTTGGTCTCCACCTTCTTTGTTGACGAAGTAAATGCAGTGACAACATGTCCTCAGTCCTTGAGGTTTGTGCATTTGGAACAGTGTCCCTTCCAGCAAGGATAGAAGATGAGAAAAGCTCATGATGTCCCTCTTCATAGGAGGTTACTGTCTCCCACCCAAGTCCTGGGCTAATCATTTTCATCATTTTCTATGGGGAAATCAGGGCTCCTGTTTCTTCTCTGTGAAGGTTTGGGAGGGCGAAATATCCTATCAATTATAGCAGGCTCCTCTAGGCCAGCGGCTGTCCTGGGGACACGGTTTCCTGCTCGTATCGAGAGACTGCTTTGCTTTTTAGTCTACAAATCATCCAACTCCTAGTTGATTAGGGGGAGCTCCTGTGTATTTCCCTATTTATTCTACTCTGATTAAAAGTTAACATGGTTATATGTAACTTTGAGAAGGGTCTAAAATTAAGTTGCCTTTTAGAATTAAGTTGGCTTTTAGAAATGTGGCTTGGGATTGGGCTGAGGTAAGAGAAGGTATTCTAGAAGCCTCAGAACCTGCTCTGCCACTGATACCTACTAGAGCACCATTTGTAAGACTAGTCAGACACCAAGGCAATTTATAATGTAATCTAATGTTAGTATGAATGTAAGCGTCTCACTTGTTCTCGCATTGATCCCACGAGATAAGCATTAATAATAAGTATCTCCTTGATGGGAAATTGAAGTGCTTAGAAGTGGTTTGTCTGAATTCACACTGTAATGAGGGACAGAGATGGCCCTTGATGGTAAGCGTTCTTTCTACTTTGCCGCACCACTAACTTAAATGTATTTAGGAGGTACCACTTTAAAGGACATCGCAGCGTGAGCTTGATGGCTACTGCTCTATCTTGGATTCAGGTGTACCACAACCTCTGCCTAAATAAAGGTGCCGGTAAAGCCACTGGTGGCAGTGAGGTCATTGCGCATAATGGAGTGGCCAGCACGCTGTGCATTTGGGGATCTGCCCCCTCTAGGCAGGTGTCTGGAAATGTAGCTTGATACTGGATCTGTTACTTGATGATGAATGTCCAGGTTCATTAGAATTGTGATAATCTGAGACTGGGTCAAGGAAGGAAGTGTCAGAATTTGGTGGGGGTGCTTCACGCAGTGACTGCGGTGGAAAGCTTCCCATGGATTAAACAGTCCATTTCCATCCTATCCGCTCAATCAGAATGAACTCTCCTTTACAAATCAGAGGCAACATGTTTCTTGGAGTTTTCAGCCACAGGAGTCTCTAGAAGAGAATTAATTACTTAGGGGGAATGTTTACTGATGGAGGAGGGCTTTGGGTAGGTTTACCCCTACGCATTGAACTGTATCTTTCTCCTGCTCTTTTCTCATTGACCAGTGATCTTTTGCAACTGTAGTGCCTGATGTGGCACTCAACACACTGAGCTCTGCAAATTGGGACTGGTCTGGCCTGCGTTCTCCTTTGGCAGGTGCCTGCATTCTTGCAGCTTCCTCTGGGAGACTGGCTCCAGGACCTCCCTTGCACTGAGGAGCCTATAAAAAGAGGTTTGATAAGTTCTGTATTCCCTCAGGATTCAAAACATAGCAGGGCAGGCCCAAACTATGAGGGTTAAAGAACAAGCAGATTTTCATTGACATTTGGGTGGGGTTCCAAACCTGGGAGGAGAGAATGCTGCAAACCAACCCATGATCCTGGGGGCTGAAGAGTTCCTGATCTGGTTTATCTCATGAGGGATCTCTGGCTTCTTTTGTACCAAGTAAAAGTTGAAGGACTGAGCAGGGGTGGAGATCGACATTAGGAGCACACGAGTCAGATGGCTGATGAGTGATGCATTCAGTGACAGTTTTGCTCCCCCTGCCCTTCCTGTGTTTTTGTGTCCAGAGGCAAATCCTCCAATATCCCCCAAAGAATATCAGTAATACAGAGAGCAAAGCAGAGGTGAATTTCACTGTGGAAAATTCACTCTTCTTTGATAGAGAAGATGTGACCTTGAAGGCACTTGTATAATCAAGGGCCAAACCCTTGGGATATCATTACCTGGAAAGAAATGGAGATTATGTAAGTCATGTTGTTTTGGGTTCTCTGGCAGACTGAGGTGCAGTGACAGAGTGCAAACATGAAAAATCCTATTCTTATACTTTGGAAATGGCCAGTTCTGTGCATCTGACCACATATTTTTGTCCTTATTTCATCATTACTTTTATATGTACAACCATATCCTTTTTTAGATGCGGTCTGAGTGTTTTGCAATGATGATTTAAAGAATGAATAATTTTTATAGCATGAAGTAGAAAACTACAGAAATCTGTCAACAGCCTGTCCCCCAAACAAAGTTTGTGGGGAGGAGCATTGAAACCTCAAGTCCTAGAGTATCCCGAACGTGTGAGTATCGCCATTCGAAATGGCCACAGCTATGCACGTGAGTCTTTGCATGAAAATACAAGAGCCCAGCTGCGCATTTGTTAACGGGTCTAGGAAGACTGCTACCTGCTACTGTTCAACCTACGTTACATTTTTTATCTGTTCCTGAGTTTTGTTCCTACGTGCAAAAAAATGTGAGAATTTATCTTAATGCTAAAAATGTGTTGTTCTAGCCAAACTAGATTTAATTTTTGGATTAATCTCACTCCCTTAGTTTAATCAGCAGCAGGCATTCTATTTCGTCTTTGACTAACAGGGAATGAACGACCCAGGCGATGTGTTCTTCTCGATGGTGCCAAGATTGTAAGAGAGTCTCTTTCCCCTTCAGACTCTAGGTGGAATATTTTATCGTGTGATTTCATGTTCCTTAATAGGGAGTATAGATCTCACCCAGGGATACATCTACATCCATAAACATCAATCATTGATGTTTTTAAGGTATCCTTTGAACATTAAATAACCACGGTGTGAGCATCCCAGATTAAAGGAGAAATCCCAATGAGAACTTGATTGATATCAGGTATCCAGGATCTATCTCGGGGATCCACGCCGCTGACAGAGAGAGAGTCTGTCCTCTAGAGTATATTGCAGGCATAAAATATTAAATAAGAATTCATAAAAGGCATATAACTCATCTTAAATCAATTCACCATGCTAACAAACGGTGTTGAATGCAGCTTGTGGTATTTAGTGCTTACACAGGATAAGTAAAATCTGTACTCAGATAAGATCTTAAACATGAACTATGATCATGTAGTTCAGTGGTTCAGAGCACCCTCCCTAGATTGACTGCCTGGGAAGGAACCCCGACTCCACTACACACTGTCTGTGAAGTCTTGGGTCAAGTTTCTTATCTTTTCTAAGGCTCAGTTTCTCATCTGTAAAATGAGGTAAATACATAGAGATTTATGAGAATTAAATAAGCTAATATGTATAAAACGCTTAGCACAGTCCTGGAACATTGTAAGCACTCAGATAATGGTAACTAAAACTATTATCATTATCATATCACTATCATATTGATCTTATTATTTTTTATTATCATCCAGACAAAAATACTTGAACAATTTCTAGTTATTACAGGATGCAGTTATGACTACATTTTACTCTATTTAAAGACAAGATTAAGCAATGCAGTGGGTTAGATTAGAAGCCCATACAGATATATGATTTATCTTTGTATCTAACTTATGGCTATGGTTATATGGACAGATCAGATAGACATCGAAGCAGGTGCATAGATAGAGAAATGATGCTGTGCTTTAGAAGGCCCAGTGCCTCAACTCTTTTTTTTCCATTTTTAAAATTTAAATTAGCCAACATATAATACATCATTAGTTTTTGATGTAATGTTTAATGATTCATTAGTTGCATATAACATCCAGTGCTCATCACATCATGTGCCCTCCTTAATGCCCATCACCCAGTTACCCCATCCCCCCACCCACCTCCCTTTCCACAACCCTCAGATTGTTTCCCAGAGTCAAGAGTCTCTCTCTCATGGCTTGTCTCCCTCTCTGATTTCTCCCCATTCCGTTTTTTCTCCCTGTCCCTATGATCCTCTGTGCTATTCCTTATATTCCACACGTGAGTGAAACCACATGATTATTGTCTTTCTCTGATTGACTTATTCATCTTAGCCTTAACTCTTGAAAGAGCTGTAGCACTTCTGATTTGGATGGTGCCCCAGAGACAATCTCCATCAGGCCCATCAGGAAAAAAGATCGAGGCCCAACTGGGGTGAAGGGGGACAGTTGCACAGCAAAGGAGCCGCCTGGATGGTACCCAGGATGGGAGCTCTTGCCCTTGCGTCTCCCTGCTCTGCCCTTTAGGATTCTCCAACACCTCCTTTTTGTGTTAGCTTTTTCCTAAGTGAGGTGCGTGCGCGCGCGAGCACACACACACACACACACACACACACACACACACACACCAGCAGCAGCAGAAGCAAGGGGGGGGGGATCTCCCAGAGTTCTAAGTACCTGTTTGGAAGATGACCCACTTGAAAACCGGGTTCTCTCCAAATTTGTCTCTGGCCCCCAAAATTGATCTCGTTTCTTCTCATTTGGGTCTCTTCTGTATTCCTGCCGTCTCAGACAAGCCTGCAGAATAAAAAATGTGTCTTTGGCTTAGGTCTGCGATGAGCATTGACAACTTTTTGCTTAATTCCTATCACAAGGAGCATGAAATACATAATGTCCATCTCCAAGGGCTCATCAACACCTTTACCAAGTGTGAAGACGCTCAGCCAGACGTCATTCTCTCTTCCATTTGCCCAAAATGCCAGGTCAAAAATAGTCGTCACTGCTTTAATAAATTAAAATCAACATACCAAGAGGTGTTTTGACAAGTATTTCCCCAACACCTTCTTAAGGCAGGAAGTACTTGATACATGGCATTAACTTCCCCTTCCGCCTTGTCTTCAGAGCCCCTCACCCTGTCGCCGCTCTGCTCCGGTCTCGTGGATCACACCTGGTTCCAGGGTAAGACTTTTCCTACGTGGGAGCTTTGGCACGTGCGTGAGCTTCCTTCCACTTGGAATGCCTTTCGTGGGATGTTCGCAGGATGGCAACTCCTGCAGATCTATTCAGATCCAGCTCACGTGGCATCTCTTGCCTTGCCTTGCTGTGCTCCTCTTCCCCAGGCCAGATTAATTGCTCCCTTATACAGACGCAGCTTGAATTATGCAATTTTTTAAAACTGTTGTGTTTAGTTGTTTTGAGCCCGTGTCTCCTGCTGATCAGTGAGAACCCTCAGGGTAAGGACCACCTCTTATCTTTGAATGCCGCAGCATCTAGCATTTAATGTTCACTGAACTGCAGATTGTTTCAGAGGGAAATATCAGTCCCCAAATGCCAAACGATAAAAAAAATAAAAATAAAATAACCAACAAAAATTTCCATTTTTTAAAAGACAAAATTAAGAGAAAATCTAGTACTGATATATTTCTTCTCCAGGATCAGGACAGAAAAAAAGCCCAAGGGTATCATGTGCTATGGGGGTTTCAACTGATATTTTAAATAGTTTAAAATAGTAAAACTTCTTGGAGCATTTCTATAGATTCAGTGCCCGAATTCACCTTTGCGCTGCTAGAGCCAAATTATCCGCTGTCATGGTAAAGAAGTGCAATGTAAAGACCAAAAATACTGTTTCTAAACAGGGCCTGACATCTCCCCTTCCTGGCTGGGTTGAGAAGGAAAGATTCCTTCTGCATTTTTCCCCTTTGTTAGAAAATGCATCTCCTTCCTTGATGTGGAAGCACTTGCCAGAATTTCATGCCTCGGGGAAAGCCTAATATTATGCTACGCGGTTAAAAATAGAAATGACCTGATATTAACAAAACATTTACCACTTGGAATTGGGAGCAGCGAGCTGGTTACACTTTACACTGTGCTTCACAGCCGCGTTGCTGGTGAAGCCCTGGCCTCAGGGCTCATGCACAGCGGCCAGGTGGTACCTGCAGCAAGTGGAATCCTGCTGAAAAGTATGGTTCCACCCTGCCTTATTTGGAAAGGGAGAGCAATCCAAAATGGTTGCCCCCCCTTTTTTCCTGTTTCACTGTTAATCTTATTTTCAAAAACTATGCTATATAGATAGCAAAACATTTTAATAAATCCTGGGCAGTGTTTTTTTTTTTTTTTTTTT
>NW_024424897.1:15518066-15615068 GCF_017311325.1 Ursus maritimus | reverse complement strand
TTTTTTTTTTTTTTTTTTTAAATTATTCGGCGGGGGGGCAGTGGAGGAGCAGAGGGAGAGAGAATCGCAAGCACACTCCCCGCTGAGCTCCGTGGAGCCCAACACAGGGCTCCATCCCAAGACCCTGAGGCCACAATCTGTGCCAAAATCAAGAGTCAGATGCTCAACCGACTGAGCCACCCAGGTGCCCTGGCAATGTCTGTTTTAATAAATAATTTGAGCAAGAAAATCCCCAAAAGTACTGGACAGTAACTATGATAAATAAGTTAAACACTGAGCAAGAAAATAAACCAAAGTAAACCTGAAGAGAGTTAGCCAGAGAGTTTAATGACGTTCAAGTAAGGATGGGCCTCTTCTTTTCCATTCCTTTTCCAATGACTTCAGATTGGAGCCCGTTTGGGAGGAGCCCTGGCTCAGAGTGCTGTTTCCTGGAGCGGCAGATGTCTGTGTTATCCTAACCGACTGGGATTACAGGCGCAAGCAGCAAATGCTGATAGGCTCAAAGTGGAGGACGGTGTTAGCAAATGCACGCAGGACCAAGGCAGATTTTGTGGGATGAACAGAATTCTTGTGGGTTGAGTGTTTTTTGAAAATTCTCTCCAAGAATGCATGCAACTTAAATATTTCTTTACCAAAAGGGGAGGAGGAGTAGAATGCTTTGCAGTGTCGAAAAAAAAAATTCCCCTCTGGTTCCTCATGCCTCCTCCTCTCATAGAGGAGCCCGAGAACAAACCGGTGTCAGGGTAGGTAATTTTTATCTTGATGCAGCCAAACAATCTTTCTGTGTAAATCAAACAATGGTCCTCTTGAAGTGATAGCTTTGCCCTGTTGAAGGAACATAGGGATAGAGGCAAGTCCAGACTTCCAGTCCTAGAAATAGCAAGAACCTAGCCGTAACGGCTTCTCATCCTCCAGGGGCTAGTTTTCTCGTTATTTGTAAGTTTTTTGTTTTTTTGTTTTTGCCATTTTTGATGCTGATATGTTTCCACTTTGGGGGGCCTGGAGTGGCAGGGCAGAGTGTGAAATCCATAGGATGGGGAGGAGGAACTGACGCATCGTAACTCATGATCACCAGGGGCTCCCCTTCCCCTGGAGATTTAAAAATATTCCCCTTTCAATTCCACATGTCTGGAGCTAGATTGCTATAAATAAGTTTCTGTTCATGTGATGGAATTGGCTAAGCGCAGTCTTAAAACTGAAGGCTTCAGGTAACTCCTTATTTCCTCCTTGAGCTGGGGAGGCCCCCCCTTCACTCCTCCTGTGGCATCCCCCCCCCCCCCCCCAGCACNCCCCTCTGACTACGGGCACGCAGTCAGGCTGCCTACAGAGCACAAGCTCCCACTGTGGGGGCAGAACACAGAATGTGCATATATGCCTGTGGGGGATGACGTGGGTTCTGTGACTCACTGTAACTCAATACGGGTAAACATGACAAATCCCAGCTCTGCCACTTTCTCGCAACGTGACCTTGGGCAGGCTGACTAACTCCATTGATTCTTGCTTCCCTCATCTGTAAGAGGGAGATGCCCTGTGCCGCCAGATTGCCGGGGAGCCTGGGGCCCTGTTGGCAGGACGCTTAGCAGAGTGGCTGGCTCCTGGCGAGTGTTCAGTGAAAGGCACTCATCACTGCCATCATCACCGTCATCACCGTCATTATCATCATTAGGCTTTAATTGTTGTTTCTGATCCCATTGCTTGCTTTACGTCTATTTCTAAAGCCAGCCTTTGCCAAATCACGTGACTCTGATCCTGGTCAGGGAAGAAGAAAGAATCTTTCTGTCTGGGCCTGAGCTTCATCCTTGTTTTTGTGCCCTGGAGGCAGAGGTCTGTTTCCTAGGCCTGCAGTTCCCCCACCAGACAACTGAGGAGATCCTGCCCTTAGTCAGTCCGGGTACCTCATAAACTGCTTTTTCTTCAGTGTTACAGTTTTCTGAATCCACAGGGTGGAGGTGGGGGCGGGGGATGCCTCAGTTTCTTATGCTTATTTGATTATCGGTCTCACCTTCAAGTCCTCATCTGGGCTCCTGGGGTCTTAAGAAACCCTGGACCATAGGACCATAGGGACACTTCCCTGGCCTCACGGTTCCAGTATGAACCACCCCCTCCGCCACCACAACGCATCCCTGCCTCCCGAGCTCGGTGGCCTCTGCCAAGGTTGCTCAAAGCCTTCAAGCGTTATGAGAAGTGGGACTTGCCATTGCTTCGGTTGGTACTTTCTGTTGTTCTTATGATCTAACATGCATAATCCGGAGTTGGGGGGTTTAATTACCACTGGTGGCATTATTCAAGTTCATTAGTTTCAATTTGACACGCTATTCCCCTCAAATGAGTTTCTTTTCCTTTTCTGTTTGTGGAGAGGACAGAAGCACGTACCTCAGAGGTGAGCAGAGCAGAGAACGCCCCCCCCCCCGGCTCCAGTGGGAGGGGAAGCTGAATTTTCTCTACTCCCTCAACCCTCTGAGTGGATGGTCCCCAAGCCCCCACTATCTGGCATTGTCACCTGTCATGTCCTTGAACAAGTTTATAGCATCATGTTCAGTTGTTTGCTCAGTCCTTGAAAGATCAGGATGAATAAATGACAGGAAATGAAACCCATCCGAACACATTTGATAGACTACGGAATATCATTCTGAAATGCCAAGTGTAATCTTTCTCTCCAGCTTTCAGTAGACATTAATGGCTAAATTCTGCCTCAAGTTACATAAACACATTTGACCAAAAGAAGGAAGGAAAAAAAATCTGTGCAGCATGAACACCCTTGAAGAAACAGAGCCAAATCCTGAGATGGCATGTAATTATGTACTAGCTACCAGATTCTGAAATAGCATGTAATATGCCAAATAGATGTTTATTTCCTCTTGTTTTTTCAAAAGGGTCCCACCCAACCACTGAAAGGAGCAGCATCAAAATAACTCAGGGTGGGTTTAAGCCACCTCTCCTGGTGCCGGCACACAGACCTGTAAAGGCACTGCTAATTTGGTGCATACCAACCCTTAGCGTATTTTAGGATGTTGCAGGAATAGTGTACACAGGAGGTATGTAAGGGCTTCAATTTGAGCCAGTTCATTAAAGGCAAGTGAGGCACAGGAAGGAATCTGTGGCAAATGTATATGATTTAGGAGTCCTATCTAGTTATTAGGTCTTACACTATTTGTACACCCTGAAATGGGGAGTCCCTAGTGTCCAGGCAGTTGCTGCACTGAGAGTGAAAGCTGGGATTCCTTGGGCCAAACTCATTGATGAACCAGGGTTTCGATGTCAACCCGATGAGAAGTCTGCCTTAGTAAATTATCTAGATACACACAGGCCATATATGGACCAAGTTACTGAGGGGTTATTAAGGTCATGCAATTGATTCTTAAACCCCTACTTTAAATCCTTTCTGGAACAAGACAAGGGAGACTAAATCATACAAATAGCTCACCACTGTTCCCTTCAAAGTCGTTTCTGTGGGTTGCTATATCTTTAATTCAACAATACTCAGAACATATTAAAGACAACCTTATTTATTTTTTGCAGACTTTGTGGTGAGTGGTTTTGAAAATGCTCAATGAGGGTGGACTTGACCTTGAGAAATAGTTACAAGTCAGCTGAATCTAAGACTGATAAACAGAGTTGGTGGTCAAGTTAGGTAATGCTGGCTCACATCAACAGCAGGACATTCAGTTCAACACAGAAGAGTAAGACTCCATCCCTGCCCTTAAGAAGCTGTGGTCCAGATTGAGGGGAAGTCACCCAGAAGACAATTTCAATACAATTTCATAAGAAACGTGAAAGAGGTATGAAGGGGTGCTTTGGTATTGGAGTGATGGAAATGTTCTAAAGCCAGATGATGGTGATGGCTGCAGATTTGGTAAATTTACAGCAAGTCATTAAATTATACACTTAAAACAGGTGAATTTTATGATATGTGAATTATACCTCAATAAAGTGGTTTTTAAAAGAAGGGTGTGGTGGGAGTACAGAGGTTCCATTTAGTTCTAAATTCAAACAGCAGTCTTTACCACCCTTGTCAAGAGAGTGAAGAAGGGGGAAGTAGGGGTCAGAGAAGCGGTAAAGATTTAGGCTACTCTGGCTATGGTTCTTGGGTCTTGGACCTGCCTCTAAGTGAGGGGAAACAACTCGAGGGTTTCATGCATTCCAACTGCATCGTCAAGTTCACATTTTAGATAAATTTCAAAAAAGCAATCTGAAGGATGCCAAGGTTGGAGGCAAGGAGACTGGTAATAAGGACATTGTAATGATCTTGGAGAGAAACCACGGAGGTGGGAACCAGGGTGGTGGTGATGGGATGAAAGGAAGGCACAAGTTCACGAGCTTTTAGGTGACGGCGGCAGGACTTGGTAACACATGGGATGTGAGTGGTGAGGGAAAGGAGTCAAGGAAGGCTTACATACAGAGGAGGACAGCAGAGGTGGACATGCTGAAGTGCCTCCGTAACATCCAGGTGGAAATGGCCAACAAGCAGGTGTGCATGTGAGTGCCACACTTTGGGGAGACTCAGGATTACAGGCCATTAGTCTACGAGTGATGGTGAAAAACGTGGGAGGGAGGAGATGGGTCACAGAGACCTTGTGAGTTGGAAGAAAGCTAGGCTGCTGGAAACCGGGGGAATTAACATTTATGGGGCAGGGAGAAGAACGTGAGAGAAACAGAAGGAAAATCAGCAGTGTGTGCTGTCAGAAAGCCAAAAGAGTAATGTTTTGAGAAGGAAGGAGTAATAGTGTCAAATGTAGATAAAGCTTCAGAAAACAAAGACCAAAAAGATGTCCCTTAAATTTGACCTCTGACCTTAGAACAACTTCAGGGGAGGGGAGGGGACCGCCAGGCTGCAGCGGGTTAGGAATGAACGGGGGTGGGGGGAATGGATATAGAAATGTAGCAGGTTGGGGACATCTTGGGGACAGTGCCAGGGCTGTGGCTAGAGAAGGACTGCGTGTCCTGCAGCTTTGTTCTTTTGTTCTCAGGACAGGGGGTACTTGAGCATGTTTGTAGGCTGAGCCAATTAGAAGGAAGGAAATGTCAAAGATACAGATGACAAGTCCCTGGATGGAGAGGGGCTAGACACAACGGGGTGTGGGCCAAGAGAATGTCGCTTCCCCCTGGGGACTTGAGGGCTGGATGGGTGTGTAGCCTGGAATGGAAGGGGAGGAGTGGCGAGGCTTCCCACCTGATGGCCTTGGGTCCTTTGCTTTGTTTCCTGCGTGTATTAAACAGGAAGAGAAGTTCTTTGTTGAGAGTGTGGGGACTGCAGGTCTGAAATAAGTAGGAAGGTTGAAAACCAATGATGACAGAGGGAGCTGATGGACAAGTAAGCATGTTGATGTGAGTCAACCTTCACTCCTTTCTCTCCCTCACTCCGCCTCTCCTTATATTGGCATGATGTCAGTTCTGCTTCTGTTTCCTGGGTTGGGCCACCTCTCACCACCTCCACTGCTACCCCCTGGGTCCGAGCCACCATCATTTCTCTCCTAAATTTCTATTTCCTTACCAAGTTTTTCTGCTGCTTCCCTAGCTCCTTTCCTTTCTGTCCCATACAGCAGCAAGAGTGATCTTTAAACACTGTAAATCGGATCATGCCGCTCCCCCACTTAAAATCATCCCAGTAATTCTCCCTAAGAATAAACTCCAAACACCAAACTTTGTCCTGAAAGATTCAACATGATCTGGCTCGTTTATCTCTCCTACCTTGTCATGTGCCACATTCTCCCTTGATCAATGTGTTTCAGCCACTCTGGCCTTCTTTTGTTTCTTCCAGGGCTCCAAGTTAGTTCCTGCCTCAGGACCTTTTCACTTGCTTCCCTTCTGCTCAGGATGCTCTGGCCTGCTCTTTCCCATCTTTCACCTCTACAACCAGATGTTACTTCCCCAAAGAGGCTTCCCTACCTGTGTAAGGGAGCATCACCCCCCCAGCCGGTTACCTCTGTTTGCCTCCTTGTATTTATCAGCAATCAAAACTATCTTACATATTTATTTACTTGTGTGTATTGTTTGTTTCTCAATTCCAGAATAAGAAATCTGGGAGAGAAGGGACTTTGTTTAGGACATTGTAGGCACTTGATATGCATTGTTATTTATAAGGAGAGTGTTGAAAGTATCCTTATTAATAAGGGCAGTGTTGAAAGTCCAAGGAAATCAGAAAAATAAAGCCCCGGTGACTTCAGGCCACACAGCTGTGTGATTTTCTTCAGCAGACATCAAATAATAAGATTGATTTTCTTATGTGCTTGTTCTGGAGACAATTTCAAACAAGCATTTCCAAATGAGGGTCAGGTGGCAGAGGCATCTTGGTGAAAAGCAGATGGATTCCCAGTGTGACCAGTTCAGGTATTTACATTCTTATTCATTTTACAGAAATTCCCTCAATTTTACAGTCTTGTACGTGGGTTGGCAAGTTGTGGGAGGAAATTGCTGACTCTGTTTCCAGCCCCACAGCTAAGCTGCGTTATACAGGTGAAATCAGGTTACTGAGATCGGTCTGGTTTCCTTGGTGACCCAGGAGGTTTGGTTATATTTGAAATTGCTAAGAAGGATAAAAATCTGATAGTGACAGTTCAGTGTTTTCCTCAGGGAAGGAGCGCTTTTGATTCCTCAGCTGAAGCTGAGGACATGCCTCCTTGATTGGCAAGGGTTGACCTCTGGCCCGCAGGCTGAGCGACACCTTCTCGCCGCTCCCAGAATCTCACGCCCAGTCTGGCAAGTTTGTCCTGTGCCAGCTCTAGGTAATTACATCATGACTCCTCGGGCTCTCTGTCTGTTTTGTTTTTGCATGTAAACACTGTAACTAGGGTGACGAATAGTTAGCTTATTGGAGAATGTGTTGACCACCTTTCTTCTGGTGGGATGACAGTGGAAAGGCATGTTATTTTATAAATGGTAGGTCGACCCCATTAACTCTTTAATGTTTTTTTTCTGGATAGCTGGTTTATCAAACTTAAGCCTTCATGTCATTCGTTGACAAGGTTTGTGTGCCAAGCTCTGTGTTAAGTACTTTTCGAGTGTTATTTTGTTTTCATGACAATATTATGAAGTGGGTACTATTATTATTTTTTTTTAGAGAGGGCGGGAGGGGCAGAGGGAGAGGGAGAGAGAGAATCCTAGGCAGACTCCACGCACAGCACAGAGCCCAACGCAGGGCCTGATCTCACAAGCCTGAGACCGTGACCTGAGCTGAGATCAAGAGTCAGGTGCTTAACCAACTGAACCACCCAGGCGCCCCAAGGTGGGTACTGTTATTAACCCCATTTTAAGGTGAGGGAACACAGAGAGGTAAAATGGCTTTCCATGGTCACACATCTAGGAAGTGATGGGTTTTGGATTTTAGGAAGTGATTACTGCTTATCATGTCCTCATACTATAGCCTGAATTCTCTCCTGAGACTGTAGGTGACAGTGGGAGGTAATTCTAGGTTTTTGCAGTTACCTGATATTCAGAGTCCACCTTATGCTGCATGTCCCGCAGATATTGAACATTACTCACGAACTTCTGCCTGTCCCTTGCTTCATGCAACATGATTCTTAATCCCCAACCTGCATATAAAAGATAAATAAATGTGCTGTGACAGAACCCTTTGTTGCTGTGCCATATTTGGATTTATCTTAGTATAATTGCTTTTATTCTCTTATTAATCTAACTTCCATTGTTTGAAAGGCACAGATGCTCCTTTCAGCCAGCAAGGACTCTCTGTATTGGTGTGGATGCCTATACAGCCCTCCTGTTCTGGGCATAAATAATGCAGCCACATTCATCAGCTGGCTTCAGTGATCCCATCCTGGTTATTCACAGGGGGTTTGACTGACAGACACCTGATTCAGAAGCAGTTCTACGACTTGCCAAAAAAAGAAAGAAAACCGAAGAACCTCATGAAATTAGCAAAGACTCAAGTTATGAGCGCCTGGTCACTTCAATTCACTTATTCAACAATCGCGTCCCTATTCCAACTGAGACGCTATGCTGGGCGCTAGGATACAGCAGTCAGCAGGATGAATGTGCCCCTGCCTTGGTGTCACTTGCAGTCAGGTGGACGGAGGGCTGACATTGAATATCGCTGAACTCCATGAGGTTTTCTCATGAACCTGCCCCTCCTCCAGAATTGCCTGAGGGGAATGTTCACACCGCCCAGTGAGCTCCTCCACATTCCCTCTCCGTCGCCATCCATATCATCACCCAGCCCTGATGATTTTCTCCCCTGAGTAGCCCCCGAATCCGTCATGGTGAGAGAGTGGGCCCTGCTGTGAGACTCTGTGGGTTCAAATCCCAACTCTTTGAGCGCCGTCAAGGGAACCTTAATTGTGATAAGTGCTATGGAGAGGAAATGTGGGCTTCTTTGAGAGATGGTTATTATGGGAGGGCATGACATGGTCTAGGGGGCAAGGTTTTCCTCAGGAAATGACTGGGCTTGCTAAGGAGTGAGCCAGGCAAGAAGCGGGACAGAGAGCATCTCAGACAGAAAGGACAGCAGGTGCGGGAGCTTCAGGGTAGCAGGGGGCTGGTGCGGTTGAGGACCAGGAGGGCCAGTGCAGTTGGAGCAGACAGAGGGGAGAGCAGCAACGAAGAGGCTGTCGGGGAGACAGGGGCTGGTTCACTTAGAGCCTGGAAGGTTATGATTGCAAGAGCCAATATAACTGCCACTGGCAGTTTCCAACCTGGGGAGTAAATGGTTAGATTTGCATTTTATTTTATTATTTTTTAAAGATTTTATTTTTAAGTAATCTCAACACCCAACATGGGGCTTAAACTCACAACCCCAAGATCAAGAGTCGCACATGCTCTACCAACTGAGCCAGCCAGGGGGCCCTGGATTTGCATGTTCAAAGGCCCCTCCAGCTCTAGTGTAGAGAATGAATGGCAGTGGAGGTGGGGGTGGAGTAAATACCAAAGTAGAAAGACCCTTGGGAACACACAACAATAATCCAGATAAGACGGTGACCACACTTGGGCAGCAACGGAGGAGAGGAGGTGGGCGGGGGGCGGGTGGTGGCAGGCTTCTGAGCTGCTATTTACTGAGCCTCCTGAAGGGCCGGCACGCTTGTAAACATGTACACTCAGTACTTCCTTCGATCTCCAGGACCCTGCTTGAGGCAAGCACTCTATTTCCATTTTGCTGATAAGGAAACCGGGGCACGAAGGGAGTAAGTAACTTGCTTAAGGTTACAGAGCTGGTAAATGGAAGAGCTGGGGTTGGAACCCACGGAGTCTCACAGCAGGGCCCACACTCTCACCACGATGGATTCGGGGGCTACTCGGGAGAAAATCATCAGGGCTGGGCGATGATATGGACGGCGCAGGAGGGGGAATGTGGAGGAAGCCGGCCGGGTTACGGGCTCCAGCAGCTCGCCGGGCGCTGGTGGCCGGTCGGTGGATGCTTCCGGAGATATGTCTCGTGGTGAGAAAACCGCGTGGAGTTTGAAGCGGCGGGGGTGCAGCAAACGGAGAGGCCACGCCAGCGCCCAGATGCAGGGCTCTGGAGCTGACGAGAGAAGTAAGGATTTGGGCACCACTGGCATTGGGTGACAGCTGAAGTTGAAGGCAGTATGTGTACTGGAAAGAGGAGGAGAACCCGGGACAGAAAGCTGAGGAACATTCCAACTCGAGAACACCGAGCGGAAGAGAAGCTGCAAAGCAGCCAGAGAGGCAGGAGGCAAACCAGGTGGGCGCGGTTTCATCGATGCTGAGAAGAGCGTGTTGCAAGGAGCAGGTTATTTATAACCTTGTGAGAGCTCTGAAGACAGATTGCAGTGAATTGCGCAAATGAGAGGTAAGGAAGTAGAGACAATGCTCTCAAGAGCTCTGGCTCCGATTGGTGTGGCCTGAGTTTATGACCAAAATATTTAAAGTCACACAGTTATTAAACGGCGCTGTTCATGATGAGTCTGCTAGACCTCCTCGTGGTCATCTGAGGTCCTACACATCCTGCTTTTTTGGCCAGTGAAGCCCTTTCAGTGATTAATACACGTATTTTTTTAATTGACACAGAACAGGACATCTGTTTCATGCGTACCACAGAATGATTCAATATCTGTATATATTGCAAAACGATCATAGTAAGTCTCGTTAACATCCAACACCCACAGTTATAATTTTTTTCCTCTCATCATGAGAACTTTTAAGATCTACTTTCTTAGCAACTTTCAAATAGTATTTTTTTAAGTTGATTTATTTTATTTATTAAACTCTACACCCAACGTGGGGCTCAAACTCACGACCCTGAGATCAAGAGTCACACGCTCTTCTGACCGAGCCAGTTGGGCGCCCCTCAGATATGCAGCATTATTAACTATAGTCACCATGCTATACGGTACATCCTCAGTACTTATTTATTTTATAACTGGAAGTTTGTGCTTTTTGGCTTCCTTCACCCACATTGCCTCCCCCTGCCCCCATTCCCTGCCTCTGGCAACTGCCAGTTTGTTCTCTGAATGTTCTCTGTATCTATGAGTTTTGTTTTTTTAGATTCACATATGAATGAGATCATATAGTATTTCTTTCTCTGTCTGATATATATCTCATGTTTTATCTATTCCTCCATCAATAGATACTGAATTTGTCTCCATGTCTTAGCTATTGTAAATAATGCTGCAGTGAGTTAGTGCTTTGGATCAATAACCAGAAGTGGAATTGCTAGATCATATGGTAGCTCTATTTTTAATTCTTTGAGGAACCGCCATATTGTTTTCCACAGTGGCTGCACCAATTTATATTCCTACCAACAGTGCACAGGGATTCCCTTTTCTCCACATCCTGATCAACACTTCTTATCTTTTAGATACTAGACATTCTAACAAGGATGAGGTGATATCTCATTGTCAGTAAGGGTGATATGCATTCCCTTTTGATGAGTGATGTTGAGCACCTTTTCATGTAGCTGTTGGCCATATGTATGTCTTTTTGGGAAAAAGTCTATTTAAATCTTCTACTCATTTTTAAATTGTTTTTTTTTTTTTTTTTACTATTGAGTTGTATGCATTTTTTAAAAAAATATTTTGGATATTAACCTTTTATCAGCTATGTGATTTAGAAATATTTTCTCTCATTCAGTAGATTGCCTTTTCATTTTGATGACTGTTTCCTCTGCTATGCAGAACCTTTTTGGTTTGGTGTAGTCCAACTTGTTGGTTTTTGCTTTTGTTGCCTTTTTTTTTTTTTTTAAGTTTATTTATTTAATCTTTATACCCAACATGGGGCTCAAACTCATGACCCTGAGATCAAGAGTTGCCTGCTTTTCCACCTGAGCCAGCCAGGCACCCTGCTTTTGTTGCCTTTGATGCCTTTGATATCAAATCCAAAAAAGCATTGCCAAGACCAAGATCAAGTCACTTGCCACTTATGGAGTATTATGGTTTCAGGTCTTATGTTCAAGTCTTTAATCCATTTTGAGTTAATTTTTCTGTATAGTGTAATATCACCCAGTTACATTCTTTTCCATGTGCCTTCCAGTTTTCCCTGTGCCATTTTTTGAAGACACTGTCCTGTCCCCATTGTAAATTCTTGGCTCCTTTGTCATAAATTAATTGACTACATATGCATGAGTTTTCCAAGGCTCTCTATTCTGTTCCATTGATCTATGTGTCTGCTTTTATGCCAATATCATACAATTTTATTACTATAGCTTTGTAGTATTGTTTGAAATCAGGAAGCACATGGCCTCCAGCTTTGTTCTTCTTTCTGATACACATTTTTTAGTGACTACCATGTGATAGGTGCTGCTCTGGCCCCTCGAGAAACAGCAGGCTAAGATAGACAATATCCTTACCCTCAGGTGTTTGCCTTCTGAAGCTTTCCTTCCCCTCTCCATTTTTTTCAGTTGTGTAGATATTGGCACAATCAGGTTGCCCCTGACTCATGGTGACTCAGTGTCTGGCCTGGTCATTGTGAAATCTCACTAGGTTTACCTCCTAGCCCTGAGCAATATTATCTAGTAACTTGTGCTGCTTCCTCTGGAGCTGCTGTCTCTGAAGTATAGAAAGTTGGTCTTTGAGAATCCAAGTCCTACAATCCAACAGATAGTTCCACAGACTACATGCAAAACCTAAATTTTGCCTCCGAGGATTCTTAATAGTCATTTTAGAACTACACTTTAAAAGATCAATTTTGGGGCCCCTGGGTGGCTCAGTTGGTTAAGCATCTGACTCTTGATTTTGGCTCAGGTCATGATCTCAGGGTCGTGAGATCAAGCCCTGCTTCGGGCTCCGTGTTGGGCATGGAGCCTGCTTGAGATTCTCTTTCTCCCTTTCCTCCTCCCCCCTTCTCTTTCTCTCTCAAATAAATAATCACTTTCAACTTTTCATATGAATTTGTACCTGCACAGAATAAAGTTATGTTCCCACTCTTTTAGAAAAACAATGGTGTGAAAACAGGCAGAAAGATGAACCCCTGCTGCTACTGTTAGAAAGAGAAGCCTGTCTGAATATTAATCAGGCAGAGAACATAAGGTTTCATAACTAAAATGTGTTAATGGTCACTGAAGGGGCACATTCCAGAGTGTACTTGGATGATACATTTTGGTTACAAAATTAACATAGAAAAACCAACTAATATATCCTGGCTTTAATGCTGTGTTATTTTAAAGAGGCTTCTAAGTCAAGAGGCATGAAAAAACTTTGTCTAACTAGGTAGGAAATAACACTATTTGAACTACTTGCTAGGTTACCTCTGACTTCACAATCATCCACCAAATAAAGGACTTTCAAATTACCTACAAAAGTCTCTTTACCCTCCCATAAACTCTCTATTACTGTACTTTACTATAAAATCCATATTTAGAAGCATCATGGTGCCACATGTAATTTATTTAAATACACCAATACTCTGTGAGAGTAAACAAATACTATAGGCACCAGGGAAAGAGATCATTAGGAGATCACCACGGTTTAGGTAAACGCTCTCCAGCTTTTTGAAGTACCACTTGAACCTCATACTGTACTGCAGGTTTGAAAACTGACCAGGACGAACAAGAAACAGAAATAACAGTTTGGAAATAAATTCACATGAGATAATGCTTAATTTGCAGATCTCACTTGAGTGGGCCTACTCAGCCAGATGGCCATTTGAAGCCCCCAATTTTTTCCTCCTCAAATACAGACAGGTGGGGGAGGGGGGTGATAATAAAATGTGGGCAAGGCACATGTTTCTAAAATAGCATTCTGTATTCTTTTTCATTTCTCACCTTTGAACTGCTTCTCAATTTAAAATCCACTCATGGTCATGCACGCTTCTGTTTTAAGTCTCTGGTGACAATATATTGGGCCAAATATGTGCTTTAAAAATCAACTTAAGAAGCCATATTAAATTGGGAGAGGGAGAAGGAGAGGAGAAGGGAGTAGGAGGGATGTGGGCAAGGGAGAAGGGAGCCCTGCTTTGCTGAAAGCAAGAGCGAGTGATTCTTCTTGGCCTCAAAATTCTACATATCTGTGAAATTTCAATGAGGAATATTCTAAGAACTTTGTGACATATGTATTCCTCTCTAGTGTAAGTTTGCAATGAATTCAAACCAAGTTTTCCTGACTAAGGAGAACAGAATCTGATTGCAGAATAGATTTCTTTCAGTTCTCTAAAATATCACGTACTGTCCTTCTGCTCTATGACCACATTTGTCAAAAGAATTGGAGGGAACTCTTTTTAATAACATCAAGCTATTTCACTGTTTTCCTCTTAAAAGTTTCTAATATGTTCTCATATCAGAAGTATTAAAGTGAATATTTTATTGGCTCAGCAATAAAGAAAAATGTAAATTTAAGCCCCTCTTTAGGCTGCAGGTTCCTTTGGACCAAAATCTATATGGCTATATTAATACCTGACAATCTGGTTTATAAATTCCCCCCCTTTTCCACAACTGAGTGCTTGGAACTAGGAGCTCAGAACTTATTTCTCCTTTTACACCATTAATTTGCAATGACAAAGATTACTGGATTTCTTTAAGTCTTAGCTTAAAAAAATCTTAAGAGTTCTAAAATCTTATAAAAATTACTTGAATATAAACAACAAAGATGAGTGATTTCGGGCCAATTTTGCTAACACCCCACTACTGAGAGAATGCTGTGACCGAAGGCACAGTGAAGGAATTGACATGAATGGGGGGAGATAATCGGAGTCTCCCAGCCAATTTGGTGTAAGAAGTCAAGCGGTGGGGGGTGTAAGGGGCTTGTAAGAAAAGCTCTTTGGCGGTGACTCTTTATTTTATTGTGAAACTGTGACAGAGATGGGCGGTCACACACTGAATAGACTCCATGTGTAACTGGGAAACTTTGGGGGGGTGGGGTTGATGTCACAGGCTTGACAAGCAATTCGACGCTCCCAACGATGATAGTGTGAACAATTTCCCTCTCCGAAGCCAGAGGGGCCTTGCAGTCCGTGTAGACCTACTCTGGACTTGCAGACGCGAAGAGCCTGCGGGGAAGTTACGCAGCTGCGGGGCGGCTGCCAGTGTGCAAATAGTGATCACCGGGCCCCCCATACCTGTCCCTTTGAAGCAGGAAAACACGGGGACAGCTCGGGGAGAGGGAGCGGCCAGGCCGCCAGGCTTCGGCCCGATTTCTCTCCAGAATGGCCGAAGCAGAAAGGAGAGGGTGTCCCCCTTTCCCTCCCCACACCTCCTCGGAGGACTGGGGGCAGCCGGGGGCTCGCGCGGCTGGGGCGGGCCGTTACCTGGCTGGTCAGTCCTTCCCCACCTGTGCGGGCTGAAGGGCCCGAGGGGCGGGACAGGCGGGCTGGTCCGGGGCGGAGGGGCCGCCCATCAATCGCGCGGGGGCCGTCTCTGTGCTCTCTTCCTCCTCCTGTCTCGTCTCCCCTCCCGCTACCGGCCCCTCTTCCTCCTCCTCCCCGGAGGCAGCTTTCCGCGGCGGCGGCAGGGCTTTCTAGGGGCGGAGGCGGTGGGGGGCGGCTGCCTGGCGTCCTCCCGTTTCCTTGGCAACGCGGCCTCCTCGCGGCGCGCTTAGGAGCTGGGGCCGCGAGCGCTGGCGTGGGGGCGGGGCGGGGCCGGGGCCCCGAGGTCCTGAGCCCGGACGCGGGCACCCCGCGGTTGCCGTGGGAACGGGATGCGATCAGGGAGGCAGAGCGGTGCTGGCGGCGGGCAGGCAGAGAAGACACGCGGAAGGAGCACGCGGATTGGCTTTGTCTTGATGCCCAAGCCCAGACCCAGATATTGAGGCCGTCACCCCTGCTCCGAATCAGTGCTGTGCTTTGTAAAGAACGTGATTAGAAAACGAGAGGGGAAAATAGTTTTAACTGAATAAAGTAATATTAAAGGCAATAGATGTGGTGGAAAGACAGCGCAGCCCTAGAGTTTGAGCTGTTCAGGGGGATCTCGGAGATACCTGCTCCGAAATGAGAAGGAAAAAATAAACGATTAAGGGAGGTGCCCTGTCAGTTGCAGAACTGAGACCAGATCCCAGTTATCTCCTTGTTATCAGTAATCTTAGTTGCCTTTCCCAAGGAAGGACGTTGTTAGAGGTTTAGACTAATGCCCACAGATCTGGAAAGGACCAGAACCTGTGCTAGCCTCACCTTCTCTCTGCCAGGTTTATTTCTGTCTGTGGTTTTTGGTCGGCCAAGATGACTCTTCCATTCATTTTGTACATGCAGGCACTCAATAACTTGCATACTGATGTCAAGTAAGGGCATTTTCGATTGGATAGAGAATAGAGGGAAAGGAGAATAAAAATTCTTGAACCTTTCATTAGTGCCCAGCATCATCCCGAGGTGTCTGTGATTTGGGTGTCTTCTCAGCAATCCCCCAAATCCAGTTGTCATCCATATCTCCTGCAGCATTGCACCCTTCCTTCTATTCTTATCATCACCACCCTAGTTTGGGGCTCCAGGACCTCATGACTGGATTATTGTAAGGACCTCCTGCCCATGTCTTAAGCCCTTGTCTTCCATACCCTAGCCCCGCCATTTCCCTGATTCTGTAAGCAGCTTGGGTCTCATGTTGTGGTCCCCTGCTAAGAAGCTCTCAGATTCCTCCCTGACTGCGGCATAAAACCCAAACTCTTGACTACGGCTTTCCCTATACCCTCCCCCAGGCTTGCTTTCTTGGTTTTCCTCTGTCAGCAATTTTTCATTCATACTTCAGCCAGACCAGACTGCATATGATACTCTGAACATCACTCCCTGCCTTCACACCACATTCCAAGGCATGACCTGAGCCAGGGAGAGTCCAAATAATATGTACTTGGGTGAAACCTTTGTTTTGGGCACTTTGTCATCCAACCTCCATCGGTCCTTCCACAGTCACTAGTACTTTTCCATCCATGGTAGCTCAGCCCATGTTCTGTTCTTGTTCTTAGCTGGCTATCAAGTAATCCTTATCAAAGCATTAATTGGTAATTGAAGCATTAGCTGATAAGTACTAACCTAAGACCCCCTCCCCATGGTTATCTTTCCATCTTTTTAAAATTACTTTTTAAAATTCAAGTATAGTTGGCACACCATGTTACATTTGTTTCAGATGTACAACATAGCGATTCACAAGTTTATACATGATGCTGTGCTCGCCACAAGTACAGCCACCATCTGTCACCATACAACACTCTCGCAGTATCATCGACTCTATTCCTTATGCTGTGCCTTTTAGTTCCATGTCTTATTCATTCCATAGCTGAAAGTCTGAATCTCCTACTCCCCTGCACCCATTTGGCCCGTCCGCCTACCCCCTCTCCTTTGTTTGTTCGTGTATATATAGGTCTGATTCTGCTGTTTGTTTGTTTATTTGTTTGGATTCCACATATGGGTGAAATCATATGATATTTGTCTTTCTCTGTCTGACTTACTTCACGTAGCATAATACCCTCTAGGTCCATCCATGTTGTCCCAAATTTGCCTTTCAATCTTGATCAGACACACTGATTGAAACTATAATAGTGAAATGATAGATGGAGAGCTTGTTCTGTTGAAGTTAGGACCCCCTTCAAATGAAAATAATCATAACGATTAATGATAATCAGGACGAACAGAGGAGGAAGTGGAAGCCCAGGCGAGATAGTTAAAGAGAAGTGACATGCCTGAGGACACAGGTAAGAAGCAGACAAGAGCTCAAAGGAAGGGCTCCCTATTCTCAGCTCCTGATGTTGCCTACTAGTAAGAAAAGCACCATGGCACATGTTAGATCCAGATTTTTCTCCTTCCACTTCAACATCTGTATAAAATAATACTATCTGCCTCAAAGCATCAGTGTGGAGATTAAACAAGAGAGGGCCAAGCATTTGACATCACACTTGGTCTACAGTAAGCACTCAATAATTTACTTTCTGAGGCACATTTTAAGATTTTATTTAATGCACATGAGTGAAAAGCATAAATATTTTCAGATTTTTATTTTTTATTTTATTTTTTATTTTTTAAGTAATCTCTACACCCAAGGTGGGGCTCGAGCTCACTATCCTGAGATAAAGAGTCACGTGCTCCACTGACTGAGAAAGCCGCACACGCTGCTATTTTCAGATTTTTCAGTAACAAAGTTTGGAGATGTCACTTCATAGCTCAGTTTTAAACTCTTCTACGTTTCAAAGTGTTTCTGAAAATTAAGCTCCATGAAAAGAATCCTGGTGCTCTTGAAAGAAGGTGGCAGTGCCAGGGGCCAGCCCATAAACGGTTACCCAGTGACTCCAACTTTAGCGTTTGAAGAATAAACTTAAGCTTGTAAAATAAGATTGGTTCTAGCATTAAGCGAAGTGTTAAGGAAGAGAAATATTGACATGAGGGGGAAAAAAAAAAACAATTCCTGACTGGGGAAAGGATCTTTCTCTTCGCAAAATTCTTTGTAAAATGTCCCTGGTGGATGATGAATAAGTGAAGAAAACAGAACTTAGACTCAAGTAAATCATGGGTTCTAATGAGGGAGATATTTGGTGTTTGCAAATAAGCATCAGGAAGTTCTGTAGCTTAATCTAAGAGTTCTGTAAAGGGCAGCCTCAAGTATAAAATTTCAGGAGTGTTCCATGTATTAAGTTTCAGAAATAACATTTTTGAGGGAAATATTGAATTCAGTGCAAAGAGTAAGCTGACCAGAGGGGGTAGTTATGCATTCCAAGCCTCCCAAGACGGACTATCCCCTAAGCCTGGGATATCCAGGAGCCTCACTGAGACCTGGCTCAGCTACTCATCTGATCTGGAACAACACAAGCTCTTTGTCCACCTAATATTTCCTCCTCCTAAGAGAGGAGTCTAACTAGGTCACTTTGTTACTGTCTAATCAGGAGCTCTCCTGCCAAGTGGCCTCAGAAGCTGATGGCCTCCCTTATTATATACTAACACGGTCAGTTTTACCTTGGGCTTCGCCATGACTGCTTAAGGCCAATGTGGTGGTGTTGCTTTCATTCAGTGTACAAGGCATGAGCCAGCAGTTTGTTTATGGAAAAAATCTCTAGGAGTGACTTTCCTGAGGAGGGGACTGGGGGCATGGTAGTCCTCTAAAGTCTCAGGAGATCTCCTCCAGAACGTCTCTATGCGGGGGATCCATCTGATTAATTTTAGAAACTGGCTAATGGCTTATTGAATATGCCATGGGCTGTTTTGACATTCTGCATTCATTCCCTAGCTCTATTTGGCCAAAGCATGCCATGCGACAGTCTCTTAATGTCATTTATGAAACGTGGCCTGTAGAGCTGTCATTAAGGTGGCTGGATTGCTAGGTAGGCTGTTTCGACGTGAGACCTCTGGACATTTTGAGGGAGGTCATTGAAGACCCAGGATCGGGTCCTTGATTTTGTAGGATCAGATAATGCCATGTCAGTTCATTCAGAGCTGATCTTTTCAGGAACTGATTCCCAGTGATTCCACTCAGCAGAGACGAAATGCCCTCCCCCTGACTGACTTATTATTTCATCTCAGAGAATATAACTGGTAGCTGACCAGCCCTGGTCATGTGCATAAGGTACTTTCCCCACCAGGGGAAAAGGCATCCCCAGGAGATCAAATTAAAGATCAGAAGGCTTGGTGAATATTGAATTAGATCAAAGGGACTTGGGTATTCTTAAGGGATTTCCCTAGCAGGCTGCGGAGGCCTTAAGGAATCACATCCCTTCCCTCCAGAGTTGTTTCAGTCTGGATAACTGATTTGGATTATTCACGTCAAAGCGTTCAGAGACCTTCCTACATCTTGGTTTCAGTTAACTCACTTTCTGCATCCCTTCACAGGACCGTTTCTCTTCCACTCATGCCATTAACAGCATAATTTGGAGTTGAGAAGAGCAGGGTTGGAACCCAGCAGTAACACTTGCTGTGTGACAGCGAACAACTTTCAGCCCCCTCACACTTCAAAATCCTCATAGTTAAAATGGGAATCGTTAGAGCCTCCTTGCCAGCTCGTTGGGAGGATTAATGAAACAAAGTTTCTGGCACAGCGTCTGCCACATCATAGCTGCTCAGCGAACGGTAGCTCTCATGATTATTTACATTATGTAGATTTATTTCTCCTTGCCGAGATACACCAGGGCACATCACCTCCAAACTGACAAAACCGCTCGAAAGGCTTGTTAATCTCTTTAAAACGTTAATCTTATGTTACTGACATCATGGTGGTTAATTTTATATTGATATTTTTTATCCTGAATTTCAGAGACTGACGTTTTATGACCTCATCCCTAATTGTGAGGGTGTATCCAGTTTGGGACTTGCAGTCGTCCATGAACTATATGAAATTTAGTAATGCCTGTTGGGCTTTCATAGGTCAAATATCTGAGATCTGATTCTCTTGTGGAACCAAGCAGATTCTAGTAAAGATTGACAAACTCCCTATAATGAAAAAAAAAAAGAAAGAAAGAAAGTATGTCCTTTAGGGGATCCCTTAGAATTTTCCTCATTTGGAGTTGTAGCTGGCCTATTGTGCTGTTTTACAAAGAGAGGGCAAACTCATTAATGTTTTTGGATCCTATAGCGTTGAGATATTTCTCAAAAGTTCAAACAGGCTTTGAGTTCTTTATCCGTTTTGGAAGCCTCAGACTTTTCAGAGCCCTTCATTATAGCAATTGATGCATTTTAGACGAGATTGGATGTGATTATAAGAACTCTGAGGATATAAAACGTACTGCTTTTCTAAATTTCTGAGCAATTGTTACCAAAGGAAAGAATTTGACTTCTGTCCAGAAGGAGTATCTGATTTGTTTGGACTTTGGATAAACTTGAGCCATATATGTTTGGCCAAGAGTTTAATTTGTGGACTAATCATCGAGCTCTGAGCAAGACCCAGGCTTCAGGAAGCTCTGACAGCATCAGGATCTCATGTGATCTTTAAACATGTTTCTGGACAGATAAATACTGAGGCCTAAATAAATAAGTAAGTAAGTAAGTAAATAAATAAATAAATAAATAAATAAATATCCTTCTCATCAAGAAGGCAGAAGAGCATGAATGCTAAGAAATTCCTGAACCTTCATGAAGTGGATATCACCCCGGGATATTTTGTTTGGATAAAAGCGTGGAGCCAGTGAGGGAGAGAGCAGAACGACACCCCAAAGGCAGCTAGATAGAAGAGTAGGGGTAGCGCTGCTTTGGGGGGCAGGCGGCCTCCTTTCTTTCTTTTTTATTTTTATTTATTTTTATTTTTTTTATTTTTTAATGATTTTTTTATTATATTACGTTAGTCACCATACAGTACATCCCCGGTTTCCGATGTAAAGTTCGATGATTCATTAGCTGCGTATAACACCCAGTGCACCATGCCAGGCAGCCTCCTTTCTTATCGCCCGTTTCCTGATGTTGGCAGCCAGGGAGCTTGTGCTGTGAGGAATGCCCTCTGCACGCAGAGGGGTGGAGTGGGGATCCCTCGGAGGACCCTACCACCCAGAGGAGACTTGATCCCCAAACGTAGAACATTCCTAACATCTGTGCTCTTTGCTCTCCAGGACTCTTTCTTTTGGTGATGCTCTTTCTGTTTTTCTAATTATATAGAAGGAGCATCAGATTAGTTGCTAACTCTAATTTCCTCCTTTAACTCTTTGAGGCTTCTGACTGTGTCCGCCCCACCCAAGGACGGCTGCTTGCCTCCCCTTTAACTAGACGGTGGCCAGGAGCAGCTTTGAGGCTGAGGTGGGAATGAGGTGTGGGGCAGCAGGGAGGAGGAGGAGACACTTAGTAAAGAGGGGTTGCTGGGGATTGCTACCAGTCCCCAAATCTGGGCATCCCAAATCAGTGAATCTGGAACATTCCATTTGTGCACTTAATCAACAAATATTTGGGGCGCCAAGGTGGCTCAGTCGGTTAAGCATCTGCCCTCAGCTCAGGTCATGATCTTGGAGTCCTGGGATAGAGCCCCATGTCGGGCTCCCTGCTCAGCAGGGAGTCTGCTTCTCCCTCTCCCTCTCCTTCTGCCCTTCCCTCCCACTCATGCTCTCTCTCTCTCTCTAATAAATAAATAAAATCTATTTAAAAAATAAACAAATATTTGGTAGGTGTCAAGGAAAACTTACAGGTAGACAAATCAATAAGAATACACTGATAAATGATAGTGCAGAACACTAATAGTATATAGAGAGGGAATACTGGGGCTGGTGCTGGGGAGTGGGGGAACCTATTGAGACAACGTGGTTGAAGATGGCCTCTCCTGGTGAGGCGTAGAGGATGAAGAGGAGCCAGCTCTCTAAGGCTGAAGAAGGAGCACAGGCGGAGGAAACGACGTTGGGAAAGTCATTTATTTATTGATTTATTGATTTAGAACAGGGAGAGGGGTAGAGGGAGAGGGAGAGAGAGGATCTCAAGCAGATCCCCCACTGAGCCCAGAGCCTTGTTTGGGACTCGATTTCACAACCCTGAGCTTGTGACCTGAGCTTAACCAACTATGCCTCCCAGGCACCCCAACATTGGGAAAGTCTTGGGGTGAGAGAGAGCTCAGGGGATTCAGGGAACTGCAAGGCAGCCGGTATGGCCACGAGGCTGCTGTGAGGGAGAGCTGGTGAGGCTGTAGGAGAGATGAGGTTGGGTTTTATCTTAAGTGCAATGGAAAGCCATGGAGTGGTTTTTAAGTGTGCATGTATGCCTCTGTGTGTGTGTGTGTGTGTGTGTGTGTGCGTGTGACATATCATGTGGGGACCTGTGAGGAGATTCCTCACCAGAACTGCTAATGATGACCTCATGATCCCTATCCCAGCCTCTGAGGAAACTTCAAAATGGCATTCGAGCACATGCTTGTCCATTGGCATGAGACATGCTGATTAAAGATGAATTACCACAGGAATCTCTCCTAGTTCCAGGACACTGAGAGGACCAGAGGTGCCATGTTGGCCTCTCCTGATTGTTCACTTCATAGGCTCTCATCACAGTGCATTTCCTCATAATGTCCCTTACTGATGCATTTGTATCATATGCTGAGTCTTGCTGCTTTTAGCTCCCTGCCTGTCCTCGTCTCTCGCTCCCCTCCGCTTCTCCTCCTTCCCTCCTTTCCTTCATGCTCTTCGTCCCCGTTTCCTTTTCCTTCTCTCTCTGCCTTTCCCATTAACGGTCGGAGTTACTTGCCAAACCACAGCTCTTAGATTTCTATTTTCCCAAATTTCGTGGCTCATGATTTTTGTTATTGCCCTTTCTCCTCTCTTTCCATGCGAAGCCCTCTTCTAGTTCCACTCACCTCTCCTAGAGGGGCTTCTCTCCATGCTCCCCTCCCTCAACAGGCCTAACCCCCAGGTCACGCAGTTTAACGAATGTCATCAGGAAAAAGCGCTCTTGCTCCAGCCCTGTAAAAAGATGTGAAGGAACGAACCTCAGTGACATCAGTCTACGGCCATCAATGCGGCAGAAGGCATTTCCTGAAAACCAGACAAAACAGAAGGTATGCCCGTGCCACCTCCTTTCTGTGGCTCACTGCGCCCTCTGAGTCAGGATAATGAGAGAACATTCTTAAAACATGACTTAACCACGCTCTGTTCTCAGACAAATTCCTGGATGTGTGTGGAAGACGCTCTACCAGCAAGCCTGAGCACAAACGTGCGGGCGGGCTTGTTAGCGCTCCTCGGAGTTGCTCCCTGTACAAAGCCACCTTCTGAGCCAGTTAGTTCGTATTAAAACAACCATAACAACAAAACCAGTTAGTCTGTACGGCAGACCTACTCGCTGTATTTTCATGATTTTGTGTGGTGTTGACCAGGTCTCTGTCTTGGGGTATTTGGGGCCTCTTGACAACATCACTCTTTAGCAGGAAGAAGTTATGGAAAATTCTTATCAGATATGGAAAAAAGAAATGGGATATTGTCCATTCCCAGAATAAAGTGGAGGTAAAAAGTCACAGCGTGGGTGTCATTTGTCTCCCATTTCACCTACACCTGGAGGGGTGTGTGTGTGTGTGTGTGTGTGTGTGTGTGTGTTTAACATAGGCGGCTTATCTGAGTGGATTTTAAGAAATTAATTTAACTGAAAAATGATTAAATTACAAGAAGGAAAAAGCATTCAGTTGGCATCATGCGGGGTCAGAGGCCATTGCTAATGCAATATTCCATCAATTGACTCATTGCTATTCTTTCATTGATGTGATTTAGTTTCTCAAATAGCTCTTATCGTGGCAGGCTCGCATTGGAGACACAGTACAGATGCCTTATAATCATTGCAGTGTGTTTACTTAACATTTTTAAAAGCAATGAAGCGATTTAAAATGTATTCGTGTATGTGTGTGTATACACATCCACGGAGAGATTTTACAAATGTTCGGACAAGGGTTCCCACTGAACACTAGGGCAAGTGTTGAATTTATCCACTGTAGTGCCCTTCATGCATTTCAAAGAGCTTCATGCAGACGAATGTTAAGCTTTCTTCATACCCATTGAATATACCACTATCTCTTTTAATACTTGGAAGAAACCAGAAGACAAAGAGTCTCTCTGTGTTCCTTATCCAAGGCCACACAACCGTTGCTGGAACCTTGGGCTTCCTGAGTGCCAGCCACTTACTCGCAGCATATCATAAGAGCTGGAAAACGACGGTGGGTCAGTTTGTTAGAAAGTACAGTACTCTACTGTTGGGGGGGAGGGGGTAAGGTTTGGATATACGCTGCTTTTTCTTGGTTTTGGTACAAAATAGAGCCAAACAAGTCGCAAGAACGGTTTTTCTCCTAGAAACCTCCTGGGGTCCGGGGTGGAACAGGAACACGCGGCCATGGGAAAGGGCGGAGCACATTCTGGCAGCCGGCGAGGTCTGCGCGCACGCGGGGGGCAGGAGCTTCCTGCCCTGACCTGTCCTCCGCCTCTTCGCCTTCATCTTTGTTTCAGAACATGTGTCTGGACTGTAGAGACAGGCGGAGTTGGAGGCGGAGGAACCCAGTGCCCTGGGCGGGATAACAGACGCTCCTGGGGCCCCCAAAGAGGCCAGGAGGCGTAGTCACGTATTCACTCGGCAAACGCTGCCGAAGCACTTAAGTGCCAAGTGTTGTGCCAGGTTCTGGCGACTCAGAGGAGTAAGGCCTGGCCTTCATTGCTTGTGGGGGAGGAAGGAAAATAAACAAGACCATGAGTAAGTTCTTTGGTAGAGGTGGGTGTGGGCCTGGGAGAGGGGAGAGGGGAGATGAGGGAGTGAAAAGAAACGTTCTCACGGTGCCTCCGCTCTTGCTGGAGGCCCTACTCAGTGTGCCCTGCCTGCGGGGGGCCAGGTCCCTTCCGACGACGGAAGCATTTCTCACCACGCCTGGCGCTGGCTGGGCCCTGAGCTCCGTGAGGGCTGTCGTCAGCGCTCTCAGCCTTCCCGTCTCTGGCCTCTTCCTCCCTCCCACACGGTGCTTTCCCTCCCTGTCTGGACGGGGCTCCGAACAGGCTTGGAGGGATCTGCTTAGGCCGGCCACACACAGTCAATCAATATTCATTGAGTCGAATTGATCTGAAAGGTATTCCCATTAAGCTATAGGTGAGTCATGCAGGGGTGCACCTGGGCCTCCAAAGCCTTGTGCAGACAGCTGCAACCAGCTGAAGAGAAAAGGGTTTGCTTAGTGTGCAGGAGTGCTCCTGGCACCTTTGAGTCCCCGTGTTCTGGACAGTTGCCTACTCTTTCTGCACGTCAAGCTGGCTCTGTTTCCAAACAGCCAGGCTGCCCTGTTTCCCCTCCCGCCCTCTATTGTGGCTGCATGATAAGGCAGGGGCGGGGGCTGATATTGCTAATCGGAGACCTTTTGGCTGGATATCCCGTTAAGACTGCAGACACAATCAAGTTGAGGCATTTGAGACACCACTGATGAAAAACAAAGGTGGGGGAGTGGACGTTTAGATGTTTGGTGTCCCCCCTAAATGCACTCATTCACTTAGTTCATTCTTTACCATGTGTCTGTTTCATGCACAGAGTGGGCCGGCGCCTCGCGAATGGGGGAAACATCACCAACAGGCAGACGTTTTGAAGTTACGTTCCTCACGTGAGGCAGAAGGAAAGGGAAATGACTAGCAACCTCTCCGTCATTCTCCCCACAGTGTTCACTAGGATTCTCCCAAGGGCCATTTTTGGATGCTCGAAAGTGTCCTGTTGGTGTAAAGTACTGCTTTTGATTTGAGGATACCCATCCAGCTGAGGTCGGGTAGTTCCAGTCAATTCTATTAAGAAGAGACCCCTTGTAGGAGCCTGTGTGGGAAAGACTAGTAATTAAATGTTTTTCAAAACCCCAACTGAATTCATTCTGAGGAGCTGTCTTTTTTTTATTATTATTTATTTATTTTTTATTTGAGAGAGCTCGAGGCACGCACGTATGCACGCATAAACGCATGAATGGGTGGGGGGGGCAGAGGGAGAAGAAGAGAGAGTCCCAAGTACACTCTGCGCTGAACCCGGAGCCCGAGGCGGGGCTCCATCTCACCACCCTGAGATCATGACCTGAGCCGAAAACAAGAGTCAGTCGCTTTACCAACTGTGCCACCCAGGAGCCCCTGGAGCTGTCTTTTTTTTTTTTTTTAAGCCCTACAAACTTCAGTTAAAGTTTCAGAAAGTGGACATCTCTTAGCACTGTCCAATAGAAATATAATGGGAGCCACCTAATTGAAAATTTTCTAGTAATCATGTTTAGAAAAGCAAAAAGAAACAGGAAAAATTAATTTTAATATTTTATGAAACCCACTCTATTAAGACATTATCATTTCAACATGTCATTCATATAAGAATTATTAATGAGATATTTTACTTCTTTTTGTACTGAGTGTGTATTTTTCACTTCCAGTGCATCTCAGTGGGGACTAGTGACATTCAGGTGTTCACTGCAATGTGTGGCCGGTGGTTACCTTATTATACTGGGAAGGTCTTGCTGTCTTTCAAGTAGCAACAGTATAAATACCTTCTCCAGATAAAGATATTTAAATCAGCGTGCTTTGGACAAGTGATACCTGAATGTGGTTATAGAGAGTGAATTTAAGGGAGGGGTATTCAAATTTGGGTGTAGTGGCTTAATGAAAATGAAAAGCTATGACCACACCATCTACTTCTCCTTCTCCTCCTCCTTCTTCTTTTAGTGTGAAATGAATAGTTTTGACCGTAATCTGATATAAATGAGAAATTAATGGGGCAGTAGCTATTCTCCTGGCACCTGCTACCATGCCTTGAGACCACAAAATTGGAGAATGGGAAGGAACCTTGGCAATCATGTCGGATCACTTCTCTCCTTGGAGATCATATTGAATTTTCTTCCTCTCTGTGCCTCAGAATCATAGAGAGGAACATCAGAAAAATACCAATTCCTGAGTCCCCATCTCAGAGAATCACATTCAGTTGATCTGGGGTGGGGCATAGGCATCAGTATTTTTAAAAATCCACCAGGTGATTCTAACATAGGGCCTGGGCTCTGAATGCAAAAACATCCCCTTTTACAGGTGAAGAAACAGAGCTGAGTCAAGTGACTCACCTAAGGTCCCACAGCTGGTTAGAGGCAGTGTGGGTCCCAGAATCCCACTCTTCTTCTCTACGTCATCTCATATACAGAGACTTTTTTTTTTAAAGTAGACTACACACTCAAACTCACAACCCCGAGATCAAGAGCAGCATGGTCTCCCACTGAGCCAGCCAGGCATGACCCCTCTCCACCCCCAGAGAGACATTACAATAGTACCTCCATCGTGAGTCTTTTTCCTGTTTAATCTCAGAATTATTCTCATTCTGAATGGAGATACATTACCCAGCTCAACCTAGATTAGACATAACCTTCAAGAAAAGACTCTGAACCCCTATTTCCCAGAAAATCTCCAGATCAATAACTCTGACGTGATTCTGATCTGGGACGAGGGCCCTAAAAGCCTCCCTAAAATGGTCCATTTGGGTTCTGCAACTGCATACATGATATAGAGTTTTATTGGAAGAGTTAGGGAGGAACCCCAAAGGAGTGGACACCTGAACCTGATCAGTCTTGTTTTCATTGACTCACAGCTGAAGCCAGAGCTGATGATGGACAACCGCCTTCCACGTAAAGATATCCACGCACCACGCAGGAAATGCGCGTGAATACGGTGGGCTGGGGAGACTCTGGAAGGGGAACCGCCCTTGCCTAGCCTTCCTTCCTTGATGCCTTCGCACAACGACGTGGGAGCTCTGTCGCCAGGCCTTCCAGTTGTTCCAGAAGACAGAAATGCAGGTTTGTGTTTGTTTGTTTTCATGAAATATCCCCACCTGTGTTGTTGACAATGAATTCGATTTTTCGAAAAACACTCTGAGGGTCAAATAAAGCCCACACTTTCTATAAGCTCTATTCCACCTGTAAGCCTTCCGAATGAACCTTTCAGATAAGCCTAAGACTTCTTCATACTCAATATTGAGTTGTCTTGATTTACAAAATGTCGGTCTAATATCATCATGCTTACACTTGCCCTAGACCCGGTGAAACCGATGAATGTGAGCATCAGTCCCCTAAGGAAAAACAGTACCTCAGTTCCCTTTCAACTTTTATTCATTTTCTCACCACATTATTGTGGGGGGGAGGGTTGGCACCTGTGACATGTCATGAATGTTCACAATGAAATCGAAAGTAAAGGTCATGACAGTTCCTAAGATCTGGTATCATTGATTTTTAAATTCTTCTGGAACCCAGAACGAGTTAGGCAATTATTAGCATTGCCATGGGATAGACCGGTTCTGCTGCATATGCCTGTAGAAGGGAAATGTTTTCCTTCACTGGAAAACAAAATGGAAGGCTCCATCGTAGCACTAGGGCAACCTCTTAGCCAATGAAATGATAATCCAAATACGAATCAGAATTACTCGTAACCACATTTTTCATTTCAAGAAAAAACACCCTGGCTAAGTACACAGCATTTACATGGAGAGCCCTTGATTTCAAATAATGTAAGGTGTTTATAACAAGTGAAAGCTTTTAACAATTTAAGAGTCGATGCTAAATTACCCTTTGATCCAAAGTATGCATACAGCAAAAATAAATGTAAGTTATTCCTAAGCATATTAGCGATTAATGTAAAATACGTCCTTTCTATCTTGGTTCTTCTCCCTACACGTACGTAACCTGGAATTTTGTCGCAGTTCTTTTTTTAAACGTAAAAACCTTAGAATATGGGCTTGTAAGAATCTGTTTCAGGTATATTTCTGTGAACAGTGTCACTGTCCTCAGATAACCAGAGGTGGGGAACAGTTTCTGACAAAAGCCAAAGGAACAGGATTAAGCAAGAATTAGAGCGATTATATTTTCTTTATCTAAAACCTTCACGTCTTTGGAAAGCTGCTTGGTTTCTATTTTGAGCCCCGCTGCCCACATATCTTAACGACAGAAATGTTGCATAATTTTGCTTTTCCTCTTTTTATCTCTGTTTGGGTGTATTTATTATTTCATACGTGATGATGCAAAGCTCATTAAAAGGTCCATTTATATTCTTGTTATCTGTGTGAAGATCTAGCTGTTTTTCCCTTACTGTTTATAGAACCTCACTGTAATATTCAGATTTGCTGGCAACGGGCCCTTCCTAACTCGGTAGACATTCCACTCCCCTCTGTGACTCTGTTCATGGGAGTCTGTGTGATTTACTCAAGGCTAATAAAGACCGTGTAAAAGGATGGGTCATGCATTTATCCATCCATGGAATTTTAGCACTTTCAGAGGGAGGTTTATCTTATGTTCTTTTTTCCCCCCCAATTTAATTAAAACAACAAAAAAGCATTAGTTCAAATGAGTGACAGTTGGCAGATCTGCATTATTCAACTGGAGGGACTCCAGAGTTTCTGATGCTTGGAGATGGACAAGTAATTACCTCCTGTCTGTGACTGTTTTCTACCAGGCTAAGCCCGATGTTTATTGTGAACTAGCTGCCATTAAAAGCTGTAATAGCAAGCCTTATGTTCCCACACCATACATTTGACTTGCACTGTTTTTTTATTTACCTTCATGTTTTATTATATTCTTTGAAATGTTTCATTTTGAAGGAAGATAACAGAAGAATGGAAATTGAACAAATTCCAAATTCACGCTTGAAAAAAGATACGCTTAGCACGCATATTTCCTGCATACGCCCGGACAGCCTGATGGCCGCTTTCTGGGTATTGGCAGCTTCTGTGTGGTTAACCATTGGATGCGGTTGCTATTAGTACATCACCCGCCAAATGGGCGGAAATAGCCTACGAATTAAAGTTTAACTAAACCACATAGGCCCAAGGCAGCGGTTCTCAAACTTTTTTGGTCTCAGGACCCCTTGATACTCTTGAAAGAGCTTTTGGCTGTGTGGATTTTTATCTGTCCATATTTCCTGTGTAAGAAAAGAGAGCCGAGACTCTTTAAAAATTGCCATTTACTTAAAAATAATGTTAAAAAACCCATTACATGTTGACATAAATAGCATTTCAAAAGAAAAACTATTTTCTAAAAAGTTTTGTGAGAAAGGGATTGTTTTAGAGCGGGTGACTTAATAAAGCACAGGTGCGTTCTCATCTGCTTTTCCCTTCAATCTGTCGTGAGCTGTTGCTCTCGTGCAAGTCTATGAAGCAAATCTGGCCCCGCACAGATATGTAGCTGGAAAAGGAAGCATTTTAACAGCTTTTTCAAATAATTATGGATAATATTCTTGGATTGCAAACCTAAATTTGACAAGTGGTAGTTTCTTAAAGGTTAGTTACAATGAGGGATCTGGAAACCTATCAGTGAACCTTTTTTTTTTTTTTTTAACAGACTTTATTTATTAGATTTTATTTATTTTTAAGTAAACTCTATACCCAGTGTGGGGCTTGAACCCACGACTCTGAGACCAAGAGTCACATGCTCCACCGACTGAGCCAGCCACACGCCCTGGCAGACTTTATTTTTTAGGGCAGTTTTAGGTTAACAGAAAATTGAGCAGATAGTACACGCTCCCGTGTTACCCCCCCCACCCCCCCACGGTTTCCTCTGTGATTAATGTATTGCATTAGTGTGCTCTAATGTGTTACAGTTGATGAGCCTGTATTGATATTTTATTAATCAAAGCGCACATTTAAAGTAGGGTTCACTCTTCATGGTGTATGGTTCTATGGGTTTTGACAAATGCGTGTCATGTATCCCCCGTTACGGTATCGTCCAGAATAGTTTCACTGCCCTAAAAATGATTGTGTTCCGCCTGTTCACCCCTGCTCCTCTTCCCCTGAACCTCTGGTAACATCGATCTTTTTTTTTCACTATCTTTATAGTTTTGCCTTTTCCAGACTATCTTATAGTTGGAATCCTACGGTATATATCCTTTTCAGACTGGCGTCTTTAAGCAATATGCACTTAATGTTCCTTTAATGGCTTGGCAGCTCATTTCTTTTTATAGCTGAGTAATATTCCACCGAGTAGATAACAATTTATTCACCTTTTGAGGACATCCTGGTTGCTTTCGGTTTTTGGAAATTATGGATAAAGCTGCTATAAACACTTGCGTGCAGGTTTGGTTGGACATACATTTTCACCTCATTTGGGTAAATACCAAAGAGTGCGATCGCTGGATCCTCTAGTTAGACTGTATTCTGCTTTGTAAGAGACTGCCAGACTATCTTCCAAAGCGGCTTTACCATTTTACAGTCCCACCAGTAATGAATAAGGGTCCTACTGTTAAACATCTTCTCCAGCATTTGGTATTATCAGGTTGTTGGTGTTTTGTCTTTGGATTTTAGCCATTTTAATAGATATGTAGTAGCACCTGGTTGTTGTTTTAATTTGTGATTCCCTAATGACGTATGATGTTGAGCATCTTTCCAATGCTTTTTTTTTTTTAAGTTTTATTTAAGTAATCCCTACACCCAGCATGGGGCTTGAACCCATGACCCTGAAATCAACAGTCGCATGCTCTTCTGACTGAGCCAGCCAGGCACCCTCCCGATGCTTATTTTCTATCTGTGTATCTTTTTTGGTGAGGTGTCTATTGAGGTCTTTTGCCCATTTTTAAATCGTGTTGTTTGTTATTGTTGAGTTTAAGTTCTTTGTATATTTTAGATACTAGTCCTTTGTCAGATATGTGTTATGTAAATATTTTCTCCCAGACTGTGGTTTGTCTTTCCATTCTCTTAAGTCAATGGGCCTTTCATACTAGTAGAGTTTGGTGCCACTGCCCTGATTTATGCTACGGCCCCAGCCCTTTTACCCAGCAGTGTTGTGTAACAGCAGTGAAAATTTCAACACCGAGAAAAGGCAAATAGCATTTTAGTAGTATTGTGAAGATAGTCCTGTGGACACCCCCAGAAAGACCTCAGAGATCCCCAGAGCCCGCAGACCATACTTTGAGAACTGTTGCCCTAGAGCAAATAAGTACAAGTCCTACAATTTAGTTCAAGCCTCAGAAAGACCAAATGGAATTGGAAATCATGAGTTTTCCAAATGTGAAAAGTTAACTTAGTTTTCTGCAAAAAGGATTTAGGAGGCACAGAAGAAATATTATGCACTGAAGTTAGTGTTCTAATTCATTGGGCAGAGTCAAAACCAATTTTGTTTAGACATTTTGTCCCCCAATGATTCTTGGCAGAATATTTTCCAAGAACTACATTACGTGTGTGTGTGTGTGTGTGTGTGTGTGTGCGTGCTTAAAAAAATCAACTGAAGTTTGTGAGCCAATGTCACCTAATAGCCAAAAAGTGGTAGATGATGCCCAGTAATGGGCTTATAGTATATTTGTATATATAGACAATATATATAGCCCCCAACCTTTCCTTTTTATTCCTCCAGCAACGTTCAACCAGCATAGAAATGGGGAAAGAACTCTAGGTTTGCAAACCAGACAGACCTGGATTTGAATCTTGGCTATGTAACCTTACGTAACTTCTCTGAGCCTTGTGTTCTCTATCTGTAAAAGGGAACTAAAATCATGGCCAAGGCTGTGAAGATTATAGATACAAGACAATATGTGAAGGGTCTGGAACTTCATGGATATCACTCACATAACCAACACCATCACCCAAAGTCCTCCCTTCCATTTTTTTTTTAAGATTTATTTGTTATTAGAAGGGGTGGGAGGGAGGGGCAGATGAAGAGAGAAACTCAAGCAGACCATGTGCTGAGCGTGGAGCCTGATGTGGGGCTTGATCTCATAACCCCAAGATCGTGACCTGAGCCAAAACCAAGAGTCCGACCCCTAACCAACTGTGCCACCCAGGCGCCTCATCCCCTCCATTTTTAATAGTTTTGCAGTCTATTCTTATTTTCTGGCCCAGGAAATTATGCCTTCATGCGCATTTACTGGAGAAAATACTAATCAGTCTTAGCGTACGTCTATACAAGTACCAAGTTTAGACGAATGCGGAATCTCTAGTGTTGTCAAGTCCCCATCACAGGGACTACAGATATAAATGAACATGAGAAGCAACTAGAACAGAACCTAAGGATAGGACTACAAAAGGTATTGATGTACAAATGATGAAGGGGCCAGGACTTGTTCTAAAGGCAAAGGTCTCGTACTGGTCAAAGTTCAAGATGGGGGCGCCTGGCTGGCTCAGTCAGTAGAGCATGCGACTCCTGGTCTGGGGGTTGTGAGTTCAAACCCCATGTTAGCCACAGAGATTACTTAAAAAATAAAATCTTAAAGTTCAAAATGAGAGCAAATCATGGGGTGTGTCCTAGAGGTAGCAGGAGTAAAAAATCTGTGGCAAGCCACCGGGAAATGTCGCAGGGATGTACTTGCCCACATAGAATTCCCATGGACAAGATTAGTTGCATCTTCTCTTCACACAGAAACACCTTAATGTGGCTTTTGGCAAGCATGACCTATCAAGAAACAGCTGGAAGATTTTTAGGGTAGAGGAGGCCTTCTTGATATCCTTGAAATTAAAAGTTTGGATTCTGTGCTTTAAGTACTAGCTCCTTTGCTTGCTACTGTGTGACTGAGGGGAATCACATGAGGCCGTTCTGCCTCTGTCTTCTCATCTGTGAAAGTGTTGGGAGGCAATGCTCCATGGAAAGCATCCAGAACAGTACCTTATGTGAAGTATGGGCTCAGTAAATGTCAGCTTCTGTTATTAGCCTGTCACCCACGTAGCTCACTCACCTGACCAATGCTGAGTACCGCTCTGTGAAACTCCGTGCAGGTCACCCACAGGCCTGTCACCCTTAGACGATGTTTTTGTGGACCGACACATCCCACTTATGCTTTCACATCTATTTCCAAATTAATGCAGGGCCAGGATTACCAGTTAATTGACAGACAGCATGATTTTTTTTTTTTATGGAGACTCTAGACACCCCCTCCCCACCAATGACCACAGCTTTAGGTCACTATGTGTTAAAAACTCTTCTGTCTACCCTTAGAATAATTTTCGTTTTGTTCTTTTCGGATTGAATATGTGATCTTTGTAGAAAACTTGGGACACTAGAAATTTTTTTTTAAAGATTTCCATTTATTTATTTGAGAGAGAGAGCACGACCAGGGGGAGGTGCAGAGGGAGAGGGAGAAGCAGACTCCCCACTGAGCAGGGAGCCTGGCCTGGGACTCAATCCCAGGAACCTGCGATCATGACCTGAGCCAAAGGCAGACGCTTAACCAACGGAGCCATCTAGGTGTCCAATACTAAGAAATTTTAAACCACCTGTAATCTGAGTTAACTGTGGGATTTTGATAAATTTCTTCTAATCCTATTTGCACCCATACCTGGAAAGCTAAGTTCTTTCCACCATAAAATGCAAATACTGATGGAGAAGGCATATCTCGGGTCTTTATCACTTAATAAGCTACTTTTTAGTCAACATCAGTTCTAACTGTTGAGGTTTTTAGTCCGCTCTTGATGTGCCAAGAGTCTTTGGAGCAATGGTACACACGAGGTCAAGAGGTAGGCATGTTAGTCATGATGCATTTATTCATTCAGTAAATGTTTATTAGCTTGGCACTGCTGAGCCCCGGTGATACAGAAATGAAAAACAAGCAAACACCCAAACAATCGACTCCCTTGTTTATTGCAGCATTGTTTTTAATATGAAAAAAATTATGTTTATTAGCAACCTAAATGTTCATCAGTAATTTATGGCACAGCCCTCCAACAGAGTCCTTAAAAAAATAAGTAGCAGGAGGGTAGAGTAGATACACTTTTCCCTATTCCTTCCTCAAAGTACAACTAAAAACCTTAGACATTATGTGAGAAATGGGTTCTAGGTAGTTTCACTGCAAGCATTTTCACTGCTTAACTAATTTGCCACAAGGCGATTTTGCCATAACAGAGAAAAATCATGAAAAATAAGAAGGGCATCCATTAAAAAGAACCTAATGAAACATGAGAAATGAAGAACAAGATTAAAAAGACTTTATTGTGAGATATAGAATATTTGAATACATTTCCAGTGTATGCAGATCCGTGGCAATACTATGCAAATAACTGATTTAATTTTGTGGATTTTACCTAAGCGGCTTTTGAGGTCTTTCCTTCAAGGTATTCTACTGTTTTTTCCCTTTTGTTGATTTATCCCCTCATTTGGCATTGCATGTTTTTGGTTTTTTGTTTTTTTTTTTTAAGATTTTATTTATTTGAGAGCGAGAAAGCGCGTGCATGAGCACAGACGGGGAGGCAGAGGGAGAAGCAGACTCCGCACTAAGCAGGGAGCCTGACATGGGGCTCGATCCCAGGACCCTGGGATCACGACCTGAGCCAAAGGCAGATGCTCAACTGACTGAGCCACCCAGGTGCCCCGCGTGTTTTCTCTTTTAGAAGCAGTTATCCGTTTCCAAATACTAGGACGCACATTTCTAACTGAGCTTTGTGTTGCATTATGAAAGCTTTTCACACAGTTGTTTGTTCTTGGCGTATTTTCCCATGTCTGTTGATAGCTGTTCCAAAGTTCTATGGGAAACGTGGGTTCAAACCTCTGCACCACTGTATAGACCATTATGAGGGCTAAGATTTATATAATATAAAAGTGGAAGTACTGCATCAATGGAGAAAGGAAACCAAACTGCCAACCAGTTGGAACTAAACTGCCAAACAAATCAAACTATCAACTGGTTATTTTTTTTTCTTTTACGACAGAATTGCCTTACAGTTAATTAATTAATGGCAAAAAATGCTTGTGGCAAAGAGGCTTACAGTGAAAATGCCAGATATGACAGAAAATGTAAGACTCTGAAAGGTAGAAAAAAGGCAGGATGGCTAGGGAGTTCAGGACCCGAGGAACAATACGACAGCAAATTCCTTTTCTTTTTCCCTCTTACAACCCACACTTGGAGCTGAAGAAGCCAGCAACCTAGAAATGCCAATAGGAGTAGACAAGAAAACCTTAACAAAAGCCTGCTGTCTCTAGCCAAAGGATTGGGAAGGGAGCAGTTTAGCAAGACAGAAAACTTCTAGACGATGCTATGGACTGAGATGTGTACCCCCCAGATTTATATATTGAAACTCCAACCACCAATGTGATACAATCTGGAGATGAGGCCTTTGGGAGATCATTTGAGTTAAATGAGGTCATGAAAGTGAGGCTCTCATGATGGGATTAGTGGCTTATAAGAAGAAGAAGTGAGAGATTGCTCTCTCTGTCTTGTGAGGACACAGTGAGTGGTGGCCATTGGCAACCCAAAGAGAGAGCCCTCACCAGGCATGGACCCTGTTGCACATTGACTTTGAACTTTCAGTCTCAAGAACTGTGAGAAAAATTTCGGTTAAGTCACCCAGTCTGTGCTGTGTATTTTGTTGTAGCCGCCCAAGCAGACGACAGATTTTGGTATTAAGAAGTGGGGTGCTGTTGTAATAAACACTTAAACCTGCAGAAGTGACTTTGGGTAATGAGTAGAAGCTGGAAGAGTTTTATGGTACATACTAGAAATACAGATGTTAAATGATTCTGCTTGAGATCTCAGAAATGAGGAACAGGTATCTGGACACTGAAGGAAAGATGTTCCTTGTTATAAAAGAGCAAAGAACTTGGCTGAACTGTGTTCTAGTGTTTTGTGGAAGGTAAAACTTGTGGATGACACAGTCAGATACTTAGCTGAGGACATTTTGTACAAAAATGTCAAAGGAGAAACTTGGTTTCTGAATACTTAGAGTAAAATGTGAAAGAGGAAAGATGAACTGAAGAAAGAATTATTAAGCAAAAAGGAACCATAACTTGAAGATTTAGAAAGTTTTCAGCCTATCCATATTGCAAAAAATGAGAAAGGTTGTTGCAAAGAGAACACTAGGAGTGTGGCTGAACAACCATTTGGTAAAGAGATCATGGGTGTGATTTGTGGAATCAATCCGCCATTTCAACAGAACACAGGAAAAGAGATGGGACAATATCAGCAAAGACACTGTCAATTTGAATTAAAGGGGACATTTAAAAATGAGATGAAATGAAGGAAGGCTGTCAGATTTCTTAGTTCCTACAGGACTGGACCAGAGAGCTATTCAGCTGCAAACAGGTGCTTTTCAAAAAAGGAGAAGAACCTTGAAAGCAATTTAGAGATCAAGGCTACCATCTGGGTTTCAACAAGACATGAGGCCTGACTGAAGCCTGGGGGATAGGAGCCCTGAATTCTTGGGGCCATGATTCCTGCCTGATGGAGCCAGGGGGGTGGGACTGCTGTCCCAGTGGGTCCAGAAGGCAGAGCATCTAAACCAAAGAGGACTGATCATTCTCAAGCCTTAAGGTTTAGTGGAATTTGCCTTGGTATGTTTGGGATTTAGTTGAGACCCATCTCCCTATCCTTCTTTCCTCCATCTCCCTTTTTGAATGGGAATGTCTATCCTGTGGCTCTCAGCATCTACAGAAAAAATCCACAACAGCTAACATTCTAGTTAATGGTGAAAGATTGATGTTTCCCCTTAAGATTGGGAATAAGGCAGGGCACCTGGCTGGCTCCGTTGGTGGAGCATGTGACTCTTGATCTCAGGGTCATGAGTTCGAGCCCCATGGTTGGCATAGAGATTACTTAAAAAAAAAAAAGTTTAAAAAGGTAACAAGGATGTCCACTCTTACCATTGCTAATGAACATAGTGGTGGAAGTTCTAGCAGTTCAATAAGGAAAGAAAAGGCACGGAAATTAGGAAGGAAGGAATAAAAGTCCCTATTTGCAGATGACAGATTGTCCACATAGAAAATCTCAAAGAGGGGCGCCTGGGTGGCGCAGTCGTTAAGCGTCTGCCTTCGGCTCAGGGCGTGATCCCGGCGTTCTGGGATCGAGCCCCACATCAGGCTCCTCCACTATGAGCCTGCTTCTTCCTCTCCCACTCCCCCTGCTTGTGTTCCCTCTCTCGCTGGCTGTCTCTATCTCTGTCAAATAAATAAATAAAATCTTTAAAAAAAAAAAAAAAAGAAAGAAAATCTCAAAGAACTTGCAAAAGAAGAAACCAAAAAACAAAAAGCCATGTGAAACTAATAAGTGAGTCCAACAGGGTGTGTGATATAGTGGATTTCTGCATGTAGATCTAGGGGTGCCTGTGGCTCAGTTGGGTGTCTGCCTTCAGCTCAGGTCATGATCCCAGAGTCCTGGGATCAAGCCCTGCATCGGGCTCCCTGCTCAGCAAGGACTCTGCTTCTCCCTCTGCCCATCCTCTGCTTGTGCTTTCTCTCTTAAATAAATAAAATCTTAAAAAAAACCCAAAAAACAAAAACCTTATATATCTATATGCTAGCAAAAACATATGGCTACCAAAATTTAAAATACAATACTATTAACAAATGTCTAAGTAAAAATCTAACAAAACAAGTATAGGACTTGTATGTTGTAAACTATACAACATGATGAAAGGTGTCAAAGAAAATCTAAATAAATGGAGAGATATTCCATGTTCATGGATTGAAGTCTCAGCATAGTAAAAATGTCAATTTTCCCCCAAATGAATATAAAGGTTTAATGTAATTCCTACAAAAATCCCAGAAAGATTTTTTTTATAGATATAGTCAAGGCTATTCTAAAATGTATATGGAAAATCAAAACAGAAAGCTAAAAGAATTTTGAAAAATAAATTGGGAGTAATCAGTCTACCTGATTTCAAGACTTACTATAAAGCTGTAGTAATTAAGATTGCATAGTATTGGCAAAGACACACATTAGACACGTATCAAGGAATAGAAAAAAATCTAGAAATGGACCCACACAAATGTGCCCAACTGATTTTTGACAAAGACATAAAAACAATTCAGTGGATGAAAGCCTTTTCAAGAAATGGTGCTGTGGTAATTGGACATTCATAGGTGGGGAAAACACAAATCCTTGACCTAAATCTCACACTTTATACAAAAATTAACTGTGTTACAAACATATATGAAATGTAAAACTGTAAGATTTTTAGAAAAAAATAGAATCTTTGAGATATAGGACTAGGCGGGGTTCCTAGATGACATGAAAAGCAGGATTCATAAAAGGAAAAATTGATAAATTAGACTTCATTAGATATTGTTCTGCAAAAGAATTAGGATTAAAAAAACAGCTACGGACAGCTTTCTACAGAGAAAATATTTGTAAGCCACATATCTGACAAAGGACCAGTATCTAGAATGTATAAATAATTCTCAAAACTCAATAGTAAAATAGGCAAAAATCCAATTAGGGGATGGCCAAAAGACATGAAGACCTTAAAGAGGGCAAATAAGCACGTGGAAGGATGTTCAATATTATCATTAGCCATTCGGGAAATCCAAACCAAAACCATGAAATACTATTTCCCTGTCAAAATAGTGTCGTTATCAGACAAGGACAGAGACAGACTGCATCACTTATGTATTGCTTATGTGAATAAAATGGTGCACCTTCTCTGGAAAACAGTTTGGCAATTTCTTAAAGCTGTAACAACCATACAACTCAGCCATTATGCTCCTGGACATTTATTTCAGAAAAATGAAAACGGATGTTCAGTTCACACAAAACCCTGTACACAGATGTTAATTGCAGTTTTATAGCTGAAAATTGGAAACACCCCAAATGTCTTTCAGCATGTGAATGGTTAAATGAAGTGTGGTGCATTCAAAATACTATTGAACCATATGAAGAAATGAACTATTGATACATACAACCCCCGTATGACTCTCCAGAGGATTAGGCCTGAGTGAATAAAGCCAATCCCCAAAGGTTATATACTGCGTGATTCCATTTATATGACATTCTTGCAATGATAAAATTATAGAAATGGATTAGTGGTTGCCAGGGGTTAAGGAGGGGAGGAGGTAAGAGAGAAGTGGATGTAGTAATAAAATGACTAACATGGGAGATCCTTGTGGTAAAGGAAATGTTCTGCATCTTGACTGTATCAATGTCAATATCCTGGTTGTGACATTGGCTATATATAGTTTTAGAAGTTACTACCGGAGGGGAGCCTCGGTGGTGCAGTCAGTTGAGTGTCTGACTCTTGGTTTCGGCTCAGGTCGTGATCTCAGGGTTGTGAGATCGAGCCCTGCGTTGAACTCCGTGCTGAGAGTCTGCTTAAGTTTCTCTCTCCGTCTCCCTCTGCCCCTTAACCACCTCACCCGCATGCTGATAAATCTTAAAGAAAAAGTTACCATCGGATAAAGGGTATATGAGATTTCTCTGTATTACTTCTTATAATTGCATGTGAATCTACAGTGATTCCAAAATAAAACATTTAATTAAAAAGAGTCAGGAGTCAGGTAGGGGCAGCTGGGTGCCTCAGTCAGTTAAACGTCTGCCTTCGGCTCAGGTCATGATCCTGGGGGCCTGGGATGGAGCCCCATGTTGGGCCCCCGGCTCAGCAGGGACTCTGCTTTTCTCTCTCCCTCTGCCCCTCTCCCCTGCTCATGCTCTCTCTCAAAGTCTTAAAAAAAATAAAAAGTCAGGTAATGATTTTGCTGCTTGGGATATGACAGATGTCTTAGAATCCTCCAGCCTGCCTCATAATGACTGTTCAGCTGCTCACCATCAGTGGTTCCCTGTTGACTCTATCTAGAATATTCCATGTAATGGTACTGCAATCCTACAAAGTGCCATTATTCCCAGTTCTCTGATGAGGAACCCGAAGTCAGTGAGGTACATTGGGCCCCAGGCTACACAGGTGCAAAGCCCAGTGTTCTCAGACTCTTTAAGACCATGTTCTAAACCACCCTCAAGATGCAGAAGGTCGCAATTAAAGCAGGGGAAGAGGCGGAGAAGCGAAATGAAACGCCTGGAGTGTTCAGAGGACTCAAATTAGGTAGTTATAAGCCCAATTATAGGTCTCTATTCATCCCAAAGGCCACTCCCTCCAGGAGGCCTTTCTCGAATTTCCAACCCAGTGACCTCTTGCCCCTTTCTCCCAGACTTGAGAGCCTCTGGTTCCGTGCAGTCCACACTGCTTGTTGGTCAACCTCAAGGAGATACCTCCATTGAAGATGATAGACATGTATCTATGGCAACGTCCTGTGTGGCAATGCTGGAGCATTCCAGGAGCCCAGAGGAGCCACGTGCCAGCCCAGGGGAGAGGGTAGAACAGGACAAAAACTCCAGAGGTGGCGGGTCAAGACTGTAGGTCCCCAGAACTACAGTTTGTCATCACACAGACCTTAAGGGCAGAGGATGGGAGAACGAAGAAGTTGGCAGGGGCCAACTCACTTTTTAATCCCCTGGAGGGAGGGCTGAAAACAGCACACTTGAACACCAGCTTCAGAGATCCAGAAGACAGCCCATCTGCAACAAGGGCACCCCAGTGGTTCTGATGTCCCAGATGGCAGGGGCTGGCACACAGGCTCTGTTTGAGTTTCCTATGGCTCCCACATCCAGCGCAGTATGACATTACAGCTATTCTAACAACAAGAAAGTCATGGTTTAGAGATACATACAGAAGTATTTACAAAGGAGACTGCTTATGAGCAGTGAATTCCATGCTGAGGAGTTTGGGGTGTGTGTGTGTGTGTTTAAGATTTTATTTAGAGAGGGTATGAGCCAGGGAGGGGCAGAAGGAGAGGGAGACAGAATCTTAAGCAGACTCCCTGCTGAGCCTAGAGCCCAACATGGCACTTGGTCCCATGACCCTGAGATCATGACCTGAGCCAAAACGGAGTCAGATGCTTACCCAACTGAGCCACCCAGGCAGCCTGGTTTGTATTTTGAAGGCAGAAGGGGTGTCTCTTGAAGAATTTTAAGGAGAAATGGTTATAAGACCAGATTCGTAATTTTCAAAGTTTATTGGTATTTGTTCCTGTAACATGTGGTAGAGCAAAAGAAAGTCCCAGATCACAGGTTGCATTCTGTAGTCACATCTCTGTAGTTACCTTTAATCAGAAAAGCCTCCTCTCTGCTTTCATTGTCTTTTGTGAACTTGACATTTTTGAAGGGTCCGCTCAGTTACTTTGCGATATGTGTCTTGATTTGGGTTTGTCCGATGCTTCCTCACGCTTATATTCAGGTTATGCGTTTTGACAGAAATGCTCCAGAAGTAATGTGTGTCCTCCTTCGTCCGTCACATCAGATGATGGCTATAGGTCCCCTTAATTGTGGTGTCAGTTTCGCTCACTTGGTTAAAGTGGTGCCTGTCGAGTGTTTTCATTGGAAAGTTACTTTTCCCTTTGTGACTTACAAGATCGTTCTCTCTTGGGGAAGTCGATTTTGAGAGGATATTGTAAATATGCTCTTACACCTCCGATTTTTACCCTTTAGTTTTAGTCAACAATGAATGACTTTTGCCTGGATCTATCATTGCCACGATGGTTGCCAAATGACAACTTTCCACTTCTATCACTCCTTCCGTATTTGTCAGTTGGCTTTATTCTGTAAGGCAGAAATTTCCCTTTTCTTCCATTTATTTATTTATATACACAAACACAGACCCATATTCTTGTTTTATGCGATGAATTTCTTGACTTTTAATCTTTCTGCATCATGTTTTAGGTGTTTCTCTTGTAACCCGCATATAGCGAGGCCTTTTCTTCCCCCGCCCCTGACTTTCTAACCTTTAAATAGTAGGTTTTATTCATTTATATGAGTTGTGAAAATAGTATTGTGGATTTATTTCTACAAAAAAAAAAAAAGATGGTGATCTACATGTAGTAATGTAGAAAAATGTCTAAGGCGTAGTCTAATGTAAAAAGCAAATTACAGGCAAGCATGTGTCACATGAGCCCATCTGTTGGAGGGAAGAGTGCGTGTACCTCTATTTCCATAGCCCTAAAAGTCTGGAAGGTTACACAGGCAGTGGGTTAACACTGATGACTTCTAAGGAGCTGGGGTGGGGTCTACTCATTGTTTGATAGTTTATTTGAATTTTAACATCTGTAAATAGTTTTGGGTTTTTGTTTTTGTTTCTTAATGAAAAGGCCCCACATCTGCCTGCTAGCAGCTCACAGCCCAGGACAGGGTCCGATGATCGCGGGCACCGCACATTACCTGAGGCCAGTAGAGGAAACCCCAGGCAGGGTGCTGGAAGCGCCAGCAACAGGAGAAGTCAGGGGAGGCCCTCCGGAGAAGACATCTGAGTGTAGTTTTAAAGCGAGGCATCTTGACTTCATGGAAAGAATGTAGGCACTGGAATCAGGCAGGCTTGGATCGAAGTCTCTTTTTACCTGCTCGTCAGCTGGGTGACCTTCAGCAAAGTCTGCAAGTCCCATAGGTTGTTGGGAGGATTAGAAATTATGTGCGTCCAGCACCAAAATAGCGCCAGCATAAACAGTCCACATATTTTTGAAGAATGAGCGGGTGTTCAGCAAGGGGAGAAAGGTGGCCAAGAGGGGAAGGCTTCTTTTGGAGGCTTGGCAGGTGGTTTAGTGGGCCTGAGTTTTGGGTGCCGGCCTGGGGGAGTGGAGGGCACGCCGAGGACAGCTTATGGAGAGCACAGAATTCTAGGCTAAGGAGTTTGGTTTGCATTCTGAAGGCAAGGGGCATCTATTGAAGGGTTTTAAGTAGGAGTGGTTATAAAATCAGATTTGTAATTTGGAAAGGTTATGGGCAACTGACTGAAGGGAGAAAAAGGTGGAACAGGGAAGTCCAGTTCAAGTGTTGCAGTAACCCGGAAGGAGGATGAAGAAGGCCCGGACTAAAGTGCTTAGGTATGAAGGAGGCAGAATCATTAAGACCGTGACACCCATCGGCTCTGAGAGTCAAGAAGGAAGAAGTTCCATTATCTTTGTCTTAAGCATTGTGAGTATGGTGAGTGCAGGTAGACAGAGGAGTAGATGTGGAGGAAAGAAAAGTCCAGTTTGGCACGTTGAGTTTAAGGTGCCTTTGGGACATCTAAGTGGTGATGTAGTAAGCCCCTGGGAATGCCAGGCTGGAGCTCAGAAGGAAGTCTGTGCACGAGTTAAACTCTATTTTGTTTAGTGCAAGAGAGCATGGATGGCCAGAAAAGACAACGATAATTTTGGGTAATGATCAAGCATGATGGGGTATGGACTTGGACTACTTGGTCTTCAGGTTCTAAATGAAAGGCTGATGAAAAGTTTCAGTATCAATAATGAGACTTAAAGGAGTAGTAGAGGTTTAAGGATGACACCAGGAGGTCATTCCTGTGAAAATAACCAAATAATTCTGGATGTCAGCACAAACTTCAACAGTCTGTACTTCCAAGGGGAGCCAGTAATATGACAACTGTTGAAACACGTGTGGCAAGTGGTAAACTTCACTTGAAACTGACAGTGGCAGTATTTGTTCCAATTAGAGATGCAAACATATGGTTTGGAGAGTCTCTGAGAAAGGCTATTAAATCATACAAGAATCCTGAGTGAAGTACTTGAAAGCCCATGCTCAAAACTTTGGGTGTGGTTCATTGTCACATCCATGTGAGAAGTAGGTAAAAATGATGAGTACAGCCTTAAAGAAAAGTTAAGAATCCAGATTTTTGCTTCCACAACCAGCACTACAGAACTGAGAGGAAACCTAAGGTCATTGCTGTGGGCTGATGCCTTCCCGTGGAGGTTTTCGACTTGGGTCCCGAAGAGAGGGAATTCACAGTCTCTATTTTAGAGAGAGTATGAGCAGGGGAAGGAGCAGAAGGGGGAGGGAGAGGGAGGAGGAAAGAATCTTAAGCAGACTCCCACTGAGCACAGAGCCCGAGGTGGGGCTCCATCTCAGCACCCCGAGATCACCACCTGGGCCGAAACCAAGAGTTGGGTGCTCAACCGACTGAGCCCCCCAGGTGCCCCTCAGTTGGTTTTTTCTTTCTCTGACTTCCCTCTTCTTTTTCCTTTTACCTATTTCCCATGTGTTTTGGGGTTTTTTTTTCTTTCTTTCTTTCTTGACTATGCCTTGGTCTTAACAGACCACAGAAGGAATCTGCTTACCCCACTGTCTAGCTCTGTTCATCCCACATGTGGTTCATATGACTGCTGACCCTTGGTCTAGAAAAGTGATTTCAAGCACCCCCACCTCCCTACTGAAAATAAATATATAATAGAACATCCTCCAATCTTTTTGTTTTATCAAAGGAAATCTTACATGGAGACCCGTTTAGCAAAGTGATTTAAAATACAAAGAGCAGCCGTGTATGTAGCAAAGTGGGGACGCGTGGTCCCCACCCACCAGGCCAGCCATAGTTGGGTATTTGAGGTACATTTTCAAGCAGGGCATTGAGATGGAAATCCAAGCGGACAATTCCACGATACGTCCTGTGGGGGGAGGGGTGGTGGTGTATTGCCCATGGTGCCAAGGAGTGCAAGATAAATACATTTCGGATCTGCTGGGCTTCAAAGCTTATCCAGATGGGATGGCCCTTGAGAAGGGACAGGACCACAGACTCTGGGTGACTGAGTCGTAGAGTACGATGTGAGCAAAATGGATGCTTCAGGCCTGATTTCTTCTTCAGTTTGAGCCGTTCCAGGTTGCAGCTGGACTTCTCTCCAGAGTGAGCTATTTCTGAGGGATGCAGAGTAGGAGAGCCTCATGCAAATCCACCTGGGGAAGAAAAACACAGACCCTACAAAACACTGCATATGATGTGTCAATTATGAAAAAAAAAAAGATCCTTTTGTATATGTGCGTCTTCTGATGGCTACCGGATATTTAAGAAATCATTAGGAAATAATGTCAAAGTCCTTAGTCCCTGTTCCATCTTAACCCTTGATTGTCTATAAATGAGTACACAGTTACGCTTATGCTCCTTCATGGCTGTCTTGGGACAAAGGAGGGGCCAACCAGGTGATCTCGAAGGTTTTAAAGGGGTTGTGGCTGATCCTACCAGTAGAAGTGCCAGACACTTCCAGGGCCTGTGAAGCCATGTCGCCTGGCCACTTCCTTGTCCAGCCCTAGGGGAGGCCGGATCACCTGTCTAGCTCCTAGTGGTCAGGCTGTGTTGGGTAACCTGGCTATTTCTTCTCCCCTGGGCTTTGGTGCCCAGGTTCCTGACCTAGTTCTTGTGCTCTTGCGTCCAGTTTGGGATGAATTCTCTTATATACTCGACCAGGTTTCTCCAACCACCAGGGTTCAACTCTCCGAAGCTGGTCTTATATAATGCTTCTCTCCCTCACGCTCCACTCCCTCCTCTCTCCAGGGATTTTATCACCTGCCAGGACTTCCTCTATCTAGTTTCCTGCCATGTCCTCTCCCCTACCTCTTTCCTGCCACCTTGCTGCTGTCCCCGGGTAGATGTCCTTACCCCCTTGTAGGAGCGTGAACTGTGGAGTCACTTGGAGAGGCCAAGCCTTGATTCTAGCCACGAGGACATCGCCCAATAATTTATTGGTACAACTCTTCTCTTCAAGCCTGTATCACATTACTTTGAATATCTTCAGCGACTCTACTTCAGGGGTTGACTTTTTTTTTCAAATGGCCAGCCATTATTCAGGGTCATGCGCATTAATGAAGACTGTGATCAAACCCAATGCCATTATTTGTGTCACTAAAGTACTACAATTGATTTTCCTTGGCAATTTGTAATCTGGGCTCCAAAAGCAATTCCACTAAGACCGTAAGCGTGAGGGCAGGGGCTGCATCTGTTCTGCTCATCACTTGATGCTCAGCTCGGAAAACTGTAGGTGCTTTATAAATGCGTTGTGTGAATGAGTAGGAGGACTTCCAAGAATGTCTGCGGCAGAAGCTGCATCACTGGAACCGGAAGATGACCTCTCAAGGTGACGGCCATGAGAGGACCCCACTGGCTTAGTGCAGAAATCCTGATGTGCGTGGTTCCTCTCCGCTATTCCTTCATGCTCATGTGGAAACATACTGCCGACAAGTTGCAAGTCCGGAGAGTTAGGAACAATTAAATCAGGAATGTAAACCTTGGGATCCTCTCCATGTTGAAGCCATGTGTGCAACTGTTGTTCCCAAGTGAACCGCCGCAGAGGCTGATGGTCAGTACCCCGTGTCGAAGTCTTTCCCTTATAAATCATTATCACCAGAAATTTTTAAAAAATGTTTTCAAGTACAGCTCAGTGCTTTAGATAGATTTGTTTTTCTCTTCATGTGGCAGACTCACATCTGGACATCAGTTAGCTATATTTCATCTAAAAATAGCATTTATCCAATTTACTGTCACTTGAGGAGAGAAATCCTTTTTTTCTTTGAGGCAGGCTCCACTTCTTATTCTCTGCAGTCTTTCCTGGCTCATTGCCATTTAATAATAATAATAAAAAAAAGGTATCAGGTCGTGTGTGTGAGTGCATGTGTGGAAGTACAATGAAATAATTATTTTTATAGACTGCAAAAATATGACAACTGCATTTTCATTCTTTCTCTTCCTTTTTTCTTTAAAGCTGCCGCTGATCTTTCTGGTTATGTTGGTAAGCCCCAAACCCCACATTGGTATGAATGCCATCAGACTTTCCTTAGTCATTATTTGGGGGCCATGGCACACGAATCTGGAGACTCTTATCTGTTTTCTTTCAGACTGTCTTCTTTTTACTCTCTTTGAGGGTATCCTCTCCTTAGCCTGTGGTGTGGAGTTTAGAAAGAAAGGAGGAGAGAAATGAGAGAGGAGTCAGGAAGCAGTGGGGCGAAGGCACCAGGCTCGTGGAGCCCTCTGCACACATTTAAGCCAGAAACCGGAATTAAATCGGACCAAAGAAAAATCCATATGCCACTGCTTGGTCCGCGGGCACTGACATTAAGTAAGTCAGAGTTGGCTCTGGAAGGCACTGGTTGTAAATAAGGGGGCACTTACTAGTCAACCCCAATTTTACATTTGTCAAGGTCCTTGGTAGTTCTGGAAAGATTTATCTTTGGGTACAGGGCTCAGACCTTCATTGCTTTGTGATACTTGTCCTGTTTCCCTCAAGAGAACTCTGGCTTTTGCCCTTCTTGTCTGAAGGCACATGCCTCTCCCCAGCCGTCCACCTGCCAACTGGGATCATTATATTTTATATTATATCATATATTTCATGTATCATATATTATATTTGAAAGAGAGTGAGTTGGGGGGAGGGGTAGGGATAGGGAGAGAATCTCAAGCAGACTCCATGCTGAGCAGGGAGCCCAGTGTGGGGCTGGAGCCCACAGCCCTGAGATCATGACCTGAGCCAAAATCAAGAGTTGGACACTTCACCGACTGAGCCACCCAGGTGCCCCAACTGGGATCATTGTTATCATTATTGTGTTGGGGATGGGTTTTTTCTTTTTTCTTCCCACCTTCCAATCAGAGTTATTGGGTCTGACCTGTTATTGTTAAAATCTGACCTCCATTGGGGGCGCCTGGGTGGTACAGCGGTTAGGCGTCTGCCTTCGGCTCAGGGCGTGATCCCGGCGTTCTGGGATCGAGCCCCACATCAGGCTCCTCCACTATGAGCCTGCATCTTCCTCTCCCACTCCCCCTGCTTGTGTTCCCTCTCTCGCTGGCTGTCTCTCTCTGTCAAATAAATAAATAAAATCTTTAAAAAAAAAAAAAGTGACCTCCATTGTGTGTTGAAGTGGCTTCCCTGGCCCTCAGTGAGCACAGCCTGTGCTTGGCGTTCCTTTCCATGCTGTGGGGAAGGGTTCACCTGACTTTATCCACATCCTCTGTCCTTCTCATTTGTGACCTCCCATAGAGATGTGTGAAATGTAAAATGGCGGAGAGGTGTTAGGGCTACAGCCTGACCTGTTGAGTTGAGCAACACTGGCTGAGCTGTATGGCCATTCAGTCCAGGCCCTTGGTCTCATCAGCATCATGTTTCAACAACTGTGCTAAGAGCCGACATATCCATCCAGATGAGTTGAAACACATCTGCTCAGAGATTTTTCTCTTCTGATCCATCAACACAGGGGCCTTCCAGTTTTCTAAGCATTTTCCGTCTGTACAAACATTTGCGACATCCACCCTGTGACTGGAACTGTTGAGCCATTTTCATTTTGTGAAGTATTTTTATAGATTTTTCTTTGGATATGTCTTGGATAAGACATCCAAGTGAAACAGCAGACTTAACATTTTAAGAGGAATTCTCATTTGACTGTAGTTATTTGCGACCTTCATTTCTCAACTATAAAAATTTAACAGATATGTGAATATCATGGGTAGAATGAAATTAATTTTTACCACCCACAATAGTTCATTAGTGAAATAAAGAGTATATTTAATGGATCTGTGCTTGGTGTGCCTAAAATTATTTCACCATAACAAAAGGTCTTGAAAGACTAAGAAAAAGTACGATGACAATTAAGTTGCCTATATGAACAGTATTACTGTATGAAAGGAAAACAGTCTTAAAAATAGCTCATCGTAGAGTTGAAAGAGATGGAGAAATTCATAAAGGGAGCACAAAGGTGTTGCAAATGGAATGAAAATCTTTTCAAAAATACCAACAGGGCACTTGTTCTTTGCTTGCAGAGTTCCTGATTTTCACGATCTTTCATGCTTCCATTTCACTTTTGTGGGGGTGTGGCTTGCTTCAGATAGATGCCTAAGCCAGCTCTCTTTCTCTGCTCTAAAAGGCAACCCTTCATTCTTCCCAAATGTACGGGAAAGCTTTGTATTCTTCACGTCTGAAACCTACTAATTAAGAACTTGACACTATGAAAAAAGGCCAACAGGACAGGGAGACAGGAGGGAATATTTAACAGACTTTGCCCAGTCCTTTCCTAGCGCCCCCTATGTAACACCAGCGGTAGAGGGGATTTTAGCAGCCTCTGGCGGAGACCCACTTTTCCAGACAAAGACAATGGAGCCAGGAGAGGGTCGGTGATTTGCTCCAGGGCAGGCAACCAGGGAGTGGCCAAAGAGGAGCACACAGCCTGGAGCCTTCCCTCCCTGTAGCTCCTGGACACCCCTACCCGCTTGTCTACTCGCTAAAGGCTTTTAGGATTTCAGCATGAATACGTTTTCATAGCTATTGGTCTTTATTAATGCATCAAATTGAAAGAAAGAAAATTCCTTCAAAATGTCCTCTAATGCAGACTTTGCCGAGGGAACATTTCAGGGCTGCGTCCTTTGCGCGCCGTCCTGAGCCCAGGTGAATGTGGTGCGAAGACGTCTTCCTATAGACGCTGCTGCAAGCAGGTGGGTTTCTTAGGTCAGAGAACAGTGACGCTGCTCAGAATGAGGAGGTCTGGAACCCTCTTGGTCCCATAAGGCCTTTTGTCCTAAGTCTTCCTTTCCCTCTGCTCCTCTTGACTCTTCAAGGCAAAAGCGAGGAATGAACCCCAAACTTCTTTTTCATGACCTGGTAAAATTGTGCTAAAACGGCTGCTTGACTTTTCTGGGTTTCCAGCTGCTTGTGTTTTAATTGTCTGGGCTTAAGAAAGAAATTTTTTAAATGATAAATAGTCATCTCGTGAAAGGTCAAGAGAAAGGTGGGTGTGAAATCTGGATTCAGTGCGCGTCCTGCTACGTCATTCCGACCGTTCAGGGTTTATCTCTGCGCTTGGCATGTGGCGGTGGAGGGAGGGATAAAAACAACAACAACAACAAACCCGACCAGAGGGTCCCCAAACTCAATTTTTAGGCTGAAGGAAACAAAACAACAAGCAACTAGAAATTAGAGGTGGGTCACTGATAATACAATCACCGTACGGCCGTCTCTGGGGAACTTTGTAACGTGGGTCACGTGTCGTCTCCTGTTTCCCCATAAGGCAGCTCACCCAGATGTAGAGAAGGACTAACGGGGGGAACCAGGGCGAGGCACGCGAGGCACTTACCCTGGGTGTACCGTTTAAGGGGGCTCCAAAACTCCGTAATCAAGATGAATGTTTTACAAATCCAAATTAATGTTAAAAAAATCCATGACGAACAAGGTATCAACATTTTAAATAGAAGACCAGTATTAATGATTTTTCTTTCTTCTGTTGCCTCAGGCTCTAATGTGGCTCAGCGTGGCATTTGAATTAATATCCAGAGATAAAGCAGAATGAGTGTGTGTACGTGTGCGTGTCTGACAGACAGACAGGCTCTCTCCAAGGACCGGCTGATGGAGATGTGTGCGTGAGTGAGACAGATGAATCATAAAGCTGGAGGAAATCTTAATCCCAAAAGGTTAGTCCAGTCAATTTTACAGGTGAGGAAACGGAGAAATGGTTTACCTCAGACCAATCACATATACTTTGAAAAATACCAGAGCCCCGGTCTCTTGACACCAGTCCTGTGGGTACTGGCACAGGAGAGGCTTTCAAGGCAGGGGAAACTCACGCCCCCAAAAGGAGGCAAGCTCAATGAACTGGTCAAACTGGGGCATTTTAACGGGCCACAGACATAGCGCTAGAGCTTTTATTTTTTTATTTATTTATTTTTTAAAGATTTTATTTATTTATTCGACAGAGAGAGACAGCCAGCCAGAGAGGGAACACAAGCAGGGGAAGTGGGAGAGGAAGAAGCAGGCTCATAGCAGAGGAGCCTGATGTGGGGCTCGATCCCATAACGCCGGGATCACGCACTGAGCCGAAGGCAGACGCTTAACCGCTGTGCCACCCAGGCGTCCCTAGCGCTAGAGCTTTTACAATAGAGGTTCAGAGCACGTGCGTAGTCTGTTCAGACTCTGTACCTGTAAGGGTTCCTGAAAAATAAAGCATGGCCTGGACACCCAGCCACTGCCTCTCTTTGGGCACCAGCGCTTCCAGAGGGTTGAGGAATTCTTGGGGGGGCGGGGCGGGGGCAGCGTCAGGCCCAGTTGATATACCTAATGCATTGGCTAAAAGACCTACCTGGCTTTAGCCACTGGGGCAAATATTTCCTTGCTTTGTACCCCTCCCTCATTCTCCGGCTCTGGTCCCCGGCGACTCTCCTGGCTTGGCTTCTTCTCACATCGCAGTGGTTTGAGCTGAGATTAGGATTTTGTGCTTTGGTTCTTTTTTTTTTTTAAAGATTTTATTTATTTATTTGACAGAGAGACAGCCAGAGAGAGAGGAAACACGAGCAGGGGGAGTGGGAGAGGGATGCAGGGCTCGATCCTATAACGCCAGGATCACGCCCTGAGCTGAAGTCCAACGCTTAACAACTGAGCCACCCAGGCACCCCTGTGTTTTGGTTCTGATTCAGCCAGAGGAAGCCTTTTCTCTGGAGTTGGACAATAGGGTTTGAGGCCAAAACACCAGCTAGACTAAGTGTCCCTTTGCCCTCAGGGAGTCTAGATTCCCTTGTGACCTTGCGGGAAGGAGCATAGATGACGAGGAAGGAAGGTCTGGGTGTTACAGGTCCCCGGCCCAACTCTTAACAGTCCTGTGTTTCTCCTTCTACAAACAGCTATCAACATCCGACCGTGACAAGACTTAAGAGTGTAGTCGAGGTATGGGGTGATGGTGAAAAGCTCTGTTCCTCCTTGCTCCTTCCCCATCCGAGTCCAGGGGGACAAAGCCTATCTTGTGATCCAAACACAGCAAGAATTCTGCATAAGGCCAAGGACAGCTCCAGCCTGTGGTTCCAGATCCAGCTTTTTGTCCCCCAGGGGTTTTGGCGACGCGGTAGGTCCCATGGGTGCTGGACAGCTGGTCTGAGGGATCCGTTCTCGTTAAGTTGATTGACCTGTATCAGGTTGCTAGGGACTCTGCTGGTTTTAACCCTGAACCCAGGAAACTGGGACAACTGGCCAGCAGCCAGTAGTCCTAGGCCACACAGTGATCGCTAGTCATCATGGAGGTGGGGCATTTGACTTTTTCTTAAGAATAGGAGGGAAGCCCCTGAGTAAAGGGGCAGATGAACTCGATTTTCAAGTTTGGGGAGAGGAGCCCTGGTAAAACCTGTCCTTCAGCCTCTGATAAGAATCAGATGCTTTCGGCCAGGGTCTGCGCTGAAGGCTGCCCTTCCAAAGCAGTTAGAGTCCACTACTACCCCCATGGTACTTAGGCCGTGGGCATCTGGTGAGGATCTCTGGGTAATAGGCAAGCATTGATACCGGCAGCAGGCAGACTAGAAGGCGTCTGATTCCTTCCACCACTAGAATCAGGGCATCGGGAATGAAGGCGGGAACTCCTGTACCCACCCTCCAGGGACAGGTTTCCAGGATGATACTTTGTGGTTGGCTTTATAAGACACCGTGTCTTCACAGTCACTAACCCAAACTTGTCCTTGGTACTCAGGTTCTTTCCAAGACGGGCTGATGGAGATGTGTGAACGAGTCAACACACGTATGGTATGGAGCAGTCGCTCACCTGGATTTTGAGAGCGGTGGACAGGAAGGCAAGAGAGCGTGAGGGTTGGCAAACCCTTCAGAGTGCTCTCTCCCGCTCTGGCGTTCACACACACATACTCCAGGCTGAGTAAAGCATGCAGAGCTCTTAGAGAGAAATCAGAGAAATGTGAAGTCCTGAATGAGCCAGAAATATGAGCCTTGAACGTGAGTAGCAAAAGGGATCCAGTCGCCTCGCAGCTCAGACACATGTTCACACTGCTCGTGGTCTCCCTGAGAAATCTGCACTTGCCAGTGGATTCAGGCGATCTTCAAGGCTTCACTGAACCTCCAGTCATAACTCCCATCGCACTGGAATGACCAAACGCTGTAGAGGCTCCAGAGAGACCACGTGCAGTGGAAGATCTGCCAAGACTGGTTATGGAATGAGTAGGATGAAGAGGGGTAGGGTTCAGACAGAGACGGGGGAGAGGTCCGAGGGATCAAGGGGTGGTCAAAGGCTCCAGTCACAGAGCTGGGGCGGGGAGGGGTGCTTAAAGAAGAGCCTGCACTGAAGCAGATAATGATCTTTATTGCCTTGTAGTTACTGGGATCTACCTCTAATTGTGTCTAATTCTCTTTCCACACAGCCTCTCCACTTTGAAATTATAAATCCCTAAAGACAGGGTTATGACTTACTCATCTCTATACCCATATCACTGTTTAACACAGTGCCTTTAACATCACAGATAGCCAGGAAACATTTCTGATAAAAATGGAAGTGGATTTTAAGCACGGATTTATTGAAGTTTGGGGCATATATTTTGGGACAAAGAATGGCCACCATGCATGTGGAAATACACCTAGTGAAGCAAGCTGAAGTCCATGTCCGTTGTAGCAAACATCAGACACGGATGGATCTTTTCTAGCTCACGTGTAAACCAAGTTATTCAAGCTTTCAAACTAAAGTCTAAGAAGTATATGGGGGGGGCACCTGGCTGGCTCAGTTGGAAGAGCAAGTGACTCTTGATCTCAGGGTCATGAGTTTTAGCCCCATGTCGGGCATAGAGATCACTTAAAAACTTAAAAAAAAAAAAAAAAAGTACATGAACTTCATCAAGATCACATCATTTCAATTAACGTAACTTTACCACTTTAAAAATAGCCCATAACATTAGAATAGAAATTTGAATGACCCCATTTCCTGTAAATCAGGATGACCAACCCGGTAACTTGGAAGGGCTTTGTGTTTGCAACTTCTCGTGTTCCGCGGGCCGGTTCCTCGTTAGGGAGCCCATCTTCGGCGCCAGTGGGCGGCTGACTGCTGGCGGGGGCATTTGCCGAGGACGATCCTTCACCGCTCAGTTTATGCAAGCTTTTTCTCTCCGATTCCTGTAGTTGACTTCTTTCCCCCACCTTCTTTTCCTTGTTGCCTTCCTATCTTCAAGAGACTAATTGCCGGCGGGCCCACTCCCTTGGAGGGGCACCGGCCTGCCCTTGGTCCGACACCTCACTCTCGTGCAACAGCCGCTGCCTGTTCCCCCTCTTCCTGAGGTCTGATTGCTCAGCTTTCCTTGGGGTCCACGAGCTCTTACAACCATCCCCCTCTTACAGGAGCTTGTCTTAGTAGATTTCTGTTCTTGCAACCAAGAGTGCCTCAAACCCCTTCCTCCGTTGTAGGCAGACTGCCAGTCACACCCTGCGGAACAGCTCAGCCCCTTGGGGTCACCCAGGACGTAAAAGGGATATCACCCAACCTGGATGCCAGGAAGGATGAGAGTATTTGGAAATGGGTAGACTGTTGAATTTTCTTTTCACTGAAATGTTCTGTATCTTGTGGACAAGGCTCTTGGGCTACATTTAAGCACCATGCTAAGACCTTCAAATGAATCTTGTTGTGCAGAGCAACGAGGATTCACGTTGCTATTCCACTAAGCCCTGTCTGTGTGGTAGGCTTAGCTGCATAAAGGTGGGCAGGGATTTCGGGTTTTGTGTGTGTGTGTGTTTTTTTTTTTTTTAAGAATGACAAACACTTAAAATTGGGAAATAAAGTGGACTTTATCTTTGTAAAAGGGCGGGCTGGTGAATAGCAAAACCTTTTTCTATCTCCAGAAGGGAATTGTGGCAAGAGAATAGAAGCTTTATAGGGAATTACTGGTATTATCAAAGGCTTTTCAAAATAGACTTGAAATGAATAGCTGTGTGCTGGTTTTATTACTGCTTTGCGAGTTTACATTTTGTTTTTGTATGGTATTTTTCTCCCCCCCTACGAGATGGTTGCTAGGGCATGAGAGCAAATAACCTTTATTGTGTTAAATTTGGGACAGAATACAATTATCTTATAATTTGGGTTCATAGTGCCATTTTTGACAAGTTATATTATGAGCTTTTTGAGGAAAATTGAGCCCACATGCCGTGAGCTTCTCCCTATTCGGTTGCCCTCCAATTTACGGTGTCTCTGCTCTCCCCTCCCCCATCCCTCTGCACTGGGGCAGCCTCAGGACCAGATGCTGCTGGAGGCGAACCACATGAGCCGGTGCAGGCCCCGCCAAGCTCCAGCACTGTGTCTTCTCGAAAGACCCTTGCCCCCGGTCAGCATGTTTTTCTGGATGACTCCACGGACATGAGTCTGAAGGGTGCCACACTTGGTTATCACTACATTGCATGCTGCATTTTTCCGGAGGGAAGTCGTGCGTAAACGTTTTGCAAATCAAGGCAGTGTTCCTAGGAACCTCCAGGACCATTTCAGAGAAGCTTCATCTCCATTTCTGACTGGTCTGTAGTTGGCAGCACTTCTTACCATAGCATTTCTGTAAAGGTAGGTAATGAGCTGTAAAGAAACTCTTACGCGCACCGTGGGAGCTCACACTTAGAGAAATCCTTCTTCTGAAAAACAGTCATTTTTCCCTGTTCCTTCCTCTGGCCCTAGCAGAAGTTGGGGTTCCCCAAGCAGCAGGCCTTGAGATAAGGGTTTATGTGCAAATGGCTTAAATGCCAGGAAACACAGGCAGTGGGGTGGGCAGTAATAGAGGGAAGGAAAGGAAGTCAATTCAAGCAAGGACATGGAGGTCCTGCTGGGAGCCTCTGGGAGGCAGTGAGAAGGCACGCCTCAGCTTCCTACCGCCTGCAGGTGTGAGGGCCTGGGCTTTTTATCCATGGTGCCCGTGGTCATTAGGCGAGGGCTGCGTTCAGGGAAGGAGGTGTTAATTTCCCAGCCCTTCTAGCTTCTACAGGGGCAGCGGCTGCTGCAATCTGAGAAAGCTCTTGGATAGTAAGTGCTGGCAGTGGGAAGCCAAGCCAAATGTAAACGACTCTGGGCAGGACACCAGCACATGTGCCACGCTTAGCTTCTCAGAGCACGTAGCCCCTGAGCACCCCTAAAACAGCTGTTCCTTACTGGTGTCTTCTATATGAATTATCTGCCAATCCAAGATTTTGGGGGTGCTGGCTGGCTCTGTCGGTAGAGCATGGGACTCTTGATGTTGGGGTCATGAGTTCAAACCCCATGTTTGGTGTAGAGTTTTTTTAAAAAGGTTTTTAGAGATTATTAGGAAAGTAAAGTATACCCCTCAAAATCTTTCTGCAGAAATACTAGGAAATGTGACCGGTGGCCACAACCAATGGATTAATCTCAACCCTTTTCAAAATGCTCCCATCCATCATTCTCAGAGGGTGGAGGATATAGAAGCGAATATATACAGCCTTTATTCTCAAGATGATCTTTGATCACCATCCGTGGATTTCCAGGAATAGCATATGCTTACCCCTTAGATGCTTTTCAGAAGTGCTGACCTATCCCTGGGTACCTCGTGGACCTTGGTGTGGGAGGCAGACCAGCTATCACCTGCCCAGGCAGGCAGGGGCCAAACACAGGTATGTGCCACTGTCCTTTATTAGGTACCAGCTCCAGACCCCGACAACTGAAAAGTGGGATTAAACCCAGCCATCCTAATTCCCATGACATTCTCTTGGCGACCCTGGAACCTCATGTCCTGCTGCTCTGTTTATCCCTAATGTCAGTCTGGCAGGTGCCCCCGTTGGCATCTTGTTGTTTTGAGAGTTGATGAATCTGAGAGAGAGAACTCGGTGAGGAGGAGAATTAAGCTCCTGGAGTCAGTATTGCACACAGAGGCCACAAATGAGTGGAGCTGGGCTTCCCTTGAGAAGCATATTGATGGACTGGCATCTTGGCCAAATGGAATTCAGAACATTTCTCGATCAAGTCCGCCTAAGTGGCAGCCTGTATCTGCATCAGGTCTACTGGCCATTTTCACCTAATTCCAGGCCTGGTATGTAATTTGTGAGATTTCAGAGCTAGAAAAGTCTTTAAAGTTCATTTAGCCAACCTGTTTAGCTGATAAGGATACCGCATTCCAGTGTGGTTAAGTAATCTGCCCAAAATCAAACAGCGTGTGAAGAGCTGGCCCTAAGGGGAAGAGCCCGTCTTCTCCCTCTTTGCTGTGAAGCTACGAAGGCAGAATTTCTCAGTGGATTCAGTAGAAGTAAATGTTCTCGGTTCCACAGATTTTCTTGATTTTTTTTCCTCAAGACAATGCAAGGCAGGGTGGGAGATCTGAAGAACGAGACATGGTGTCCTCATGGCTCTTAGTAGTGCAGGTGTAGAGAAAGAACTATACGGTGTAGCAGAGGAGTTTTAATGTGTGGGTCCCTCTGATAAAATGAGGGACTCACCTCGCACCCCATGTTTGATGAGGCTACTCTTCTTGACAAGGAGTCCAGCCTCCCAAATCTGTCCCGGGACATGGGTCCCAGGGGCCTGGCAACAAAGACAGCAGAGGACATCCATGTACAGTTCAGGGCTAGACTCCCTATCCCTCAGCTCCCCATGACCAGGATGAGTGAGGTCTGAGGTCAGCTGCCAGGCGAGAAGATGCCCCGCCCCCACCCACCTGCAGCTACTTCCTGACTGGACAGCCCTGGCTAGGTACTTGATCCTAAAATTCAATTTCCCCACTTCTAAAATTCTGTAAACAGCATCTCCAGTGCTGGCTGGTGTGAAGACTAAGGGAGGTAAGGCCTGTCAAATTCTTAGCAGTCGATAAATATTGTCAACGTTCTTTTCCCCACATGCTCCCTCTGCCCCACAATACCTCCCCCTTCCTCTACCTCCTCTGCACAGCTTCTCACCCTTCCCTTCTCCCCCTGCACCGTCTGCTCAAGCTCTTGGCTTCCTAGCTCTCTTTCCTTCCTATTTCTACTTCCCTCTCCCTAGTCTTTATTCCCTCTTACTCTTCCATTTCATTCTCTACTCTGCTTTCTTATAAATTATGTCCTTCATTTCAATTCCCTTCCACCCTCTGTCCCCATTCCACCAGGTTCTCTTGCCCTTCTTGGCTATTATTCTCCTCCCATTTGCCTGTCATCTATTCCCGTTAGCTTCCCCTAGCTGCCCCTTCCTACGCACCCTGGCTCTGCCCGCTCCCGTGTTCCAGGCCTCATTAGGAGCCTGGTCTCCACCCCCAGTCTCTCCCACTTATGCTTCGGATCCAGGAAGCATACTTGATTATTGTGGTAGACAGCCTCTGCGATGGTCCCTACCTCCTCGGATCCATGCTGTCATGGAATCCCCTCCCTTTCAATATTGCCGGACCTAGGAATTGGATTCTCACGAACAGGATAAAAATGATGGGGTAACACTTCCGAGCTTAGGTTAAAAAAGACGCTGCTCTTTGTCTCCGAGGAAGCCGCTGCCAGGCTGTAAACTGCTCTTTTGAAAGGCACATGGACCCAAGAACTGAAGTCTCCAGCCAGTGGGAACCAGTATGACCAACAACCACGTGCGTGGCCCACCCCATTCAAGCCTCAAGCTAAGTGCAGCCCGTCTGCCATCTTGATGCAATCTGGGAAGGCTCCCTGAAATCTGAGGCACCCGGCTAAGAGGTTCTGGATTCCAACCTACAGAAACTGTAAGTGTGTGTTGTTTTAAGCTGCTGAATTTTAGGGTAACTTGTTATGCAGCCATATTAAAAATGCGGAGTTGTCCTTCGCAGATTACCCTTCAGCAAGGTTTGTCTTCTACGACCTTGAGCAGATCACTGCTGCTCTTTGGGTCCTGTCTCCTCGTCTGAGAGACTTGGGGGTTAGCGTCCAGCGTCCCAGGCCTCTCGTCCATGGGGGTGTGGTGGATGAGGTTACGCCAGGCCTATGTGTTCTACTGTCGGGCGCAGGGAGCCCAGTTCAACGTTCACATCTTTGTATTTCAAGCTCCACATCTTTATACGTGCCTCACAGTTTCGCTCCTATTATCTGAAGTCTGTTTCCAATTTCTGACAGAATCGCAGTGGCCTATTGTGTGCCGCGCTCTGCATGACATGCCAATTTCATTTTGGAGTCACGGCTATTGTCTTTTTCCCTGCTAATCTCTCTTGTTTTGCAAAATTCCAATAGAACCTGTGAACATAGAGAGCTGCCCTTGTGCCTGATCTTGGCGCCGCGTGGCCCCCAACCAGGGGTGGATGATAGACAGACAGACAGCCTGTCTGCCACCCGAGGCATCTTTTCTTGCTTACAAATTTGCTTTCCAGATTGCAGACTCCCTTCCAACTCAAGCAAAGACTGGAACATACTAAATAAAAGCAGAGCTGAAATTGGACAGAATGTCTCAGCCACTTAGATTCCGACCTCTCTTTCAGGGAAAGCGTGGGGAAGAGGGAGGGGCTCGGATGGACGTGCCTGCACCGAGCACGTAGGGGAAGAAGGTTTCCATACCTTTCTCCTACCATTCAAGCCTTAAGCAGGGGCAACATTTTTTCTGAAGCGGGGCCTGTAACCCAGGGCCCATCACTTATGTATGGTGTCCATGGCAACCAGGCAATGGTATGGGATCCCTTCTCACTGGGGAATTCCTTTTATGGCTCATTTCCGAAACCAGCATGGCCAGTACAGGAGTCTGCAGTTTCCCAGTTGCTTAGCAACCAGCTCCAATGCTCTAGTCACTAGGAAAAGCAGACAGTTTTTTTTTAAGTGTTTGTCGTCAGAATCATATGTTACATTCGCTCTACTTTGTCTCTTTAGAATAAAATAATTAGTGTGTGATAAGGATGCAGGAAAGGGCAACAGCCCCCCGTTGTTAATGCCTCCGCGGCTCCTGGAGCAGGCAGGAGAGGGAGGAAAATGTTAGCGTGCTTTCGGCTGGTAATTAAGCAGCGCGAGCCATCTGCACATTGAAAGCTCTACATTTTTCACGTCTCGTGGGGGCATCAAGTAAGTACAGGGCCAGCAATCTGTGCTGCGTTCCCTCCCCCAAACCAGAGAAGCCAGCCCCACCCACAGGTGTCACTGGGCCACCTCTCCTTGGCTTACACTGGGGGAGGGAGGGGAGGTTGTTGGGCTTTTGGCAGAAAGGTAAGGATAGCCTCTAGCGCCCTTGACTCACGGTAGTTGTGTTCCCCAGGGGCGAGCCCAGGCAACACGTGGTGAGGTCTGCAGACATTCTGGGTTGTAGCAACTGCTGAGGGAGGGGGAGGCTCCTGAAACGGATCCTGCTGTCCGGTGGTCTAGCGACCAGGGATGGGGCTGCACATCCTACAATGCAGAGGACAACCCCCCACAGCAAAGAAGTATCCTGCCCACGTATCAGTATGCTGAGGTGGAAAACCCGGAGTCAGAGCAATCCGAATGCCCATCTGTCCTGTTAAAAAGCGGCACTAGAGCTGACGAGGAAACACGGTGACAAGGTAAAGGGGGGGGACGGATCTCAATCTGCCGGACACGATTCCAGCCTGAATTTCTGTATGGCGCAGAGCTCCGCCCCTACCAGCAGTGGACTTAGCGAAGGTGTAGAACAGAGTCCTTGGCGGTTTGTGGTAATGGAGGTGGGCTCTGAGGTTATAAGAGAACAGAGATGGAATGGTCTCTCCTTCCAGGGAGGCACCTTTGGTGCTAGACAGAAGCAGTTTCACAGACTGGTTCTATTGCCTACGCACCATGGGCTTCTGGGCATGTTCCGTAATCTGAGACCCTGTCTCCTCCACTCCGAAAGGGAAATTCAAATGGGCGTTGTGAGAAGGACATGTCAGAACACTCAGAATGCCTGGCCCCTAGTAGGCCTTCCCCTTCTCCTTCTTGTCTCAGCCCCTGGACCCTAACTGTCCCCCTCTCTGCAGCTGGGCACTTTGAACCGTAGAAGTATAGGAACAAATGTGCTAGTCCTAGAATGACTGAGGTCATTTTTCTCCAGCAATGAGCACCATTTTTGGAATTTGGGGTGGTAGTGTTAGACAACATTTAAGCACGAAGGACAAAACCATACACATCTGAGAGGAGAGTCAGTACTACCATTTAGAATATGCCTGGGCTTCCAAGTCCCAGCCCCTCCAGTTACTGGGTGTGTGACTTAGTAGTTACTTAACCTGAGTGGTTTCTTATCTATGAAACCTGGTAAAATCATTATCTCTTGCAGTATTATTATGAGGATTAAAGATAAGGTATAGACAAGAGCCTAGCATGACGTCTAATAGTAGGTAGGCACCTGAGCAGAGGATAATACTTTTAAAAAAGTAAGACTGGCAGGTGTGGTCCAGCCACGGATGTCGGATGTCGAGGGTGAGGATAAGGGCTGTATTTGGGAAGACACACGCGGCCTCCCTATTATCTACGACAATCAGACTTCCCTCAGGAACCTAGGACAGTTCCAGCGCCACAACGTGATGTAAGCAACTTTGAAGCCAGTTCTATTTTCAGCCTGTGCTACCTCTTGGGGGGTAATGAGTTCCATCCATTTCATAACCTTTTCTTACTTCCTTGAGACTATCTCAGAATAATTCCTAGTTCTAATAAGTGGGTTTGCGTTTATGTTCACCTTCTCTGTGCCGTTCAGAATTTTCTGGACTGGAGCATATCCCCTGTCAGCCTCCACCCTGGCTTTATACGGAAGCCCATCCAGCCCCCTGATCACTTAAAATGCCTTGTGAACTCCGTTATTCCTTCTTCCCTTTTTTTAAAAGATTTTTATTTATTTATTTGACAGAGAGAGATAGCGAGAGAGGGAACACAAGCAAGGGGAGTGTGAGAGGGAGAAGCAGGCTTCCCACCGAGCATGGAGCCCCATGCAGGGCTGGATCCCAGGACCCTGAGCTGAAGGCAGACGCTTAACGGCTGAGCCACCCAGGCGCCCCGTTATTCCTTTCTTGAAATGCATCAACCAGAGCTGCACATTCTTTACAAAGGTAAGGTAATATCTTCTTTGTATTTTTGTTCATCATTCTTCCTAACAGTTTCCAAAAATTGGTAGGCCTTTGGAGTCAGAGTCTTCACTGCACACCGCTACCATGAATCCTAGGGCCTTTTCTGGGGTCACAACAGTGGGTTCATAGTGGCAGCATCCCCTCATCTACAGTTTGTCCTTGCCCTGCCAGCCACGCTCTTACTCCCAGCAAAGTTTCGGCCACTCACCCAGCTTCATCTCATCTCACCACGGGTGGCTTCTTGCTGAATATCTAATACAGCCTGGCCGATCGCTAAACATTTAGAGATTTCACTCCCCCTTCTAGATTGTTGTGTGATCCCACCTGATTCTGCCCAATCAACATAAGCTTCTTGGGAGTGCAGCTGTAAACATGCCACTGCTGTGATTTTTCCCTCCACCTGGGATAATTAAATGATGTTAAATTTAGAGGCTGCTTGTTCATCCCTTCCAAGCAGAATTACGGAATCTCACCTGGAAGCCACCATAACTGGGAAAAGTGGCAGAAGGTTGTTTACTGGGGATGCATGAGGGAGCCCCCCAGAAGGTAGCACACAGGTGTCTTGTGGGAGCCAGGCACCTCAGAGCAGCGAGTGGCTAAAGATGGGACATCTCGAGGTTTACCAGAGGGACCAGAAGCACTCAAAGTATGTAGAGGTCAGGGCAGCAGTAAAGAAAGCGTACAGGCAGGCTGGCGAGGGGTCAAGGGGCATCAGGCAGCTGAGGAAAGGGTAGGCCGCATGTCTGGGATCCAGGATGACAGATGGGAGATTCAAAACAGGGCACCATTAGAGCCCTGAAACAAGGCTAAATTTTATCAGGGCAGGAACAACAGAGCTCCCTGACAGAGAGAGGCTGAGCCTGGCTAAAGTGTGGGGGGGCAGATTCTTGTAACAGTAAAGCAGCAGGGGAATCAGGGAAGGAGGGGGTTGATACTGCTTTTGTGGCATATTTTCTCCCTATTCCTGCAACAATAGGGGTTTCTAAAAGATCAGGCAGTTGGTGAATTGGCGGGGAACGTTGAATGTGTACTCTAGGTAACCCACCACTGTGCGGCCATTACTTTCCCAGAGCTCTGCAGAAGGCTAATCTCACAAAGACAGGTCTACGATCACTAAGTTTGGGATTTTTGCACAGTCCAAGTCCCTCTTGGAAATTCACAGTATACATTAGGGTTTTAAAAGCTCTAAAAACTCCTGCATAGAAATTTGTTTGAGGGGCGCCTGGGTGGCACAGCGGTTAAGCGTCTGCCTTCAGCTCAGGGCGTGATCCCGGCGTTATGGGATCGAGCCCCACATCAGGCTCCTCTGCTGGGAGCCTGCTTCTTCCTCTCCCACTCCCCCTGCTTGTGTTCCCTCTCTCGCTGGCTGTCTCTATCTCTGTCAAATAAATAATTAAAATCTTAAAAAAAAAAAAAAAAGAAATTTGTTTGAATTCAATGTTTCTCCAACATAGTTCACAGCAGGATCCTTTAGTTACGTAAAAAAGTATGAATATCCTGTGGACACACCTTGAGAGACATTGTTCTAGAACATTCCTAATCTGGTGTTCCCAGGCCCTTTACAACCTGGGCCTGCCCTTGTTTCCCAGCTTGACCTTCCTTTATTTTCCTACATTCCAGCTACACTGAACTCTTCCCTTGTACGTGCTTCCTTCTTCATTACGGTAGATGATTCATCATCTGCCCCCAAATGGAAAAAAGCTGAGCTTTCCTCACTCCACCCCTGCCCCCCATTTCTATATATCCTTTAAGGCCCACCTCAGAAAGGACACTTGATCCACCTTTGCCCCAGCCTCCCTGTTACTATAAATAATCCATTCTCTCCTCTGAGCCCTTATGTCATACTACCCATTACTTTAGAGCACTTGGCGCTGTTAGATTTATGTAGGGCCACTTATGCTTTTCTCTTTAGAAGACAGCATCCACATCTGATTCTTTTTCATATCTCCACCCCAGAATACAGCACTTTTGTAGGATTGTTAGGGGGTGCAGAAATGATCCTATGACCCCTACGTTGAAATAAATTTCTCAACACTCAGGCCAGAGATGGCCAAAAATCTGGCTTATCTGCTGCCAATCCACTCACCTGTGAAGCAAAGACCCATCAATCACCACGTGATTTCCCTTGGGGCCCAGACAGTCCCCCAGAATGCTTCTCAACGCAGTGCTTTCAACAGTCATAATCACTGGGTTAGGGCTGGCATGACAGAGAAAATCTAATTGTCATCCCTGATTTGGACTTTTCCATGAAGTGAAAAGAGTATTTAGCAAGCCGAATATGGGAGCTGTTAATACTTCAGATCAGGAACTGTCCATAACAGAAAAGAGCAATTAGCAAAACTATTCATTATACTTTCATGTTCATGTCTAGTCTCACGGCTAATTATTTGTATAATTAACATGTTACCAAATGCAAATAATTGATGAGCCTGATTTCTTGGAATGAAATACGAGTCTTGTGAAATGTAAATAGCTGTGAATTATCAACAGCTTTCCTTTACTTCGGCTTTCTAATCGGGCAACGCCTGTGAATTAAAGAAACAATGTAAGTATAATTCTCATTTATGTTTAAAAAAAAACCTGACTAAATAAAAACAATACGATGTGTTTAAATGCATAGAAAAAACAGAGGCCTTAATTCTCTACCACCTTCCAGCTGGGTGACCTGGGCAAGTTAATCTCTGATTACTCATGCTCCTCGTAAGCCTTAGTTTCTGCAGTTAGAGAATGGGTGCTAGTGAGCCCGTCGTTCACAGGGTGGTTGTGAGAATTAAGTGAGCTCATTTGTAAAGAGCACCCAGTAAATATGAGCCTTTGTTTTCACTATTACACTTAGATTGCTTCGATTTTTTTTTTTTTTTTTTTTTTTTTTTTTTTTTTTACAGTAAGTGCCTAAGAAACATTGGAGCGAAAGGGATACAGATGTCTCTAATGTCACACCATCTATTTGTTTCTGAAAAGCTCCCATGGTCTACAGCGTGGGCTGGTGGGGACAAAACTGCGTTGGGGCAGACCACTCAAAGCCCATGCAACTTCGTAACCAGAGCACTAGCAAAATGGGGGCGCCTGGGTGGCTCAGATCACGATCGCAGGGTCTTGGGATGGAGCCTGCACTGGGCTCTCTGCTTGGCGGTAGCCTGCTTCCCCCCCACACCCACTCTACTGCTCCCCCTTGCTTATGCTCGAGAACTCTCTCAGTCTCTCTCAAATAATTAATCTTTAAAAAAATAAGAACTAACAAAATACGAGCTCCGCTGAACCCCAGTTTGCACAAACATCTATAGGTGGCCTCCTGGCCTTGCACTGGGGGCCCCTGGTGGTGCTTTTGAAATAAAAGGACGACATTAGCTCCTAACGGGGACCAGTTGCATCACAATTCAACACTGGATTTAAGGAGTGGTAGTTACTAATCTGGTTTAAAGGGAAATGTCTTCACAGCTTCAGCTGCTTCTTCACTTCTCCAGAAAGCTTGCCAGGAGGATAACATGGGGATTCTTAAAGCCCCTACATCAGTCCTTTTCTGCAGGTAAAGAGGGCAGCTCTGTGTATTCTCAGCTTTTCCTAAAGACCTTCATAGAAGCCTAAATTTCCTCTTACTAAAGAGGCAGTTACTGGGAGAAGGCTTACCTCTGGTTGCTTCAAACATTAGGGTACTAGAAAAAAGTTACATAGGAACCAACATGACGTCATGTTATACCAACTCCCTACTTACCTACGACATGTGAGGTCATTCCCATTTAAGGAACACATGTTGTAGCAAAATAGTGTATACTGAATATCTCCTATCACTTGCTGTGGAAGGAGGTAAAAACAAACCTTGTGATTTACTTTGCACATCAACCTAACATGGTAGGTGTCCTTATCTCTGAGACCCAGGGACATGACCTTGCCTGAGATCACAAGTCGTTAAGTAGCAAAGCCAGGATTCCTAGCTGGAGTCCAACTGACACCAGAACTCATAGTGGAGGGAGACAGGAAAGAAAACAGTGATGATGGCGGCAGGCCCGATTCCTAACCACAAGTTACTAACATTTAATCTTCTTTAAAAGATTTATTTATTGGACAGGGAGCAGACTCCCTGCTGAGTGTGGAGTCAGACACGGGGCTCGTCCTAGCACTCTGAGATCTTGACCTGAGCTGAAATCAAGAGTTGGATGCTCAAATGACTGAGCCACCGAGATGCCCCTTAATCTCATTTTTTTTTAAAAAAGACTTTATTTGAGAGAGAGCACGAGAGAGCACAAGCAGGGGGAGAGGGAGAAGCAGGCTCCCAGCTGAGCAGGGAGCCCCAAGCAGAGCTCGATCCTAGGACCCTGGGATCATGACCTGAGCTGAATGCAGACGCTTAACTGACTGAGCCACCCAGGTGCCCCCTTAATCTCATTTTTAAAAAAGATTTTATTTTTAAGTTATCTCTACACCCACTGTGGGGCTCAAACTTACAACCCTGAGATCAAGAGTCACATGCTCCACCGACTGAGCCCACCGGGCACCCACATCTAATCTCATTTAATCCTCACAACAACCTTGCTACTTAGGGATTCGTTCCACTACTTTATAAATGAGGAAAGTGAAGCTCAGAGGAGTTAGAATTGGCTGATAATGCAGCCAGGATTCAGACCTACACCAGCGGTTTCCAAAATTGGGGTGTTTCTCCCTACTTCCTATTTATGTTTATGTCTTCATATTGAAAGACACCATTTCCTGAACATCTTGGAGAGTCTGCGAGTTTTCAAAAAGCTACGTGAGTTGGACATCCCCATTCCCCCATCTTCTCATGTGGCAAATTTCACTGTGTAAGCATATACACTCGTACAACTGGCAATTCTCATGGGTAGAGCTTATCAAACATGTTTCATAGCAAAGCCATAAAGTAATAGCCTTTTTTTCAGTTTTTGAATATTTTCCTTTTGCTATTTAAGTTTGCCTTTTAAACATGCCAGAAAAGAATTCATAACTAGAAAAATATTACCTATTTATGATCCAAAAGAAGGAATTTATCAGGTAGAATATAATTTATTGATTGTTAATATATTTTTCCCTTTACTTTTAAAGTGACCATGCATTTGATTTTTAACAAGTTATAAAATTTCGTTGGCATAATGCAGTTCATGTGGAGAAGTGTTATTTACGATGAACTAAGTGAAATTCGAAAAACGATGCGTAAAGAGAGTTTGAAGAAATAAAAGCCATCAAAAAAAACCCCAAATAGACCCCCAATGTTCATAGCAGCATTGTCCACAACAGCTAAATCGTGGAAGGAACCGAGATGCCCTTCAACAGATGACTGGATTAAGAAGTTGTGGTCCATATATACAATGGAATATTACTCAGCTATCAGAAAGAACGAGTTCTCCACATTTGCTACAACATGGATGGCACTGGAGGAGATAATGCTAAGTGAAATAAGTCAAGCAGAGAAAGACAATTATCATATGGTTTCTCTCATCTATGGAACATAAGAACTAGAAAGATTGGTAGAAGAAAGGGATAAAGAAAGGGGGGTAATCAGAAGGGGGAATGAAGCATGAGAGACTATGGACTCTGAGAAACAAACTGAGGGCTTCAGAGGGGAGGGGGTGGGGGAATGGGATAGGCTGGTGATGGGTAGTAAGGAGGGCACATATTGCATGGTGCACTGGGTGTTATATGCAACTAGTGAATCATGGAACTTTACATCAAAAACCAGGGATGTACTGTATCATGACTAACATAATAAAATAAAAAAAATAAAGACACACTATTCAAAATTTAAGAATCACAGCCCAATACCAGTAAAACACCATTTGAGTGTTGGGCACTAGTATATGTGTAATTATTTAAAGAGTTTATATGTAAATCATTAAATAAGAAATGTATAATATCACAGGCTGTCTCCCAAAGAAAGGTAATAAAATATATTCAGTAAAAAAAAAAACCAAATAGAAATTCTAGAGCTGAAAAATACAATGACTGTACTGAAGAATTCAATAGTGATCTTTAATAGCAGACTCAACAATGCCGAAGAAAGAATCAGTGACCTAGAACACAGAAAATTTGATATTATACAGTCAGAGGAACAAAAAGAAAGTGAAAAAGAATGAAGAAAACCTACAGGACACAAAAGAAATAATATGTATGTTACAGGAATGCCAGGAAGAGAAGAGAAAGAAAAAAGGGGCAAAGCATATTTCAAGCAATAATGGCTGAGAACTTCCCAAATCTGGAGAGAGAAATGGACTTCAAGATTCATGAGGCCCAAAGGACCCAAAGTAAGTTGAGCCTGAGCACCAAGATAAACTGTCAAGAGGCAAAGACAGAGAATTTTGAAAGCAGCAAGAGAAAAGTTATATGCAAGTGTACCATCATAAGTCTCTTGGCAGATTTCTCAATAGAAATGTTTTAGGCCAGAGGAGAATGGGATGATATGTTCAAAATATTGAAAGAAAAAAACCCCGGTCAACCAAGAATTCTATACCCAGCAACAATGTCTTCCAGAAATGAAGGACAGAGAAAGACTTTCTCAGGAAAGTCTGAGGGAGCTCATAATCACTAGAACAGCCTTACAAGAAAAGCTAAAGGGAGCTGAGTGGAAGTAAAAGGGTGCTAGTTAAGATTATAAAGACATAAGGTAGTTTAGACTCACTGGTAATGGTAAATATATACACAGTTAGATTCTATAATACGATAATGGTAACGTGTGATTAGGTTGCAACTCTGATTTAAAGGTTAAACAAATGTACTAAAAATAACCATAACTACAATAATCTGTTATTGGTTACATGATATAAAAATATGTAAACTGTAACATTAAAATGTGAGGGGGAGAAGTAAAAGTAAAAAGTTTAGGCATGCTATTGAAATTATCACTTTAAAAAAGGGTGTTATAATTTCAAGATATTTTATGTAAGCCTCATGGTAACAAGAGAAAAACCTGCAGTAATTATACAAAAGAACATGATAAAAGATCAAAACTTACTGATATCAAAGCATCAAAACATACAAAAAAGACAACAATGTGAAACAAACAACAGAGCTATAAAACCAGAAAACAATAAATTGATAATAGTAAGTCCTGACCTATCAGTAATTACTTTAAATTCTCCAATTAAAAAATATAGAATTGCTGAATGGATTAAAAAACAAAACAAAACAAGATCTAATGAAAGCTGCCTACAGGACTCACTTTGGCCTTAAAGATACAGACTCAGAGTGAAGGGATGGAAAAAGATATTTCAAAAAAATGGTAACCCAGAAAAAGTCAGACTTTAAAAATGGTAAAAAGAGACAAGGTCATTATATAATGATAAAAAGATAAATCCATCAAGAAGATAGACCAATTGTACGTCTTTATGCAGTCAGCACCAGAAGACCTACATATATAAAGCAAAATCTTGCAGAGCTAGAAGGAGAAATAAACAGCGGTACAGGAATAGCTGGGAACTGTAGTATTTCACTCCCGACAATGGATAGCTCTACCACAGAGAGCAGGGAACAGTAGGTTTGAACAACACCATAGACCAAATGAACCTAACAAAAATATACAGAACATTGTATCTGTGTATTAGCAGGATACACATTCTTCTGTTAAGAAGCATTTCCTACAACAGACCCTATAGTAAGCCACAAAACCAGCCTAAGCACATTTAATAAGACTGAAATCATACCGGGTATCTTCTCTGACCATATAATACTAGAGATCAATAACAGAAGGAAAACTGGAAAACTCAAATACGTGGAAGTTGACACTCTTCTGAGCAACCAATGGATCCAAGAAATTAAAGGGAAAATGAAAAAGATCTTGAGACAAATGAAAATGGAAACACAACCAAAACTCAGCAAAAGCAGTTCTAAGAGGGAATTTCATAGCAATAAACACCTAATAAAGAAAGATCTCAGGCGCCTGGGCGGCTCGGTCAGTTGGGCATCTGCCTTCAGCTCAGGTCGTGGTCATGGGATTGAGTCCTACTTGGTGGGGGAGCCTGCTTCTCCCTCTCCCTGCCAGTTCCGCTACTTGTGTGCTCTCTCTCAAAAACAAAACAAAACAACTCAAAACCAAAGATCTCAACCTAACTGTGCCTTTAGGAACTAGAAAAAGAAGAACAGGGGCGCCTGGGTGGCTCAGTCATTTAAGTGTCTGACTCTTGATTTTGGCTCAGGTCACAATCTCAGGGTCATGAGATCCAGCCCCACATGGGGCTCCACACTCAGCACAGAGTCTGCTTGTTCCTCTCCCTCTCCCTCCCCCATTTTGCCCCCCATGTTCTCTCTAAAATAAATAAATTTTTTTTGAATGACCCTAAAGACTCCACCAAAAAACTATTAGAATAAATGATTTCAGCAAAGTTACAAGATGCAAAATCAATATACAGAAATCTGTTATTTCTATACACTAAAAATGAAGTAGCAGAAAGAGAAAACATTCCATTTACAATTACACCAAAAGAATACAATACCTGGGAATAAACTTACCAAGGTGGTGAAAGACCTGTACTCTGGAAACTATAAAACATTGATGAAAAAAATAAGACAAACAAATGGAAAGACATACCCTGCTCATGGGTTGAAAAAAATATTGTTAAAATGTCCAGACTACCCAAAGCAATCTACAGATTAATTGTAATCCCTATCAGAATACCAATAGTATTTTTCACAGAACTAGAACAAATAATCCTAAAACTTGTATGGAACCACAGAAGACCCTGGAATAGTCAAAAACAACCTTAAGAAAGAAGAACAAAGCTAGAGATATCATAATCCCAGATTTCAAAATAAACTACACACAGCCATAAAAGAGTATGGTACTAGGGTGCCTGAGTGGCTCAGTTGTTTAGTGTCTGACTCTTGATTTTGGCTTGGGTCATGACTTCAGGGTCGTGAGATCTCAGGGTTGGCCCTGATATCTGGGTTGTAGGATCCCATTGGGCTCAGTGCTTGGCATGGAGTCTCCTTGAGATTCTCTCTCCCTCTGCCCCTCCCCCCACTCATGCATTCTTTAAATGAATAAATATAAAAGAACAGTATGGTAGCAGCACAAAAACAGAAACGTAGGTCAGAGGAACAGAACAGAGAGCCCAGAGATATGCCCATGCTTATATGGTCAATCTATGACAAAGAGGCAAGAATATACAATGGGAGAAAGACAGTCTTGTCAATAAATGGTGCTAGAAAAACTGTACAGCTCATGTATAAGAGTGAAACGGGACACTTTCTTACACCACACACAAAAATAAACTCAAAATGGATTAAAGACCTAAGTGTGAGACCTGAAACCTAAAACTCCTAGAAGAAAACATAAGCAGTCATTTCTCTGACATCAGCCTTAGCAACGTTCTCTAGATACATCTCTTCAGGCAAGGGAAACAAAAGCAAAAATAAACTATTGGGACTATATCAAAATAAAAAGCTTTTGTACAGTGAAAGAAACCATTAGAAAACAAAAAGACAACCTTCTGAATGGTAGAACATATTTGCAAATGATGTATCCGAAACGGGATTAATATCCGAAATATTTAAAGAATATTGCACAAAAAAAACCTCCAAATTGATCCGATTTTTAAAAACGGACAGAGAACCTAAATACACATTTTTCCAAAGACGACATGCAGAGGGCCAACAGACACGGGAAAAGATGCTCAACATCACTAACCCCCAAGGAAGTGCAAATCGAAACCACGAGGAGATAGCACCTTACACCTCTCAGAATGGCTAATATCAAAGATAAGAAGTAACAAGCGTTGGAGAGGATGTAGAGAAAAAGGAACGCTTGTGCACTGTTAGTGGGAATGTAATTCAGTGCAGCCACTGTAGAAAACAGTATGGAGGTTTCTAAAAAAATTAAAAATAGAAATATCATTTGAACCAGTAATTCCACCACTGGATATCTACCCCCCAAAACAAAAACACTAATTCAAAAAGATATACCTATCCTATGTTCATTGCAGCATTATTTTGTAATAGCCAAGATATGGAGGCAACCCAAGTGTCCACCAATAGATGAATGGACTATTACTCAGCCATGTAAAAGAATGAAGTCTTGCCATTTGTGACAACATGGATGGACCTGGAGGGTATTATACTAAGTGAAATAAGTAAGACAAAGACAAATACCATTGCAGTTATATGTGGAATCTGAAAAAAACAGAAAAACCAGGAACAGACCCATAATAAGAATAAAGTGGTGGTTGCCAGAGGGGAGGGCATGGGGGGATGGGCAAAATGGGTGAAGGGGAATTGGAGATACAGGCTTCCAGTTATCGAGTAAATACATCACCAGGATGAAAGGTAGCCTAGGGAATACTGTCAATGGTATTGCAACAGCACTTGTGAGCATAGCATAACGAGTAGAGTTGTCAAGTCACTGTGCTGCACACCTGAAACTATTTAACACTGTGTGTCAACTACACGATTTTTTAAAAAGTCATTATTGATAGAAGATTTGAATGGATACTTTCCAAAGGAAAATATCCAGAGAGACAATAAACATATACAGTGTTCAACATCATAGTTAATCAGGGAAACACAAAAACTACAGTGAGATAGCTCTGTCTACCGGATGGCGAAAATCGTGAACACTGATGACACAAAACTTTGGCAAGAATTTAGAGCAACTGGAACACTCATACGTTGCTGACAGAAGCATAAAATTGTAAAACCATCCTGGAAAACAGTTTCTAGTTTCTCACAAATCTGAACTTATACCTATCCTATGATTTTAAGCATTCCACACCTAGGTATTTACCCAAGAGAAATGAAACTATAGGTCCATGAAAAGCTTTGAACAAAAATATTCATAATAGCTTTATTCATAATAGAAAACTAACCAGTATAAATATCCATCAATTAGAAAATGGACTTTTAAAAAAAGATTTTATTTGAGAGAGAATGAGCGAGCGAGCACGAGCACGGGGAGGAGCAGAGGGAGAGGGAGAAGGTGACTCCCTGCTGAGTATAGAGGCTGATGCAGGACTCAGTCCCAGCCCACCAAGATCATGCATGACCCGAGATGAAGTCAGATGCTTAACCAACTGAGTCACCCAGGTGCTCCTGGAGAATGGCTTTTTAGAACTTTGGTATATTCATGCAATAGAAGAACACTCAGCAATAAAATGGAACTACTGTTAACAAGCAAAAACATGGATGAATCTTTCAGACATTACGCTGGGCACAATGAGCCTGACACAAAAAGAGTACACACCGTATGGTTCTAGTTATATGAAATTCTAGAGCAGCACAAGTAATCAGGGGTGAAAAAAATCAGAAAGTAGTAGCCTGAAAGGGTGTAGGATGGATTGGGATGAAACTTCCAAGGTGACAGAAATATTCTAGATCGCATCGATGTATGTATTTGTCAAGTTCATAGAATTGTCTACTTAAGATCTGTGCATTTCATTTTATGTAAATTTGACCTTATAGGAGAAACAATTTTCAACTCTAGTAGTGGTATAGGTTAGCAATTCTGAACATTTTTTCTGTTTATTGCAAATGAGTAAAAACATTCAGGATAATGAGATCCAGGCTTCTCACTGTAAAGAACAGTTAGTATGGAAAGGATGTGGAAAAAAAAATACTCCTCTCAGATACAGAGAACACACTGGTGGTTGCAGAGGCAGCAAGGGTGGGGTGGGGTGAAAGGGGTCAAAAGGTTATAAGATAGAACTTCTGAGTTATTCCAAGTATAAGTAAGTCCTGTGGATGTAATGTACAGCATGGTGACTACAGTTACAACTGTATTGTGTATTTGAGAGCTGCTAGGAGTAGATCTTAAAAGTTACAAGAAAAAACACCTTGTAACTATGTGGCGATGGATGCTAACCACACTCACTGTGGTAATCATTTCCCGAAATAAAATTATACTGTGCCTAAGACTAATGTTATATGTCAATTATATCTCAAAGAAAAAAAAGGCTGCATCCAGCACTGTATCCAAACCAGTGTTGGTTTGGAATTGGATATCAATATGGACTCCTGATTGTGTGTGTGTGTGTGTGTGTGTGTGTGTGCCTGTCAGAGCCTAGAAACAGTATCACATCAGTAGAAACGAACACATTAAGAGTGAAGATCCTGGTTTCAAAATGTTTCCCCCTGAAAGGAACCACTGGGGAAAAGACTAATTCCAGGTTGAAACAGGGAAAGTACAGGACGAGCCCAGGTCTTGCTGCCCCAGAGAGCGCCTGAGAGCTCCCGCTGGCCGCATCAGGGACGACTGCAGCGTCGTAGTAAATAACAGTTGTGCTGGATTATAACTGTTCAATAAAGAATTCTGAGTCCATATCGATGTAAATAAATGAAATATATGAAGAGAAAGTTATTTTTTTTTAAGATTTTAATTTATTTGAGAGAGAGAGACCAAGATAGTGACAGCGAGCGCAAGCTGGAAGGAGGGAGAAGCAGGCTCCCTGCTGAGCACGGGGCTCCAACCCAGGACCCTGGGATCACGACCTGAGCCAAAGGCAGATGCTTAACTGACAGAGCCACCCCAGCGCCCCAGAGAAAGTTCTTTATAGTAGCAAGGCAACGGATAACCATAGAAGAAATTATGGTGTTATATAGTCACCGGTGGATATTAAAACTAGCGGGTAAATTTTTTATGGGAAACAGCATAGTTACATAGTCTCAAAATATTTCCCAAAAAATTACTACTCACAAAGGGCAAGACAGAAACTTTATAGTGGAAAAGCTGAGCAAACACCATCTAACCAAATGATCATATTTATTTATTTATTAGAGAGAACATGAGCAGAAGGAGCAGAGAGAGAGAGAATCTCAAGCAGGCTCTCCGCTGAGTGTGGAGCATGAAGTGGGGGGCCGGGGGCGGGCGGTGTGGGGGGCAGAGCTCGATCCCGTGACCCCGAGCCAAAACCAAGAACCGGATGTTTAACTGACTGTGCCACCCAGGCGCCCTCAAGTGATCATATTTAATATCAATATTGGGACAAACTTCCATCATGTGACATTTCCAACTTATTCTCAAGTTGCTCTGAAGATTGGATACATGGAAAGGAAAGGAAAGGAAAGGAAAGGAAAGGAAAGGAAAGGAAAGGAAAGGAAAGGAAAGGAAAGGTAAGGAAAGGAAAGGAAAGGAAAGGGAAGGGAAGGGAAGGGAAGGAAAGGAAAAGATTCCTTTGGGGGGGTTGTTTATTTAGTTCTCGTCACTTATATACACACAAAATAGAGACTCAGGAGAAAATTTTTTTTTTTTAAGACTTTACTTAGGGGCACTCGGGTGGCTCAGATGGTTAAGCGTCTGCGTTCAGCTCAGGTCATGGTCCCAGCATCCTGGGATCAAGCCCCACGTGGGGCTCCCTGCTCAGCGGGGAGTCTGCTTCTCCCTCTCCCACTCCCCCTGCTTGTGTTCCCGCTCTCATTGTCTCTCTCACTCTGTCAAACAAAATTTTTAAAAAATAAAGATTGTAATTATTTGAGAGAGCACAAGTAGGCAGAGCTGGAGGCAGAGGGAGAAGCAGGCTCCCCGCTGAGCAGGGAGCCTGACGTGGGGCTCAATCCCAGGACCCTGGGATCATGACCTGAGCTGAACGCAGACACTTAACTGACTGAGCCCCCCAGGAGTCCCCCAATAAGTGCTATTTTTTTTTAAGTTTTTATTTCAGTTCCGGTTAACATAGTCTAATATTGGTTTCAGGTGCACCATTTAGTGAATCAACACAACACATGGTACTCATCTCAAGTGCACTCCTTAATCCCCATCACCTCTTTAACCCATCCCCCACCATCTCCCCTCTGGGGACCATCAGTTCGTTCTCCACAGTTAACAGTCTGTGTCCTGGTTTAGCTCTCTTTTCCCTTTGCACATTTGTTTTGTCTCTTAAATTCCACATGAGTGAGATCATATGGTATTTGTCCTTTTCTGACTTACTTTGCTTAGCATATTATCCTCTAGCTCCATCCACGTGGTTGCAAATGGCCAGATTTCATTCTTTTTTATTGCTGAGTCATATTCCAGTGTGTGTGTGTGTGTGTGTGTGTGTGTACACACACATTTTTTTTTTAAGTTTCTATTTAAGTAATCTCTACACTCAACATGGGGCTCAAACTCATGACCCCAAGGACGAGCGTCACGTGCTCCTCTGAGCCAGTCAGTGCCCCTATACCACATCCTCTTTATCCATTCATCAGTTGGTGGACATTTGGACTCTTTCCATAATTTGGCTATTTTAAGATTTTATTTATTTGTCAGAGAGAGAGAGAGAAGAGAACACAAGCAGGGGGGAGAGGAAGGCAGAAGGAGAAGCAGGCTCCCCACTGAGCAGGGAGCCCGATGCAAGACTCGATTCCAGGACCCTGGGATCATAACCTGAGCTGAAGGCAGATGCTTAACCGACTGAGCCACTCGGACATCCCCATAATTTGGCTATTTTAATAAATGCCTTTTAATTGATCAATTCTATAAGAAATAGCCCTATTTTTGTGCTGCTAGTAGTAAAGAAAGAAAACAAGTTTTCATGAATTCCCCTCATACTATTTCCCTAAAAAAAATGCTTTTTAAATCTTTATTATAATAAACACAGAAAATTAAAAGAAAAAACTTAGATCACCTTCATTCTACTATCTGGAAAGAAATCACTATTAATATTTTTGCTTATTTTCACTTTGTACAAAATTAAAGTTCTATTGTATATAATTTTGTATCTTGCTTTTTAACCTAATGTTATACTGAAATATGTTTACATCATGAAATTTTTGTTTTAAAGCATGACTTTCAAGGCTACATATTATATCTAATGAATCTACCATCATATATTTAATTATTTTTCTGGCCTGGGTCATTTTTATGTTGTTTCCAATTTTTTGCTTTCGCATGATAAACTGATTATTTGTTTGGGATTAATTTCCATGTGTGGGATTACTGGATGAAGTCATTGTCAAGCAGCTTTCTAGAAAAGTTCTGCAACTTTGCCATTCCATATAGAAACACACAGGTATGAATGTACTGCTAATAAAACCTTAACCACATGGAATAGCCAAATTTAAGTTAAGAACATGTGTTTTAAGTTGTGATTATTATTAGTGAGGTTTATACTTTAAAATTATTATTAATAAAACAGTATGGTACTGATATAAAGACAGACACATAGATCAGTGATATAGAACAGACAGCCCAGGAATAAACCCGTGCATATATGGTCAATTAATTTATGACAAAAGGAGTCAAGAATAGTGGGGAAAAGAGTCTCTTTAACAAATGGTGCAGGGAAAACCGGACAGCCCCACGTGAAAGAATGAAACTGGACCGCTGTCTTACACCACACACAAAAATTAACAAAATGGACCAAAGATTTGAACATAAGGCCTGAAAACCATAACCTCCTAGAAGAAAACATACGTAGCTCCCTGATATTGGTTTTGGCAAAGAAAATTTTTTTGGATTTGATACCAAAAATAAAGGCAACAAAAGCAAAAATCAAATGGGACTACATTCAACTAAAAAGTTTCTTTTTTTTTTTAAAGATTTTATTTATTTATGTGACAGAGAGACAGCCAGCGAGAGAGGGAACACAGCAGGGGGAGTGGGAGAGGAAGAAGCAGGCTCCCAGCGGAGGAGCCCGATATGGGACTCGATCCCGGAAAGCCTGGGATCACGCCCTGAGCCAAAGGCAGACGCTTAACGACTGCGCCACCCAGGCGCCCCTCAACTAAAAAGTTTCTGCATTGCAAAGGAAACCATCAACAAAATGAAATCTTAAAGAAAAAAACCTGAATGGGAGATAATGTTTGCAGATCGTACCTGTTAAGGGGTGAATATTCAAAATATATAAAGAACTCACAGAACTCAATAGCAAAACACAATCTGATTTTTAAAATGGGGAGAAGATCTAATAGCCATTTTCCAAAAAAGACATACAGGTGACCAGGAGGTACGTGAAAAGGGGCTCAGCATCACTGTCACCAGGGAAATGCAAATCAAAACCACAATGAAATAGCATCTCACCCTTGTTAGAATGGCTTTTATCAAAAAGACAAGAAATAAGTGTGAGGAGAACGTGGAAAAAGGGAACCCTCGGGTACTGTTGGTGGGAATGCAAACTGGCGCAGCCCCTCTGGAAAACAGTATGGAGCTTCCTCCAAAAATTAAAGGTAGAATTACCATACAATCCAGCAATTCGACTTCCAGGCATTTATCCAAAGAAAATGAAAACACTAACTCAAGAAGGTAATATGCACCATGTTCATAAGAACACCATTTACAACAGCTAAGACACAGAGGCAACCTACGTGTCCACTGATGTCTGAATGAATAAAGAAAATGTGGTGTACACAGTGGAATATTATTCGGCTATAAAAAAAGAATTCTTGCCATTTATGACAACCTGGAGGGATCTTGAGCGCATTAGGCTAAGGGAAATAAGCCAGAGAAAGATAAATACTATATGATCTTAATTATATGCGGAATCTAAAAAAAAACCAAACCCAAACAAAACCCCCCAAAAAGCCAACAAAACCCAAACTCTTAGATACAGAGAACAAGTTGGTGGTTGCCAGAGGTCAGGGGTAGGAAGCGAGTGAAACAGGTGAAGGGGGTCAAAAGGCACAAACTTCTAGTTACAAAATAAGTAAGTCCTGGGAACATAACGTATAGCATGGTGACTATAGTTTCACATTTGAAAGCTGCTAAGAGAATAGATCTTAAAAAGTTATCACAGGAAAAAAAGTTTGGGTAACTACGCATGGTGGCAGGTGTGACCTAGATTTCGTGCGCTGTCAGGGAATACAGAGGGAGGGGCTCAGCTTAGGAGCCAGAAACCCCGGGGTTTAATCATTCTTCAGTGTTGTGAAAATTAGAAAACATTTATGAAATACATACTATATACAGAGTACCTCACATAAGGTCTGACACTCAGAAAGTGCTGGTTTCCCTTCCCCTATCTGGTTTTCTGGGACTGCAAAAAGGAAATTCTTTGATAACAAACATGGATAGGAACATTTATTATTTTTTTAACTTCAGACAGGCAAAGGACTGAAAGAAACGTGCCTTTCTGTTGACGGACCGCCCAGACCCCAGCCTAACTAGAGTTCCCAAAGGTCAACCTGACCTTGTAACATTTTTTTTTTTAAAGATTTTATTTATTCGACAGAGATAGAGACAGCCAGCGAGAGAGGGAACACAAGCAGGGGGAGTGGGAGAGGAAGAAGCAGACTCCTAGCAGAAGAGCCTGATGTGGGGCTCGATCCCATAACGCCGGGATCACGCCCTGAGCTGAAGGCAGATGCTTAACCGCTGTGCCACCCAGGCGCCCCACGAGAACTGTTTTCTTGTTGCCTGTACCGTTATTATCAAACTGTCGAAACAGTCACTTCCTACTGAAGTGATAGTTATACAAGCATAGAAAGAGCTTTTTATTAAATTTACTTGTGGTTGAATTAGATGGAATCTTTTAGAGGAAATAAATCATTCTAACCGCAGTAAGGAAGTTGACCTTACGGGCACCTTCCTGAGAATGATGTTTCATTATCATTATTATGAAGTGTTGGACCAGCTCTTGGTAGCTGCAAGACAATCTGAGGTCTGGAGACTTGGAGCGGTACCTCTCACATCCATACTTTATCAGGCTTTCTGCCTGGGTCCTGCCCACCTTGGGGGTGCCTGCCTTCGTTTTCATTCGCTGTGCCTGTTACACAGACTGATGCATTTGAGACAAAACCACTAAGGAGGCAAGAAGCAGGAGCCGTATTCTAAGCATCCCACCGAAGTCAAGCCTTGAAAGATGGAAATGATAAGCTGTTTACTACGGTCCATTGTGAGAGAGGTCACTTGGCACACAAACGGAGAATAAAAAGGGGGAGTGGGTAGGGGAGGGGCGAGGGGGACGTTCATCTGTAGAACTACCAAGAGTTTAGGCCCTTGGCTTCTCAGCCTGTAAATCTTGGCTCTGGTCACACTTGGGTACAGGAATTTTCCAGAGATTGCTGGAGAAGAAATCACCTGCTGGCTGTGTTCTGCTGGTTGGATTGGGAAGGAATAGGTTTACCTAAGAACTCAATTTTTGCGTGTGTCAGCACCAGGGGACACAGATACAAATGCCCTGGAAATACAGATGGGCCCATCCTTGTTTTCATGAGGTGTTGCTGTATCCCAGCCCCCAGGAAAATGGACTCTGGACGGGTTATCTTTCTGGAGAAGTTCCGGTGTGCTCCCAGTCGGGTGAAGTAGGCTGCCCGTTTCACTTACTGTTAAATGTTCGTAGTCGTTGTCAAGTAAGGGGTTGGCAGCCCTCAAGAGCACAGTTCTCCGTTTCATCCACAGACAGGAGACGATGTAATTTGACACTTACTGCAGGGAGGAACCTGTCCTTCCAATTCAGCTTATTGTTTTGTTTTTTCTTTCTTTCTTTTGGGCTCTGTAGGATTTCAAAAGTCTCTTCAAAAGGACAGCAAAATTAGCCTTAAGTAGTATTTCTTGGATTGCTTTGAACAATGGCAGTAAGGCCAAAGCTTCTAGTCTTGACAGAGGTGGTTTCTTTACACCTTGTTTTTATCTTGCCAGAATAAAGCCAAAAAAACTTGAAAATGTGTTTTCATTAAGGCTAAAGACCATGTTTTAGCCCATACCTCCCGCAAGGAGAGAACAATCTGCAAATTTGCTTCTTACGTCTCTCTTTAGCTTTCGGCTTCTAAGGCAGAAAAGTAGGGGGTTTTGTTTGTTTGCTTTTCCTGGAGGACGGACCTTCACTCAGCACAATTAACATATCATCAAAAATTTGCCTTGCCCTAAGTTCTGCATTCCACTGCCAAGAAATCAAACTTTTAAAGTGACATTCATTTACCAAGAGCTGTAATCAAGATTTTTTAAAAAATCTTTGAAATTAAATGTGGGAACAGAAGGCTAACTACAAGCAGAAATACACACTATTTTGCAAATCTCCTTCCCTTGCAGGTGACATTAGCCGAACTTCGATAAACAGACATGATATCATCTACGGGGTAAACCCAGCGCCAAACGACTGCATTCTTTTGACCCAAACGGTGGTTTTGTGCAGCCTTACAACTACAGCCTGAAGAGCTTCAGAGCTGGCCTGCCTCTTCACAAACAGGTCAGAGCGGATCTGAGTTACACAACTCCCGCAGACAGGGCCTCGTCCCCCCGCGGCCAGCTGGAGAGTTAACATTTGTCAATTGCTTCCTTCAGGGCCTGGCTCAAGCTTCATTTCCTCCAAGACTCCCTCTGCTACGGACTCCCTTCACTCCGCCAGTCCCTTCTCCCACATCTGCTTATTACTCATCTAATACACTCTTTGTTCTGCGGGCCACGCTCTGTTATGTTTTACCTCGTGATCATTCTCTAAATTTTTACTTTATCCTTCAGCTAGGTTAAAATTGCCTTGAGAGTGGGGCCCGTCTGCTCCTTCTTTTGTGTATTCCCGTGGCACGAAGTATGGTGCTACCCGTATCATCGTTTCCTAATAAAAGAGGAATGTTTTGTGGCTGTTGAGCTGGGGCGGGGATCCTGCCTTTGCCTTCTGTTCCTGAAAACCAAATTCACTGCTTCAACATTCACCGGTTTTCCCAAGTCTGCTCTAGCGACGGGATGTCACCGCGGTGTAGTCCTCTCTGCTCTGACCCCAGAAATTTCTCTCCTGACATCTCATGGATTTGAGAGTTCAGAGGTTAGACTGCCCACAATCAGGAAGGTAGGGGTGAGGAGGCAGGGAAGAACCATGTCTGTGCAGAGTGATATTAAGTGGATAGCACAGCATCCAAGAGGGGAGGGCAATAAACCTGTAAGTGGTAGAGGGAACAGTGTTGGGGGGTGGGGCAGATGGGTACTTGGGATAGGACACAGCAAAGAGCTTGAGATCTTCCCAGGAGGCTCAGGTTGGGGAGGGGCTGGGAAAGTTTAGAGCAAAAGTGTTCAGAATCAATATCGGTTTGAAGAGGCAGAGCTACAATCCAGCATCTCTGAAATAAAGATACAAAGCCTCCCACATTCCTAGGGGATACATGACAATGTGCTGGGGGAAATAGGAGCCACAGGATGAACCAGGCACTTTTTCTGGAATGTCTATTTTACTGAACAATTTAGGAATCTTCCAGTTGGAAATGAACTAGCCTAATAAGCAAACCCACCCTGCCCTTTTATGGAGGGCACTTGACCAGAAGTCCTACGAAGCTTCAGGTATGGTTGGACACACTGCTCCAATTATAGTCCCAGAGCTCTAGCTCTCTCTTTCTGCTTTGCTTGGCTTTGTTGTGTGTGTAGGCTTTCTCTAAGTTGCATTTGTTCTCTGACAACTCCAGATCTTTATTTACCTTGCTGAGCTACCCAGAAGAAGAAAAAGAACTTCTACTGGGGCTCCTGGCTGGCTCAGTGGTAGAGCACGTGATTCTTGATTTGGGGGTTGTGAGTTCAAGCCCCATGTTGGGTATAGAGATCACTTAAAAATAAAATCTTTTAAAAAAGAAGAAAAAAGGAACTTCTCCTATCCATACACCTATTAAAGAAAGAGACTGCTGTTGGGCCTTGCTGGAGATATGTGCCAGTGAGGTACCATGGTCAGCCCTGCCTGGGTCAGCAGCCCAGCCCTGTGACCAGGGATCAGGGCCATCACGAATGTTAGCTCAACCGATATGATGCAGCAGGGGACTAGGATTTCCAAGGAAAGGATGCTAGCAGACAAAAACATCTGTCCATGACATGTCCATCTTCAGTAATCTAACACATTTTTATATTCAAATAAACCCACTGTGGGCTACCAGCAGGGGTGGGGTATGTGGTTTACTTTTTTTCTGCTGATAATAGGACTTTGATGAAAAGGTTTGAGGAACGCTGATCAATATATAAGCCTTTTTAAACCCACAGCTGTGTGGAATTAGGTGTGATTGTACTTATCTCACTGGATGGCTCTGCCTTTCAGAGAGAAGCCTGACAGTGTCTGTGGATGTTGTAAAAATTAAAGGGTGTTAGAGCACATGAACATAGGGGAAGGGAAGAAAAAATAAAATAAGATGAAATCAGGGAGGGAGAAAAACCATAAGAGATCTTAACTCTAGGAAACAAACCGAGGCCTGCTGGAGGGGAGGTGGGCAGGGGGATGGGGTAATTGGGTGATGGGCATTAGAGGGTACATGATGGAATGAGCACTGGGTGTTATATGCAACTGGTGAATCACTAAACTCCACCTCTGAAACTAATAATAAAGTGTATGTTAATTAAATTGATTTTAAATAAAAAAATTAATTAAAGGGCTTTTTTCCAATTTCGTGGACAGCATTAATCTCCTTGATCCTTGTGTCAGACAGACCTGAATTGTTGATTTGTGGGCATCTGTGATAAGAGCCAATCATGGGTGTTGCCACCCATGTCACCCCAATGGAATGGACACCCTAGAAAGTGATAGGAGGGTAGGAGATAGGACTGGAGAAGCAACAGAAAACATGTCGGAGCAGAAAGGAGAATTGGCATGGAGGAACACATTGCTCTCGGCAGCACATGAAGTATCCCACTGCTCTGATCTGCACGTGCTCGGCCTGCTAAGCACGCATCCCACCAGGGTTTCATGCTCCCCAAGTAGAGGTAAAACCAGAATGAAGGAGTAGCAGATGCTGTCAGTGCCCCACCTTCGTCCCTTTACCTTAGCGCTTCTAACACAGGACCACCAGACTTCCAGTTTCCACCACCTCCATTTCCTTGCCTGACGGTGTGCAATCTGGCTACCGCTAGTGTGGCTGGCTGGAAGCGCTGGGGATCATTTCTCCTGCAGCGGCCCTTAGCCAGGGCCTGACTGGCAGGAGCTAAAGAAATACCCCATCTCCTCATCTTTCGGATGGTATTCCTCTGAGGTGCTTTCTACACTGGCTCTCAGACGTGCCCAGTGGGATTAAGTTCCAGTTGCTCACAGTAGTAGCTGGCTTGGTAACACACCTGTCATGGTCTGCTACCCCCTCCTTGCATCACCCCCTCCCACACTTCTATTGCTTAAGTAAACTACTTGCACTTGAATCTTTATCTCAAGGTCAACTTGGGGAGGAACCCAAGCCAAGATAGAGCTTTCTGGTAAAGGCTTGGGATCTTTCCTTAGACTAGGAAAGACTTTCTGTCATTTTGGACAGGAATGGTGGGCCTAGTATGCAAATATTCACTAATGTCTCTGTAGATTCATTTGGTTATTAACCCTTAAGATATTAGGGCTATTCTGAGGTTATGGAACCACTGGAGAGACTATACGACCCCATAACACCACTGTTGGTTAACTATTGTTGAATAACAATAGTGATCCACCATAATAATAATCCCTTGTTATCACAGTTCATGCATCTAGGAATTGGTTGGGGTTGGCTGATCTAGACTGGGCTTGCTCATGCAGGCACAGTCAGTTGGGGCGCTCTTATAGGCTGAGGTCAGCAGGGGAACTCTGCTCCACGTGTCTTTCCGCACACCCTGGGGCCAGTCAGCCAGCTTGGGCACATTCTTTTCTTGGCAGTGGCAGAGAACGGTAACATGTCCAATTGAGCAAGTGCTTTTCTAAGCCTCTATTTGCACCCTATATGAGTGTTCTTTGGCACATGTAAATCAAATGGTCAAACTCAGAGTCAAAGAGTAGGAAAATCTATTCTTCCCCTTTTTGGGGGGTGGGGAGAGTCTGCAAAGTCACATGGCAAAGGACATGAGAGACAGAAGAATGAGGAATTGAAGCCAAATCTACTCAGCACCTAAACATTTGTCCTCATAAGTCCACTTTTCTTTTTTTTTTTTTAAGTTTTTATTTATTTATTTGACAGAGAGAGACAGCCAGCGAGAGAGGGAACACAAGCAGGGGGAGTGGGAGAGGAGGAAGCAGGCTCCTAGCGGAGGAGCCTGATGTGGGGCTCGATCCCAGGACTCCGGGATCACGCCCTGAGCCGAAGGCAGACGCTTAACCGCTGTCCCACCCAGGTGCCCCATAAGTCCGCTTTTCTATCTGTCCCCAGAAAAGTTCTGCAGGAACACTTCGCTCTCATCAACTTTAAAAAAAAAAAAAAAGATTTTATGTATTCGAGAGAGCGAGCGTGCGCACGCAAGCACGTGTGAGCGAGCACAAGTTGGGGGAAGGGCAGATGGAGAAGGAGACTCTCTGCTGAGCAGGGACCCCGTTCCGAGGCTCCATCCCAGGACCCCAGGATCATGACCTGAGTCGAAGGCAGACGCTTCACCGCCTGAGCCACCCAGGCGCCCCTCTCATTAACTTTTGTAACATGTAAATTACATATTACATTCTGACTTGCCTCTTTTTCTTAAGAAAGGATTTTCTATGCATTTTTCTCTTCAGCATTAAACCTGTTTTTATTCATTTAGAATGAAGCCAATAAATGTGCCCACCTGAACTTGCCTTAGTACCGAACTAATGAATTTGAAGTGAAGTGTGCATTTCAATAGCTAAAGCATGAAAGGAATAACCAATTAGCAACCAGGAGCACTGCTTCAAGACAACACACACGTTTCCAGAAGTGTTTCATCGGAGGATTCCTTTTCATGATGAATCAGACAGCCTTACTTCTTAAACCTGACATGGACTGGCTTCAGGCCTTCCCCAGACATGCTGAAATGGCAGGAAAATGGAAACACCTAGCATCAGTATTCATGCTAGTCCTTTTGTGTATGCTCTGTCCATCAGAGGAAGGGAAAAAAAAGTTTCATGACTCATTGTTTTTCAAGGATGCTGCTTCCTCTGCAGTTTTACAGGTTGTTTTTCGATAAGATTTTCTCCTTGTTTATACACTGCCCACTGGGGTTCTTTTTATATCCCAGGTCTGTACATTTAAGGCCCATCAGCAAACTTCATAATACTTATTTTTCTGCCCCTCAATTGCCTTGGTGCTTTGAAACTGACTTGATGTGCAAAAGAAAGAAAACGTATGTAGATTCAGCCAATGCCATTAAAAACAATCCTACAGTTTGACCCATCCCTCTGATAACCTTTCAGGATAGTTCTGTTTCCTTAGATGTGCTTTTTGGGATGGCCTTTGGCCATTTCTGAAGAGAACCCATTTCTGGGGTTCTCTAGGGAACTGTCCCATAATCTGTGGGAGCCCAGGAAGGAATCTTACAGTAATTCTGCTACAGTGAAACATTCGCCTCGAGGCCAGAATCAAAAATAGCAGTTGGAAGGACATTTGGAAACGGGGGGGGGGGGGGGGGGGGGGGGGGGGGGGGGGGGGGGGGGGGGGGGGCGTGGTGTGGGAGTGCAAGAGAGGTGGAGAGGGAGAGCTTTTCACATTTGGATAAAAACACTAGTTATAAGGCAAAACCGAGACAGGGCTGGCATCTTCGACCCTTGAAACTGTCCCATCTCCTCTGGCTTGGCTCTCCAAGCCAGTGATTTCAGGGCTGAAAGCGCTGACCGGGGTCAGTGCACCGCGCCTGGCAACAAACCGTGAGCACCAAGATTCCTGGACGTTGGCCAGCAGCACCGGCTTCCCTCCCACCACACCAAGAGGCACAGAAAGACTGCTGCTCCTCCCACAGCCAGCTAGCATCCAAAGTGTAGACCAGTTTCCTGGCGTAGCTGGAAACTGAATGACTAATTTCAGCCCTCTGAAAACTTTGGGGAAGAGACGCTCCACTTCAACCAATAAGTGTCACTGCAGTCAAGCACACAGATCATAGAAGGTTTGGGCCAGAGTCTAAGAGAAATAAACACAGGAACGTAAACGAGGAAGAGACGTAGCTGCATAATCATGACAGAAGAGATGGCCTCCAGCGAGCCATGCCTCTCAGAACTAGTGTAGCCCCCTGCGAAAGTTCCTCCCTCACATCTGAGCTGCCTTGTGACTTGTGACTATGTGAATAGGGCTTAAGTGACACTGTGGGACTTCTGAGTGCAGCCTCTGCCTGCGTTTCTTAGGCAAAGGGAGATACTCCTTCGGGACACCCCCTCCCCAACCCAGCCACCAAGCCGTGAAAGTCCACGCCACACGGGGCATCCACAAGTAGGCATTCTAGCTGGCAGCCCGGCCGCATGCCCCCTTGCCACCAGCATCGATTGTCACTTCAGAGAACTCCCGCTGCCACTGGACTACAACTACGTGAACTATCCCAAGAAAAACTGCTCGATCAAGGCCGTCAAATGCACTGAACACAAGATAATAATGCTGTTTTAAGCCGTTCAATTCAATGGTGTGTGATCCAGCACAGGTAAGCAGAACAGAAGTTATACGTTTACACACATGCGCACAGACACCGATGGATGAACATACCAATAGATGGATTAGTTGAATGGCTTTTTATTTACTCAGCAGATATCTACGGAGCATACATGGGCCAGGCACTGTGCTAGTCTCTGGGAACACAGTGGTGAACAAATGAATTATGGTCCCTGCCTCCAAAGAGCTGATAGTGGGGCTGGGGCGGGGTGGGGGGGCGGGGGGAAGACAGACAATAAATAAGCACACGCAAAATTGTAAGATTATAAGTTATGTCAAGTTTTAGGATAAAAAGAAAAAAGACCTTGGTCATGTGCCAAAACAAGAGAGGGAGACCCACCCTAGCCTGGGCGATCAGGAAAGGTTGCTGTGAGGTAATGATTTTGAAGGGGATAGCTGACGTAGAAGAAGGAGCTAGCCCTGTTGGGGGGGGGAGCGCAAAGACCTTTCTAGAATAAGGGAATAAGGAAGGCACAAAGTAGGAAGGAGCTTGGGGTATTGGGAGGACTGAGAGAAGCCAGCACGGCTGGACTGGAGGAATTCTCGGGGAGAGAAGCTGGAGGGGGAGACCTGGGCCACTGTGAGCAGGCTTGCAGGTGGGCAGGCTTGCAGGCCGTGGGGAGGAGTTCAGATTTTCTCTTAAATGCAGTGGGAAACCGTTAAAGGCTTTTAAGCAGAAGTGACAAGATCCAATTTACATTTTAAAAAGGTCACATAGGCAGTCTGGTGGGTTACGGATTAGAAGGGGGCAAGAGGGGAATCAGGGAGGCCCTCATGCGGGTGAGAGGATAGAGGCCTAGGACACGCCAGGCAGAGCCCTAAGAGACACCACAGGGCACCTGCTTCCTGCCCTGTCACTAGGGCCACTGCTCCTCAAAGAGCCCCAGACCCATTTGTTCTAAGGCACGGAGTGTACTTCTGATTGATGACAAATGCCACAGGCCCATCAATTCTCATTCAGAGAATCTAAATTGTTTCAGCAATGCAAACAGGACCCTTGTTCTGGCTTGACAGACGACAGCACTTAGCGCCGACCCACCCCAGCGAGGCGGTATGTCAAGTAATGCTCCCCAAGCCCGCCCAGCGCACCCGCCTCTCGCTAGCACACCCTCATTTTACACAGGATGCCACGCCGGGGGTGGGGGGTGCGTAGGAACATCCCCACCCCCCACAGCAAATCTTACATCTTGGGACTCTTGAGGTCTGATGTGCCAACCCACGTGGTTGACTGGATTTACCGCCTGGAAAGGCAGGGTTTCTGACCAAGTTGGCTACTGTTATCAGCCAATACCGGGTCCTTGGGCTGTTACATTCGTTGTGCATAAAAGGGAACCTCAGTAACTAAAGCCTGCAGTCCCCAGAGGCCAGAGAAAAACCTGTCGATAGTCCTTCTTCCCCAAAATTGTCACTGCAAAGATATCTCGCTCTGCATGTTCAGCTTCCCTCTGACTTTCTCAGGATTTATCGATTGTACTTTCATAGAAACTGCCAGCCACATTTCTGACAAAAAAAAAGCCCTGCATATGTATAGCCAAGTGTGTGTGGCGGGCACTGAACTGAACCTTCTGGGGACTAGATCTTGCCGCCCATCGCCAACCCTCCCCTCGACTTAGCTTCCCCCCCGCCCCCGGTCTCCCACCTCCCCCAGCGCCATCTGCCCACTGTCTGCCAAAGTCTGGGAGTCAACCTTGACCTTCTCCTTCCCTCTTCCTCCCCATCACCACTCACAGAATACCCTTCCAAACCATTCACTTTCTTCCTTTTGCTCAGGGAGTTCAGGATGCCTACAGCAGCTGTCTCTCCAGTCTCTGCATCCAGACTCCTCCCACCCACTTTCTGCAGCCTCTTCTTAACTCCCCAGACTCCTCACCTCCTGCTCCCACCTCACCCTCTACGCCACAGCTGTACTGATCAACCGTCAGTCCCTCAGCTCTGCTTTCTCCCAACGACGGACCTCCCCGTCTACCAAGGAGTCAGCACACTAGGATCCGTGGGCCTGCTGCCTGTTTTGTAAATAAAGTTCTTTTGGAACACATTCCTACCCATTCACTCAGGTGTCGTCCACAATGCAACATGCAACACACAATACTCAACACCAGCGTAGTGGCAACAGAGACTCCATGCCCTGCAAAGCCTCCAATATTTACTATCTGGCTTTTTATAGAAAAGCTTTCCTGTCCTTGCCATAGATCACTCCTTCTGCCTCAACTCTCCTCTCCTTATGTCCTTTTGCCATGTCTACTCCTTCCCTTCCTTCACCTGGTGAATACCTACTTATCCTTCAGGTCTTAGCCTAGTAATAACTTCCTCCAGGAAGTCCTCCCTGACCACACCCCATCCCCTCTATAGGTTTTTCTAGCACTCTATTTTTGTGTCATAACAGTAACTACATCTGCCCACCAGTATCTCTCACTAGATGGTAACCCCCTCGAGGAGCTGGAGGCTGGGTCTGTCTTGCAGGCCTGCTTCTCCATTTGTGGGCCCTGGAGCAAGACTATAAATAAAGTCCCATGTTTCATTTGTTCAAATATCTAAGCATTATACACTACATTATAAGTTACAAGTTAATACAGTTAAATAATATGTCTTTATATTCTTATCCTGACAAGTACCTTCATATGTGGTGAAAAATACATGTAAAGCTAGGATACTGAGGGGATTAAAAATTGGCAAAATACAAGACAATTATTATGAATGCCTGAGTGTTCCACTAATAGACCAGTCATGCTTAGATGAGTCACGAAAATGACACACAATTTAAGAACTAGCGTATATTTTAAAAAATTTTTTCTTGTCTTCCTTCAGCTTAACCACTAATTATGTTACTATAATCTGATTTTTACACAATATGTGTTCAGTTGCTCATAATCTAAAGGATTAAAAATAAAGTTAATTGTATTGAAAGTACAAAATTTGGGTTATTTTCATCAAAAGCAAATTGAAGTAGGGGCGCCTGGCTGGCTCAGTCAGTGGAGTGTGTGACTCCTGATCTCAGGGCTGTGTGGAGATTACTTAAAAATAAAATCTTTTTTAAAAAAAAGCAAATTGAAATAAAAATAAGCAAATCATGATTATATATGCTATTCTTCTAAATTATTAAAAACTAGATCTTAAAAGGCAGTAAGTATAATTAATGAATTAAAATTGTTAAAAGCTACATTTTAATTTCATAAAATAATGAAATCTTAGTAAATGCATATAAATAAAAGGATTCCAACTCTTGTGTGCAATGTCTACTAGTCGACAATGTAAAGAATTGGTATCATTCTTCATATGCTATATCTGGACCTATGCGTGCAAATATGAACTGTTTAATACAGTCAATATCCCACTATTTCATAAGTACCCTCAGAACTAGGAATTAAGGGGCGCCTGGGTGGCTCAGTCATTAAACATCTGCCTTCGGCTCAGGGCGTGATCCCAGAGTCCTGGGATCAAGCCCCGCATCTGGATCCCTGCTCTGCTGGGAGCCTGCCTCTTCCTCTCCCACTCCCCCTGCTTGTGTTCCCTCTCTCGCTGGCTGTCTCTGTCTCTGTCAAATAAATAATAAAATCTTAAAAAAAAAACAACAACTAGGAATTAAAAGAATCTGAAGAGAAGCAAGGAAACAGAACTTTAGCCCCGCTGGGAAATCACACTTTGTTTTCCAACAATTTATTGCATTCATGCTGAAAAGAAGTTTTGACAACTTATTTACCTTTTCTCTTACCTGAGCCCTTCCACTGCTCATATCCTCCCTCCAGGCCGACGTATCCTTCTCTAACATCAGCAGTGGCACAAACCCCATCTTTGCGGCATTGACACATTCTCTCTAGTCCTTTCAGTCTTAAGCTCATATTGCCAGGGGTGCAGCAAAGAGCTTTCCTGGGGCCCAAATGGCGTGGGCTGCAGGAAAAGTTGTTCAGAGTTACAGGCCACGCTGTGCAATGCCGAGCCCAGGGGCCCAAGCGATGGAAGCACCACCCACTCTTCATGTCTGTGTCTGTACGTATTTGTAGCCTGCTGTCTCACGTGAAGGGCCCTCCCGCCCGAGTGTGAGGGTAATACAGCTCTTATCGATTGTCCTACCCCTACTTCTTAACCATAGAGTCTGGCACATAGTAGGTACTCAGCAGGGACTGACTTAGGGACACTGTGAAGGAATGTTTATTCTTTTGGACGGATGAGGCACTAATGTAGAAAGGACTCATCTCTGGCCTAACCCCCATTCGTGCAGCCATCTACTGGAGCAGGGGTCAGCAGACCTTTTCTGTAAAGGGCCAGACAGTGAATAGTTTAAGGTCCTGTGGGCTATGTCGTCTCTGGCGCAAATATTCAACTCTGCTGTTGTCATACAAAAAGCAGCCGTAGACGATATATCTACAAGTAAGTGTGACCATGCTCCAGGATGGCTTTCTAGAAACAGGTGGTGGGCCAGATTTGGCCAGTGGGTGGCATTCTGCGAACCCCCACACTAGAGTATAGGAGGAAAGGGCAGTGCGGATGGAGAGGAGGGGGGAAGTGGAAACTATTTAGGAGGCGGGATTACTAGGAGCTGATGACTGCCAAGGGCATGGCCAACCTACTCTGATGGCCTTAATTACTGGGCTTGGTCCTGGGAGGCTCAGCTGAAACTGCTAAGGGAGGCTAAGGCATCCTCCAGCTGGCTTCCTTTCAGCTGGGCTGTTTCTCTCTGCTTCCCCGGCTTGTCACCTTGACTGGTAGTCTTTCTATAGGTATCTGTTTTCTGTCTAGCTCAGGGCTTCTCCAGCATGCCTGTGCATTAGAATTCGCCCAGGGAGTTGACTGGACTCTCCCAGGTGTGATAGTCTGCCTGGGCTGCTGCAACGAAATACTCCAGACTGCGTGGCTTAAACAACAGAAATTTATTTTCTCACAGTCCTGGAGGCTAGGAGTCCAAGATCAAGTGCTGTCAGGGCTGGTTTCCGATGCAGCCTTTCTCATTGGTTTGCAAATGGCTGCCTTCTTGATATGTCCTCACATGGCCTTTTCCCTGTGCAAACACTGGCTGAGAAAACGAGCTCTGGTGTCTGTTTCTTTTAAGGACACCAGTCCTATCAGATTAGGGCCCCACTCTTATGACCTCATTTGACCTTAATTACCTCCTTACAGGCCTTATCTCCAAATATAGTCACATCTGGAGTTAGAGCTGCAACATCGGAATTGGGGGGGGCACCATTCTGTCCTGTGATACTGTGATTTATAAGAAATATATATTTGGCCCACTGTTCCTGGCGCATAGCTTCTAAAACCCTTGTAAAGAGCCACCTTTTGTTACAATATTTAGTTTTTCCTCCGTTCCTGAAATAGCTTCAGAGCCCAAAGTGAGTGTCTGTTGTTATTCATAAGAAGCCCCTTTCAACCACACTGAGTTTATGTTAATGAGGTGACTTTTGGAAAGCCCCTAAACATGGGGGCTGGTTGCCAGGGGAACCAACCAAGGTTAGAGGGCTGGAACTTTCAGACTCCCATCTCCACCCCCCCCCAAACCATCTCTGGGTAGGGGAGAGGGGCTAGAGATCGATTAAATCATTGGCCATTGGTGACTTAACACAGTCATGTCTACATAGTGAACCCTCTATAAAATCCAAAAGGATGGGGTTTGGAGAACTTCTGGTTGGTGATGAAGTCCGCATCCATGCGCTGGAAGGGTGACAAACTCCAAACTCCACTGGGACAGAAGCTCTTGTGCACTCAGGACCCTTCCAGACCTTGTCCTGTGTATCATTTCATTTGGCTGTTCTCACTCGTATCCTTTAATGTGCTTTGTAATAAACCAGTCATCTAGTAAGCAAGCTGGTTTCCTGGGTTCTGTGAGCCGCCCTAGCAAATGAATCCAACCCGAAGAGGGGAGCCGGGGAGGTTCAGATTTATAACTGAACTGTCAGAAGCACAGGGCACAGTCTGGACTTGGAACTGGCATCTGAAGTAGGGAGGAGGCAGTCCTGTAGATGAACCCTTAACCTGTGCTCTCTGACATTTTCTCCAGTGTCAGAATTAAGTTATAGGACATGCAGCTGGTATTACAGAATTGCTTGAGGGGTGAAAAACCTACACATCTGGTGTTAAAAGTAGCGTCGTAGTATTGAGTGTAAAGACACATAGGAGATGTATTTTTCTTTCTCAGTCCACAATACCAGGTTTGGGAATTAACTGGTTTCGGAAGGGGTCCAGGTACACAGGTAATTCTAATGCTCAGTGTATTTGGGAAGCCACCTAAATTGGATATTCTGGTTCTGATCTTATTAGCCCAGCTCGGTCACCCCTCCAGGGTAAATCCAGTTAAATAGCTCACCATTTCTGTGCTTGGTTGAGCTCTCTTGATCAGCCCCACTTCAAGGGAAAGAGAACTGGACAGGAGGTGGAAGGTGGCAGCAGGCTGATTTGCTTGGCGGGAACTCAAAGGAGGAATAGGTCTACAGGGAAAGGGGCTGTGTTTGGCTTAGTCATGCCGACCTTCAGGGTATCTGTGAGAGTCACAGGTCGTCAACAGGTCTGGAGTTGAGAGGTCCCAGCTACAAATAAAGATTTTAAGTCTTCATCAGCAAAGAAGTTCCCACTTCTTAAGTACATGGGAGTGAAGGAGTGGGTAAAGAGGGTCAGAAATGGAAACCTGGAGAATTTAAGCACTTGAGAAAGGTAGAGAAAGTTTCCAGCAAACAAGACTAGCCAGGAGCGATTTGAGTTAGTTGAAAAACTAGAGGAGGGGATAAAAAGGAGGAGAAAATTATAAAATGGAACCAAGAAGCTAGGGTTACAAAAAATCTTAAGTATCTCCTGGTTGATTTGTTTGGCGGGAACTCAAAGGAGGCATGGCAGTGAGCAGGCACGGGCCAACTTGGTGAGATGTTTGGGGCCTGTGGATATCCTTGGTTTGTCCCTGCTCTGAGACAGGGAGGCTGGGAGGCTGACCTGTACGGGGCAGTATCAGTGGATTTCCTGGCCCTCTGGCTTCAAGTCAGGCTTGGTCAATGGGGGAATAGTAACAGGAAATCAGAGGGAGCAAGGAGAGAAGGGTCGAGGTGTCTATCTTGTTTGGCTCCCTTGACGTGGGTCACCATGGCCTGCCTACATTCCTTCCGAAGGCCAACACTCTTGTTGGGGAGTCCTCTCCGTACAGTACTCACTCAGCCTGCGCTCACTGTAAAGGCTCCTTCCCCTTTTCCTGCAGCCCTAGGGTAATGACAGCTTCCTGCTGTTACCAGCCCCTGGGGTGCCACACTATTCTTTTGGCTTCAGTATCCTGTCAGCATCTTTGTAAATAGTCCCTATATTAAACTCTCCTCAAATTACCCATTTGTGCCCTTTGTTTCCTGCTAGGATCCTGACTGATGTAGGACACAATCCAAACTGCAGTGGGTTGGGGAATGAGTGGGAGAGTATGGAATATACATTATTTTGAAGAGTACCATAGAAAAGTACAGATGATATAAAACTATGCACTACCAGAATGAAAGAAAATTTATCATTTTACTTCAGATTAAAAAAAAAAGAATAATAGGGGCACCTGGGTGGCTCAGTCGGTTAAGCATCCAACTCTTGGTTTCGGCTCTGGTCATGATCTCAGGGTCCTGGGATTGAGTCCCAACGTGGGGCTCTGTGCTCAGCCTGGAGTTGGCTTGTCCTCCTCCCACTACTCCTCCCCCCCAACCTTGCTCTCATGTGAGCTCTCTTTCATAAATAAATCTTAAAAAAAAAAAAGAATAAAGATGAAGTTTCTTTGGTTTTCCATCCCAATCCCTCTCTTCTCCCTTAACAGAGGCCACTGCTCTCATGAATCAGGTATGAAACCTTCTAGCCCTTTAAAAAAATATATACTTTACTATTAGTATATATGTTTTAGATTTTACCTAAATGCTATCATATTAGATCACTCAGCAGATCCTTTATTTTCTCATGAATACATCTTTGAGAACGAGCCATGTTGGTATTTATAGAGCTAGGTCATTTGTTTTAACTGTTGCATAGTATTTCATTTGTATCTATTTATTCTGTTAACGGACATTTTTATGATTCCAGTTTTTCTACTATTAAACAATACTGTAATGAACATCTTTGTACCTTTCTCCTGATAGGAGGGTTTCTCCAGAGTATATAAACAGAAGGGAAATTACTGATCATGGGGTTTATATATTTTTAACTTTACTAGGCATTACCAAGTCGACAGCCTCCCCAAGCCCCTGAAAGTAGTCCCACAAACTCCTATAAGAGGTGGGTACAAGTTCTTGTTTCTTCATTTCATGGTCAACAGTTTATGTTATCAGAGTTTGTGATTTTTGAAAATCTGATGACTGCAAAATCAGTACACAAAAACTAGTATACAACTGTTGCCATTAAATATTAATCTATTGGGGCGCCTGGGTGGCTCAGTCGGTTAAGCATCTGCCTTTGGCTCAGGCTGTGAACCCCAGGGTCTTGGGACTGAGCCCTATGTGTCAGGCTTCCTGCTCATTAGGAAGTCTGCTTCTCCCTCTGCCCTTCCCCCTGCTTGTGCTCTCACACTCTTTCTCAAATAAAAATAAAATCTCTAAAAATATATAAGTGTATTTTTGGAGTGGCTAGTACATGTAAACAGTATGAAATTCAGAAGGTACAAGACCATACGCAGTGGAAAGTGACTCTTCCCCATCCTGTCCCTTAGCCACCAGAGCTCCGCCCGGTTATTGGTTTCTTGTCTTCTTCAGATACATTCTGTGGTTAAATGTGTGCAACACTAAAATAATTGTTGGTATCTCACTTCTTTGGCTTCAGTAGATTCCACACAGTTTTATAGACTCAACATTAATTGCATTCATTTTACCATAAACCCTATTTCCTCGGATCCTGCAATCACAGGTTTGGGTGACAACTTGAAGAGCTCCCAATCCTGGACTCCTGACCTCCAAAGATCCCATAACTGTTCTTCAGGAACCTCTATATTAAGTTCTACTGTCCTAGGGTTTCCAGTGGAAGCTTGTGGACTAGGTTCTTTTATCCACCATGGTACAGTCAGGAAAACAGTCACTGCTGTATGTATTTCCAATAGGAAAGGGTTTAACACAGGGAATTAGAGGCTTTCACAACTCTAAGAAAACTGCAGGAGGAATGGCGGTTAGGAACCCTTTCAGAGAATCTGGAAGTGCAGGAATCACAAGGAAGCCACTGCTGTTGATCTCAGCTGCCTGTAGAGTGGATTCTCAGAACACCTAAAAGCCGTAGGCAAAAATCCCATGTCAGCCATTCCTGCTGCTGCTGCCCATTACACCCCCCAGAAAACAATGGCTTCTCCTTCTCTTTCTCTACCAAATATCATGCAAGTGCTTCTCATTAGTGGAGTCTAAGCAGACCATATTCTCTTGTGGAAAAGAGAGGAGCCAGTGCCCAGAAGGGCAGATAGGATACCAAGTATCCACAAATGGCAACCGGCAGGGTTCCCAATAAACTCCCCTCCCTCTATTACAGGAGTAATAACCAACTTTGTACTATTCCATTCTGTCCCTGTAGAGGTAGACACCATGAGAATTTGTGGGACAGCTGTAATTTATGTCATAGATTTTATATAGGCCAACAACAGCCAAGCACCTTTTTTCTTACCTCCAAATGGCCCAGTATGTGAGAAAGATTTTGGGAAAAGTAACAGAAAAGGAAAGACAAGACCCAGTTCCTGTCCTCAAGGAAGCATCATTCATTCAACAAACTTTGAGAACCTACTATGTGTTCATATCAGAAACCCTAGGAAAGCAGAACCTGATAGGGACACATAAATACGCAAAGGATAAAAATCTGCATAGGAATGATAAGCCCAAAATTCAAGATAGAGATTACTTATGGGTAGGAGGGGACATAGCTACAATTTGTGCAAGTAATATTTTAAACCGGATGAAGTATACACATTTGTGTATTTATTTTTACCTCCGGTTTTTCCTGAGGCTGAAATATTTCATAATAATAATAAGAAGAAGAACTAGGCAGGGTCTCTGTCCTTGAGCTTACATTTTAATAGGAAATGTCTCTCTTTCTCCCATAAACACACACACACACACACACACACACACACACACACACACACACACA